>NC_081290.1:123735000-124432916 GCF_030435805.1 Mustela lutreola | reverse complement strand
CATGTGAGTCTGTCAGGTCTATTTTGACACTCCCCTTCCAAAACTACACCCACCTGAGAGTGAACACATTCCTCTCCCAGACAACATACAATCATAGAGTAATAACCTTCAACTATGGACTCAACATTTCCCCACCTTCCCTGTCAATCACCCTCACTGTAGGCAGAAATGATCCTTCCAAGTATGTTCTCCAAGAACCAGAAAATTCTGCTTCCCAAAGTACATTCTTCTCTGCACAAAGGGATACATGAAATACATGAATGGGAAAAAATGGTTCAGAAAAATAAGAGCTAACCCTTCTCAAATTCTAACCAGGCCATTTTTGAGGTTAAGAGGAAAGGAGGGGCTCCTGGGTGGCTCAGGTCATGATCCCAGGGTCCTGGGATCGAGCCCCACGTCGGGCTCTCTGCTCCGCCAGTAGCCTGCTTCCCCCTCTCTCTCTGCCTGCCTCTCTGCCTACTTGTGATCTCTGTCTGTCAAATAAATAAGTAAAATCTTTAAAAAAAAATAAAAATAAAAAAGAGGAAAGGTGAAATACTTGATTGCTTTTTTTTTTTTTTCTCATTGCAAATCTAAAATTCCTCTTTTCAACCAAGCTGATATGGGAAATATCACATTGAGAAATACAAGACATACCGTCTCTGAGTTGTAGCCAACCAGTCCAAATGCCAGAAGAAATTATGATCCAACTTCTATTTTGGGAGAAATCTGGACAACGAGGTGCTTGCCCAAACCCATCCTAATCATGATATGCCTAACTCAGACACTACAAATCGGTACCACTTATGAGCAGGTAAGAACCTGGAGGGCACCCACTCATGAAATTAAATATGGTTCAAATACTATATTCAGAGGTAATTTATTAAGACCTGAATCTCCATTTCCTGACATATAGAAAGTTGTTACAAATAATGTCATTTGATTGCATTTTTATAAAGCTTTGTATATTCATTTTCTCTTAAGTTAAAAGAATACAACTATTTTTCACTTTTTTCTGTAGATACAAGCACTGAAATTAAAGAGATCCAATTTCCCCTTTATAATTTTGTGCTGCCTAAATATTTTACATGGATTACTTTTGTAAACAACAAAGCAAAATTTGGGGGAGGAAATCAATTCATGAGTGAAAATGTAAGTTTCACTTTAACTTGATTTCATTTCCGATCCATTCCCTTCAGTCTTCTAGTCAGTTGTCTACTGTTGATTTGGGAACGCAACTATGAAAAATACATCATTTATCTGGTGGTTAATAATTTCCCCTGTACCTATTGCAGTTTAGGGTTTCTAAGACACTGAATATTGTTCTCTGAAAGTAAATTTATAAACTAGACAGAATTTAATCCCCTTGTTAGTTTAAGCTGGTCTTAAATGAGGGCAAAGAACAGATCTCTCAAGATTTTTACAGAAGTTTCTAATTGTCTGCTTTCTAATAAGGCTTATGAATACAAAAGACTATATTCTATCACAATTCAAAAAGCAACAAAGTTTCTCAGACATGACCTGCAAATGCTTAGGCCTTGTTATTCCTTTCCCTAGCAACACATATTTTGCTTTATGAGAAAAATCCCTTTACCCCAGTGTAGTGGGGAAAAGTCTTTACCCTCAGAAATATATGCCATCTTCACTTTTAAGCTAAATGCAGATAATTGGGAATTTTATTTTTACTTACAAATACTAAACCACAAACCCCTTATATGCAAGGACATTTTGATAACCCCCACAGTGTATGGTAGAGGCCCAATGATCTTTTGAATAGATAGATGGAATTAAACCCCAAGGAACTTGAGAGATTCCTTCTTTAAGGCATTAGGCTGCTAATTACATCATCTACGGTTAAAGACAAGAGCAGGGCAGAATATTTGCTCTTCCTGTGGTGACGGATTAACAGTCCACAGAAATCGTCCCAGTGACTACCTGTCCAAGTCTTTCACACACCACTAGAGTACTCTAGGAAACAGTACACCTTTTCAGGACGGGGGGGTAGAGAATGATTTCCAAATGAAAGAAATCTGGTTTTGAGGCTGTGTCCAAACAAGCTTGATCTCCCCCTTCCCTTATCTTCTCTCCACTCTCATTACACTCAGCTCCTCTGAATGGAACCATAACGAGCATAACAAGTTAAAATTTTCAATTTAATAATACCAAACAAAAGGCGATTAAAGACTTGTTTTCAGTATTTATTCCAGGGAAGAACTGATAGTAGAAAACCTTAGATAATCTTGTTCATTTTGAAGCTCTAATCCAGACAAACTTGGACATGGAAAAAGGTTTCTGAACTAGTACAAATAATAATAAGTTAAATGTACTCATAAAATATACTCATAAAAAGTACTCTTTTCTTCTTTATTTTCCTTCCAGGGCAGAACTTGTTATGAATTTCTTTAATTAATAAAGATTTCAAGGAAACTAACGGAAAACAGCAAAACTCTGGACAAAATGGCTGAGATGATCACTAGATATTTCACAGACTGGCCACCTACCAGAAACCCAATTTAACATTTGGAAATGTTATTTCTCTGCAATATCTCCCTCCGCATTGTACCGCTAGAGATTTACAAACTATTAAGAAATATTAGGCTTACTAATGAAATTTTGTTAACATTTAGTGCCAATGAACTCAGTCAGAGGGCTGAGTCTGGGTATGCTGAATACTATAGTTTGAAATTACAGGTTACACTAAATCAACCAAAAATGAATGTTCTTTTTAATTTACAGATTTATTTGTTGTTCTGAATACCTGTGGTTTATGGAAACTGAATCTGTCAGAAAAGGATGAATCACTTTAGTGAATCTGACAAATTTCTTAGTTTGGGCAGCATAAAAGTCTACCATTATAAGGACCCAAACAAACATAGAGTATGGAAAGGTGTCCCTAAAGTCAGTTCAGGAAGAATGACAAAGGGCTTTTTATTCTGGGATTAGTCTCTGGAAAGATTGTACATGTATGCAGGAACACAGATCCCATCTGTTGCTTTAGAGCCAACAGGCTTTATTGTATTGACTTTGTGCTCTTATCTGATGGCAATAAATTCCCACCAGAGTGAAACACCAGCTTAGCCAGTGACCCCTGCTGTTCAAATCAGACAATGGAGAGGACTTTCTTCCCAGAGAAACTCTATGGCTTCTGGACCGCCCTCTATGAATGGTCTTGGGATTTTGCTATTTCCTTTCAGGATTTTCTAATGTGAGCAATTAGGAGATGCTTCATTTCAAGTCTCATCAGCGGTTGCGACACATCACTGAGCAATAAACTGCTAGGACCCCAGAAAGAGACAGGAAAATTGCAAAGAAGGGGAAAGGGAAGAGGAAAGGGAAAGTATCCAGCAGAGCTCCTTACATATATGAGGTGCTCAATAAATGGATTTTTTAATTAAGAGTGCCAAATGAACGAAATGTACACAGTTGACATGAATTTCAAAGTTTTGAACCCCCAAATCAAAGAATTACTATTGGTCCAGCAAATCGGAGACTTTATGCTGTGAACAAAAGAACAAACGGTTGCTGGGAAGGACATGTACTCTCCACAAATGGAATTTCCTTCCCAGAGGTCTGTGTCACTGAGCTAGCTGCCCCAGGTGTTTTGTTGGGTTGGGTTTTATTTTTGGTTTTGTTTTCAAAGCAGAAGCAGTCCAGGGCTGCATGTAGGACATGCCAAGCCCAAGTCTCATTCTTTCTCCCTAAATGTCTAGGGCCATTTTCTCACTGAGGTAAAAATTAAAGAAACCGAACCAAGTCTTTTCCGAAGCACCAACCACAGACAGCCTCCACGATGTGCCTGAGAAAAATACACTATAAAACATCTTTCTCGATCCATCCCACACCGGTGTTTGACTAAAACACTCAGGCAGCTGGGGAAGAGCAAGAAAATGATCTGTTGCAGTAGATTATCACTGCGAGTGGAACTAGTTTTTGTTTGGTTGGTCGGTTCTTGTTTCGTTTTTTTCTTTTTGTTTTTTGTTTTGTTTTGTTTTGTTTTTATCTTTTTGGAGCGCCTGTTTTTAATCATTCTACTGAGCTCAAAAGTATCCATCCACTGCCTTCAGGCTTTTCTAAAAGAGCAAGCTTGTTGTACTTGGTTCAAAAGAGGCCTCTGAAAGTTTGGGGGGGGGGTCCACACTGGCTTTGGACCCACCAAAGAGCTCACTTTGGACTTACCAGAGAGCTAACACTGACTTGCAATTACAGCTCTCTCAGGGCCACCTCCTTCTCCGCCAAGTGGCGGGCAGGGAAGGCCAGGGGACCGCTGCTGCTTCACCCCCAGGGAGCCGTCCCCCCCACCCCACCCCGCGCAAGGACTCTGGCACAGCGTGCACCAAAGTCATGGTCTCCAGAGCCCCTCCCGCACCCTTCCTCGGCCAGTTCGCCCTTCCTGGGGAAAAGAGGGCACCGAGTCCGAACCTCCCTACACCCTTCGTTTGCTTTTTCAGCTCCAAATGGGAGCTCGCTGGCCCCTTGAAACCTGAAAGCAGCAGAGAGGCTCAAGAGTTCGGGTTAGCAGTCGGTCAGCTGTCGGTCCTCCGAATCGACTCTTGTTTTCTTAATATGCGGGCAAGGGCTTTCGCGTCGCAGGCCGGGACCTAGGTATCGGAATCTGCGTCGGATCCCTTGGGAAGCGCCGCAGGGAAGTGGCTGGCACCTGCCCCGCGTGCGCCTGCGGCGACCGGCTTCACGTCCAGCTGCAGTCCCGCGCCCTCACTCTTGAACGCAAGCGGAAGGAAGGCCAAAGGCGAAAGAACAAGCTAATCTCTCCCTCCAACACCCCCCACCTTCAAAAAAAAAAAAAAAAAAAAAAAAGCCAGCCTCACGGCCAACTTCTAGAAACGCAAAAGATCTCAGAACCTCAACAGCGTGCAGGGAGCAACTGCAATCCTAGCGGGACGCTCTGTTTTGGGAAATGGCGCCCCCAGATGGCTGCCGCGAATCCCAGGGAAGGATGCTGGGGCTAGAGCGCCTCTCCATCCGGCCTGGAACCGGGAAGGCCCGGGTCCCCAGCCCCGGGACAAGGCTTGACGTCACCCACCCGGCCGGCCTGCGCGCTGATAACAGCCAAGCGACGACGCTGGTGGAGACACCCAACAGGTCCGGACGGTCCGGACGCGTTGCCAAAGGCTGTCCGGACCGGAACTGCACCCAGCGGCAGCACGCGGCGTACCAGCAGTGCACCCGGCTCCAGTCCCCTCGTGTCTCAGTGTCCCCGTGACACTTGCAAAATGATAATACCCACACCCACCTGTCGGGGGACAGTGAGGATTTTGGGAAACGGGGTGCCTTCAGCCGGTGTGTTAGTGCGGCCTCAGCGTGGGCGCGGCTAGCCATTCCCGGCGCTTCCCCAGCCTGCTCCCGCCCTGCCCTTCTACCGGGGTCATCCCGACTCAGGACTTGTCTCCCATCTCGCCTCAAAGCCCCCCGGGAGGCCGCGCGTTTTAGCAAGGAGCTTCGAAACGCAAGCTTTCCCGTCTTTTAAAGGAAGGGCGGTGAGCGGGACCGTCGAGCTTGTTTCCAACTGAAGACCGCCCCTCTGTAGCCGGTGCTGGGCTTTGAGAGTCTAGAAACCGGCATGTTGTACACGTGGTTCTCCCCTCTCTCGCTCCAACTCCTCAGAAGAGTCAACGTTCTGGAGCGCGGCCGGGAGGCGCCGTTTCCCAGGCTCTTCGCTCCTACCCCGCAGGTGCAGGGCCCGCCAGCGCCCCGCTTTGAGAGCCGAGCTGCAGGACTGAAGCTCCCTCCGAGCACGACAGTGAAGACCTGCCGGCCCAGACACTTGCGGTGGTTCTGGCGTCACTGGCGGGGAGGCCAGTGGAAGGCCAGGGGATTCTTCAGTGCCCTGACTACAGGCAGGAAAGCGAGGCCAAATCCAGAACACAGGGTGGTTTGAGACTCTTCTTCAGGCCTGCAGCATTTGGTGGGATTTCGTTCCCTTGCGCGGGGCGGGGGGGGGGGGGGGGGGGAGGACACGAGTGTGGGGCACGGAGATGGCCAACCCTATCACCAAGAACTCCTGGGCAGCCCTCTTTTAGCCGATTGCGAGGCGAGCACCCACTTCCACTCACCCTGGGTGTGGGTGATTACAGTTGCCGTTCCTAAAACGAGCAAATACTGAATGGTTGGGGCGGGAAGGGGGCACTGGCTCCCGGTTTGTAAACGCAAAATGCTTTGTTGGCCTTCGCTGGGTGGCGAGGCTCTGAGGAGGCCCCTAGGCCGGAGCGCCAGCCAGGAGCGCGGAACAGTCTACCGAGGGTAGGCGCCCCCGCGGCGCTGCACCACGTGCGCGCCGCTCTCCGTGGTGGCACAGCGACCTCGGCTGGGGAGGCGCGCCGGGACCGTCACTCAGCATCGGCGTTCGTGCGGCTTTCACACAGGCAGAGGTCTTTGCTCGCGTCCTGACCTCCGCGGAACGTTATTTTCTCGTCCCCCTTCAATCATCTGGTCTCGTGGACGCGCCTGTCGCGCGGACACGCGCTTGGCCGGGCGTGGAGGGAGCGAGGGGGTGGCTGAATGGAAAGGGAGTGGGGCGAGACTCCAGGCGAGGGAGACGCAGTCGGCGCAGGATGAGCTCTACGTTGGGTGGTGAGGTGCGATGGGGACCCCGCGGGCCTCGGAACCTGACAGGTCAAGGCGGGACGCCGCGCGTGGCGGCGATGGAGACTCCGGCGCGGCTCCTGGCGCCCCCTAGCGGCGAGTGGGGCCGCGCGGGCTGCGGAAACAATGCCTTGGGCCGCGCCCACCCGCGGAACGCCTAGCTGCTCGGTGGCTCCTGGGTGTGCGACGTTCCCCCGCCTAACCCGAACGCCACGGCTTCGGGGTCCCTGTTCCCGCGCTAGGAGGTCTGAAGGGCCGAGACGACCCCAGGGGAGGGCGTTGGGGCTGGGGGCGGTGGAAGCGAAGGAGTCCTCTTTCCCGCCCCAAGGACCAAGTCCTAGCATCTCCCAGAGCTCCGATTCTGATTAAGTACTTGAGTCTGTGTGCTTGCGTCTCATGGGTTTATTTTCAAAACAGTTTGTGTTGGGGAGCGGGGGCTTTAGGCCTCTTGGTGCTTTTGTTAGAAACGTCAAGAAAGACCCAGGGCTCGTTCCGCGAAGAGCGGTCTTTTGCTGCCGCCCCAGGAGATCACCAGAAGATCACCCGGGTCAAAGAAAACATGGAAGCTGGACTTTTAGGGACATAGATTCTTGGAGACCAGGAGATGCTCTCCCTCCGCTTCCAGACGGCGATTTTCCTGATGTGTTTACGGCCAGGAAGGGGTCGGAAATAACATTGAGCTGGCTCTCCCCATCCACCCGTTTCATCCCTCTCTGAAGCACTCGGACCGCAACGCAGACGGGAGGACTTGAATCTGAGAGGCGGAACAGGGGCATAGGGAAGTTGCGGACAGAGCCTGTGGAGAGCTCGGAGAGGCCGGAAAGTAGTAACAATGCGCGCCCTTACATATGAAAGAACCTTGGCGGGGTCGCTCTCCCGGGATTTTCTGTTTGGACCCGCACGGTCACAGCGCTAGGGAGGCTGAGGGGGCGGAGACGACCTGCCCCTAAGGGGGACTTGGGCGATTAGGGGCAAGGAGTCCTCGCGCGCGCGCGCGCGCGCGCGCGCACACACACACACACACACTCACTCACTCACTCACTCTCTCTCTTTTTCTTCTGGCACCCAAGTCCCAGTTTCCAGTTGTAAACTTACTATTTGCACTCCTTAAGGCCAGAAAAACCCTAGCTCCACGAAAGCAAAGGCCGGCCGACTGTCTGTTCACCTTTTGCACACTCGATACCCGCCGATGTGTGTAGGATGAATGAACCAAGGCCACGACTGGCACTCGTGGATCTCTAGGCAAGGCTTCTTCCTCTGCCCCCTATCCCTTCCCAGGCTGCCCACCTGACGCATTTTCCGCCAGTCCTGCGGGCCCGGCACTAGTCTTTCCAAACCCGGCCCATGCAGAGCGCCGCGCCACACCGGGGCCTGTGTGTGTTAGGGCCCGCACTGCTTTCGAGAATTGAATCGTCCCTTTCATTTCAGGAAGGGGGGGAAGGGGCAAGTCTCTTTTTCAAAAGAGGGAAATGGTGGGCAGTGTGTATGAGTCTGACGACATTCTGCAAAAGCATTTCCACAACGGCAAAAATCTAGAGTTACTCCAACAACATAACAACTCCAATGTTTTATTCTCCTTCCCGCGTTAAGTTTTGCTTGCACGACTTTATTTATAATTCTGATTTTTTAAAAGGGCATAGGAGATGGGCCAGGCTGGAACTGTGGCTGGACACTGGAGAGAAAATCACGCTCGCTCGCCGAAGCGGCCTCGAGCGAGCGGGTCCCGAGCGCGAGAAGTCACAAAGAGCCCGAGGGCTGCGGCTCTCGGCTCCAAGAGATGCAGTTCCGCCGCGCAGCTCCGGGGTAGAAGCAGAAACTTAAGGCCGGGGTCAAACAATCCCCGACCTGGGCCTCGCGGGGGGCGGAGCGCATTCCCGCCAGGACCTGGTGGCCAGGCCACCCGTTGCGTCCCCCGCGGTAGCCCCATCTCCTGCAGCCCGCGCTCCGCACGCCCACCCGTGGGGCGCAGCTGCCAGGCGTGTCTATTTGTTTGTTTGTTGTTTAAAATAATCCTGGAGCACACGATCAGCAGCATCTGAAGGAGGCGGGGGCAGAGTTCCCTTCCAGGGAGCGCGTGAGGGGCATTCTCAACGGAAAACCAGACCAAAAGAGTAGTGACCAACCCTCCTCGGATTACTCTCCCCTGGCTCCTCCCTTTCTCCCCCACCCACCCTCCAGATTTGCATAAAAAAGGCCAAGAAAACTCTGGCTGGGCCCCAGCTGCAGTTCACTCTGCTCCCCCTGGGTTGGAGCCCCCCGGAGCTGAGCTCTGGCTTGCCGCACGAAGCCGAGCGGACAGCGTCTCTCCCGCGCAGTCCTGCCTGCGCCAGGCGTCTCCGCGCTCCCGTCGCCCGATCGCCGGCTTTCCAGGTCCCCGAGCCGCCCAGAGCACAGCCATCTGGCCGGGACGACCTCAGCGCCGGCTGCCTCCCGCTTCCCCCGCTCCGCTCTCCGCCCCGAAGGGGTCGCGCGCCCACGATGCCGCAGGGCCCTGGCTCACTGCTGCTGCTCTTCCTCGCCTCGCACTGCTGCTTGGGCTCGGCGCGCGGGCTCTTCTTCGGCCAGCCCGACTTCTCCTACAAGCGCAGCAACTGCAAGCCCATCCCGGCCAACCTGCAGCTGTGCCATGGTATAGAGTACCAGAACATGCGGCTGCCCAACCTGCTGGGCCACGAGACCATGAAGGAGGTGCTGGAGCAGGCGGGCGCCTGGATCCCGCTGGTCATGAAGCAGTGCCACCCGGACACCAAGAAGTTCCTGTGCTCGCTCTTC
Source organism: Mustela lutreola (assembly GCF_030435805.1). NCBI lineage: Eukaryota > Metazoa > Chordata > Mammalia > Carnivora > Mustelidae > Mustela > Mustela lutreola. The sequence continues at coordinate 124,423,565 of NC_081290.1, read as the reverse complement.
GCCCCTGTTTGCCTCGATGACCTGGACGAAACCATCCAGCCGTGCCACTCTCTCTGCGTGCAGGTGAAGGACCGCTGCGCTCCAGTCATGTCCGCCTTCGGCTTCCCCTGGCCGGACATGCTCGAGTGCGACCGTTTCCCCCAGGACAACGATCTCTGCATACCCCTCGCTAGCAGCGACCACGTTCTGCCGGCCACCGAGGAAGGTAAGCCTTTCCCCGTATGCGCCCCCCTCGCCCCGCCTCACTTCCCCGTTCACACCCAGCTCCGCTAACGGCCTTGTGGGGGAGAATCACGCGGCCCACACCCACATCCTGATGTGTCCCCGCCACAGGTGCCAGTCCCAGGAGGGGCAGACGCCCTTCTAGCCCTCGTGTGTCATCGGGACAAATCTGAGACACCACACACCGCCCCCTGCCCTGCCCAAGCCTCCTAATCCTTTCCAAGTTACACCAGTTGCTTTCTTAGAGACAGTTAAAAGAAAAAAAGGCGGGGGCTGGGAGGGTAAGGAAAGGAAGGAAGGAAGGAAGGAAACGAAGAACTGAACGGCGTTTTTTCCTTAGAGATATGCAATTATTTTTAAAGATGTTGGCCCTGGTGCCACAATTCTGAGAGCGCTGGAAATGGTCCTGTGTGGAGTGGGTAGTGAGCACCCTGGCCAGAGGCTCCTCGCCCAGCCTCATGCAACACGTTCTTAGCATCCGGCAGGATTCTAGGCACCGAAACATTCATTCCTTCACAGGCAGGTTAGCCAAAACACTCAGACAGTCCTGGAAGGCATTTTGTTGTTGTTGTAGTTCTTTGCTGACTTAGGTTTTGGAAATAAAAGCCGTACTGTCTCAGAGCATGTTGAAAATTGAGCACTGGTTGTACTGCTCGGGTATCTAAGGAAGGGGGCATAAAGGGAATCTCCAGGAATCATTTTTCTATCACTAATCAGCTTATATCTTAGGAGTGGTTTTAATTAACTGGCGAAAATTTGTGCAAAAGATAGTTTCCCAGGTTTTTAGAAAACAGAGGGGGAGTTCCTGTGCAAAAAAAAAAAAAAAAAAAAAACAACAACCATCAAAGCAATGAAAACCTCATGGGTTCTTGATATTCTTCCTGAAAAAAAATATACACAATGTGTCTAAAGTGATTCAGTCCCCCTGAGATGGAAAGGGAGCTTCCTAATTCCTTGCAGGGCTCTTACAGCCTCTCCCTTTCAATCTTTAATTGTTTTCCTATAGCCATCATTGGTTAAAGAAAATGCACAGTTGTTTAGCAATCTTTCCTGGCAGGCACCTCCAGTTTGCAATCATCTTATTGGTTAGATTTCTAATTTATTGCAAATGTTTGGCATATTTCAAACATTTGTCCAACATATACCACAGACCAACCATACAGGTTAGTAACATTTTATATACATTCCTAGAGCTCCTAATTGGAAATGTTTCATTTTGTTTGAGTGAGGGGAATTAAGGACAGTTTTATGTGTGTTACTTTTGTTTTTATTTCTTTCCACCATCAGCACCAACATTATAAACGTTTCTCCAAATCTCTATATTCCCCCTTCAAAATAAAAGTTTATGGTCTTCAAAACTATGCTCTGCAATTTTTCTAATTTGATACATATCTCATATCATAAGTCACAAAGTTTTTTCTGTGAAAATTCACTTTCATGTGAATGAAAATCAAATCTACCTAAATTTTATTTTTATTTTTTAAATGTTTTATTTATTTGATAGAGATAGAGAGAGGGAGAGAGAGCACACACAAGCAGGGAGAGTGGGAAAGGGAAAAGCAGGGTCCCTGCTAAGCAGGGAGCCCCATGAGGAACTCCATCCCAGAACCCCAGGATCATTACCCAAGCTGAAGGCAAACTTTTAACCAACTGAGCCACCCAGACACTCCTTAACTAAATTTTAGACCTAGCATTTGCACATTTATAAATGCAAGAGAGGGAATAGTATGTTTCCCCCCCACCCCCCACCCAAATCAGACTCTTAGAAGAGCCTTTAATAGGCTTTCTGATTGTCATGCTAGCACATATTCCTATATTTGGTCAGACCCCCACGGATCGTTTGCTTCAATTATGGTCACTTTAGAAAAAGCTTTGGGTTTTTTGTTTGGTTCACTGTTTATTGATTTGGGGGTGGGGGCATTGTTTTTGAGAGTCTGAAATGGACAAAGAGGAGCAAGAAGAACCTGCACCAGGAAGGAAGATAACAATGAAATAAAAGCAGCTTAACTCAGCCACACACTTGACAGAAAGCCCACGGGCAATACGGAACCCGTGAGAGCAGTTTGCCGCAGTTGCTGAGGTGTGTATCTAAAGAGGCAAGAGCCCCAACGTAACCCAGACAGCCCTAGCCACTTCTTCTAGTCCAGACTTGAGAATATCTTGAACCCCCCCCCCCACCGCCCCAAGATACAACTCTCCTGACCTGCACTTGTGCCATGCAACTGAAAAAGACAATCTTGTGGGCATATTTTGTGGTAACTGATTTACCAAAACCCCTCAAGTTTCTTCTGGGGTATTCTCTTCAGAGAGGTTTTGAGAGCAATTTTTCAGAGACAGAATTTGTCTCAGGGGTTGGAAGGAAGAGCTAAAGAACCAAAACCCTCTGTACACTCTGCCCACCACACCATTGGGGGGGGGGGGGTAATTTGTCATTTATTAAACACAACTATAGGCATTCTTGTTTTGCCCACCAAAAAACGGGAGTCATGGAAGACATTCTTAGGATTGAGTAAGCCTTTTCAAAGGAGGCAGAAGCTGGGGTGTTACCTTACAATTGCTGCTCTTGTCTGGATAAGCCCCTTTGAGTTGTTTATAAACGCCACCTGCTTTTCCCCTCTAAGCAAATTTACTAATTTTTTCACATTTGTAGCTCCAAAGGTATGTGAAGCCTGCAAAAATAAAAATGAGGATGACAACGACATAATGGAAACTCTTTGTAAAAATGATTTTGGTAAGTAATACACCTCCACCAACAAAACATTTCACATTCAAAAGTTTTATTTACCAGTAAAACTTAAATTTTAAAACTTTAAAACAAATCATTAAGATGTTACTGGGTAAGACCTGGGTAAAATGCCATCATAGCTCATCTTTCCCAAAATCCTCTAACTCACTCTATCCTAGTTGTCTCCTTATGTAACTATCTTGCCCTGAGTTGTATCTTATTAGGTGAGATTCATTGTTCTGTTAAGCAATAATCAAATAATGAGAATTACTCAAATTAGGAATTTTCTATGGCACATTTTTCATTTTGTCTTTTTCTTGCCAATAAGCATAATTTTGGCCAAGTTCTCTTTTAGTCACTTTGATGTGAGTACCAGGAATAGAAACATGTAAATATTAGCCCCAACAAAACAAATTCAAGGCATTAAGTCAGCCAAAAATAAAAATTTACTCCAGTATCAAATATTTTTACCATACTCATAGCCCATAACACTTTGCTCCTTTGCATCCCATCACTAGTGACTATGTGACTAGTGACTACATCCAAGGTATTAAAATTTAAGAAGAAGAACAAAATACAGTTTTGGAATTTCTATTGGCAAAACACATGAAAGGTGACATGATGACACAGAGCTTAGGGACAATAATGTGTGTGATTTGTTACCCAGGTTCATAGTGTGTAGGTGACTCCCCTTAAGAGAGTATTTAAGAGGGAAGAGGAATGGAGACTGTCCACACAGAGCTTCATCAGCACCTCTCCACTCTCCTGAGGGCCCCAAGGTGAGGTCAGGAGCCGAGCTAGACACAGAACCCATGCTAACTTTGGAATGGCCATGGACTTCACCGAGACATTCACTGGGACATAAGAATGTCCCATTCCAAGAATTGACGCCTTTTGATGTTTTTGAGAGGCTGGTATCCTTTAAAAGTATTCAGGCAGAAGGCTGAACTTAACTGGTAAGCAGGTAAGGTTCCTGTTCTATCAAACAATAATGTAGTCTAACCGATCTATATTAACATCTCTGTGTACTGAACAAAGTCCTTGAAACTAAGAGAAATCACCTGAGCACTCACTGCTGGGGCTGCCTCTCCACTCTCTCCTTACAACTTACCATCCCAGCAAGCTCAGACCAGATCAAGTCCCTGAAACTCTGGAAGCAATCCAATCACTGTTCCTTAAAACCCTGGCTCTCTTCCAAAAGTGTCCTGGGTTTAACTTCAGCTGATCCTAGAACAGCCATAGCTTTAGGAAAAACTTCGCACTGCCAAGGAAGGGAAAAAGAAAGGAGGCATTCCTAAGTCCTAACCAATCTATCCCCTCAGGAAGAACTACAAATGGGATGATAGGGTTTCGAATGTCTGTATTTAAATATACACAACTGTAAGGAGTAGAAGGCCAGGCATGCTGGTAGCAGCAATCTCAAATCTCCAGAGCCTTACCAAAACACACTTCTGAGCTTCCATGCTACAAGATTTGATTAAGGGGAAAATAGAAAAATATAATTTTAATAAAATGTGCATTAAAGTTTATATAAAATATCATTTTCTTCTGGCAGCTTATGTCCTTTGCACTAGATTTAATCCAGATCTCTCTCCCGACTTTCCATGAAAAAGTTAGTGATGTCATGGGGCTCTAAAATGATTGAAATTAGGGCTTGTGCACACACACCCACATATTAATACTTGCTTTATGGCTTCCCTTACAAAAGACCCACTTCCTAAGGATGCTCTATCATGACCTAGGCCCCTAAAAAAGTGTGTGTGTGTGTGTGTGCGCCCTACTGTTCTCTCTCCTTAGAGGAGAAAGCCTTTCAAAAGAACATCAATATCATCTCATTTAAGGTATCATGCACACAGATTACCTTACTGCTCTGTTTTCTATTTCCCCCACATTAGTTTTGTCTCAGAAGGGATAATGAACCTGAATTGTAGGAATTATATCTTATACTCCTGGTTTATAAGCAGTATTCTATATTCCCTCTCTACTTTGGAAAGTAATGGAAAGGTAGAAGGAACAAGGATAGAAATCTAATATAATTAACTTAAGTCATCCACGAAAGCATCATGCTCTTTCCCCCACTGCACTCCTGAAGTACAGGGAAAATGTGAGAGGCCTCCTTACTGCAATGGTAAAAGTACTGGTGCAGAAGGAATCGCCCAGAACTGCTTCCCTGTGCATGCAACCTGCTGTTGGAGCAAGTAGTACCACTCCCCTTGCCTCCTACCACCTCCTGCATCCCCACTCACATATTCCAGGGCAGGAAAAGTTATTTTAGGGCTTTTATTCCCTATATTTGGCCCCAGCTGAAAATCCAGGGAGGAAATGGGTAATGTTTTCCCATGGTGAGCTTTTGCAAAGTTGGTTATTTTGTAACAAGAAAAGATAAGTAACAAATCTTCCTCATGATTAAAAGTAACGTTTTTCTCATGTGTGGAGCTTATGAATGTTTATATGACCAGGAGCTCTATCACACATGCTCTATGTGTGTAACATATCATCACTTCTCCCACCATATAACCTTCCCACCCTAGCCCTTATGCGGAGGCATCAGGAACAGGTGACATCTCCATGTGACTTATTCCATGGTTTAAGTCCCATAAACCCTGAGAACTCAGTACTACAGTTTAGATGCACGTCAGACAAAACAATCATTGGCCAAATTACAGCATCTTTGATTTATTGAGTTGAGCTTCAGTCATTTCCTGGTCAGCTGGAAAAACCACGGTTAAAATCAAATTCCCTTTCTGAGACAGACAGAGAGAGAGAGATCCCCAAAGCAGTTACACACACACACACACACAAACCCTCTTCCTCTATGACTAATTTAAATAATGCATCCAACTTCATCAAAGTCAGGAAGTGCCATTCGCACACCATCTATACCGAACACTGTCAGTGTCATTAAGAGTCTTAGGCTACATCACACTTGGGCATGTTCATGTCCCACACAGGATCAAAAATTTAAGAGACCACAGCAGTGTTAGACAAGGAGGTGTGGGAACCAGCGTTCTGACAGCTAGACTTAGCCAGGACACAACCTAACAGGGTGACCTCATGTAAGTCACTAACTTCTCTGGATTTCCAAATTCTTTGTGTATCAACAAGAGATTTCAATGGGATGATCCTTTCCAACCTTAAGATTCTACCCTTTCCCTGCCTTCATGGACTCTTGAAGTTTAATTCCAGCATGTATGTTTGTAGGGTTTTCTTTCCCAAAGCAGACTATTCATGACTGTAAAATGTGTCTTTTATAGTCAACCACTTACTTTTGGTCTTAGCATTCTAGTGAATGCTATCCATTTTGGAAACGGTACATATGATCTGTAAACTCCTTGGCCACAGACAGGCAAATGATAGCAGATGAGAATGAGATCTTCAGAAAAACACTTTTACAGCTAAACATGTTGTGCTCTTAGAGTTTTGGGTATTTTTTCTCCCAGTTGCTTTACCAAATCAAATGCAGCTGCTGCAAGATCAATTCTCCTTCCCTGTAGTCTGTTCTTTAGAAAACAATGATTGTGTGATATAATTTCCTTACAGGTTTGTCCAAAAACCTCTCCAACGTAATAAATGGAGTTTAAAGTTTATGGCCACAGAAGGATCACATTTCACCTAAGAGTCAGGCATTTCTTTTCATGCTTTAGTTTCCAATAGGGGAAGTCATTTGTTGAGGAGAGCGCAAACCACATGCAATGGACATAGAAACACAAGAACACAAGGGTGAGGAAGAAAAGTTAATTGGGTCTTGCAAAGAGATTTTTGGAAGGATGGCTGATTGGAAGTAAGGTGCCTGGCGAGCCCTTTGAGGCTTTAGAAATGAAGCCAGCTGCTGCCCTTGACAGGCTCATTAGCTGCAGGAAGCTCTTCTTCCCTCCCCCAGGCCGAGTCTCACAAACATGTGAGGTGAGGAGAGCTCCCACTCTGTACGCATTCCCTTCTTACAACTGGTATAATCCTACCCCCTCTTGTCTTCGTAGCACTGAAAATAAAAGTGAAGGAGATAACCTACATCAACAGAGATACCAAAATCATCCTGGAGACCAAGAGCAAGACCATTTACAAACTGAATGGTGTGTCTGAAAGGGACCTGAAGAAATCGGTGCTGTGGCTCAAAGACAGCTTGCAGTGCACCTGCGAGGAGATGAACGACATCAATGCGCCCTATCTGGTCATGGGACAGAAGCTGGGTGGGGAGCTGGTGATCACCTCTGTGAAGCGGTGGCAGAAGGGGCAGAGGGAGTTCAAGCGCATCTCCCGCAGCATCCGCAAGCTGCAGTGCTAGTCTGCCCCCCAGGCTAGCTCCGGGGGTGCCCAGGAGACCCTCTCTGCTCTGGGTCCTCAGCTCTCATTTCCCAAGCACAGGCCCTGTGGCTCCAGGCCTCAGCCTGGAGCAGCTTCCCTTGCCTTTTTGCACGTTTGCACCCCCAGCCTCTCCTGACTTACACGGCCTTAGGAGGCCTTGGGCATGGATAGCTGTTTTCACATACAGGAAAACCCACCCAGATCTTGTAGAAATGTTCAAACTAATAAAATCATGAATATTTTTATGAAGTTTTTAAATAGCTCACTTTAGTTTTGAAGAGGTACAACTGTGACTTGGGTCTGATTTTTTTTGTCTGTTTTTCTGTTTGGTTTGGGTCAACCGATTTTCACTTTCCACTGTTGTTGCCATAACGTGCAAATGGCTTCATTCTTCTATGTGCCCCAACTGTTGTGGGTCACAAACCTCCTTGAGATAAAGCTGGCTGTTATCTCGACATCTCTCAGCTCCACCCTGAGACTGAGAACCTAAGCCTTATAATAATTCACCTGTCATTTTAAATCCTGCATTTCTGGGTAGAGTACTTCCATTCATCAAAAGCACATTAACCATCATAGCAGGAGTTCTTTGGCTAAAGGGCAAAACAGACAGATTTTATAATTCACCTGAGTACTTTAAGCTTTGTTTAAAACATTTTTTTACTTAATTTTGCAAATTAAACCATTGTAGCTTACCTGTAATATACATAGTAGTTGACCTTAAAAAGTTGTAAAAATATTGCTTTAACCAACACTGTAAATATTTCAGATAAACATTATATTCTTGTATATAAACTTTACATCCTGTTTTACCTACTGCCTGTCTTCTGTCTTTTCTTCTTAGTGGAAGGAAATGGGAAGGCCTCATACAAGAGTGGTCGCCTCCCCTGTCCTGAGGCCCAACCCCACTGTGGTTTGAAGGATCTGCTATCTTAAGTGACTCAGGAAAGTGTCCCCGAACTCCTGCCCCCACCACACACCACCTGGCTGTCACCTCATGCCTCAGATCTCGTACACATTTTACCACTGCAGACCCTGCCAAGAGGAACAGATTTGCAGGCTTCACAAAGGACTTTCTTGCTTTTGTCCTTTCTTAACATTTCAGTTGTAGCTATATGGCAACACTACTCTAAACCCGAGGTTCATGACCCTTACAGTTGTGCTCTTCTTCATCTCTGGAGTTTTTTTTTTTTTTTTTTTAAGACTGTATTTATTCATGGGAAACAGAGAGGCAGAGGCAGAGGGAGAAGCAGGTTCCCCAAGGAGCAGGGAGCCCAATGCAGGGCTCCATCCCAGGATCCTGGGATCATGACCTGAGCCGAAGGCAGACTCAACCAACTGAGCCTCCCAGGCGCCCCTTGTCTCCTGAGATTTTTGTAATGAAAAGAACCATTGCAAGAATGTCAGTTCCATCTCCACTTAAACTCTAACCCTTAGATACAGAGCCTTGATTTGAAGGATATCTACTGTAAGGCAGAGGGTAGGGAAGGGACGGTGAAGAACTGGCATTAGGGTGAGAAGGAGACAGACAGATGTCCAGCCACAAAATGTCCATCCAAATGCTTCATTATTTTATGTGGGAACCTCCATAGAAATTCTGTTAAGTGCATGAGGACACTGAGGCTCAGAGAGGCTAGACAGACAGGTCCTAAGAGGCAGAGCCAGGGCTGAAATTCAGGCCGTTCAGACAACAAATTCTGTCTTCTATTCCACCTAGGACTGGAGTACAGAAATCTGGTAGCACTTATCTATTTAGCAAATATTTATTGGGAATCTGCTACAAGCCTTGTCTGTTCTAAGTGCTGGGGATACATACATTAATCCTAGCTCTTATGGAGCTTATATAAGGGAGTGAAAACAAAATAAACGATCACAATTACTATTATATATTTACAACTTATCAGTTACATTAAGCATAACTAGAGGTAATATGTGAGAGCAATAGAGTGTCCCTGTCAAATCTGAAATTTTTACCAGCATTCATGTGAAGCTTTATCTGATAGCATTTCATGGATTTACTTTAATAGTTTCCTGAACATACATCCATGACCTCTCTACAGTACTTCAAAGTTTTCTGGCACCAAAGTCAGTACTGCCCACTACCTGGGCTATTTGATTCTGATGACCCTTTCCATTTTCCTCTAAGTGGCTACTTGACTGCTTCTCATCTGATTCCACAAACTCAAGATAAATCCCCTTCCTACCACGCCCCTCTGGATTAGACTAGAAGAGAGATGCTCATGGATCAAGGCTAAAACTCATTTTAAGTGTTTGGAACAAGAGACCAGGGACCCTGCAAAAGACAAAAAAAAGGAGAAAAAGAAGACAAAAAAAAAAAAAAAAAAAAAGGAGATAGTAAACCAAGGAATTAGGAATTAGGAGGGGGAAGTATATATGATGCATCAAAAACTAATGAAAATCAGTAATTTTGAAAACTCTGATATATCTGAATGCTCCCTCTCCGGGCAAGTCAGAAGTCCCTTCGCATCTAATGGGAGAAAAAGCCTCAGATCTGAAGAACAAGTGAATGCCAGACATGGCCTCTCTCACTCTTACTTTGAGGAACCAGCAGCAAAGACATCACTCCCATCCCTACCTCCTGCCGTCATGCCTCTCTATGGACTTTTCCACCACCTGTTCCCATCTTTGATGCAGCTATGAGCCAATGAGACATGTTGGGGCAGGGCAGGTAGGTTTTTTGTTTGATTTTTCATTCTTTTTGGCATAATGGTTCAAATATATATCAGCTATATATTATCATCATCATCATCATCATCATCATTATTGAAGAAAGGAAGCAGGTAGTCAGAAGATACTACATTTCTGCATTTCCTAAGACAATCCATGATCTGTTTATAAACTGCTAAAATGCTGCAGGTGATCTGCCGAAATAGAAAAGTCCAAAAATCTGAAAACTACCTATCTACTATGCATATATTTCCTCTTCTCTTTCCTAAATAACTTGAGAAATTATTTGTTGCACAAGAGTAAATCTATAAAACTTCTTTGAGTAGCATTTCCTAAGTGTGTGGAGGACAGTTTCTATCCACATGCACACATTGATGTATTGAAATTCATAGGCTTAAAAAGAATCCATGTTTTCTAATAGCACCCTCCACGCTTCATTGTCTATTCTCCTATCCAACTGCAACTTGACTGGATTTTTTACCTTTCAACTCTTGCTTCCTATCAGGTGTTCAATGTTCTTGATGTGGGAAGAGGGCCACCTTGAAAAACAAATTCAGGCATATGTATCCTTCATGCGGTTACTAACTCTGGATTATGATTGTGATTTTTGCCTATGGAGCACACTGGGTAACTACAAACTGACCCATTAACCCATTGAAGATTTACTGAGCACCAAAATTTATTCATTTGATAATATACTGAATGCTTTCCTGCATGTAGGCACTCTTCTATGTAGTGGATACAAAGTGATTCTCCTCCTTCAGCTTATATTTTGAATTAGGAATTATATTAGGCACCATAAAAAAGATGGATCCTGCCCAAAGGGAATGAACAATCCAGTAAGGGGAAAAGGCAGGTAAACAAATAATTCTAATACTCTGTGTGAAGAGGGAAATGTACACATGCCGAGGGATGACACAGAGAGTAGTTAACTCAAATATAAAACAGAGTATTTCATTCAGGTTGAGTTTAGGATCAGGGCAAAGGTGCTTTCAAGGAGAGAACTTTCAGTGAATTACACCAGAGTATCTTATATTAGGACACAGACTAAGGAATTCAGTATTTATAATGAGTTTTATATATTGACTAATCAACTATAGTATTGCGGAATTATCACGTGGAAGATATTATTCTAGTATGAGACTACCAGTAAACCTAACATAAGGTCCACTGCTTTTATAATCCATAAAATTCCAAAACTCTTAAATGACAAAACAATGGATCAACATTTAGTTCAGAAACAAATAGCAATTCAACATAATAAAATATTTTTAAAAGCAGCCCATGATGGTCCAGAGGGTGATAGGTGAGTGCTAAAAAAAATTTTTAGTTACTAAAGATAGCAGTTAATACAAATGGTGCTAGAAGAAAAAATCAAAGAATTTAAATGCCACAAGATGTCCCAATGCAGAGTAATAATAATCACTTACTGGGGTGCATGGGCGGCTCAGTCAGTTAAAGTGACTGACTCTTGGCTTTGGCTCAGGTCATGATCTCAAGGTCCTGGGTTCCAGCCCTGCATTAGCTCTGGGCTCAGAGGGGAGTCTGCTTCCCTTCTCTCTCCCTCTGCACCCCCACTCATGCATGCTCCCTCTCTCTCTCAAATAGATAAATAAATCCTCTTTTTAAAAAATCATTTATTTAATCAATTTAGGCATTCTGCTATGCAGTGAAATAAACAAAACACTAGAACTCAGTAACTGGATCCTCAGTAGAAAGACACCTAAAAACCTATTCATTTACTCATGCATAGTATGTACTCTCATGTGCACCCACACACAAATGCAACTCTGGCAGAAAATCTTCTAAAACTGTATAAAGGGATATCAAAACAAACCACTTAGCCAACTAGAAACAACAGTAAGTGGAAAACACCTTGGGGTGGCTTTTGAAATTCAGAGAGACCAAGGCCATTTAATTACTTCTGTAAACCTGAGACTGTTCAGTTCTAAATAAAGAATTCATACTCTATAAACTATGCCTAAGCTCAATACACTGTCATCTCCTGTCCATCCTCAATTTTGAAATATAATTCTCAGAGCTTGTTTCTGGGTAAGGAAACACCCACAGCAGTAAAGAGCACCAGTCTACAGCTAGCCCTAGTCCTACCCGCTACATACCTACCCCACTCCTCTACGAGCTCCTCATACTCTTCAAGTTCTTGAGGACAATGAGCTGCTCTAGCTGGTGTGGGTGATCAGAGTCTGGGTAGTAGCAGCTCAATCAGGTAAATGGAAGAAATGGAGCTGTAAATACTATCTACTCCTTTCTTCCAAAGAGATTTTTCCACCCCCAAGGAAGGACTCAAGCACCTCCATGCTGCCTTCTCCTCACTAGTCTTCTCTAACTACATCAGGCTTCCAATCTGCATAATCCTAGGGCTGAGAATTCATTCTATTATTCAACGATTTTACACTGAGCAACCTACTGTGTGCCAGGTGCTATCTTAGGTGCTGAGGTTCCAATGATGACCAACACACTATGGGCACTCTGAAGAAGCTCACAATCTAACGTGACACAAACACATGTGACAGATAACACTAAATGAGACCCATATTTCTCCTGACTTTCCTGGACACAGTCTCTCTGAGTGCTGTATTCTTCAGGGTACAAATAAATTCACAATAAAATAATAATAAAAATCAAAATGTCCAAGCGCAGAAAGTTTCACTGGAAAATTCCACCAAACATTTGAAGAATGGATACCAATTTTACACAATTCCATCCAGAAAATAGAAGAGGGCATCCTTTCCTACTCATTTTATGGGGCTAGTTTCGTCCTACACCAAAACTAGACCACAAAAACAGCATGAAAAAAGAAATTTTTTAGACCAATATTTCTCATGAACTTAGATACAAAATTTCTCAACAAAATACTCATAAATCAAATCCAACAATGTATTAAAAGAATAATATATTATAAGCATGTTGGATTTCTTCAAGGTATGCGAGATTGGAAAGACATATCATGTTCATTGATTAGAAGACTCAACACTGGGGGCACCTGGGTGGCTCAGTGGGCTAAAGCCTCTGCCTTCGGCTCAGGTCATGATCTCAGGGCCCTGGGATCGAGCCCCGCATCGGGCTCTCTGCTCAGCAGGAAGCCTGCTTCCTCCTCCCTCTCTCTCTGCCTGCCTCTCTGCCTACTGTGATCTCTATCTGTCAAATAAAATAAATAAAATCTTTAAAAAAAAAAAAAAAAAAGAAGAGTCAACATTGTAAAGATGTCAATTCTCCTCAAATTGATCTATAGGTTTTATGTAATTCTTATTTCAAAATCTCAGCAAGCTTCTTTCTAAACATTGAAAACATTATTCTAAAATTTATATTGAATGGTGAAGGCTCTAGAAGAGCCAGAATAATTCTGAAAAAGAATAAAGTGGGAGAAGGGCATTTGAGTGGCTCAGTTAGTTAAACTGTCTGCCTTCAGCTCAGGTCATGATCCTGGAGTCCCGGGATCAAGTCCCAAGTCAGGCTCCCAGTTCCACAGGGAGCCTGCTTCTCCCTCTGCCTCTGCCTCTCTCTCTCTCTGTCTCTCAAGTATAAATAAATAAAAATCTTAAAATAAAAAAGAAGAAAGTGGGAAAAATTATCCTTCTGAATGTTAAGGCTTACTGTTATACTATAGTAATCAAGACTGTGTGCTACTGGTGAAGGAATACATGAATGAATAAATGAATGAATGAATGAAACAGAATAGAGAACCCAGAAATGAACCCATACAAATATGCCCAATTAATTTTTGACAAAGATGTAATATAATGGAGCAGAGATAACACTTTCCACAAATAATGCTAGAGCAATTGAATATCTCATGGGCAAAAAAATAAAAATAATCTAAACCCCCATGTTGTATATAAAAATTAACTCAAAATGGATCATGAACTTAAATATAAAGCATAAAACTGTAAAAGTTTTAGAACAAAAAAGACAAGATAAATGTATTTTTTCAAGACCTAGCACTTGGCAAAGAGTTCTTAAATTTGGTAACAAAAGCATAATCTATAATAGGAAAAACAGACTAAAAAAAAACTCTTCAAAATTTAAAACTTTTGCTGTCCAAAAGATCCTGTTAAAAAACATCAAATAATGACATGACATTGTATACCTTCAATACCTCACAATTTGTCAATTCGACCTCAGTAAAGCTGAGAGGGAAAAAAGAACCTGTTAATGGAATGAAATGACAAATTACAGATTAGAGAAAACTTTTGCAAACCACATATTTAACAATGGATTTATATCCAGAATATATAAAGAACTGTCAAAACTCAACAGTAAAAAATCAAAATGTACTTAGAAAATGAGTAAAAGACATGAACAGACTTTTGGTGGAAGAGGATATATATATTGTTTTGATGACGTCCACACAGGCATGGGAGTTGGAAGTGGTAGTCATGCCCCAGATGCTTGGCACCCAGCTCTATGCAGCAAAGGAGACTTCCTTGTAGTATCTAATTCCGTGGTGGCAAAACATTGTATTCAGGATGCCAGTAAAGCAGGGGTTCCAAAAACAGGGAAAAAGGAGAAAAGCATTTGATTTTGATATATTCTTTTAAAGCATTAAAATAGTTAACAGGAGACAACAAATTCACTGTATATTTACACGCTTTAAAATAAGAAGGAATATTAGGAAATGGTTGGGGGAGGTCACAATACTCTTTTTTAGTCTTTTGTACTTTTACCAAGCTTAACACTCACTATCTACTGAAATTGAAAAGGGAGAGATTGTGAGCCTAGCATGATCCCTATTGTATTTCCTGGCCTAACTGCATTAAACTCTTATCCAATAAAGGATTAGAATGTGCAAAAAAATAATAATAATGATAATCTAAAAATAATAATAATCAAATGTGATGGAAGTCTAGAAAATAAAAATTAAACTGAAATGTTCCCCCAAACCAATAAAGTTACCCCCTACCCAGAAGAGCCAGACCACCACCATAAATCCTGAACTTTTTATGTTACGAGAAAGAGTTATCTTGACAAAGGAGAGGCAGGAGAGATGTGCAAGTAGGGGGCAAAGTGGAGAAACTGAAAATCCAACAATAATAGAGACTCCAATGCCCCACTTTCAATAACAGATTGAACAAATACGCAGAAGGTCAAGAAGGAAATAGAAGATTTGAACAACACTAAAGCCAACTATACTGAACAGACATATATAGAACATCCCACCAAACAACAGCAGAATACACATTTTTCTCATGTTGTTATATAAATGGGCAAAAGATGGTCCCTGTATATTGGCCCTTATGTTGTTTACTTTTTCACAGCAAATTAGTACCATTAGCTCAAAGCCAAACTCCAATTCTTACATATCCAAAATAATATTTTTAGCCATTTCGAACTTGCCTGCTTTGCATTCCCTCCAAACCTGTACCAAATATCCACTAGCCATAGATAAGACAAACCCTGTGGTCATAAAAGTCCCCAAACCCCTGTTGCCCTTTGGTGCTGACTTCAATCCTCCCATCCTGCCACTAAATGACACCATTTAGACACATAAGCTCTTCTCTGTTCACCTCTTCCCAGAGACCTGCCTTTCCCTCTTCTTCTGTCAGTCTCCTGCTGGGAGGGACTTCCCCTTTCCTGGAACCCCCAGCAAAACATGGCCCAATAATACTATTGTGCAATACTGCCATCTCAAGTTATTGTCTTTCCTTGATCAGCCCTGAAATCCTTAACCTCACCACAGGAGTACGCAGGGAACATTCTCCAGGACAGGCCATATGTTAAGCCATATAACAAGCCTCAATAGATTTAAAAGGACCCAAATCATGCAAACTATGTTCTCCAAAAATAATGAAATAAAATTAGAAATAAATCACAGAAGGAAACTTGGGAAATCCAAAAATATATGGAAATTAAACAACACCTTCCTAAATGTGTTTGAAATTTAAGTGAATGAAAACAAAAACTCCAGATACCAAAGACCAATAGATGCAACTAAAGCAATGCTCAGAGGGAAATAGCTGTAAATTCTCCAGTAAAAAAGGAGAAAGATCTCAAATCAATAACTTAACCTTCTGTCTTAAAAAAAAAAAGAAGAGCAAACTAAGCCCAAAGCAATCAGAAGAAATGGGAAATTATACAGATTAAGCTGAGCAGAAATAGATAAAATTGTACCTAGGAGAACAATAGAGAAACTAAAACTTGATTGTTTAAAAAGATCACCAAAATTGAGATGCCTGGGTGGCTCAGTCAGTTAAGCATCTGATTTCAGCTCAGGTCATGAACTCAGTCAGGGTCCTAGGTTCTAGTTTTGCCCCAGTTTCTATCCTTGGCAGGGGGTCTGCTTCTCCCTCTTCTTTGCTCCATCCCCCTGCTTATGCTCTCATGCAGTCTCTGTCTCTCAAATAAATAAAATCTTTTTTTAAAAATCACCAAAACTGACAAAAATTTAGGTAGACTGATAAAAATAAAATCTAAATTACTAAAACCAGGAATGAAAGAGGGATATTACTACCAAACTTACAAAAGTAAAAAGGATTATAAGGGAATACTATGAAAAGTTTTATGCCAATGAATTAGACAACCTAAATAAAATGGGCAAATTCTAGAAAGACACCAAATTCCAAAGTTGATCAAGAGCAAATAGAAAATCTAAATAGACCTATAACAAGTAAAGTAACTGAATTACTAATCAAAAAATATCCCACAAAGAAAAGCTCTAGCCCAGAGAGTTTTGCAGGTGAATTCTAGCAAAAATTTAAAAAATTAACATCATTCATTCACAAACTCATCCAAAAAAGCAAAAGAGAAGAAAATGCTTCTCAATTCATTCTATGAGGCCAGTATTACTTGATTACCACAACCAGGTCACAAGAAATCACAATCACAAGAAACAATCACAAAAAATCATAAGAAAAGACTATAGACAAATATACTTTATGAATACAGATGCAAAAATGCTCAACAATCCAGCAGCATATTAAAAGAATTATACACCATGACCAAGTGGGACGCATCCCACTTTCATTTTGGTTTAACAAAATGAAAATCAATCTACGTAAAACACTCTATTAATAGAACATAGCACAAAACCCACATGATCATATCAATAGATACAGAAAAGCACTTGAGAAAGCCTACTGAAAAAAGATGGTTGGGGGTGGGGGGAAGTGAATAAAGGAGGGAAAGTAAGAAGAGAGGAGGGAGGAGGGGAGAATGGAGGAAAAGAAGCAGGGAGGGAAGGAACCAGGAAAGGAGGGAACAGGTCGGAGGGGGAAGGAGAGGAAGGGAGAGACAGAAAGGGAGAGAGAGCACCAGAATCCAGACTGGAAAGGAAGAAGAAATCAACTACCTCTATTTATAGATGACATGATTCTGTACATAGAAAATCCTAAGGAATCCACTAATAAACTATTAGAACTAATAAATGAGTTCAGCAAGACTATGGGATCCAAAGTCAACATAAAAAAATAAACTGGGGCGCCTGGGTGGCTCAGTGGGTTAAAGCTGCTGCCTTCGGCTCAGGTCATGGTCTCAGGGTCCTGGGATCGAGTCCCACATCGGGCTCTCTGCTCAGCAGGGAGCCTGCTTCCTCCTCCCTCTCTCTCTCTCTCTCTCTCTCTCTCTCTCTGCCTGCCTCTCCATCTACTTGTGATCTCTCTCTGTCAAATAAATAAATAAAGTATTTTTTAAAAATAAATAAATAAATAAATAAACTGTATTTCTATACTCAAGCATTGAACAATTCAAAAATAAAATTAAGAAAATGCCTCCATTTAAAATTTAAAAAAATAAAATACTTAGGAATAAATTTAACAAATACAGGGTAAGTTTTATACACTGGAAATTATAAAACATCACTGAAAGAAGCTAAAGAACTAACCAAATTTTAAAAATCCTATGTTCATGAATTGGAAGACTTAATATTGTTAATATGGCAATACTACCACCAAATTGGTTTATAGATTCAATACAATCCCTATCAATATTCCACCTGTCCTTTTTGTAGAAATCGACAAGCTGACTCTAAAACTCTTATGGAAATACAAGGCACTAAAAATAGCTAGGATAATCATGGGAAATAAAAACAAAGTTGGAAGACTTTCATTTTCCATTTTCAAAACTTCATACAAAGCTATAGTAATCAAAAACAGTTTGTGGTACTAGCACAAGGATAGATAGACACACCGATCAAAGGAATAGAATTGAGAATCCAAAAATAAACCATTATATTTATGTAATTGATTTATGACAAGGGAGGCCAAGATAATAATTCAATGGGGAAAGAATAGTCTTTTCAACAGATGATGCTGGGAAAACGGGATATTGAGATACAAAAGTAGGAGGTTGGACCTCTACCTCAAGCCACGTACAAAAATTCACTCAAAATAGATGAAAACCTCAATGTAAGAACTAAAACTATTAAAGTCTTAGAAAAAAAAAAAAACAGCAGTAAATCTCCACATCCTAAGATTAGGTCATGATTTTTTTAGACATGATACCAAAAGCACACATACAAAAGAAAATATAGATCCATTTAGAACTTCTGTGCTTTGAAGCATACTGTCAAAAAATAAATAGAAAGAAAATCCACAGAATGGGAGGAAATCTTTGCAAATCATATAGCTTATAAGGAACTGGTATCCAGAATATACAAAGAACTCTTAAAATTCAACAATAAGAAGATTAGTGAGCCTATTTTAAAATGGGCAAGGGATCTAGACATTTCTTCAAAGAAGATATACAAATGGCCAATAATCATGTGAAAAGATGTTCAACCTTATTAGTCATAAATCAAAATCACACTGAGATACCACTTCCCACCAACTAGAATGGCTAAAATCAACTAGTCAGATAATGACAACTGTCGGTAAAGATGTGGAAAAACCAGAACCTTCATACATTGCTGGTGGGGTTGTAAAATGGGATAATTTGGAAAACGGTTTGGCAGTTCCTCGAAATCTTCGACATAGGGTAACCATATGACCCAGCAACTGTACTCCCAAATATATACTCAAAGAGAATTGAGAACATATATCCACAAAAATATTTTTATATGAACTTCCACAGCAGCATTATTCATAATACCCAAAAAAGGAGAAACAACCCAGAAGTCCAATTGATGAGTAGATGGACAAAAAGTTGTATAACCATTGAAAGAGTATTATTTAGTCATAATAAGGAATGAAGTACCAAAACATAGTGCAACATAGATCAGCTTTGAAAACGTTATGCTAAGGGAGAGAAGCTAGACACAAAGGCCACAAACTGTATGACTCCATTTATATGAAACATCTACAACAGGCAAATCTACACAAAGAAATTAGTGATTGCTACGGGAAGAAGGAAGCAGGAAATGGGGAGTGACTACTAATGAAAATGAGTTTCTTTTTGGGGTGATGAAAATGTTCTGGGATTAGACAGCAGTAGTAGTTGCATTGTTTTGTAAATATATTAAAAACCCCTGAGTGTTTTGATTCATGCTGAATTGTATAGCATGTGAATTGTATTTTAAGTCCATTAGGGAAAAAAGTCAGAGGTCCCAAGACTTAAGGTGACACACAAATGTGTTATAATTGAGACTTGAAGCCAAATTTGTTTGATTATAAATCCTGTTGTCTTAATTACCAAGTATATTCCTGGACCTCCTTCTTTTCTCACATTACAGGCTTTCTAGAAATACTCACTCCTGTAGAGTTCACCACTATCAAAAACCAAGTCTCTCTTTATCCCTAACTTTCTTCTTGGGTCAGTCTGTCTCTGTACTTCTCCATGTTTCTAAAAGGATAAAACATCCTTTGAGTTATTCGCTGAAAGTCGTCCACAAAACTATGGCCACTTTGGTGGATATTCATATGATGCAGGAAAATTTTAAACCAGTAAAGTCTAGCTATTCCCTAAATTGCCCTCTAACTACTGTATCCAGGATGACTTCCAAAATTTTCCTTCTTTGGAGACCCAGCTAAATGTGCGTAGTGTAAAAACTAAACATATGTAACTTTATAACAAAATGTTAAATTTTTTTAATTTTTTGAGATTTATATTATTTTGGGAGAGAGAGAGCATGAGCAGGCGGGGCAGAGGGAAAGGGAAAAGAATCTTAAGCAGACTCTGCCTTGAGCACGAAGCCTGACATGGGGCTCAATATCTCACACACCTGAGCTGAAACCAAGAGTCAGAAGCTTAGCCGATCATGACAAGCAGGCGCCACAAAATATTAAGTTTTTGTTTGTTTGTTTGTTTGTTTGTTTTTATTTGACAGACAGATCACAAGTATACAGAGAGGCAGGGAGAGAGAGAGAGAGGGAGGAAGCAGGCTCCCTGCTGAGCAGAGAGCCTGATGTGGGGCTGGATCCCAGGACCCTGAGATCATGACCTGAGCCGAAGGCAGAGGCTTTAACCCATTGAGCCACCCAGGTGCCCCTAAGTTTTAAAAAGTTATTAGACAACATGCCCAGCACAAAAATTTTGTTTCTAACCATTTGGCAATTTAGAATAACTGAAATCCTTCCCAGAAAAAAAGCAAAATCAACAACAAACAATCCAAAACACTGATATTCCATTTTTCTGATATTCTAGAATATAGTAAATACATGTTTTATTTCCATGCACACACTATCTCAACTATTTACATAATGTGTGAGGATTACTGCACTTACAGAATAAACTAGACAACAATTCATCTCCAACACCCATGTGTGACACATATTCTTAGCAGTTATGTGGTTAGACACAAAAATTTATGTTCCTTCAGTACAAGACTAAGGTAACAGGTAGAAAGAAATAGACCCAGGCCTTACCCTTTACATTGCTTTCCTTCCCCCTTTCACATCTCAGCATCTCTAAGTGTTGGCAAAAGTGGGTCCCCGTTCTGATTAACAAAGACACATCATAAAATAAATAGTAGTAGATACATATCAGGACTCCATGGAATTATGTTAAGGGCACAATTTAGGCCTCTTTTTTCTTTTTCTTTTCTTTTTTTTTGTATTTTAAGTTTATATTCAAATGTGTGCAGAGGTCTCAATAGTCCTGTTATGGGTAGATAGCAAAAGGCTGTGGACACAGTGACAACAGCCCCTTCTTCCCCAAAGGACAATAGACAATAGACTGAGGGAATCCACCTGTCCCCAGTCACCCACCATAAGCCAGGAAGACGCCTGAGGCACACGCAGGAGCACCTGGAACTGGGACCACACCATCAATTCAATCTGGCCCCAGGCCAGGGTTTGTGCTAGACACAGCAGTGGGGAAAAGATGATGAGAACAGAGTCTCTGATCCCGCCCGCCCCCCCCCCCCCCCGTGTTTGCAGCTGGCGGCTCGTAGAGATGTACGCAACAGCGCGCCTAGAACACAAGGCAGTGCGGAATAGAGGCAAACAGAAAAGCTGTGCTGCGCAGGGTTGAAAGAAATGTATTCCCACTGGAGATCTGGGAGAGTCTGGTGAGAGAACAGGGCTGGTCAGGCTTTTGGATGGGATGGGGAGGGACGACTTCTGCAGATTCAAATGAGAAAAGAAAAGAAAAAGGCATCATAAGCAGAGGCCATGGCTTGGAAGTGATCTTAATTGTCCTTAATTATAGAATGAAGATAATAATAGTACACCTATCTTGGAGGGTAGGTTGAGGATTACATATAAAGAAAGTGCTTGGCCTTAGCAGGCATTTTAAAAGCTGTAGCTATTATCGTGGGCCGTGGGCCGGGAGGTTGGTAACACCAGGAGTGCCCCCTGTAGGGCTTTAACCTCCAGCAAAAAGTAACTTGTGTGTCCTCTTGCTTCTGTGACTGATCTTGTTTCAAGCCCCCAAGGAGGACAAATATCTGAAGTCAAGAGGAAAAAAGGAACATTTGTATTTCTCTTCCACGAGCATGTTGACTTTTGCAGAACACGGGTGTGTTGTGGTCTTGGCAATTAACCTGAAGTGTAGGAATTGGGATGGCAGGTCCTTGGTCTCAACTAGAAATGACAAATACAACTTCCACTCCAGGACCAAGTTTCCTGGGGTCACCCCCAATAAAGCCTCCCATCACACCCAGCAATTAGGGATCCAGGAAAGCAGTGGTTGCTGCTATACATTCTTAGATAAAGCAATGCCCTTATTCTAACTCAATGTCTTCATCTGTAAAATGTAGACGGTGATACCTGTCACTGGGGCTCATTCTGAAGAGGAAATGACACCAGATACATAGTGTGCTTAGCCCAGGGCCTGGCACACTGTGGGCATTTCATAAATGTTAACCTTTTTTTTTTTTATAGTTAGGACGGTAAAGACTGGCTTGCTTGTCTGGCTTCTTACTTACTGAAGAGGAGACATCTTAAAGGAGACACCAGGAAAGGAAAACAAGGAGAGGGGAGGGCAAGGAGCCCCATCAAGGACTCATATGTGGTTTTCCCTCCTACTGAGAGAGCCCCTGTACTCAGTAAATGAGAATGACCCTAGCTGAACTTCCAACCTGGAAAGCAGAGTTGGTTTTTAAAAGCAGTTCTTTTTCAAGATCAATTGTTCAACAGAACTTAAAAGCTTGCCCTCAGAAGAGGCTCAATCCTGAAACCTATGGGTAAATCACGAAAAGCAGGAATGTGTCATCCCTCTACAGGGAGTGGGGCGCCCCACACATGCTGTCTGAACACTGGGACTCTGCCGCCGCCCCTCTTCCAAATTAACCAGAAACCTGAGAACCTGAACTGAACTCCAGCAGACATTATTTAAATGAACCGGCTGTTACAGGAACCTTAAACCACATGTCTTTTGGTTGTGGGGCTGCCCTGGGCCAGCAGACATTAATACAGAGGGTTCCCAACTCACAAACGGATTGTGTTCCAAATGTGCATTTGGAAGTCTGTGGTTTGAAAGGCAGAATGCAATGTTATAAATGGTGATGAGGGCCACACGCCAGCTCACAAAACTCCCTGTAATCATAATGTAGGTACTCTCTGTACATTTTAGCCAAAAAAACAGTAGAGGGCAATTATACTACAATACTAATAACTAAAGAATGAGATAAACGGGGCACCTGGGTGGCTCAATCAGTTAGGCGTCCAGCTCGTGATTTCAGCTCAGGTCATGATCTCATGGGTGGTGAGATGAGCCCACCTCGGGTTCCCCACCCAGTGGGGAGTTTGGTTGGGATTTTCCTTTTCTCTCCCTCTGCCCCTCCCCCCACTTGTGTGCACATGCACGTGTATACTCTCTCAAATAAATAGATAAATAGATCTTTTTTTTTTAAGAATGAAATAATAAAATTGAGTATCCTTCATTTGTCTTGAGGAGTAGTGTTTAAGCACAGGCACATTTAGTAAACGGAGGATGAAAATGTCTATTCAGTGAGGCTGAGAGGCCAGGGAACACGGACTGTAGTTAGGAACCCCCACAGGTGGGAATCAGACCAGCCTGCAGGATCTCCCCAATTCTAAGAGACCAGTGTCTGCACCTGAAGGCTAACCTAGCACCCAGGGGTCTTAGCGGGTGGAGGATGACTGAAAAAGTTAGCCAGAGTATTTCTATGCAGCCACTTCATCAGCAATGGTAGGACCTAACTTCCATGCCCCTCTCCTTTTCAAACATGATTACCCTCATATACAACCCAGTCTGCCCCTGACCCCGAAGGGGCCCCCAAAGGTTCACCGAAGCGCAGAAGGTTTGGTGCCACTTTCACACTGATTTCTGAGACCAGACAAGCTCTCTTGGATACTCACATCGCGTGGATGGTTTTAATCTGACACCTCTAGACTGACCCTACTATTGCCACCCCCTTTACCACACCTGGTCAAAGACGTTCAAAATCACACATTCTAGCTATGAGGCTAAGGATCAGATATATGTATTTTATCTGTAAATATGAAAAACACTTGAGAAAAGAGGAAAGGAGTAAATTGAAAAAGAAAGTTACTTGGAAAAGACTATTTGTAAGACAACAGAGAGGACTTCCATAAGATCTAACCATCAGGTGGCACCCTCAGTCCAGAGCAATTGAGTTGTCCTGAGAAGGACAGCAGAAAGGAAAAGTTAATGATTGCTGGTCAGAAGTGGATAGGAAGGCTGAAGGCAGTCACTTTGTAATAAGTAATTTAACATACACAAGGCATTCCTGTAAAGTGAATTCTAGAGTAATTCACATATACATAAACGCAGTAATTAATTCCCTTAAAATTACAAAATGTCTCATGATTTTATTTCTTAAAATTGGATTCTATCCCTTGCCCACATTCTACTGATTTACACTTTTAAAGATTTTATTTATTTATTTGACAGAGATCACAAGTAGATAGAGAGGCAGGTGGGGGGGGGGGGAGCAGGCTCCCTGCTGAGCAGAGAGCCCAATGTGGGGCTATATCCCAGGACTCTGGAATCATGACCTGAGCTGAAGGCAGAGGTTTTAACCCACTGAGCCACTCAGGGGCCCCTGATTTATACATTTTAAAAATTAATGTTTTTACAGTTCTATTTTTTTCAAGCACTAATTCTTTGACAGCTAGATGTAGGCAAATACATTCTCTTGGTCCTTGGCTTGCTTTATTTTTTTTCTTAATAGATTTCATCTTTTTTTTTTTTTTTCTGTCAGAGAAAGAGAGCGAGAGTGAGCACAAGCAGGGGGAGCAGCAGGCAGAGGGAGAAATAGACTCCACTGAGCAAGGACCCTGATGTGGGGCTTGATCCCAGGACCCCAGGATCATGACTTGAGCCAAAGGCAGAGGCTTTAACTGACTGAGCCACCCAGGTATCCTGGTTTGAATCTTTTTAATGTCAACTCTTTATCGTATAGAAGTTTAATATCTTAACATAGACAGTTTTACTAATCTTTCCCATTATGATTTGTTCTTTTTGAGTTTTGTTTAATATATTCTTCACATCTTGAGATAATAAAACTATTCTTTTAAATTGTCTTCTACAAGTTTTGCCTGTTAAACCACCTGTTTTGTCTTGGCATGGCAAGCTAATTGCTAAATAGTCTATGTATCCCTGCTGATTTATCACTCCTGCCCTAAAACTAGTTTCCCGTAGATCCATGTGTCTATTTGGAGGGCTTTCTGGTCGCTCCATGGTTCTATCTCGCTATTCCTGCACCAAATAGCATACTTAATTTTCTAGCTATTCTTGAATCCACCTTGTTTTTCAAACACCTTTATGGCATTAGCTCATTTCTTTCATTACATCACTACAATCACTTCAGGGCTCTACATCAAGACAGAACGGGGAATGCATGAGCTATGGCTAATATGCTGAAGATATTAGTGCTAAGTGAGAGGAAGGCTGTTGATTTATTCCAGGATTTACGACTGTCAGTTGCCAAGTATTTGATTTAGGAAACAAATTTGTGAAGAAATTAACTCTGGTTGGCTGAACCTCTCCAGAAAGCGGCGGTTACCCTCTGGGAAACAAGGTATTAGTTCCATATCTGGAAATGAGTCATGAAAGAGAACCAGATATGATACAGTAGACCAGAGCAAGTCCATCACTACCAGTGGGGAAGAAATTGACTTTTTGAGTTTTATTCCCTGATGACTGTTGAGTTGAAATCAGAAGGAAGATGACTCCCTGTGGGCTCACATGTGTCTCCAGTGAAACCTATAGATGTTTCGGGTGTCAGTCAACCAGAGAAGAGAATCTCATACCCCAGAGTCAGAACTTATATAATGATAATGAACCATTATCCCTATAGGATAGGGAAATTCTATTTCCAACCAACCAGCGGAGGGGGGGTGCAGAGGTAGTTGATTTAGATGAACCCAGATGAATGTGAGGACATCAGGGACTGGGGAGAAAAAAAAAGGTCTTTGCCACAGGAAAATAGGCCAAGAGCTAGGAAGGGAGGCAAAACATCCAAATGAATTCCTTATCTTTGTTCCCAGAAATACGCTGCTCTTTCAATATTCCTGCTCTCAGCACCCCTGCCCAAATTTCAGGCTGCTGGAGCCACAAGCCTGGAAGCCATCAGTAAGTCTTACAGATTTTATCACCTAGATCTCTTGACTCTATCAACATCTCTCCATCTCCACTCCACCCCAACCCTGCACATACTTACATACGCTACGCTGTCTTTAACTGAACTATAGCAACAGCTTTCTGGCTTGAGCCATAGTTGAGTCCTCTTGCCCACCCTTGAAGCCAAAATACAAATTCCCACTGCACCACCTACTCGCTTTGAAACTTGGGCAGATTTCTGCACCTCTCTGTGATTTAATGTTCTCCTGTAAAATGGAGATAACACCACCTACCTGGTGGCCTTGTGACAACTGAAGGAGTTGACACGAGTCAAGCACTTGGAGGAGGAAGCACTTACCACTTACTAACTTACCAGGTAGTCGTCCTGGATGTTTGTCTCCACGCCATGCTAGACTAGAAGTTCTACAAGGGCAGAGATGTATCCACCTGTTGGTAAGCCTCCACTGGTAGCTCCTTGTAGCTCTTGGAAACTGTGAGCCACCACAAACTGGAAAGGAGCCAGCCATATTTTGTAAGTCAGTCTATCTACTAACATATTCCCTTTTTGTCTCTTGCTCTACCAATGCGTTCCCCCAATGTTCCAGCTTGTTCCCAGCCATAAATCCATATTAGGTCTACAGCTGAGGGGAAGGAGAATGCCCCCTGAAGGTGGAGGAGACGGAGGCAAATTGTGGATAATTTCCCACCAGGAAGTGCAGGGGCAGAGCAGCACAAAGGCCCAGAGGGTCTTCCTTCTCTCCCCACAGCTGAGTTTCTCTCCTTTGTCATCTTTGGAGGAGGCAAGGGTGACTTCAACAGGGACCTGTCCAGATAATTAAAACTGCAGCTAACAGGGAAGAAGGGCCGATGGGCCCAGGAACAGAAACGCAACCGGAGATGCAACAGAAGTTCAGCCTCCCAGGTTTTGGAGAGTCGCCTGAACTCCCGTCTTGAGATAAAGGCTTCTGAAGCAAAGAGCCGGGAGAAATCGTCCCTTCGCTCCCTCTCTCTCCTCTGCACTTCTCACTCTCCGTCCTCCCCACATCTCTTCCCACCTTACTTCTGAGCAGGGTGTCCAGCCCTGCCACCTGGTGACAAAACCGCCGGCAGGAGCCAGGCGCCGCACGCGATGAGAGCCACGGTGGCCGACGACTGCCGGGCCACAGAGGGAAAGATCCCTGAAGGATCCCCCGGGCCGTGGCAGGAAGGAGGATCCCGAGCCCGCGCCTCTGCGGGCGGCGGGGGCGCGGACACCGGCCGGAGGGGCGGCGCTCCCGGAGGCCGTCTGCGCACGCTGCCGCAGGGCCCGGGGCGGGGCCGCCGTACGCACCGCTCGCCCCCCGCGCTCGCCAGGCAGAGCGCCCCCAGCGGACTCCGGGAGACCCTCCCCCGCCCGCGCGGAGCGAGGGACTGCGCGGCCGGGGACCGGCGCCGCCGCTGAGGTATGGCCGCTGGGGCCGCGGTGCGCAAGGCGGCGCCGGTGCTGGAGGCGCCTCCGCAGCACGAGCAGGTATGGGGCGCGGGCCGCAGTCTGGGGACACGGGGCTAGAGTCCCGAGGATCACGCGGGGGTTGGGTGGCCGCGCGGACAGGTCTCCGAGTCCTTCGCCCGGGCGCGGGATGGAGGGGCGGATGACCTTTCTGGAAGGTGCTCATTGCTTCGCCTCACCCTACCCCACCCCATGGGAGTCGAACCCCTCTCCATGGCCCTCTTTCCCTTTCTCCCCTTTCTCCCTCTTCTCCCCTTTCTTCTTCCTTACCCCTCCTTCTTCCAACTTCGTCCCCCCGCTGCCACTTGTCTCCTCCAGAAGGACCCTTGTTGGACTCATCCCTATCCGTTCCCTGTCCTCCATACTGGCTGCCCCTCTGTCCACCCTCTCCCTGACAGAAGCCCCAGGGCCCAGGCGAAGGCCGTGGGCATTGGAAGACAACAGCTGAAGGGTGCTGGGTGT
The DNA here is from genome assembly GCF_030435805.1 of Mustela lutreola. Taxonomy (NCBI): domain Eukaryota; kingdom Metazoa; phylum Chordata; class Mammalia; order Carnivora; family Mustelidae; genus Mustela; species Mustela lutreola. The sequence continues at coordinate 124,395,801 of NC_081290.1, read as the reverse complement.
ACATTAGGCTTGACTTTGTGGTTCTCAGAGGTTCTCAAACTTCAGCGTTCATCATAATCACTCGGAAGTCTTGTTAAAACGCAGATAGTTGGGCTATGCCCCGGGTTTCTAATTCTTGATATCAGGGATAGTGGCTGATCATTTATTTGCAAGTCTGACTAGTTACCAGGAGGTGCTGATGTTCAAGGTTAGAGAAGCTCTGGGCTAGCACTTTCCTCCCCTCGCATCCTGCCCTCCCCCGAACCCTTCGGTGTTTTCAAATCCAAGTCATTACTATATTTCATTTATGGACTCTTCTTAGGCCGTGATCACATACCAGGAACTGTGCATGGGTAAAGGGGAAGCAGTTAGAGGTAGACCTTTCCCCCAGAGCTCGCATCCTGGGAAGAAAGTATAACAAGGATAAAATAACTCATAGAAGGTAGGAAGAGATTACTGTCCCCATAAGAGGTTGGAGTGAAGTTTTGTAGACTTTCTAGGAAGCAAGGAACTGCTTCTGACAGGGAGGGTGGGAAGGCTGATGGGGGAGAGAGGGATGGCATGGCTTTTTGGAGCAGGGCCTTGGAGAATGGATGAGATTCCATGTGGCCATGAGGGGAAATGAGAATTCTCCATGGAGGAAACAGGAATATGAAATTACTTGGAGGTGAAAAAAATTGGTGGGGGCTGGGAGGTGAGCATGGAGAAAGGTAGGGGTAGGAGTGGATATTCTTTATGATCCTGGCAGAAATCCAGGGCTCATGAATCCTTGTAGGCAGAGAGAGCTGGATTATGACAAATCTTGTAACACATTATGTATTGGGGATCTATTCTCTAAAATAGGGAAGCTGTAAGGGAACTCCCTGGCTGACTTGCTGGTTTCACTCTCCTGTGAACCAGATCAGATCATTCACAGCAGGTTATGGACGAAGAAGTCTGCAAGCTGGGAAGGACAGAAGACTGGCAGAGTCAGTTCTGTGGCTGATTCTTGCTGTTCCCTTAAGGCTGCCATTGCTACCTTGCCTGCTGCCCTCAGGAGGCATGGTCCTCTGTTAATTCTTCCCTAGGGGGAACTCAGCAGCTTTTCCCTTAACCCCTCATGGCAGAGCCTTGTGGTCCAGGGACCCAGGGCCAAGGTGTCACTTGGGAGCCAATTAGAAATGGAGTCTCAGTCCCCCACCCCAAAACTGCAGGCTTAAAATCTGTGTGCTAACTGAACCCCTGGCTGACTGCACATCAAAGTTTGAGAAGTGCTAGTTTAAAACAGACTTTGTAAGAGCTGCAGATAATAAAGGAGAAATAGATATGGTTACTGAGCACCCCAACCCCATAAGAATTTACGGAGCACCCTGTGTATGACAGCACCCTGACTTGAAACGTTACCCTGTTTAATGTTCATTCAACATCCTTATCACCCCCTGAAGCATATTTCTTTGTGTACTTGTTTTTCTGAGAACCTCCATCCCCTTGGACTCCAGCAGAGCAAGCACTTGATCTGCTTTGCTGGCTACTGTATTTCCAGGACCCAGCACAGAGCCTGGCAAAAGGCAGAGCTTCAGGAGATGTTTATTCGACAAATATGTGAGTGAGTAATGAACATAAAACCTCATGATCCAGACTCTAGGCTGCCCAGCTCCCAGTGTTAGCCCTTTGTGACAAGTAAAACCCTCCTCCTCCCCAGCTAGAACCCCTGTGGGGTCACAAGAGCAAGCCAGCTACACCATGTCTGCTCCTGATTCCTCAAAGTTGGGATGCAAGAAAGCAGGCAGAGTGGATTCATCAGTTTCCTCTTGTCTGAGGCCTCCTTTGCAACCTCTGTTTCCCCCAGAGGACCCACCTCTACCCCAAATTCTTCTCTGCCTTAGAGTAGGCCTGACACAACCCCTTCCTCCCCCTCCAGTCATGGAAGCTCTGCGCTTGCCCAGTGACATGGATTCCATATCACTAAACACGGCCCTCCAAGTCTGACACACCTGTACCTCCCTCACATATGTATCAGGGACACCAGTAGTTTGAGTTCACACTTCCAGTTTTGCCAAGCATTTTAGCAAGATTTTTCTAACAGACGGGTTTTTGTGAGGGAAGAGTTGAAAGTGGGTAGACCCATTTGGAGGCAGCAGCTGAGGTGAGAAATGAGGAGGGCTGGTGCTGGGAGGGAGGCAGTTTTCAAATACAGTTGACCCTTGAACAACAGGTCCACGTGTACATGGATTATTGGCAGTGTGGTACTGTAAATGCATTTGCCTTATGATTTTCTTAGTAACATTTTCTTGTCTCTAGCTGACTTTATTATAAGAATACAGTAATAATACACATCACATACACAGTATGTGTTGATCAACTTCTTATGCTATTGGGAAGGCTTCTAGTCCACAACAGGCTATTAGTAGATAAGCCTTAGGGAATCAAAAGTTATATCCACATTTTTTACTATACGGGGGACTGGTGCCCCTAGCCCCCACATTGTTCAAAGTTCAACTCTATGTTGATTGAGGGCATGCTGTGTCATATGGGGGTATTCAGGGTAAGACAAGTAATAAATCACCAGTGACCATGCATTGTGGTGACAGTGTTCAGTGGACAGTGGATCTACCAGAGGTGCCTAACCCTAAAAGCTTCCTGGAGGAAGTGGAATTTAGGGCATCCCCAAAGCGTGTCTGGGGGACAAGGAAGAGCACTCAGGGGGAGGAAGGTTCTGCTTGACTAGACCAGAGGCTGTTCAGGGGCTGTGGAGAGAAATGAAGCTGACAAGGACCGCAGGAGTCCTGTTAGTGACAAGGGCAGCCACTTGGGTTACGAGCAGAGGATCAGAAAGGACCAGTCTGCTTGTCATTGGATCACCCTCATTGTTTGAAGGGAGAAAAGGAGTGAAGGCTTAAGATCTCCGGGGTGGGGGGGGAACACTGCACACCAGGCTGGAGGCCTTCCCTTGCCAGGCAGTCTAAAGAGTAAGAGCCCCTTCCTGTTCTGGCTCTTTACCACACACTAAATTTTGTTTCTTCATAGAATTTACCACATTAGGTCATTGTTTTCCTTACTTGCTTATTGTCCATACTTTCTCTAGAACACAAGGCTTAATTCATGAGAACAGGAACCTTTTCTGTCTTACTCACCTTTATCATATGCCAGGTCCTATCCCAGTGTGTGGCACCCAGGAGGTAGTAAATAGATACTGGTTGGATGAATGAAGAAAATTGTTGGCACAGAGGCCATTGAGGTGGAAAGAAGTGGGTTGTCAGGTATTTTTGTAAGGTCAGCAGGAGGGTACTGGGTTGGTGGTGGAGGGTTAGGGTCGAGAGTGGTGCCCCATATCTGTGTTTTGAATGATTGGATAGATGGGATATGGAGTTGCTGAGTGAGAGGGGGAACTGAAATGGAAGTAGGTTGGGGGAAACGAATATGTTCAGTCTGGGTCAGGTTGAGTTTGTGTGTCTGGGGGACATCCAAGTGGAAATCTGTAAAAGGCACTTGGGTAGAAGAATCTGAAGCTCAGAAGTGAACAAAAAGGGGAGGAGAGATAAATAAGGATGTGCTAGCAGGGAAAAAAGGATTTGGCAATGACAGACGAGAAGGAGAAAGGAGAAGCAGATTCAAAATGACTTCTTCATTTAAGTGACATATGTTCATGCAGATTATAAAAAAATAAGTATAAAAAAGGAGTAAGTAGGGGCGCCTGGGTGGCTCAGTGGTTTGGGCTGCTGCCTTCGGCTTGGGTCATGATCTCAGGGTCCTGGGATCGAGCCCCGCATCGGGCTCTCTGCTCCGCAGGAAGCCTGCTTCCCTCTCTCTCTCTCTCTGCCTTCCTCTCTGCCTACTTGTGATCTCTGTCTGTCAAATAATAAAATAAAATCTTTAAAAATAAATAAATAAATAAATAAATAAGTACAACTTATTAAAAAAAAAAAAAAAAAAAAAAAAAAGGAGTAAGTATGCCAGCAGACATCAGCACTCATAGATCATTCCTATTAGGACTTTGGTGACCATTCTGGACACCGCTTTCTTTTGGATGTTTGTTGATTCAGTGCAACTCTGTATTTACATTAATAGGTTTACAGTATATACAACCATTTCTAAAGCATGCTTTTTCTCTTAACAATATGTCATGGAGATACTTCTGTGTCAAGAAATATAGATCTGAACAATCATTTTAAAGACCCAATAGATTTTCTTTATTATATCAGAACTCATTAACCAGTCCCGCATGGGTTGACACATAGATTGTTGCCAATTTCTCAATATTATAAATAAAACTATGCAAACACCTATGTCATCTTTCCCTGTGCATTTTTCACCTTATTTTGTGAGAGAATATTCCTAGACTATTCTACATAGGGTAAGCGAACACTTAAAATTTTGACATACCTAACCTAATCTGTTCAGAGAAACTGTCTTAATGTATACAATGCATCTGAAGGGCAGGAGGAAGCCATTTTCGGCACTAGCTGCTAGACATTTTCCCCCTTTTCATCTTACTTTTTTTTTCTTTTTAATGTTAATTTGTATTAAAATTATGGACATCCACATTTTAAGCAGTCAAATAGTTCTACAGCACTTAAACAACAACAACAAAAAAACAATGGAACCCTTGTCACCACTCTACCCTTTCCCATTCCTGATTTCCCACTCTCCAGAGGCAACAACCTTCAACTGTTCTCAGGAACTGGTGGTGGACCCTCCCAGTGGGGGAGGGGGCGCTCAACACCAGGGCATTGGGGTTCTCGTGCTCCCAGAAGATTCCAGTGCTCATAGGGTGTTATCTTTCCCAATGCCACGGATGCCCCCTCTCACCCTCAGCCCTTCTGGGGGGTGGGGTAAATTCAGAAGCAGGAGAATGCAGGGACCACCTCGCATCCAACCCCGTTTATCTCACCTAGCACCCTAGGTTCTCTGCCCACAGTAATAAAGTGGTTGTGCCCCATTCCCTCCTGCCACCCTGGATGTGGGGTGAAGGGTTGTACCCTTTCCCCTACTATCTCTGCCTGCCTGTCCCTTAGCCCAGGCAGCCACCTCACTGTCCCTAAGAGAAGGTGGTGCTGGGGACCCTGAGGTCTGTAGATTCAACTAGCCCTCTCAGTGGAACCCCTGAGGCTGTCTTTGTGACCCCAACCTGGTCTCTGGTCCAACCAAATTCCCCAAAGTCCCACAAGTTTTCCACCATCCCTTTAGGCAAGGCTCTGATCCTGAGCTCCTCCTGGCTAACCACCGTCATCCTCAAAATAAAGCTCCAACTTTCATTCTGCCTAGAAAAAAAAATCTGTTGCTTTTTTTAACTTTACAATTTCAGGTCTCTACCTCATACTTGGAAATACTTTGTCTACTACATGATTATTAAAACATTTACCATATTTTCTTCTAGTGCTTTTAAGACTTTTTTTTTTTTAGATTTATTTATTTGTTTGAGAGAGAGAGAATAATGAGCAGGGGAGGAGCAGAGAGAGACACAGACTTCCCACTGATCAGGGAGTCTGATATGGGGCTTAATCCCAAGACCCTGGGATCATGACCTGAGCTGAAAAGAGATGTATAACCAACTGAGCCACCAGGTGCCCCAAGAATTTCTTTTTTACAATTAAATATTTGATCCACATGGACTTTATTTTGAGATGGGGTTTGGATACAGCTCTATATTTTTTTCCAAAACCACTTGTCTCAGCAACATTCGTTGAACAATCCGTTTTTGTTCCTCACTGATTTGAAGTGATTCATTTATCATATGTACTTGGGTCTGTTCCTGGATGCTGTCTGTGTTCTGTCCACTCATCTATCTTCCTAGTCCTAGACCAGTAATAGAAAGTTAATTTCTGTGGCTTTATTATGTATTTCAGTGTCTGGTAGGCCACTACTCCGGTATTTACTCTTCTGAGTTTTCCTGGCCATCCTTATATGCTTATTTTTCCAGATGAATTTTAGTGTCACTTTAGTATCCAAAATAAATGCTTGTAAGATATTGAATGGGCCTGCCTAGTAACATACCAGAAAAAAATGTCAAAAAGTAGACTTCACCCTAGAGAAAAATATTGTAAAATAAGGGAACTACTACTAGAAAAGAGATGTCTCTGAAAATATCATCATCATCATCATCTTCATCATTATCATTGTATTCATTTTTTCCCTCTGTACATTACAAGCTGGAAAGAAAAACAAATTCTGAAAAGGGCTTTTTTTTTTTTTTTTTTTTTTTTTTTTCAGATCTTTCACACAAAGCTTTCTGCAGATGATGAGTGGAAGTAAGTAATGAGTCTTTTTTCTTTTTTTACAGCTGTTATCTAAAAATTCCATCTCCACCTTAACAGTTGGAGAAATTAAATGAAACTATGATTTATTTGTAAATGTCTCAGGCTACAGAAGGTCGGTTAGCACAGCATGCATGTGCACTAATAGGATGAACTTGAACCACTTGGATTTCTTCTGTTTCCTACAGTGTGCCCCACATAGTCCCCCAAAACTGGATTTGTATGTCCTTCAAAATAGGGCAATGTCAAGTTAGTATTTACTTTAGGCATATGATGCATCTGGTTTTTTATATATGCTGTTTCACCTGTGTTCTAGTACTTACTGTAGGGCCATTAGGGCCCTGTGGGCACCAAAAGAAATAAAATAAAAATGAAAAGTTCTTCCTTTTTTTGCATTATGGTAATCAATGATGAATGTATTCCTAATCAAAACAGGAAATACTTATTATATTTGCACACTACTTTATACTTTCCAAAGTAATTCTATACAGGTTAACCATTTAAGATAGGTTTTCATTATATATACACAAAGTCGATGCATGTCATAAAGCATGGTTTATGTCTATGCAAGCCCTATTTTAGACCAATTATAAAGTCACTTTTCTGTCTCCCTGCCCAAAGTTGAAAGTCTGTTCACCAAGTAGAATATTAAATAGTTACTTTGGATTGGGGGCTATAAAAACTGTAAGTGCTTGTACCCTTTAATTTTTCTTCACTTCCCATTTCTTCAAAGGAACAAGTGTATTTTTTAATGAGTTTCTTAAGCTCAGCTTCCGACACAGAGACTATTAACAATGTAATTTTTTAAGGTTGCTTACCTGATAGGGACTTTAGCTTCTTCATTTGATAAAGGTAGGGATGTAGGTACATCTAATGTGCCTCCCAGCATCCAGGTTCTAAGATTCCATCTCAAAGGAGAACTCGGGCGGTATTTAATGGGCTCTGCAGGCTCATTGCTACACATTCTCCAGCAGGGGGCACCCTCAGTGCCCTTTTCAGAAGCACTTGGTACTTCACTCTTCAGAGTAGTGGTGGAAATTACTGGTAAAGGGGGAAAACCCAGCCCACATACCCAGTGAGTGCCTTTAAAAGGTCACAGTCTCACAGCACAGAATAGTACCCTGCAGTGTTTTCTGATCAGTACAGCAAGTGCAGACTATATCCAGTCATAAGTGAAACTTCAAGAGATTTCGTGACTGATGATGCCCCATCCAGAGCGAAAGGTAATGCTAACCACTATTTATAAAGTACTTGATTGGCAGCATTCACAATTTTCCCATTTTCCCTAATCCTGACCCTGGACTGCTCTCTCTTCCTCTAACCCAGTGGTTCTCAATCTTGGCTGCACCTGAAAATCGCATGTGGAAGTTGAACTGCGATAACAAGTACCACAGCCCTGGTGGCTTAAATGACAAAAATTTCGTTTCTCATGGTTCTGGGGATAAGAAGTCAAAGGTTATGGTATTGGCAGGTCTGGTTTCTCCCAACCCTTCTTGGCTTGCAGCTGCCTTACACTCTTCCCTCCATGGGAGTTTATATATAAAAATCTTCTTAGATGGACACCAGTCCGATTGGATTGGGGCCCATTCATGGACAGCATTGAACCTTAGCTAACTCCTTAAAGTTCCTATCTCCAAATACAGTCACCTTCTGAGGAACTGGGGGGTAGGACTTGAGCATATGAATGGGGGTGAGCACGGTTGAGCCCATGTAAGGCACAAAAACAGTCATTTAATTGATCTGGTCACGGCTTAGACCTTGGGACTTTTAAAAGCTCCCCAGTGATTTTCAGTTTACAGCCAACAACAAGAACCACTGCTCTAGGTTTCCTCCGAAGCTACTTCCACTATGGGAAGTTAAACCAGATGATGTACTATAATCATGTTTTCTCTACCTTTATGCAAAGCCAAGAGTTCATCTAAAAACTGAGACATTCAGCCATCAACTGAATGTTTGTACTTGCTTAAGGTAATACTTGGGCTGCTTCTTTCTCCTTATAATGAAAAAAAAATGTATACAGCTCACTGAGGAGTTTTCTGGAGTCCTTTGGATAAGTTTCTCTTCATCGGTATCATGTGCGGTATATCCTTTTACTTAAGAATATTTAAAGTTACTTGGAATTACCACTATTTTACTGTTTTGAATTTCAGAAATGGCAATTTTATATGATTTAACATGATAATCACTATTATTCCTCATTTAAGAACAAATAACATGGGCTTTAGAGTTTTAGAACAATCCTGTGAGGTACAGAGGGATGACGATTTTAAGTCTGCAAAGGAGGATACCGCGGTGCAGAAGGGATGAGTGACTTCTGTGAGTCTGTATGACGATAGTGTGCCAGACTGGGGACTGGCACCCAGGTCTTTCCAGAGCCCATCAGTGACTTTCTTGGCCCCATCATTTCTCTTGAAAGGACAAGGCTGAAGCCCAAACCACACAGGCTAGCTAAGGGCTGAGAGGAATTGGTTTTCCTAATGAACTCAGACTCCTCCTCTCTGCTGCCCCTCCTCAAGCCTGAGAGAAAAGGCAAAACCAAGAAAACCTTAGGAAAACTGTACTCAAACTTAAAACCCCCTACATTTGAAATCTCCAGTTGCTTTCCATGAGCCCAGACATTTTGTTCCCCTACATGTGCAGTGCAAGGGTTGAAGCCTTTTTCAGATGACATCATTTGCTGGTTCCAGCCTGCAGCAGGAGAGGATACACAAGATGCACCGGGGCCATGAGTCCATGCACGTGGAGATGATCTTGATCTTCCTCTGCACCCTGGTCATCGCCCAGATAGTGCTGGTACAGTGGAGACAAAGGCATGGCCGGTCCTACAACGTGAGTTGCCCCCAGGGGCCTCTGGAAGCCTGCTCCTCTTCCTGCTGCATCCTTCCTTTCTCACTGCTTTGAAGGAAACCCTTTGGTTTAAGTCAGTGGCCCTCAACAGGGTGCAGTCTTGCCCCCAGGAGTTACATGGCAACATCTGGAAACATTTTCAGTTGTCACGCCTTAGTGGGAGGGGAGAGGCGGATGGGAGATGCTTCTGGCATCTGGTGGGTAGAGGCCACAGATGCCACTAAACATGCAGAGGACAGCTCCTGTCACTCATGACAAGACTAAGAAACTTTGGTTTAAATGAATTAGTTTTCCTTTAGCATGATCAACTTCTGCAAGTGGCCTAGGAAAAGGCAGATTAGGAACTGCAGCAACAAAAGATTGAGGCTAACTTTGTTTAATTAGCCATAAACTCAGCTGGCATCAATAGTTGGCGTATCCATGAAAATGGGTTAATGCAAATGTTATACTGACCTCAGCAACACAAAGCATGATCCCGTTGGCAAAGACCAATCCCACTTGAGCGTGTCCATGAGAACCTTACCATCTTGGGGCCTCAGGATCATAGCCTGAGATCTTGCCATTGTAATGTTTCCAGCAGTGGTTCTCAAATCTTAAGGTGCATCAGAATCACCTGGAGAGGTGAATCAGACTGTCAATCAGATTCCTAGGTTTCACCCCCAAAGTCTCTGATTCAATAGGAGCCCAAGAATTTGCGCGTCTGACAAGTTCCCAGGTTATGCTGATGCTTTTGGCCAGAGACCACATTTGAGAACCAATCATTTAGACTTGAGTATGTTGCAAAGAAAGAAGATCCTCATTTAACACTCCACCTGGTTGTGGGTCTTAGACTGGTCATTATATAAGAAAACTTGTCTGTGACATATGAAGTGCTGACTTAGACCAATATTATATTGTTTTTTATTTTTACCCATTATAGAAATTATTCCCTGTGTAGCACAGGGTCTAAAGGGATTCTTTTTAATTCTGTAGAATGTTTAAGTTTAGACAAGTTACACATTTTATTTAGAAAGGGAAATCTTGTCTTTTTGTTGTTTAAGCAAACACACTAATTTTCTGCTATGTACCACTGTCTTGTCAATTAAAATAAACATCCTCTATATAATACTTGAACAAATTGTTTTTAAAAGAAAAAGACTGGAATAAAACTTCATAAGTTATTCACTCATGTCAAAGAAAAGCTTCTTAAATAAAACAACGATGGTTTTCTCATCTGCAAAATGGAAATAACCTAATATTCAGAATTTCTCGAGTCCTTAAGTAAGAAGAAAACTGGATTCCTAAGGAAACCATTCATAGCCCTATTTCATTATTCCCTTATAACTGATAATGATCTCTGGATTAGATATTTCAAAACATGCTCAGTTTCCATGACAACTCTGGTGTAAATTTTACATAGAAAGCCTCCTGAAAAGAAAATGCCTCGTGAGCCAGCTGACCTGCACTATGTCCCACTACTCCTCCACCATTTTTATTTGATGATTTTCGAGGTAGTTTACGCCAAGAATAATTTGTCCCTGTCTTATATTTGGAGAAATTGCCCCTCTGTCAATTCTCTGAAGAGGTATTTCACAACACTGGTCAATGTCAGGCTCACACACTGGTTCTACCTAGCCACAGACAGATCAGCCCGTGAATCAGAGGCCACTTGAAGGACTTGTTGCCTTTGGAGGTTCAAACCCTTGATGATTCAGGCCACACTGGCACCAAGTAGACATCCCTGAGCTTAAAAAGTGTTGGGTAGCTGGATTGGCCTTCCCAAATTGTTTCCTGCCGCTCACCGCCACAAGTTGTGCTGCCTGAAATAACTTTCCGGGCTTGTTACTTTTGCTTGCACCCCATCCCTCACCAACAACTAGACTCCCTTAATCCTCCAACTTCTGCTCTCCAAGGTTGCTACTTCTGTGTTCTTCTATCACACAATTGCTCTATTTTATGGTTACCCAGAGGGGCTCTGAGAACCCCTTGTAGGTGACCAGATGCCTGTGATAGGAGCCTCTCGTAGAGTGATTCTGCCTGGCAAAGCCAGGAGCCTAGATAAAGATACCCCACAGTGGTCAAGGACTATTTGGGTCTCATGGTGGCCCTTTGGGACTCTCCTAGATGAGCTCATAGACATGCTTGGCTTCTAGAATATTTTGTACTTCTTTGCCCATCAGTCCATCTATATCTATTATTGCATGTCCCAAAGGAATGGGTGGAGCAGTCCCTTTCCCCTGCATGTCTCTGTTGATAATTTTGGCTCAAAGTGAGAGCCAGCATGTGAGGCTGATCTTTCCCATATTACTGCCTCAGATTTACCCCATACTTTGCAATTCTTAAGGGTTCAGTGCCAGATCCAGGCATCAGAACACAGCCATTTTAGGAACTCTTGGTGGTACCTGAAAGTCTTGAATCTGGAAATGATTTCCAGAGCAACAGTAGCTGATACTAGCACCAGTTTTCAGCATTCTTACCGTACCCTGCGTGAACTGTATCAAAAAAATCCCTTTGCCTGACATACTTCTCAACTTTGGGATGGAATTTGATATGGTCATGTTTCCACAAATGCTGACCTGAACAACCTTACCATCCAGGGAGACCCTAACTTTTAAATTGCTTCTCTTGGCACCTAAGATTATGTGACACCTAGCAGAGCTACAGAGAGCTTTGAACACAGTTACAAGATTCATGAGTTCCTGGCTCTTTTTTACAAGGGGCCATATATGAGGATTTAACTTTGTAATCTCCATCAGTATATTAGTAATATATTAATATTTGTAACATGTTAATTATAATTACTATTAGATATAAATTACTAAATACAAAAATTTATATACAAATTACTGTTACTGTTATAGTTGTGATAGTGAGCTTTTTATACATTAAGTTACCCTGGGAGATAATTATTTTTTATTTCTTTTGTGAATTATAGTTCAGAGAGATTAAATAACCTAGTCAAGTTTGTGTAACTAATTAGTTGCGGAGTAGAGACTAGAATCCAACCTCACTAGGTTGTTTGTTTGTTTGTTTGTTTCATATCAAGGATGAGTTCCTTAAATATCTCTGAACCATGGTTTCCTAATCTGCAAAATGGAACTACTGAAGAAAGGAACCTGTCTCCAAAGTTATTGTGATTCAGAAACATTTTCCTGTGAGAACTTCTAGCTTGGTAACTGATATATAGTGAGTGTTCAGTACCATTAGTTGACTCTGAGTGCATTCAAGAGAAATTGATGTATATAAAACAGTTTCACAAATTTAGCCATACATTATAAAAGCAGTTTACTAATAAAAGAATCCTTTTCCAAATCCACCAACGTATATTTCTATACCCAGAGAAATTATCTTTCAAAAGTGGAAGTAAAATAATTTCTCTCTCAGATAAACAAAAAAAATGGGGTAATTCATTAATAGACTTGACTGCAAGAAATGTTAAAAGAAGTTCTTCAGAAAGACAGAAAACTATATATGTCAGAAACTCAAGTCTACATAAAGAAATAGAGTGTCAGAAAGGAATAAATGAAGATAAAATAAGATACTTCTTATTCTTAACTGACCAAATAGATAACTATTTGTTCAAAGTAGTAATTGTAACAATGTACAATTGACCCTTGAACAACAGAAGGGTTCAGGATGCTGAACCCCCACATAGTTGAAAATCTGTGTATAACTTCTGACTTCCCAAGAACTTAACTACTAAATAGCCTACTGTTGACCAGAAGCCTTACCATTAACATAGTCAGTTGACACATATTTGATATGTTATATGTTATATACTGTATTCTTACAATAAAGTAAACTAAAGAAAGAAAAATGTTATTAAGAAAATTATAAGGAGGACAAAATACATTTATGATATGGTACTGTCAAAAAATCCACATATAAGCAGACCCGTGCAGTTCAAATCAATGTTGTTCAAGGGTTTACTGTACTGGTTGATTGTAGTATATGGGTAAATGACATGAATGACAGCAATGTTAGAAGAAACATGAGGGAGGAGTTGGGATTTCTGTGTTATAAGATACTTGCACTACCAGTGAAACAGAATAGTATAATTTGAGAACGGACTTTGATTAGTTGTAAATGTATATTGCAAACTCTAGGGCAACCACTGAAACACTTTTTTAAAAATATGTAATTAGAGTACCTGGGAGGCTCAGTCAGTTAAGCATTCAACTCTCGACTTTGGCCAAGGTCATGATCTCAGTCACGAGATTGATCCCTGTGCTGGGCTCTGTGCTGGCATGGAACCTGCTTAAGATTCTTTCTTTCCAAAAAAAAAAAAAAAAAAAAAGAGGATTCTTTTTTTCCCTCTCCCTCTACCCCTCTCCCTAGCTCCACTTGTGTGCATTCATGCCTGTGCTCGCTCTCTCGCTCTCTCTCTCTCTTTCTTAAAAAATACATATACTAAGAGAGGAGAGAAAATGGAATCATAAAATTCTCACTTAAAGCCAGAGAGCCTAAAAAAGGGGGTGGGGCAGAGAGGAAAAGAAAGAAAAAAAATTGTGCAATGAACAGAACACAGTTACAAATATAGTAGATAGTAACTCAACTATATCAATAGTCCCTTCAAATGTACATAGGCTAAATACATCAATTAAAAGAGATTGTCACTGTGAATAAAAAATAAAACAAATGAAAACTAAAAATAAGACCCAATTATATACTGTTGACAAGAAACTCATAAGAATACAGATGTAACCATCAGGGAGAAAAAAGGGGCAATACATAATGATAAAAGAGTCAGTTATTTAAAAGGGGATAACAATTTTTAATGTGCATATACCTAACAAGAGAACATCAAAATATACAAGGCAAAAACTAATTGAACTACAAGGAGAAATTGACAAATCCACTGCTTAGTTGGATCAGCAGCTTCCTTCAGCAGTTGATAGAGCAAGAAGGCAGAAAATTGGCAAGGATAGAGTTGATCTGAAAATTGGCAAGGATAGAGTTCATCGATCTGTCCTAATTGATATTTATAGAATACTTCATCCAACAACACATTCTTCTCAAGCTCACTTAAAACATTCACCAAGATAGACCACATTTAGGACATAAAACACACCAAAAATTTTTTAAAGAATTTAAGTATACAAAGTATACACTCAGACCACAAAAATTAAATTAGAAATCAATAATAGAAAGATAGCTGGAAAAATCCTGAGATATTTAGAGATTAAACAACACATGAGACAAAGAGAAGGACTCAAGAGAAACTAAAAAATAATTTTAACTAAGTGAAAACAAAAATACAACATATCAAAATTTGTGGGATAAAGTTAAAGCAGTGCTTAGAGGGAAATTTATAACATTGAATTCATGTATTAGAAAAGAAGAAAGATCTAAAATCAATTAAGCATCTACTTTAGGAAATGAAAGAAAGGAGTAATGTAAACTTACAGCAGGGAAAACAAATAATAAAAATTAGGGAAAAGAAATAATAAAAATTAGGGCAAAAATTTAATTAAAAACAGAAAACCAATAGAGAAACTAAATGAAAGCAAAAACTGTTTTTTTTAAAGGTCAGTAAATTTGGTAGAGCTCTAGCCAGCAAACCAAGAAAAATAATAAAACACAAATTACTAATATCAGAAAAGAAAGAGGGGTCATCATTATTGATCCAATGGACATAAAAAAAATAATGGACTATTATGAATAGCTATATGCCCACAAATCTGGATAACCTAAATAGAATAGACTGATTCTTCAAAAAACATAAACGATACCAAAACTCACACAAGAAGAAATGAATAATCTGATAGGCCTATATCTATTTTTCCTCAGATATAATTGATATATAACACTGCATTAATTTTAGGTGAGGTGTGCAACTTCATGATTTGATCTATGCATATGACATGAAGTTATTACCACAGTAAATTTAGTTAACATCTGTCACTACACATAGTTATAATTTTGTGTGTGTGATGAGAACTTTCAAGATCTCTCTTAGCAACTTTCAAATACATATTATTGTTAACTATAGTCACCATGGTATACATTACATCCCCAAGACTTATTTAATCTTATAACTTGAAGTTTGAAGATTTATACCTTTTGACCACCATAACCCATTTAACCCTCCCCATACTTCCTGCCTCTGGTGGATATCTATTTTTAAACCCTGAGTCAAGGCACCCAGGTGGCTCAGTCTGTTAAGCATTGGACTCTTGATTTTAGCTCAGGCCATGCTTTCAGGCCTGTGAGATTAAGCCCCGCATCAGGCCCTGCACTGGGCCTGTAGCCTGCTTAAGACTCTCTCTCTCCCTCTTCCCCACCGAACTCTGCTCTTTCTAAAAAAAAAAAAATTTAAATTTTATTTATTTATTTTGACAGAGATCACAGTAGGCAGAGAGGCAGGCAGAGAGAGAAGGGGAAGCAGGCTGCCCCCCGAGCAGAGAGCCCGATGTGGGGCCCGATCCCAGGACCCTGAGACCATGACCTGAGCCGAAGGCAGAAGCCTTAACCCACTGAGCCACCCAGGCACCCCCCAAAAATTTTTTTGAGTCAAGAATTAGTATCTTTCTAAAAAAGAAGCACCAAGCCCAGATGATTTCAATTGTGAATTCTACAAAACGTTTAAGGAAGAATTCTTTACAATCTTCCGAAAAGTAAAAGTAGAGGGAACACATCAGAACTCATTCTTTGAGGCCAGCATTACCCTAATACCAAAATCTGATGAAGATATTACAAAAAGGAGAAATCATACCAATATCTCTCATGAACACAAATGTAAAAATCCCCCACAAAATACTAGCAAATCAAATTAAACAATGTATAAAAGGAATTATACACTATGGCCAAATGGGATTTACTCCAGATATGTAAGGTTGGTTCAGAAATTACAAACGAATTTATGTAATCAATCACATTATGATGCTGAAGAAGAAAAAAGTCTATGATCATGTTAATAGATGTAGAAAAAAGCATTTGACAGGGTCCAACACCCATTCATATAAAAATTATCAGCAACCTAGAAATAGAGAACTTCCTCAAATTGATGAAGAATATCTATTAAAAAAAACCTACATGGGGCGCCTGGGTGACTCAGTGGGTTTTGATCCCGGGGTCCTGGGATTGAGCCCCTCATCAGGCTCTCTGCTCAGCAGGGAGCCTGCTTCCTCCTCTCTCTCTGCCTGCCTCTCTGCCTACTTGTGATCTCTGTCAAATAAATAAAATCTTTAAAAAAAAAAAAAAAACTTACAGCTAGCATTACACTTAATGATGAGAAACAGGTTGCTTTCCCCTTAAGATAAGGAAGAATACAAGAAAATCTATCTGAATTGCACGTCTTAGCTACTGCAATAAGACAGAAAAAGGGGGGGGGCAGATAAATACAGATTGGGAAGGAAGAAATAAAAGCATCTTTGTTTGTAGATGACATGACTTCTGTAGAAAACTCCAAAGAATCAACAACAACAAAAACAACACTGAAACGAATAACTGATTATAAAAAAGTTGCGGGATATAAGGTCAATATATATAAGTCTATTGCTTTCTTATATTCTAGCAATGAACAACTGGAATTTGAAATCAAAACACAATACCATTTACAATGGCACTCAAAAAAGGAATATTTAGGTATAAATCTGACAAAATATGTATAAGATGTATATATAAAAACAGGAGACCTAAAATAAATGGAAAGATAATCCATATTCATGGATTGGAAGATTTGATATCGTTAAGATATTGATCTATAGATTCAATACGATCCCAATAAAAAAATCATAGCAAGCTATTTTGTGAATATCAACAAACTAAATCTGCATTTTATATGGAAAGGTAAAAGACCCAGAATAGGCAACAGAACACTGAAGAAAACAATGTTGGAGGATTGACACTACCTAACTTCAAGACTTATTGTAAAGCTATAGTAATCAATACAGTGTGACATTTATGAAAGAGGAGACATTTAGATCAATGGACTGGAGCAGAGAGCGCATAAATAGACCCACACAAATACAGTCAACTAATCCATGACAAAGGGGCAAAGATAATTCAATGAAAGAATAATCTTTCTAACAAATGGTGCTGGAACAACTGGACACGCATATGCCAAAAAAAAAAAAAAGAGAGAGAGAAAAATCTGGAACATATATTTCACTAAAATTAACTTGGGATGACTGGGTGGCTCAATTGGATAAGCATCTGCCTTCGGCTCAAATTATGATCCTGGGGTCCTGGAATCGAGCCCCGCGTCAGGCTCCTTGCTTGGCAGGGAAACTGCCTCTCCCTCTGCCTGCTGCTCCCCCTGCTTATGCTCTCTCTCTCTCTTTCTCTCTGACAAATAAATAAATAAAATCTTTTTTTTTTTTTTTTAAAGATTTTATTTATTTATTTGACAGACAGAGATCACAAGTAGGCAGAGAAGCAGGCAGAGAGAGATGAGGAAGCAGGCTACCCGCTGAGCAGAGAGCCCGATGCGGGGCTCGATCCCATGACCCTGGGATCATGACCTGAGCCGAAGGCAGAGGCTTTAACCCACTGAGCCACCCAGGCGCCCCAATAAAATCTTTTAAAACGTTAAATTAACTCAAAGTAGATCACAGTTCTAAATGTAAAGTGCAAAACTATAAACTTCTAGAAGATAACATGGGGGCAAAATCTTGATGAATTTAGAACACCAAAAGCATGATACATGAAAGAAAATATTGGTAGGTTGGATTTTATAGCAATTAAACTGCTCTGTGAGAGATACTATAAAGAGAATGAAAAGACAAGTCGCAGAAGGGGAGAAAATAACTGCAAAACGAACATCCATCCCAGGACAGTTACCCCAAATATGCTTAAAACCCAATGATAAGAAAATAAGCTAAATGCCAAAAGATCTGAAAAGAGAGCTCATCAAGGAAATATACAAATGGCAAATAAACATATGAAAAGTAGTTCATCAGCATATGTTATTAGGAAACTGAAAATTAAAACAATAATAAGATACTAATACATACATATTAGAATGATTAGGATCCAAAGAAACTGACAATGCTAAATGCTGATGAGGATACAGAAAGCAGAAAATCTTGGTGGGAATTCAAAATTCTAAAGCCACTCTGGAAGTCCCTTGGGCAGTTTCCCAAAAAGCATAGTCTTCCTACGTGATCCAGCAATCACACTACTAGGTGTTTACCCAGTGGAAATGAAAGTCTACATTGACACAAAAACCTGCATGCAAATATTTAATAGTGCCTTTATTCATAATTACCCAAAACTGGAAATAACCAAACTGTCCTTTAAAATTGGAATAAATTGTGGTATATTTATACAATGGAGTGTTAGTCTGCAGTAAAAGGATAGAGGCTATCAAGCCATGAAAGGACATGAAAGAAACTTGGTTAAACAAGCTGATCTGAAAAGGCTGCCTGCTGTAGGATTCCAGTAATACATTCTGAGAAAATGATCATTGGCATGATCATAATATGACCATTGGCTATCAGTGGCTCAAGGAGGGAAGACAGAAGGACAAACAAGTAAAATGAGGACTTTAGGGCCATAATATTGACCTGTATTATACTGTTATTGTGGATACAAAATTGTATGCGTTTGTCAAATCCCACTGAACAGTACAGGACACCGAGCGGAAGTTAAGGCATGCCAATTTTTTAAAAATTCCATTTAGGAGATTGGAGAATTCCCAGGAAATACAGATGGTGACATTACAAATGTATGAAACTACTTCACTGAAGGGAATTAGGGGGGAAAGGTACTGCTCTAAGTCCCTTTGGAAATCAGAGGAGTCTATACCAGTAAGGCAGTGGGAATTGCACATGAGCAACTGATAAAAAGTGTCCCATGGGAGTATGGCAAACCCCTTACTGCTCCATATGTATCCTGGAAGGGAACAATTAAGAAATAAATGGCACATGGTGGGAGCCAGGTCACTTATTATTTATTTACACCTTGAAGGTATTATCTACGACATATAAAATAGTATTAGTTTCACATCATTTCATGAACAATTTGGATTTCAGGGGGGAGGGGACTAATCTAAAATGCTGGAAACATTTTCAGATTACAACTTTTAAGAAATGTCTAGCTTCTGAAGTGACTGTTTGGTTTGTCTTAGATTCTGTTCCATGGTCTGTAGGAACTGTATGTGTGTCAGAGCAGCTTATTATAAATACCTAGATCAAAGGAAACATGTTATTTAGAAAACAACATTTAAAAATAGAACATTAACTGCTCCTGTGTGATGTCAAAAAGTGAAGAGAGAAAGTAGGTGAGAAGTGGAAAATTCTTATTTTGTTTGGAATACTACTAAATACCTGGATGTTTCCAAATAGTCACAGTTTTAGTACAAGATAGAGCATCTGGATATTTGAATTTTGCTCTTTTCAACTTATAGTGTTGATATGGTGTGGACTTGGCAGAACTTCAAAGTTAAATTATTTCCAAATGCTTTTAACAGCATTTTTTAAACAGCATTTAATTAAAAAATAAAATCTCATTCCACACCACCCTCTCCACCTCCTTTTATATATCCTACTTTTCATATCTGCAGGAAATAGGGGAAGGGGCCAAAAATGAATACTTGTACTTCCCTTCAGATCACTAGAAGGCCTGATGACTACATACACAGAACTTGGACTTCAGATACACTGTTAATTTGCCTCCACACACAGGCAAATAATTTGCCACAGATTGAAATATTGCTCTATTTAAATCAACTTCTTGCCTATTAATAGCTGTGAAACACTAGAACGTATTACCATACCAGTAAAGCCTTCTGCCTCCTTGAATCTTTTTTAAATGAGGCAACACACAAATAGATACAGTTTCATACATACATAACATTGCAGAATCTCCTTGAAGAATTTGAAGAGCAAAATCAACAGTCTGAATTGATTTGAATATAGAAGTAAGGACCAAGTGAAAATCTAATGGCCCTTCATATGCCAAGATTCCATCATTCTACTTGTCTGATTTATGTCCACGCTCCTTCATTGCCTTGGCACTGATCACAGCAGCAGTATTTCCTGGAGTCATTTATTTACTGATCATTTTCTGCTTACCTCTGGCATCTCCTTGCTCTTGCTGCACCTCCACCTGCACAAACACACAGAGAAACATGGACAAATGGCTGCAAATACTTAGGGATTTGCAGTGCAAAGGAAATGAGCATCACATAACTTCCTACTTCTGCCCCTCCCTCCCTCCCTGCCTCCTCTCTCTCTCTTTCTCTCTCTCTCTTCTTTCTCTCTCCCACCTCCCTTTCCTTTTCTCTCTTTTATGTTGTGTGATCCAATCATCATTCTATATAATTAGGCCAATAAAAAGCTATCTTTGTTTTGACTTGATTTGCTGTTCTTTTCCGATTTATGATGTGCCTAGCTCCAAGGAAAAGCATGGTACCTTTGGGCAGCATCTGATTCGTCAGGAAATTCCTTCTGCCACAACATGTGGGTGGGGAGAACATTTGGTGATGGGATCCAGATGCACAGGCTGCCCTTGGCCAGGAATGCAGCTTTATTTTATATGCACGTGCCCAGATGGTGACCCCTCTGGCATTATTAATGTGTCCCAGCTGCCAGGCCTCCTCATTTGCAAGCATGCACCTCGATTTCACAGATTTCGTGTATTTATTTATGAGGCACCAAATTCCTACATTTCATATGTGGCAGTTGCTATTAAAATGAGAAGTTTGAACTGCTCTGGAAATTGATAAAGAATCTTTTAAATTGATACGAAATGCGGCCCTCGTTTCAAAATGACCTCTACAATTAGTGAATTCGTAATGCACATTTCTAATCTTGCCCTGTGCATGTTGAGAAAATATGGCACTGGGTTTACACTTTAAAGATAGTTAAGAAATTACACAGTTGCATTCCTGCTATGATGATTCTTTGCTTTTCTTTTATTTCTGATCTCTCAGGCCTATTTTTTAAAAGTAGCATGTCTATATATTTGAACATGGTTATTCACTGCTAATTAAGCCCAGGCATCGAGTAAGAGAAATTTGAGCTCTTCTAGAAATGGGTTGATTCACAAGGAGAACTAGTATCATAAAAATATAACCCAATCATTACTCCAAAGTATTATAGATGATAATAATTCCATGGACTTGAGGAAATGGATTAGTCTAACCTATTCTGGCTTATGATGTAAAGTATAAAATATAGAGGTATGGTAGTTTTGCTGAATTAAAATGAACTGAATCATTATTCTTTAAAAATTCAGCATTTTTATGGGGGAAATATAAAAATGATCAAATTGGGTTTTTTTTTCAAATTTTTAAATTCTAGTTAGTTAACATACAGTGAAATGTTGGTTTCCAATGTAGAATTCAGTGACTCATCACCTACATATAACACTGGGAGCTCAAGACAAATCGAACTGTTAAGACAAAGATGAAAAATGCAAAGGTAGATGATCAGATTTTGAAAGAGGGAAATCATGTCCATTTCCTTTTTCAATATCAGAAGTAATAAACTAAAAAAGCCAGAAAACATGTAATTTATCATAGATAACTATCTCCAAAATCAGCTGTAGGGAGTAAAATACCCAAATACTCGTGTGACTTTCTTTAAGGGCACCTCCCACGTTTACTATCAATAGCAGAGGGTCACGTTGGCTAGTGCTGAGTTCTCAAGTATAGCAAGTCTTACTTAGTATGTAGTTTCTGGCCCTCAGGAAGAGTATTCCACTTCCTTTTTTTTTTTTTTTTTTTTAAGATTTTATTTATTTATTTGACAGAGAGATAGAAAGAGAGCACAAGCAGGCAGAGTGGCAAGCAGAGGGAGAGGAAGAAGCAGACTCCCCGCTGCGCTAGGAGCCCAATGTGGGACTCGATCCTAGGACCCTGGGATCATGACCTGAGCGGAAGGCAGACACTTAACCGACTGAGCCACCCAGGTGCCCCAGTATTCTACTTCCTTAAGCAAAGCCAAATTCATCTTGATTTCCTAAATAAAGCAGCTAACTCATGGATTCACTATAACCATTCTCACAAGGTAGGATGGAAAATTAAAGCCCCGGGCTCAGAATTCACCTCAGCAGAACATTGCCTGGTGCCCACCAATGAACATCCTCACATGCAACAAACTATCTTTGCCATTCCCCTCTTACATTGGTGCTGAGCAGATCATAGGTGGTTAGTGTGCATGTAATCAAACAAAAGATCAGAGGTTATGGCTGTTGTTTAAGCCTGTCTGCTTTTCCCAGTAGAGGTGATAGCTGGTATTGGGCCTGATCTAAAGAATGCACCTGGGGGCACCTGGGTGGCTCAGTGGGTTAAAGCCTCTGCCTTCGGCTCAGGTCATGATCCCAGGGTCCTCAGGTCGAGTCCCACATTGGGCTCTCTGCTCAACGGGGAGCCTGCTCTCTCCTCTCTGCCTGCCTCTCTGCCTATGTGTGATCTCTATCTGTCAAACAAAAAAGTAATTTTTTTTTCTTTTTTAAGATTTTATCTATTTATTTGACAGACAAAGATCACAAGTAGACAGAGAGGCAGGCAGAGAGAGAGAGGAGGAAGCAGGCTCCCCGCTGAGCAGAGAGCGATGCGGGGCTCGATCCCAGGACCCCGGGACCACGACCCGAGCCAAAGGCAGAGGCCTAAAACCACTGAGCCACCCAGGCGCCCCAAAAAGTAAAATCTTTAAAAAAAAAAAAAAATGTGCCTGTCAGTGTGGTGATAGTATCAAGCTGACCCACAAGCCAGCAGCTCAGTCCCTCCTGCTTCTGCCATATGGGATTGGGGCCAGGCAACTTAACCCTCTAAGGTCACTCGCACTCGGGTCAGTGGTATAGGCCACACGGAGTTACACACAGATGAACAGGAAGGAGTTTACTTCTCATCTTGGCTTACCTAGAAAAGCCACCAATACCTAAAAAGGCAAAGCAAGAAGCAAAACGATGGGCTTCATATCGAATAGTCAGGGGATGAGGGGATCCCACATATGGGACACAAGGGTTAACCCTACACAATGCACTGGGGCAGCAGACAAAAGTGTTCCCAGGAGCTGCTGTGACGTCACTTTCTCCTTTGCCATCACTGTGCATTTGTACATGTGCTCGTGATAGGAAAAACAGTCGCTTGGCTCCATGTTATTACATACTGTTTCCAGAGCACTTTCCTATCTGTGATGGTCTGAGCCTCCCTCGGTCAGCAGAGGCAAACAGGACAGGCATTATTACCCCCAATTTTACAACACAAGTGAGGCTCATTTGTCCAAAGTCATGTAGCTTTTGAAGCCCAAAGTTGCTTTCATCTAAAATACCCAGGCAAAAAGACGTAAAAGAAAATGATTATTTGGCGTTCTTTCCAATTTGAATTCTCAGATGACCAAACCAAGTCCCTCAAAACTTTGCATGTACAGAAGAACTTACAGCTGGACGGTGAGCCAGCTGCATGTTATAGACAGGGTGGTAGAGGTGGTCCCCCCCCCAGAGTAGCTTCTGAATCATTTACTGGTGGACTTGCCATTCTGGGTCTTCAGTCATTGAAAGAGCCTTTCTGTTCATTTTTCTGACAGCTGGTGACACTGTTGCAAATGTGGGTTGTCCCTCTCTACTTCACAATAAAACTCTACTGGTGGCGGTTTCTTTCTCTGTGGGGAATGTTCTCGGTTATCACCAGTTACATCCTGTTCAGAGCTACCCGAAAGCCCCTCTCAGGGAGAACACCACGGTATGTAGTCCCTTTGTTCCTTCCCTGACGTCCTCCTTATTGTAACCACTAAGAAGTATACTTTAATTCCATTTTTTCCTGGATGGGGAAGGAAAGCATTACACTTCTTTTGCCTTCAGTAGACAAACTATTTAGAGATTAGCTGTACTGCTGTACATGTTCATTATTTAATAGTGATTTGGACATACCTATAACATTTATTGCTTCAGATGAAAGCCAGAAGGAAGAAAAGTAAAAGTTTAAACTTTCTAGAGCACCATTTTCATCTTTATTTTTAGCTCAGCATTTTGTTTGACTCCATTGTATGTTGAGTTACACATATTTTATAATAGAACAAGAGTTCAATGTTGGCATTTCTAACAACTATGTATGTATTTTATGTCAGACAAATCATAAGCAATGGACAACTTACTCCTCTCATAACAAATGAGGCTTTCCTATTCCAATGATCATCTTAATTACCATGGCCAACCTCTTGACATTTCTATAATTCCCATCATATCATCTGCAAATCTTTCGAAAGTGCTTTTAACCTCATAATGCGCCCCCAAGTTTGCTTTTGCTCTCTTTGTTCTCTGGATAAAAATCTGAATCTGAGTCTAGATAAAATTGAAATGGGATAAGGAAAAAATGTGTAAAGTGTTACATGGTAATAAGACAATGTCAAATTTTGATCTTTGTTGAAGAATAAATCCTCAGCTCCTGTGGAATGCTCTTGTGATTGTTTAGCCATTCAGATGTTTGTTCTTAATCCTCTAAAAAAGTGGGAGAGACGAATACCAACTTTTCCTTCTACTTTGGAGAAGAAAAAATATGCAGTGAGAAAAATCAGATAAATAAATGTAATGATAAAGATGAATCTTTGAGGGCGTCTTGGCTAGCTCAACCAGAAGAGCATGTGACTCTTGATCTCAGGTCATGAGTTCAAGACCCACGTTTGTATGCACAGACTGCTTTAAAAAATAAATAATTTTTTTAAAAGATTGGCATTCAAATAAGTAAATTCAGGTTGATGTTTAACTTAATCCCACTTTGGGAAGAGCTTTGGGGTGGTGTTAGGAGACCTCCCAAACTGGGAGCCTTTGCATGGCCTGACTTGCCCATCATCACATGGACATATGGCACAATTTCTCCTTAAAAAAATATTGCCAGTTATTTAAGACTTGTGAAAGTGATCCAAATTTTGGATGAACCAAAATGTACTTGTTTCCATTCCCTGGATATAATCTATATTGTATTTCAGTGAGACTAGTTCACTTCTCCAGTATAGAATGAATCAACCTAGTTAGACAGTATTTCTGTGCATGTTAGCTGGTTCATTGCAGAGGAACTTCATGACAAGGAATATGCAAATGCTACCTCGTTATACTCCATGCCTCATTTATCTCAGATGGCCAGGGATCTGTGCCCACCGCATACCCATTTCAGCTTCTCCTGCCTCCACACTCAGAGCCCTGGCAGACAGAGCCTGACAGCCAACAAGGCCTCACTACCATTTAAGGAAAGACCTAGCCACCATTTGAAGAGAGGACAATGGGAGAGGCTAATTAGGATCCCATTAACTCCTAGAAAAGCAGCCTAGAAAGAGAAGTTCCTGTTTTTGAGAGGTAGGAGGCCCTAAAGATCTTTATGGATCTTTGTTTAATCATCATGTCATAAGTAAATCACTTCTTAGCCATATGCCATTTGGAAACAGGATTTCATTACAGACTGGGAAAACTGGTCAGAGCAAATCAGCAAGGTGCAAAGGCAAACCCAAGGGGAGGGGTCCCCTGCCCCAACACCATTTAAAACCAGCTGTTCCTCCCCCAGAATATACCAAGCCCTGACCAGTAGGTCAGAGTAAGAGAAAGGAAAGGGAGTTTCCTCTCTACTGCAGTAGAGTTAAGGCTCAAAAACAGGCCACAAACGGGCCAACAGAGCCAGGCTTGGCCATATCTGTCTTTGTGGAGGCTGCACGAGTCCTAATCCGGTTTCTCTGCCTTCCAGTTGTAATCTAAGTAGCAAGGGAGTTCTGGACTCTAGCACTCTAGAAACATGTATCCCCAATAAGCAGGAAGATTTGGGGGTGGGGGATTTGGAAAAATCTAACACATCTGTAATAATTATATATGACATATTGAGTATTGAATGTGCCGAGGCTTCTTAACACTGTCCCACATAATCTTCAGGACTACCACAGGAGCGAGTGTGGTCACCCCCACTTTATAAATGGGGCACTCCCAAGAAGAAATGCCAGAGTAAGATGGCCAGAGTCCCACAGGCAGTGACGGGGAAGGGGAGCCCAGAATCATACCAAGGACAAGCAGCATGCAAAACCCCTCCTCCCACCAGCATGCTGTCCCTTTAGGACATCAACAAATCGCTTAGCAGAGAAACCCCAAAGTTCAGAGTCAGGAACACCTATGGTGCTGGCACAACCTTGAGGGGCCCATCTCAAGTACATCGAGTTGGAGTACACCTGGAGTTCTAGGACCCCCACTTTGGTGCTGGCAGGTGCTGTGAGGGCAGACAGGGAGGCCCTCTCAGAACTGGCCGCTCTCCCCAGACTTTAGCAACACCAGACTTTAGCCTCCACCGGACTGCCCTGAGCAGTGATCAAAACTGCTAGGCACTGGCAAATCAAAAGGAACAAAAGACCAAGGAGTCACTTTGGCAGAAAGACCCCCCTCAGAGCCCTCGCTGACTCATTTTAGAGATGACAAAGGCTCAGAGCGACTTGACCCACCTTGTGCAGTCCTGTTTCAGTTTCCGGCTCTGTGGAATTCCCCACGGAGCGACCACCCCCATGGGCAGGATTAAAGCTGCAGGAGGAGGCGTGGCCCACATAGCCCAGCCCTTCATCTTTGAAATGATGTAAATGGTAGCGCTATTTTTAACTACTTGAGGAAACTCTGCACTGTTTTCCAGAGTGGCATGTGCCACCAATAGTATAAGAGGGTTCCCCTTTCTCCACTCCAATATTTCATCTACTCCAACAGCTATCCTCTCCAACATTTGTTGTTCCCTGTTTTGTTAATTTTTGCTATTCTAACTGGTGGAAGGTGGTATCTCATTTTGGTTTTGATTTGTATTTCCCTGATGGCTAGCAAGATTGAGTACTTTTTCATGTGTCTGTTAGCCATTTGCTTGTCTTCTCTGGAGAAGTGTCTTTCATGTCTTCTGCCCATTTTTTTTTACTTGATTATTTGTTTCTTGACTGTTGAATTTGATGAGTTCTTTATAGAACTTGGGTACTAGCCCTTTATCTGTAATGTCATTTGCAAATATCTTTTCTCGTTCTGTAGGTTGCCTCTCAGTTTTGTTGACCGCCTCCTTTGCTGTGCAGAAACTTTTTATCTTGATGAAGTCCCAAAAGGTCATTTTTGCTTTTGTTTCCCTTGCCTTTGGAGATGTATCTTGAAAGAGTTTGCTGTGGCTAATGTCAAAGAGGTTACCACCAGGATTTTGATGGATTCCTGTCTTACATTGAGGTCATTCATCATTTTGAGTTTATCTTTGTGTGTGGTATAAGAGAATGGTAGAGCTTCATTCTTCTATATATGGCTGTCCAGATTTTCCCACACCATCTACTGAGGAGACTCTCTTTTTTCCTTTGGATAGTCTTTCCTGCTTTGTCAAATTTTAGCTGCCCATAGAGCTGAAGGTCCATTTCTGGGCTCTCTATTCTGCTCCATTGATCTATGTGTCTGTTTTTGTACAAAAATACTGTCTTGGTGATCACAGTTTTGAAATATAGCTTGAAGTCAGGCAACATGCTACCCCCAGCTTTGTTTTTCTTTTTCAACCTTCCCTTGGCAATTCGGGTTCTTTTCTGGTTCCATATAAATTTTAGGATTGTTTGTTCCAGTTCCTTGAAAAATGCCAATGGTATTTTAATAGGGATGGCATTCAAAGTGTAGATTTCTCCGGGTAGGATAGAAATTTTAACAGGGTTTATTCTTCCAATCCATGAGCATGGAATGCTTTTCCATCTTTTTTTGTCTTCCTCAATTTCTTTCAAATAGAGCTATGATACAACCCAGCAATTTCACTACTGGGTATTTACCCCAAAGATACAAATGTACTGAAGAGAAGGGCCACATGCACCCCAATGTTCACAACAGCAATGTCCACAACAGCCAAACTGTGGAGGGTGCCGAGATGCCCTTCAACAGATGGATGGATAAAGATGTGGTCCATATATACAATGGAATATTACTCAGCCATCAGAAAGGATGAATATCCACCACTTGCATCGACATGGATGGAACGGAAGGCAATTATGCTGAGTGAAATAGGTCAAGCAGAAGAAGGCAATTATCATATGGTTTCACTTATATGTGGAACATAAGGAATAGCACTGAGGACCTTAGGGGAAGAAAGGGAAAACTGAAGAGGGGAAAATCGGTGGTGGGGGAGATGAACCATGAGAGACTATGGACTCCAGGAAACAAACTGAGGGTTTCAGAGGGTGGGGGAGTGGGGGGATAGCTAACTGGGTGATCAGTATTAAGAAAGGCATGTGTTGTAATGAGCACTGGGTATTATATGCAGATAATCATTGAACAGTACATCAAAATTAATGATATGCTGTATGGTGACTAACATAATTTAAAAAAAAAAAAGAAATTATGTAAATGACAACTCGTGTCTCAAGCCAGCCCACCAACCCCATGTAAAGCATCATGCTTCACAAGGTCCTGTCTGACTAGAAGTCAGTGAAGCAGGACATCTTTTAAAATAACTTCGAAACACTGCATCAGTAATATCATAGAACTTAAGCACTGGGAGCAATGGCTCCAACAGAGAGGAAGCCGGGGGAGGTGAGAGAGTTGGAGGCAGGGCTCCAGGGGCTGAAGGTAAGACAGCATGGTAGTCTCTGGAGTGTGATTCTCCACTCATTCTCCACGCATTCTAACAGTGAAGAGCACTGTTAAAGGCAGGAACAGGGGCTTCTGAGAACCAGAGGGACAAGCTGAGAGGCAAACAGTGCTCATTACAACACATGCCTTTCTTAATTCTGATCACCCAGTTAGCTATCCCCCCACTCCCCCACTGTTCCTCCTACTTGGGAGCAACAGTCCAGCCATTACTCTGAGACCCAAGGACAGCACCCAGCTGCTCCTTCTCCTTCTACCGCCTCTTCTTGTTCCAGTGCTCACAACCTTGCTCTGTGGTACTTGCCCAGGGATCTGGGCTCCTGACCTCTTCCCACATCCTACCAGGCACGAAGCAGCCACGTGGCCCCCTCTGTAGTTTTTCTAATGGATTTTACTGCCAGGGATAAGGGAAACAAACAGGGTATGGGGTTCTCTGCCAGATCATCTATACCCTTCCTCTCTATCGCCATCTCCCACTTCTCCATTTCAACCCCATGGGAAGAAGGAAAGTCTTTAAGAGTGGTCAGGGTACATGCCTGGACCTATCCACAGGGCAAGAGAAAACCAGCCCAAGGCTCACTTCTGATTCCATCCCAGGGCTAGGGGAGGGGTTCTGTGAGTAGAGAGGACTTGGGATGAGGCTGAGCTCACTACTGATGACATCTGCCCTGGGCCTGGGGGAGGGGTGGAAGGGTAGCAGGAACAGGAGTGGGGAGAAACTCCCAAGACAGGAGGTTCCCTCCTCCTGACTTCTCTGTTCCTCCTCTGCTTACTTCCAAGCTATTCCTGCCAAAGCCACTCTAAGATAACCGTAGGGCCAAAAAAGAGAAGGGGAGGCAGCGTCCCAGACAGAGAAGCCATCCCTGAAGATCACTCTTACATGAAGAATGTAGATAAGTTACAATGAATTTGTATATGCGTGTGCATACTATTTATACGCTTTGTTGATATATTAAAACTGTAGATTATTATTGAGTTTAGATGATATAATCTACTCACATATATTACATAAAAAATAGAATTCTAGAAATTAAAAACTGACTTACAAAAATGTTTGAGGAAGGTAAAATACTTTATAATATATCATGTTCTGTATTTATCCCCACTTCACCCTTCACAGATTGGTCTACAAATGGTTTCTCCTAATCTACAAACTCAGCTATGCATTTGGTGTTGTGGGTTATTTGGCTATCATGTTTACAATGTGTGGATTCAATTTACTTTTCAAGTAAGTATCTCCAGTTAAGACCTTAGTACCTAATGATTAAGATTCTTTAAATTAGGAGCTAATTATATTAGGGGCCAATTGTTAATTTCTTAAAGAAATATTTCCCTTAATGATGGGGTGGGGGGGCGCCTGGGTGGCTCAGTGGGTTGGGCCGCTGCCTTCGGCTCGGGTCATGGTCTCGGGTCCTGGGATCGAGCCTCGCGTCGGGCTCTCTCCTAGGCAGGGAGCCTGCTTCCCTTCCTCTCTCTGCCTGCCTTTCTGCCTACTTGTGGTCTCTGTCTGTCAAATAAATAAATAAATAAATAAATAAATAAAGGGGTGGGGGTAAAGTGCCTGGTGGTTAAAAGGCTGCCTTCAGCTCAGTTCATGATCTCAGGGTCCTGGGCTCACTGCCTGAATTCTGGCTCCCTGCTCAGCAGAGAGCCTGCTTCTCCCTCTGCCTTTGCCTCTCCCCTGCTTGTGTGCCCTCTCTTTCTCTAATACACAAAATCTTTTTTTTTTTAAATGGGGTGGGGTTATTTTAGAGAATCCTATTATACTTGAAATGTGATCCAACTTGCACAGTTTCGTTTTTTGGGTTTTTTTCCTAATACATGGCAACAGTGGCACAGTACCAAAAGGCCTCAAAATTGGAGCTTGATCCAATTTTGGATCAATGCAAAGTGGGGATAATCCTATCTATCTGGAGTATCCATTAAGTAAAGTATTTGAAAGCAGAGATTCCCAAACCTGAGAAACTTCTAAAAAGCACTGCTAGGCTGACCCAGCCCAGGCCACATACATTACAGCTCCTGATCCCCAGAGTCTTAAGCCTCCCCCCAGGTGATTCTAATCTATATTGCAGGCTGAGAACCACAGCTCAGTTAAAGAGGTTCTTTATGTTAGCTGCCCCCTGGAATCACCTGGGGTCTGGAGAGGTTCCAAAAATATTGCCGCACAGGCCTCAGCCCCAGAGAGTCAGATGTCATTGGCCTGGGGGGCCCAGGTGCAGGGGGCAGGTTTACAAGCCGCCCAGGCCTTTCTTTGCACAGCCCAACCTGGGAACCACTTATTAGAAGTACCTTCTCAAGAATTACTTTGTCCACTTGCCACTGAGTAATAAAATCCGAGGGGAATTTAGAGAATTTAAAATTCTGAAAGAAAGGAAGAAAGAAAGAAAAGGGAGGGAGGGAAGGAAGGAAGGAATTTTTAAAAATCAATTAAAAAAAAAAAAAAAGCTCCCAAATTTCTCTTAGATACTCTGGCAGGAATTGTCTTCTAAGCTGGAGCCCTTCCCAAGCCCCCCGAATGCCACGTTCTTATTTCGGTCCACTGTTGTTTTCAACAGAATCAAGGCCAGAGATTCAATGGATTTTGGTATCGTATCCTTGTTCTATGGCCTCTACTATGGTGTGATGGGGAGAGACTTTGCAGAGATCTGTTCAGATTACATGGCTTCTACAATAGGGGTAAGTGTTGCTTTCATTCTCTGAAACCACTTGAAGAAATGGTCTCATCTTACACATCTGCATCCGTTTTCAGAAACATGTTGGTCTTTTTTTGGTTCTCCCAGGCCAAGTGCTCCCTGAATCTCCTTGCATCAAAAATTATCTTTGCTAGTTGATTAGAAAATACACTTCTTACTTATATAAAGTGGTTGGAAGTAAGGCATCTCATCTTTTTATTTATTTACTTATGTTTATGTCATCTCTGCACCCAACATGGGGCTCAGGCTCACAACCCTGAGATCAAGAGTCACCTGCTGTATAGACTGGGCCAGTCAGGCACCCCCAAAGGCCTCTTTTTAAATAAAATAATTATTTGGAAGCAACAATAAGTAGCATACTCCAACTGAAAGGATTAGTAGGGATGCCTGGGCGGCTCCATCGGGTAAGCGTTCAACTCTTGATTTCAGCTCAGGTCATGATCTCAGAGTTATGAAATCGAGTCCCACAGTGGACTCTATGCTGGCCTTGGAGCCCACTTAAGATTCTCTATCTCCATCTCCCTCTGCCCCTCCCTCATCTCTCTAAAAAAAAAGAAAAGGATTAGTAAAAATTTCAATAATAACAAAAATCTTTCCATCTGCCTAACACAGAAAGTCATATCTGATGCACATAAAGTACTTTGGGATCCATCAGTGTCTCAGGGTTACTCCTCATAAAGATCAGTTATTACACAGCATTAGAGGAAGTAGAAGATACAAAAACTGAGCTAAATGTATCCTGACTGCGTGTTTTTTCTCTAGAATTAAAAATATATATATATCCCTAATAGCTTTTTCAAAAACTCTCTTAAAACTCCAAATATACATACTTTCTGGTTAGGTGGATTTCAGATTCAAATGTTAGGAGCATTCATCCACATCTGACACATGCGTATCTCTTAAAAACTTACAGAGGCTCCAGGGATGACCCAGTGGTTTCAAGAATTCCTGTCTCTGTCCTCTACCGTTCTCTTGGTACACACCAGATATGAAGTGGAAAAGCTAGTGAGAGTGGCAAGAGAAGAGTGTAATTCAGGACCATTCTTCTCTCTCTCCATTTATGGGGCAGGACCAAGTAGACATGACCTTGACTTCACCCCCATCCCATCTGCCCTTCTCCATTTCTGTAGGCTCTATCTTATTCTTTTCCTGTAGCCTGGAATCCACTTATGTGGTATAATGCTAGAACAAGATACCTTTGGGAATTTCTCTACCAAGCATCATCTATGAGACAACTGCCTTTTTTCTAATGTTTATGGTGAGCACAGAAGGGAACACTTCCACTCCTACTTCCTCTAGCAAAGGCCAGAAGCCGTATTCCCTAAAAAATTCCCAAAGTCTCTTGTGCTTGTCTATGGACAGGAGACAAGGAGAAGAATTATATGTTCTCTGTCCTCCAGTGGACCAGGAAGAAGAGATTCAACCTCTTAAGACAAGTTTTTAAGCAACAGCTTTTTAGAGGCTTCTCCTCTGTCATCTTAACTCCATCTACCAAATATATAACATCCCTGCTTCAAGCTATCTCTTGGCACAGCCAACATTGACTTGAACTGATGAGGGGTGTGTGTGCACGTGCATGCATGCTTGTACATATGCTTATGACAGAGATAGGGAGGAGGGAAAGGAGGAGCAGTTTCCATTCTCACACCAGTGCCTAAAGCCCCTCAGCCGACTAATTAAGTCAGAATCTCTAGGAGCGGAGCCAATGCATCTGCTTCGTTTTAAAAGCTCCTCAGGAAAAGGAATGAGCTATTAAGCCATGTAAGAACATGGATGAATTGCAAATACATATTGCTAAGTGAAAGGAGGCAATGAGAAAAGGCTACATATTATATGATTCCATTTATATGACATTTTGGAAAGGGCACAACTGTGGAGATGGTAAACAGATCAGTGGGGAACAGGGTTGAATAGGTGAAGTACAGGGAATTTTTAAGGGCAGTGAAATTCTGTACGACTGTAATGGTAAATACATGACACTGTACATTTATAAAACTCAATAGTGCCTTGTAGCCGAAAGGGTGAAACAATGTATACAAATATAGAAAATCATTTAGGATAGGAGAGAATGCCAGGAGAGAGTGTAGACTGTGACAAAAGAATCTAACTGTATTACAAATATATGAGATAACCACAATGCAGGGAGTAGGAGAAGAAAGTGCTGACTTAAATACCTTTGAAATGAGAAGAGATCAAAGATTAAAAGCAAAGGAACCAAACATAAGTGCTGTACTCTAGTTCATAAAGTGGTTTCCCTCGAGGCTATGGGTTAACAATTCTGATACTGCTATCCATGTATTTCAGAACTGAACACCTAAGCAAATGGAGGACCCATAGTGGGAGCTATGTCTCTCACTCTCAGAAGGTTACAAACGGGGCGCCTGGGTGGCTCAGTGGGTTAAAGCCTCTGCCTTCGGCTCAGGTCATGATCCCAGGGTCCTGGGATCGAGCACATTGGGCTCTCTGCTCGGCTCTTCCTCCTCTCTCTCTCTGCCTGCCTCTCTGCCTTCTTGTGATCTCTGTCTGTCAAATAAATAAGTAAAATCTTAAAAAAATATATATAGATGGATACAGGGCTATCTATTGCTATGTTGAACACCATGGGTTAGTATATACAGATACATTTCCTGGCTCTGTTAGCTAAGAAGCCCTAGAAGCAATGACACCCTAGTACAACGAGCACACCTCGTGGCCAGATCTTTTCTTTTTTTCTTTTCTTTTTTGAAGAATTTTATTTATTTATTTGAGAAAGAGAGATAAGCAAGAAAGAGAACATGAATGGGAGAACAGCAGGCAGAGGGAGAAGCAGGCTCCCACTGAGCAGAGAGCCCAATGTGGGCCTCGATCCTAGGACCCCAGGATCATGACCTGAGCCGAAGGCAGTGCTCAACTGACTGAGCCATCCACGTGCTCTGAGCCCAGATCTTTTCTAATACTATTCTACAACAAAAGGAACCAGGGCTCCTTGGAGAAATGGTTGATTCTAGGTCTTGGTAGGGAATGTAAAAATGAGCCTGGAGTATATTGTACTGCCAGAAATTAAGCAAGGACTCAAAAAACCAACCAAACAAAAAAATACCACAATGATAAGGGTTAGCGAGAGAGATACAGAAGCCAACTGAAAAAGCTGCCAGTGGCCAAAGCTGGAATAATCTGTGTAACAAAAGAGCAGCAGTAGAAGTAGTAGCAGGAGCATTGGGTTATAACCCAATTCTAAAATAAATATCACGACTCCATATTGATATGAATAAATGAGTGGAGGAGAACAGACAAATCTCTTATGCCAAAGAATTCCACATAATTTATGTAGGTACTCCAACCTTAAGAAGGCTTTATGGTCAAGTTTTTTGTGTCAGCTTGGGTGGGCTAGGGTGCCCAATTGTTTGACTGAATACCCAAACGCTAGTCTAGATACACACACACATCCTATTTTTCCCTTTTCTCTGGAGAAGCCTCAGTGACTGAGCACAACACCCTTCTCCTTACAAATGGGCTGCTCAGGGTGATTTTCCTCCAAAGAGTACAGAATAGGAAGGAATACAAGAAAGAATAGCTTTATAATGGAGAACCGTGACAACACTGTTACAAGCCTGGTGATCAAGGTTAACAGCAATAGCAGTAAGTCCTGTTGAAAGCATGTACATGCCCTATGGTGTGATAAGAATGTCACCTCTCTTATCTACCTCTCTAAACCCCGTAACATCAGTGTCTTCAAGAGAAAGACACCAGCTAAATTCCATTTGAGGGACATTCTACACAATACTTGCCAAACTGTAAAAGTCATTGAAAAAAAAAAAAATTTGAAATCTGAGAAACCACCATAACCAAGAGGAGCCTAAGTGGTATCCTGGATGAGATTCTGGAATAGAATAAGGACATTAGATTAGAAGGGAAAAAATAAAAACAGGGGCACCTGGGTGGCTTAGTTGTTAAGCATCTGCCTCAGCTCAGGTCCTGATCTCGGAGTCCTGGGATGGAGCCCCACATCAGGCTCCCTGCTCAGCAGAGAAGTGTTTCTCCCTCTCCCTATTCCCCTGCTTGTGCTCTCTCTCTCTCTCTTAAATAAATAAATAAATAAATAAATAATCTTAAAAAAACAAGCTTCTTAAGTGTCGCAGCCAGCGCAATGAATCGACCAGGGTAACCGTGGGGGCTAAGAGGATGATGAAAAAATGTTAAGAGACAAAGAGATGGGGCCAGGTGGGACACTGAAGAGGATGACCAACAGTGCCAAATTGATTCCACGTCTTAGAAGCATTTATAAGGCAAACCAGAATAGGAGGAGCATTACATCAGTACCTAGTTAGATGACCGCAAGTTCCTATAACAAGTTTACATTAAGTACAAGCAAACCTCATGAGCCCAGATAATTTTGGCTAAATCCATTAGCAAGACAATCAAACAGGGAGTGGATCTTGGGAGGTACAGAACAACAAGGATTAACTAAGAACTCGGGCCACATTGTTCACCTCCTGCAGGGAGAGTGTGTGGGAAGTCACATAGGCAAGCGCAAGACAGAGCACCCACCCTTTCTCAGTGCGCTCCACTTTCCCGTGCTTAACCTTGTCAAGGTGTCCAGACTTTGAAGGAGACACAAGTCAGGGCCTGGTTTGGTCCTCGACTCCACCCGTGCCGTAGCCTCCAACACTTAGGGACTCTAATAACACTGCCAATATTGGAATCAGTCTTCATCTGTGGTACTAAAAGATGCCGGAATCCTAAGTTAGAATTCTAAAAACATTGCGCCCAATGGGATTAGTCCATGTGCTCCTTCTCATCACGTGGGAATTAAGAAATAAAGCAACTCCAGACCTGTGAATCAATCTCCAGAATAAGAGAAAGGGTCAGTGTCTGGGTAACCTTAAAAAGCTTCCTTAAAAAGCTATGAACTATAGCCCTGGATAAGAGAACTTTCCCCTTGAAGGATTCACATTGAGGAGGTTAAATTGAAGGTTATAGTTAGTCGTGTGCTTTGGGTCCATGTGGGGTTCAGTGGGCTCTTGCCTAAAGACCTCAGCCCCACTGAAGCATTCCTGTGGGGAGGAATGCTCCTAAACCAAGGAAGAAGCAGTAAGGACTCTGGGTTGCTGTGTTCAGGGAATGAATGGCACTGGCCCTCCTTTCCAACAGTGCTCTGTGCATCTCCCCCAACAGTTCTACAGCGTCAGTGGGATGCCCACAAGGAGCTTGTCAGACAATATCTGTGCTGTCTGTGGCCAGAAGATCATTGTGGAACTCGATGAAGAAGGGCTCATTGAAAACACCTACCAGCTCTCCTGCAATCATGTGTATCCTTTTCACACGAAACCACGTGGGCTTCATCAAGCCAGTGATGGAAGACAACTTTCATATACTCTCTGTGGGTCATGGGAGATGGCAAGTCAGGGAGCGCTGTCGCCTCCTTTCCTCCTCCCCCTCTCACCATCTCCTCTGCCTCCCTTAGCTAGCTCCCATCCCCCAAGCCCCAGGCCTTGATCCTCCTCAGCCATCTCTCTCCGTTCGGATAATCCCTGCTGAATAATTTACTCTTTTGCTCGTAATTTCCTTTTTAAAACTGAATCTCAATGCCACACGGACGGAAAAGCTGCAGTGTGTGTGCTCAAGACGCTGGCTGGGAAAGCTGTAAGTGAACAGATAGCCAAGAAGGACCAGGGAGAGAAGGGTCTGGGTGTGAGAAAAAGTGGAGTTTCGGGTGCAGGGAGGAGCTCAGGACTAAAGCAGGTGGAACCTGGGTCTGAATCTCACGGGACTGAGCACAACACATTGGGCTCTGCCTAGGAATAATCCCCGGGAACTTGCTTGTGTCCGGTGTGGGCGCAGCCCAGTATCAGGTTTGGTCTTGAAAATAGGACAACGCCATGGGTAGCAAGACACCTTTGATTATAGAAAGAGGGACCAGAGCTTGAGCACTCAGTTCTTGAACCATTGGGGTCCTCTACCTGGGAGTTCTGCCCCAAATAGCTGATGGATCTTTAGGTGTTAGGATACACCTGGGCCTGGAAACCAGCATTCTTTGAGAATTCCAGTCACTGTGGAGGAAGACTTCAGTATGTGGAAAGATACTGGGATCCAGAGCCCCAAGCAAAGCAGCCCATGCTGTCCCAGTATAGAACTCTGAAGACCAAAGTTGTGTTTGGGTTGGTGGACGATCAGTATTTTAACTCTTTTCTAAATACAAGGGGAAAGAAGGTATCATTTATCTTTATTGTATAGCACAACATCAACTTGATAATATTGCTCTACATTTAGTTCAAAGCTCTGGCATGATGAGGTGGTTAAACCATCTGTCTTTTGCCTTTGAAGCCCACCTAACTTAGTAATATCCTAGAGGCACAGTGCCTATGATTCAGTTCTATTTAATCTGGACAGATTCCATTTATTCAATCCTGAGAGTTAAAAAAATGGACTAACTTCACCTGAAATGTAATAGGACCCCTTACTCCAACCTTTAAGCCTTACTATTTTAAGATAAGAGACACAAAGGTTTCCCATATGGAATTCTATGGTAGCTTTTCAGGGTGATACCTTTCCCAAAAAAGGGATCCTTCTTTGGAAGAAATTTTCCCAATCTGGTCCTGGTTTTGAATGTGATTTATTTTTCAAATGTTGGACCAGAGCCCCTTCTCCCATTTGCAAGTGGAAATATCTTCTCTCTCCACCTTTAGAAGTGCTTCGGGATTGTTGTACATGTGTGCATATGTAATCTAAAATGTAGTCACCCTTAAATTTGCTTTGCAGGGAGTATTATTAATGACCCACTTCAGCATGAGTCATTTGACCAAGAAGTGGGCAAACATGACTCACATGAACAAGGTGGGGCAGGGGAAGGAGTCTGTCGCTCTACAGCAATTCTGCCAGCTTGGAGGCTTTTCAGTAATGGGATTTTGAAGATGAGACAAAGAATATTAAGGAGGAGGTAGCCATTTCAACGCTGTTTCCTGACCCCTGACCTTTGTACCTATCTAGAAGATGGGGCCGTACTCCAGTGCTTTGAATAAAGGGCTGTAAGGGCTTTGGGTTTAAAATTTTTCTTAGAATACACCACTTTATGTTAATCCAAGCCTACTGCAAAAATGACCCAATTCCAAGAACATAAATAATGGAAATTCTTAGTTGCATACAGATCTATACTGAGGAGTTTCACACATGGCCTCAATTTGTCTATACTTCACTGCTCTCCATTTTTTAGGGAGGAGACTTCCACATCATTGCTGTTCACATGGGTGACAGCAGGCTAGTCAGAAAATCATGGTATCTGGTTCCAGAAAGCCACGTTGAGATTAACAGCTGTAGAAATAAGCCTCTAGGATGGATCTCGTAACTGTTCGTCACTTTGCTCCGATCTACAATGTTGTGGAAACCAAGAGAATATATTTGCAAAAGTAATTGGTTTTGAGTGATTCATTCAAGTATTTATTTCATCATTAGGCCCTTAGGCACTGCTTAAGGTACTGAAGACAGAGAATGAGACATGGTCCCACAGCTAGCAGGTGGGCCAGGAGAGACCTGCATGCGCACAGAATGTCATAACACAATGTGATATGAACTCTGACAGGAGCATCCCCCTGATGCAGTGGGAGAACATCGGATGCGCTCTCAACTTTAGGGGCAAAGGGTTAAACTCTCCAGACAAAGAGATATGTACTAATGAATCTGTCAATGCCTGGAGTTTCAGAATTTTATTAGGTTTATAGTCTATTAAAAATAAGTATCTCCTTATCAGTAATAGAAAACTTGAGATAGGAGATATGAGGCTAATAGAAATATCCATAAGTTGGCGGTTTATGACTACAAATAACTGAAGCTTGTCTAAGTGTCTAAGACAAGTCTGATTCCATAGTAGGTCATGAGTAATGCACAGAAAGTGGAATAGGGAAATACTATGGGGAATGCATGAGAAGCGCACAATCAGCAAGGCAGAGAAATGCCATGATACGTTTACATAAAGTATGCACATAAATTTACATAAAATTATTGTTTAAAAAAGCACTTTTGTATTTACATAAAATACATAAAATATTACTGCAGAAAAGAATTTTCATATTCTTTATCTACTTTAAATCTTGGGAGGATCGAGTGAAGCAAGAAGAATAAATAAAGCCAAGGAGCTGTGGAAACTCCTCAGGGTCCTAGAGCTATGGCAGCTCTGACTGCCAGCTCCCAGTCTTTGGGGGTTCCATTGCCCTGCACAATCTTCCTTAGATGGTGATGTGCACAGTCAGGTCATGACTGACAGCCATTCTCACCCTCTACTTCCTCCCCACAGATGGGGTCATTTCCATTATGTCATCGTGAAGCAGACCTTGCCCTTCAATATCTAGAAACTTCCTTAACAAGATGCCTAAGCTTTCACGAATTCTGCATCCGAGGCTGGTGTATAGTTGGTAAAAAGCAGACTTGCCCTTACTGCAAAGAGAAGGTTGATTTGAAGAGGATGATCAGTAACCCGTATCCTTTCTCTAAAAAGTTGTCAAGTGTTACCTTAAATGTTTCTGGTAATGCAGACTTCAACCTGAATTTTCATTTTCTTCATCACAGTTTTAGCAGAGGAATTTGTTTTCCTTAGCCAATTATTTCAAAATGACTCCCTGGTCTCCTCTCCTACCCTGGGCCCATGTTACGACTCTGGCTAGGAACTTAAATGCCAAAAAACAAACATTCTACTCTACATATTCCATATATTCCACTATAAGCGCTTTAGTGGAAATGTGATGGGATATTGCCAGAGTTAGGTAAATATGGAAGGTGATAAATATATAAATCAGTGATGGTTGGATGGATGGATGGATGGATGGATGGGCGGACACATGGGTAGGTAGGCAGATAGATGATGATAGATGGGGTGAGTGGGTGGGTAGACATATAGACTGGAATAGAAGTGAAATTTTTAAAAAGATTTTATTTACTTATTCATTTGAGAGAGAGAGAGAGAGCACAGAGTGGGGAGATTTTGAGGGGGAGGAGCAGGGAAGAGAGGGAGAAGCAGACTCCCCACTGAGCAGGGAGCACCAGGTAGGGTTCAGTCCCAGGACCCCCGGGTCATGACCTGCACCAAAGACAGATGCATAATCACCTGGGCCACCCAGGTGCCCCTAGAATAGAAAGTTTAAAAGCCCCAGATGTGAACTAGAGTATAAAAAATAAATTTTAAGTTGTACTAAATTTTATTATTTCCAGAGAGAATTTTTTTTACCCCCTGTATTTTGGCCTTTAAATTCCTTGCCATGTCTCATCTTGTCTTGGGCTTAACCCTAGGGATAATAATACTGAAAGAAAAGGAGGACCTACAGACAGCTTATGGCAATAATTAAGATATTTATAGATACCAGTGTTCTCCAACTGAGACCACTGGAAGCCTCAATGGCTCCATCCAGATCTGATTACAAAGACTTAGTCCTCAACCCCACTGGCCCAAGACCATAATCTTTCTCTTCCAGGGGCGGGGGTGGTGGTAAATGGGATTAAAACATATCCTAACCTTAAGCAGAAAACACTGAGAGGTTGGCATCAACCTACCAAGTACTCTCTCTTCTCCTAAGGGACAGCCAGCCTTTCTATACATCCTGTGTACCGGTCAGCCACGTTTTACCGTGCTAAAGGAGTTCCTTCCCTTGTTACCCACTCCCCTACTCTTCACCAGCCCTAAATATTCAGATGTAACAATGGCTCTTGGCAGCAATGCTCCCATCCCTGAGAACGGCAGACCAAGGAAAGAATTGCCATTAGGGCAGGAGAGGAAGCAACACCATGGGTGTCTTAGGGCCTGGGCAGCAGAGAGCACATCCGTGGGCCCCCAGCTCCATCTATAGGCCTGAGCTCTCTCAGGGAGTCAGTGCAATTCAAGCACAACCACACTGACGGCCTGTGATGCTTCTCCCTCCTTCTCATGCACTCTCCCTGAAGTTCCCTTCTAATAGGGGGATACCGCGTCCAGAACCGCTTTTGGTTTATCCCTTATGAAACAAAACTATATGTGTCTTTGTTATAAAATTGATGATAATATCATCCTAAATGTCACCTTAAATGATCACGTAAATAACAAATGACAACAGGTTACTCTATATTGTCTTGAGAGCATATGCTTTTGAATAATACATGTACTCTTTTTACTGAGACTCAGTAAAAAAAGAAAAAAAAAGTTATTTGGGGAATATTTGTCTTTATGGGCACAACATTGCTGTCAGAGATATTATGTATTAGTTATATCCCCTCAGCAGAATCTATCAAAGGAATCTGGGAAAAGTCTATCTGATCTGTGATGTTTTTCTTTGGAATACACAATGCTTTCCCTCTGATGAGCCAATTACAGCAAAGCCCAAGGCTGTCTTGGCTCACTTACAAACGTTTCCATGATCCTTGGTTTTCCGGGGTAGTCATGTCCCTTTCCTGCTCTCTTTTAGTAGTGACCCTTGCCTTTAGTTCTTGTTTCAGAGTCTGGGATTTTATTGTAAGCCGTTTTTATTTGCTTTTGGAAATTCAGTGTCATGTAAATAACAACGATGACCAAATGCTGTAAAAATCACGGAAGGGGCTTTTCAGTGGGCATATAGAATTAACAAGAAAGGAGATACCCACTTGCTGCATTGCTTATTATATTTGCAAATGAGATTTATGAATATTTCTGCTACCTGGCTGCCCAGAGAGCAACCTCCTTAACTGAGATTTAGCTGGGAGCGCACACACTTTCTCTATGGACAAATCCTTGATTGGCTTCGTTATTTGGTGGCCTGGCAACCCGTGGTGATTGGAATAGTTCAAGGCATTAATTACTCCCTAGGACTGGAATAGTACAGCACACCTACTCCAGAAGCAGCTTGCGACATATTGAAATATTCTTAAATCCTTGATCCTTTCTTTATTATTGATACTGCTTTTTCAATTTCAGAGATGAGCCCAAGAGTTTAGAGAAATGAATAAAAGCGCCCTCCAAAAGGCAATCTCTGTGGCAAGAATTTAAAAGGGAAGCTGAATGTCAAAAGTTCAGAGAAAAACAGAAGTAAAACCAATGAATCAATAAAGTAGTCATCAGTAAAAGTTTATTGTGCACACAGCAAAAAGATCGTTTGCAAACCAGGGCACTCAGACCAAAACACAGAACAAAGCTCAGAGGTATATGTGAGACAACAGCTTACAGGGTGCGGAGACGGGGACTGTGTATTCTTCACAGAGATTGGTTAAAATACTGAAATTTTCTTAAATGAAAGGGAAGTGGTTAGTGATGACCTCATATCAATTTTAGGAAAACAGTTTAAGTTTTGCTTATTATCTTCAGAGGCCTAAGCAAAGAAATACCCGGGTCAGTTAGCCTCACTTGTCTTGCAAGATAAGCTACATCAAGCTTTGCTTGTAAGACTAAACTGGTTCTGGGGTGCCTAGGTTGCTCCATCAGTTAAGCATCTACCTTTGAGTCATGGTCTCAGGATCCTAGGATCGAGCCCCGAGTTGGACTCCTCACTCTGGGAGTCTGCTTCTCCCTCTGCCTCTCCCCACTGGCTTGTGCTCTCTCTCTCTCTCTCTCTCTCTCTCTCATGAGTAAGTAAAATTGTAAAAACAGAACAACAACAACAAAAAAATACAGCCTACTTTGCATCTTTCCCACCATGATCATTTTCTAATCCATGCAACACATTTGTTACAACCCACCCTGGACAGCCAACCTCTAATTTGCTTATTATCTTTTAAGATTTTATTTATTTATTTGACAGAGATCATAAGTAGGCAGAGCAGAAGGCAGAGAGAGAGAGGGAGAAGCAGGCTCCCTGCTGAGCCAAGAGCCCAATGGGGGGCTCGATCTCAGGACCCTGAGATCATGACCTGAGCCGAAGGCAGAAGCTTAACCCACTGAGCCACCTTCGTGCCCCTGATAATGTACTTCTTACATACAGTCTTTAGTGATAGCTAATATCTTCTGACGAGTTTAACGTCTTCAAAGAAGGAGACAGAGTTGTTACGTAATCTACAGTTTAACAATATGGTCTTCTCTTACCCTTTGGCATAGAGGGTGTTATTCCAGAAATGTCTAGCATTAGGGACCACAGCCCATTCAATGGGCCAGGGGTCCACTGTTTCCTGGGCCTTCCAAATGCACCTGACCCATCAAGGGCTGCACTAAACTGGAGGAAAACCACTCTCTTCCATTGTGTTCTGGTTTTATTTTCTTCATAGTGCTTCTCAGTACCCGAAATCACTATGATACATCTGTTTATTTTTTTATTGTGCGTCTTCCTCTCTGTGAAGATGGAGAAGTTTATAGATCTAGTTCCTTATTATATCTCCAGCACTCGGAGTAGTGCCTGGCATCTAGTAGGCACTCAATAAATATTTGTTTAAAGAATGAATTAATCCTGCAGGAGGGGACAGAATTAACGGAATAGGAAAGAACAGTCAAAAAGAATTAACTCGAGCAATATGTTGGCGTCCCAAAAGTATTTGTTTTAAATTGCTGGTGAATTCTTTTTTTTTTTTTTTTTTAAGATTTTTTTAATTTATTTGACAGAGAGAGATCACAGTAGACAGAGAGGCAGGCAGAGAGAGAGAGGGAAGCAGGCTCCCTGCTGAGCAGAGAGCCCGATGTGGGACTTGATCCAGGACCCTGAGGTCATGACCTGAGCCGAAGGCAGCGACTTAACCCACTGAGCCCCCCAGGTGCCCCTTCCTTGCTGGTGAATTCTTAAAGGGCCACCACTGTATACCTAATATCAGGCATCTATTCTGCATACCTGGAGACATTACATTTCTATGACGTAGAAAGGAAATACACCGATTGTCAAAAACATAGGAAATGTACTTAATGCTCTTCAAAGTCCCATCACAGCTATAATGGAGATAACTCATGCTAAGATTTTTACCTGTTGGTCATTTTCCTTTTTGAAACTGCCACGTCTCAGTATTATGATGGGTTCGGCCAGATTACTGGATTTAACTCTGGTTTATTTCTCTACTCCACAAATATTTCAGTAGTTTAATACATACTATATACCAGGCATATTCAAGGATTAAGGACATAAAGCAGGATTCCTGAGCTTATAGTCTACTGACAAAAGAAAGTCTTCACTGTTGGATTAACTAAGTTTTTGAATGAGCCCTTAAATTGACCTCTGATATATTTCTAGTTTACTTTTTTTTAAGAGGGAGAGAGCAGGGGAGACGGACAGAGGGAGAGAGAGAATCTCAAGCCGACTTCGCACTGAGTGAGGAGCTCAATGTGGAGCTCGATCTCAGGATCCTGAGACCATGACCTGAGCCAAAATTGAGAGTTATATTATTAACCGACTGAGTCACCCAGGTGTCCCTCTCATTTATCTTTCATGGACAGCTGCATGAGTGTAGACTTTAGAATCTTTTAGAACTCTGGGCAGGTAGACCAGTATGTATCTATGTGGAATTCTGAATGACCCCTAGAGTCAGAAATGTTGGATCATCACTAAACAACTTCACCTGCAAAAAAAAAGAGAGAGATGGTATTTTCTTTATAGTTTAGGTATTTAAAATCTAATCCCAATTTTGTGAAGCAGTATGTTTATACACTTTGAAAAAATTATGGAGAGCTATATACTACACAGTGACTAGGAGAACCACTAGTATCCTTTCACCACAAGGGAAAGGGATAAGAGTGGATTCTTACTTTCTTTATACGCTCTTATCTCTTTTCCAAAATTTCTATGGTGAACCAGTTTAGCATCTACAATGAGAAAAATAAAGGTTATTTTTATAACATTACTTTCAATCTACCAACTAACTATGGAGCGCTTTCTCTTGCTGTTT
Source organism: Mustela lutreola (assembly GCF_030435805.1). Taxonomy (NCBI): domain Eukaryota; kingdom Metazoa; phylum Chordata; class Mammalia; order Carnivora; family Mustelidae; genus Mustela; species Mustela lutreola. The sequence goes on along the minus strand of NC_081290.1, from coordinate 124,350,812 downwards.
AAATTACTGGAAATAAATCTACAGACCAAATCTATGTTAAATTTGTCTGGTTCTCGTGATAATTAAATCGTGCTTAAATGTAGGGCACAGAGAAATAAAGCAAAAATCCATTATTGTCTTTGGTTTTTGTAACACCTCTCCTTCTCCTGAACTTGTCCATTGTATTTCTTGGGCTGGCTACTATCTCTTCCATAACACTTTCCCAGGAGTTGGTATGAGAGAGAAGAAACACTATCTGAGTTTCCTCAGGACTAAAACTGCTTTGTACTTAATGAGTTTATTTCTCTGCGGTATTTTTCTGCAAAAAAAACAGGGTCCCTTAGATCGCTGAGAGAACCCGTAACAGAAAAATATACATTTACAAACTATAATCTATGAGAAGACAAATCACTTCTCTGAGAAAAAATAATAATAGCTAATCTACATAGGCACCACTGCCACCCCTGGTGAGCATGAATAGTTCCCTTTCTCAGAGGCTTGGTCCCCTTGTCCTCCCCCCTCCAGCGGGAATGGTCATCAAGGGCCACACACTCCGTGTTTTACCTAAATTACTGTATATTCAGACCTACATGATGTACATATTAGTGTTCCTATCCTAAGGGCAGAACAGTATTTGGGGTCACTTAAGTGACTTGCCCAAGGATACACATTTATGGACCCAGGTTTTTTGGACTCCAGAGCCAATCAACCACACAAACCCAGTTCTGGCTAAGAACTGAGCAGGTCACGGGGTGCTTGGGTGTCTCAGTTGGTTCAGCTACTGCCTTCGGCTCAGGTCATGGTCCCGGAGTCCCAGGATCGAGTCCCACACTGGGCTCCCAGCTCTGTGGGGAGTCTGCTTTACCCTCTGACCTTCTCCCCTCTTGTGTTCTCTCTCACACTCTCTCTCTCAAATAAATAAATAAAATCTTAAAAAAAAAAAAAAAAAAAGAACTGAGCAGGTCAGGCAAAGTTCACTTTCTTTCACAAGTGGCTCCCAGTTTAGGAAGAAATTTGGAATGAATCAGTGAATAGCTCTGAGCTTAATTAATTGCATTAAATGTAGTATTAACTCTAGATTATAAAAATTAACATATGGAGGGCGCCTGGGTGGCTCAGAAGGTTAAGTGTCTGCCTTTGGCTCAGATCATGATCCCAGGGTCCTGGGATTGAGCCCATCCGGCTCCCTGCTCAGTGGGGAGTCTGCTTCTCCTGCTGCCCCTCCCCCCTGCTCATGCTCGCTCATGCTCCCTCTCTCTTGCAAAACTAAAAATAAAATCTTTTTAAAAATTAACATGCAGAAGTAGTGTCTGTCTTTAAATTGTTGTGTATCAACTATTTTGGAGTCATTATGAGAAATCTCTAGGTATAGAGATTTTAAAATAAATTTAAAAATCTATTTAGCTCACATGTTCAGAGGGAGAAGAAAGAGACTTTTTTAGAGTTAGAAATAAGGCTTTTTCACAAGAAAAAAAAAAAAAAAAAAAAAAGCAAGATGCTCCAGAGGAAATGGATTAGAATATTGGGTAACTCGGAACTCATTAGAACTTCACACTGAGCTAAAAGGTTGAAGGAAGATCAGAGTCAGGGATATGGGAGCTTCCTTTGAAGTCCTCTAAATAGAGTATTTTATTCACACTTGCCCCTTGAACAGCAGTGGTTTGACCAGTGTGGGTCCGTTTATGCACAGATTACTGATTTTCTTAACATTTTCTTTTCTCTAGCTGACTTTTTTGTAAGAATACCATATATAATACATATAACATACAAAATGTGTGTCAATCAGCTGTTTATCAGCAGGGCTACCGGTCTACCATAAACTACTAGTACTTAGGTTTTGAGAAGTCAAAGTCACATGCACAGATTTCCAAGTGCACAGTGGGGAGAGGATATATCACTGCCCCTCCTGCATTATTCAAAGGTCAGCTCTTCTTCACCAGTGTCATTTCCATGGAAAGATACAATTTACTGTATATGGTGTTCTAGGGTCTCTCTCAAGTAACTGTGACTGAAGAAACCCATCCAACACCTAGAAAGGCAGACCCAGGTCACGTGACATCACCATGTAGGTATTCTGCATCCTGAAAAATTTTCAAGGCACTTTTTTTCTAGGAATAGCGACAAGTTTGGCTGAGTTCCCCAACATTTTGCCCTGTTGTTCTCAAGAGTAGTCAAACAGAGGAGACAGTCAAGTGGGGCAGAGATTGCCATCTGCAGACACAAATGAGTATCTCTGCAGAAAACTGACCAACATATTCCTATGAGGTCTGTTCGTTTGTGCTATTTCCTAAGGAACTAAGCTACAGATAATCTTGATGTCAGTAATGGACTAGATCATGATTATCTCACAGGATAAAGAAAAACCAAGAACCTTTTATTTTTACTCTGGTAGTTTTTATAAAACAAAAGCAAAATATCAACAGTTTTACTGGTTTTAATAAGCAAGTATGCAAACAGTTTCCATACAACCGTGTCAGAATAAGCTACCACTAGTGATATACAAAGACCACCAGCAGACCCAGACTGGCCTTTAATGAAGGAATCTAGGACTTTAGTGCTGTTCTCAAATTTAACCAAAACCCTTCCTGCTGAGTTTCATCTGTGGGCCACTCCAAATAGGTCTTAGTGTTCATTATCTTCCGCAGCTTACAGAAACGCTGGGGGATGGCCTTCTTCTCAATGGGCTCCAGAAGAATCAGAATGACAGCATCGTTGTTCTCATCAAAAAGTCGAAAGTGGGAGAAGTCCAGCTCATACTTACACCACTCGCTCTTCACAAAGTTCTCTGAGAGCACAAAGATGGTCTTGTGGCTCTTCTCGATGGAGTCAATGATATTGTCAATGATCCATTTGCCGGGGATAAAGTCCCGCTTGTGAAGGCACAGCCTGAAGGGAGGGTTGAAGTGCTCCAACTCCTGGACCATCATGTTCTCCACCCAGTAGGAATCGTGCTCACTGTAGGACACGAAGGCATCATAGCACACGTCCCTGGGGGGCGCTTTCCTGGGCTTCCTCTTGGCCTGGAGCCAGGCCCACATCATTTTCAGGTACCACAGCCCATGGAAGTGGTGGCACAGGACCCCCGTGAGCAGTATCAGCAGGAAGAGGACTGAGCACACGGCAGACACCAGAGCCACCTGGTGGCATTCAGAGGCCGGGAGCCGCGTGTCCTTAACCCGCTGGCCGCGCACGGAGAATGGAGAGTCACACAGGTAGTTGTCTGGCCAGTCGGTCAGGATCTGGGCCAGCGACTGCTGCTCCCGAGTGAAAGACAAGAATTCACAGGAGCAAAGGAAATTGTTACTGCCAGCTTCCAAAGCCTCCAATGTGCTAAAAGAATCAAGTTGCTCCTTAGTGAAAGTACTTATTGTGTTTCTGCTGATTCTCAAGACGTGTAACATGGGTAAGAAGGAGGCATCTGGTAGGGTCTTCAACTTATTTCTGGAAATATAAAGTTCTTTGAGTTGTGGCAAAATCAGGGAAAAGGAATCGAGGTTGTTATTGCTAATATCTAAAATTTCCAGCATCCAGGGGATGCAACGGGTGACACTGTATATTCTCGTGTTGGATAAGTTCAAGTATTTCAACTTGTCTGGCCACTGACAAGTTTCAGGCATAGAAACATAATTATTCTTACTAATGTCAAGCTTAGTCAGGTTTTTCAGAGTAAGCAAAGTTTCTCCGGTTTTTTCTAATGATTTCAAACGATTTTGCCTTAAAATTAGGGTTTGCAGGAGGGGCCAGGCCTGCTCACAGGCTGAGTTTCCCAAGGATTCCTCAACCATTAAATTGTCACTGAGATCCAAATATTCTAGTGACTCTAAATGTTGTGAAAGTAAGCAAGGAACCAGAAAAACCTTACTGCTTTCTACTGTGACCCTTTTCACATTTGCTGTAAGTGAATAGATACTCCTCATATCATAAAATGAGTAAAAATATGGAATAGCCAACCTCCGTACTATTAAGGTCTCTATCCCACCTATATTTTTAATTTTGTCCATATCGGATATGTCAAAATCACCAAGCCCATCGAGGGTACAGCCCTCAAACTCGACTTCTAACACTCCAGAGACACAATTCAGCAGTTTCACAAGTTCGCTAAAACTTCCATCAGTGACTTTCACGTTTCTAAACGTCCACTTTTTAATCAATGTATTTGTTTCCCTGATGGATGCTTTCGAAAACTGGAAAGTGTTCAAGTGAGTATCTCTCAGTTCTAAATGTTTCAAGGACCTTGAAAGATCTACAAAAATCTCCAGCAAGAAAACAGGCTGCTTCATACGAAGAACCAAGTGGGTGATGTTCTGAATGGATTTCAAACTCTCTGGCTCATACCTCTGGAGATTTGAAGCATCAATCTCGAGTTCCTCAAGAAAAGTGAGCCCAGCAAAATCCTTTTCCTGAAGTTCAGTGAATCTGTCAATACTCCCTACTTTCAGAATTTGCAAATTTGTAAGTTGAGAAAAAAGAGGCGTTTCCCCAAGGGATTTGTAAAGATTTCCCAGTAAATTTAAGAACTTTAGGGAAGAAAGGGGCCTGAACCAGGAGGATGATAAGTTTGATAAGAGATTATAGGATAAGTCCAAATGTTCAAGACTCTGCAGAGAAATAAAAGAATCTTTCTCTATGGCATTAATTCCATTAGACGCCAGCTTCAGAGCCTTGAGGTTCACGCAGCCCCGCAGGTCCCTGTTGCGGATGTAGGTAATCTCATTGTTGGAGAGGTCAAGGCTTCTCACAGCAGCCGTGAGCCCTGACGGGATGGACTTTAAAGATCTGAAGCGGCCATCACAGACACCCATGGGGTCACAGGATGGAGAAGAAGCCTGATCAGGGCCCTCTTCCTTGGAGAGTTTGGTTACAGCCCCCAACATCCATACTGTCCACAAAACACGTGACATCGTCCAGGGGTCCAACCTACAAATAAAAGAGGTTCAAATGAGCAGTTGTGTTTGACAGTTTATCACGACTCCTGTTCCTGAGAAATGTTTTGTAAGACATAACACACACACACACACACACACACACACACACACACACACACACTACCAGGAAAACAGAGGCAAATGGAATGTATGAATGAGGATGACAAATGAGTTCCCTGACACATCCAGCAATACCGACCAAGATTTCTGCCCCTATGCCATGACTTAAAAGCCCAATACCATCTGGAGTACAGAGCACGACTCACTAAGCATGAGCCAAAAGAATGAGGAAATGAATGAATGGAGGAACGAATAAGCCAGCAGGTGAAGAAATGAGTTAGGCTTGGGTGGCTCAGTTAAGTGTCCAACTCTTGGCTTCAGCTCAGGTCATGATCTCAGGGTCTTGACATCAAGCCCTGCATCAGACTCCCTGCTGAGCTGCTCTCCCTCTCCCCCACTCACCCCCTGCTCATGCTCCCAAGGACACTTTTTATAGGTAAAACTAATTTCCCACCTTCACAGAATGAGAGATTATCAAAACACAGGCTATATAATTTATAGGCAGAGAGAGTTAAAACATACATAATGTTAATACATAAATTGGTTTGGAAATTAATAGCTGTTGCTGCCAGATTTTTTATGGCCGCCCTAATGCAATTGCTTGGCATCACCTCCTGTCTCTTCTAGATAAACGGGGCCACACTATGCAGAGTTATTTTGGACTTTCACTTCTCACCTAACAATGTAGCTTGACATCTTCCTACTTCCACACAGAGAGGCACTTCTATTCTTTTTTTTTTTTTTTAAATAGGTTTTCCTTTTTAAAATTATTTATTTATTTGACAGAGAGAGAGAGAGAGAGAGAGCGCGCGCATGCGCAAGCGAGCACGCACGCACAAAGAGAGGGAGAAGCAGACTCCCCGCTGAGAAAGGAGCCTGATGTGGGGCTCTATCCCAGGACCCAGGGACCATGATCTGAGCCAAAGGCAGATGCTTAACCAACTGAGCCATCCAGGTGCCCCTGACATTTCTGATTCTTTCCCAATGGGTGGCAGTGTTTCATAGTATGGATAAGCCACAGTTGGCATTCCCATCAGCACTGTATGAGAGCCCAGCTGCTCTACATCTTGCCACCACTGTGCACGGCCAATCTTTTTCATTTCAGCAATTCTGGTAGGAGGTAGTGTCATCTCACTGTAATCTGAATCTGTTTCCTGGACTACTAAGGAGTCTGAACATCTTCATCTGCAATGTGCACGGTTTCAGTGTTTGACCTACTGTTTTCTACTGGATTGTCATTATTTTAATAATTATAATAAATATTAAATTATATATACTTAATACTTAATTTAATAATTTATACACATAAATAAAGATATATACTCTCAGAATAGAAGATGCATGTGCTACAGATACAGGCATTCCTTAGAGATATTGCGGCTCCAGTTCCACAACAATAAAGCAACTATCCCAATACAGGGAGTCAAATGAATTTTGATTCCCAGTGCACTCACAAGCTAAGTTTACACTACACAGTAGTCTGTTAAATGTGCAATGTCTTTAAAAAAATAGTACATACCTTCATTTAAAAATGATTTATTGGGGCACCTGGGTGGTTCGGGCAGTTAAGTGTCTGCCTTCAGCTCAGGTCATGATCTCAGGGTCCTGGGATCCCATGTCGACATGTCCCATGTTGGGCTCCCTGCTCAGCCAGAAGTCTACTTCCTCTCCTACTCCCCCTGCTTGTGCTCTCTCTCTCTCTCTCACTGTGTCTCTCTCTGTCAAATAAATAAATAAAATCTTAAAAAAATAAAAGTAAAACAAAAATAAAAACAATTTCTTGCTAACGGAGGCTAACCATCATCTGAGCTTTCAGTGAGTCATCATCACTGATCATGGGTCATCATAATGAATATAATAAGCGTGGAAAAGTTTGAAATATTGCCAGAATTACTGAAAGGTGACACAGACACCCAAAGTGAGCAAGTGCTGTTGGAAACATGACAGCAACAGACTTGTTCAATACAGGGTTGTTACATAACTTAAATCTGTAAAAAAATCCAGAACTCACCCCCCGGCAACAAAACAAGGTATGACTCCATCTTCTCCCACTCTACACCTTTCCGTGTCACTTTCTACATGAGTTCTTTTGATGAACAGACGTTCTTGTGTTTTCTATTTTGTTTCTTAGTAGTCATTTTTGTGGCCTATTTAAAAAGCCTTTGTTATGGTATCATGAAGATATTCTCTTTATTATTTTTTCTTTATTTGAGAGAAAGGGCAAGGAGGGCTGGCAGGAGAGGGGCAAAGGGAGAAGCAGATTCCCTGCTGAGTCGGGAGCCTGACTAAGGAGTCAATCCCAGGACCCTGGGATCATGACCCCAGCCAAAGGCAAATGCCCAACTGACTGAGCCACCCAGGTGCCCCTCTTTATTATTCTCCAAAACCTTTATTGCTTTGCCTTTTATTCCTAGGGATTAATATTTGAAATAGTGGACTGGATTCGTTTTATTTCTGATATGGATATTCAATTGACCCAGCATCATTTTTAAAAAGATCATTTTGGGGAAACAATCAACAATATTTACCCTTGCCAATAGCCACATGTCCTCATAGGAGTGAGTGTGTCTCACTGCTCTCAATTCTGATCTATTTGTCTTAGCCTTGTACTGGTAACACTATTTGGAAATATACACGCACATATATATATATATATTCAATTAAATTTTATGTGTTTACCATGCACTTAAGCAACCTTGCTAAACTGATTTAGTAATTCCACAGTTTGTAGATTATTTTTATTTTCCATGTACACAATCATATCACCCAGAAGTAATGGGTTCTTTTTTCTTTCTTCCAATCTGAATACCTTTATTTTGTTTTCTTGATTACTGAATGTTGAATTTTATCAAATTCTTTTTTATCTTCCTGTATCCACTGAGATGATTACATGGATTTCCACCTTCACTCTAAGAATACTGGTGATTTACTTTGATTTATTTAGTGCTGAGACAATGTTGTCTTTTTAGAATAAAACCAAGTTAGTCTGGATATATTATACTTTTTATATTTTACTGGATATTTTTATTCACTAATATTTTCTCTAGAATTTTCCATCTATATTGAGAGTAAAATTGCCGTATACATTTCACTTCCTTTCCTTGAGTAGAATTCACCAATGCTGCCTTTTGAGCCTGCAGTTTTTGTTGTTATTATCTGTACATTTATCTTGTTTTTGTAAAATACATTACATATACTTAACAGCTATGGAACTATTCAGATGTTCTTTTTCTTATCTGTCAGCTTTTGGTAAATTGTATTTTTCAAGGGATCTATCATTTTCTTTTAAATTTTTAAATTTATTGACACAGTTACTCAGAACATCCTCTGACTATTTCAATGTCCTGTCTTATCCCTTAGATGGAGTTCTTTGTGCCTGTTTTTTTTTTTTATTGTCTTGGTGGTCAGCAGTTTATCATTTTTTACTAGCATTTCAAAAGCCAGCTTCTCATTTCATAGATCTTCTATTTCTTTTCTATTTCACTAATTTCTATTCTTATATTACTATTTCCTTCCTTCTGCTTCCTCTGGATTTATTTTACTGTTCTTATTCTAATTTCTTAAGGTACATGCTTGCTCATTAATCTTCAGCCATTCTTCATTTCTAATATATTCATTTATGGTCAGACGTTTTCATCTAAGCACTAGTTTAGCTCTATTTTCCAGGCCCCTTCTCTTCTGTTCTTTCCATATTTTGTCTCTTCAAGCTTCAGTCTCGATACTCTCTTCTGATGTACTTTCTAATTTATTCTCTCTCCAGCTGTGTTTAATCTATTGGTGGATCCATCCATGGCTTTTAAATTTTGTAGTTATTGCCATCTTCATCTATTTAACTTCTCTTTGGTTCTTTTCCCCATCCGCTATGTCATTTTTTACAGTTTCCAGTTCTCTGCCAAAATTTTCAACCTCATCCTTTATCACCTTGAATACAATAAGCCTCATCTGATAGGCTGCGCGACACTCTGACAGCCTTAAGGGATGGAACATTTAAGGTTAAGGTCTGGGGCAATCATGGATGGAAAGGTAAAGCTAAACCAGGAGAAACTAAGCCCTTAGGTAGACCATAGCACAGCTCTGATCTATCCGGGTGGTTCAGACAGTCTCTGTCTCTGAAAATGGATGAAGAGGATTTCTGGAATGCTAGTGCTCACAGCTACCTGCAGAAGTTAAGGGAAATTTTCTCTAGAAGAGACTAATATTATCTGGGCCTCAAATTTCTTCCTACAAACAGTTTTTCAAAGTGTATGTCCAGTACACCATAAAAGACAACCAGGTACTATAGGAAGTAAAGATAATGAGTAGAGAAGAGCAGAAAAGCAGGCAACAGAAACTAACCCATAAAGACTATAGATCCAGTATTGTCCCTACTCCTAAAACTGACAGGGGTAAGATGATTTGGTACTATAGTTATCCCATTGTCTTTCTGCTGAATCAGTTATTGAAAAAAAATATTTGGTACTATATTTGGTACTATAGTTATCCCATTGTCTTTCTGTTCTTTCTGCTGAATCAGTTATTGAAAAAAAATCATCTTAGTATGAACTGTACTGGACAACCAAAATTCACTTGATCAATTCCATTTTATAATAAATAGCACAAATTTTAAGAAATTTATACTAGTTTTCAGCTGAGACTTAAAGGTCAAATACATAGGGCGCCTGGGTGGCTCAGTGGGTTAAGCCGCTGCCTTCAGCTCAGGTCATGATCTCAGGGTCCTGGGATCGAGTCCCGCATCTGGCTCTCTGCTCAGCAGGGAGCCTGCTTCCTCCTCTCTCTCTCTCTCTCTCTCTGCCTGCCTCTCTGCCTGCTTGTGATCTCTCTCTGTCAAATAAATAAATAAAATCTTTAAAAAAAAAAAAAAAAAGGTCAAATACATCTATTTTTAAAATGTTTCCTAGCCTTCTGTCTTTCAACTATAAAATTCGTAACAGCAGGGATCTTGGGCGTTTCATACAAATATTATGTGGTACTTATGGTATGGTGACTTTTCAACAAATAACAATTACCAGTGATGCCAACAGGACCACTTACAACTTGGCACTGAAGATGACAGTCACATCTCTCTCCTCCCATTTCCCCTCAACATTACAGCATGGGGCTGAGAGCTCCACGGAGTAAGACATTGAGAAAGGGAAAAGCAGTGGCTACAATGAGCAAGAGTGGGAGCCTATCTAATGAGGGTTGTGGGTTTGTACAAAGTATAAAATCATCTGCTTAAAGAATTCATAATATTGACAGAGTGGCGAAGCGTTACTGGCCCAAGACCCAGGGAAAGATACCAGTCTGACAGGTAAGCCTGGCAGGACCGGCAACTTAGGCTGTGCACATCTGCGGATCCAGAACTGAGAGGAACCTGAAGTCCCATGGTCTCTAGTGAACCATGACCAGATAACCCACATCAAGGCTACTGCTGTAATGGTTGCACAAAGCCGAAGCCGGAGTGGAGAAGGAATGGAGAGCCCAATGCACCGTTGGGAACTGAAAGTGTACTCTCCATAAAGCCACAAGCAGGGAAAAGGCTACCCTTTATCTGAACAGGGATCTAAAAAGTCTCTGCCCTCTGGTCCTAGCTGAATCCCAGCCTACTAGAAGTCTTCTGTAAGAAATCAGAACTCCAAGCCTGCCATGTACGCTGCTGTGGATCCAAATATTAAAAGACAGAATAGCTAAACATTTTTTTCAAACTGGAAAAAAAATAAGTTGCCAAATTATAAATACATATTGAATCCTCAGCAAAAAAGAATAAAAATTCCTGATCTAGCCTGAAAACAATGTAATGAAATCCTCAAAGGGCAGGGAAGACACACCTGCCAATCTAGCCGTCGAGACCCATTTAAATTATCATTCAAGAGCAAAGGTGAGATAGACATTTTCAGACATTCAAAAGCAAAAAAAAATAGTTTTTATCCATAGTCCATCTTTGAAAGAAGTACCCCGAGACATATGTTCTTCCACAATTTAAAAAATAAATAATAATAATAATAAATAATAAATAAATAAATTTCGTAAGAGTAAGCAGCAAGAAGTAACGATTGCATTTTTTTAAATTTAGTAATTGATAAAGAAGACAGCGTTCAAAACTCAGGCCTGGCTTTTTGGTACGAGGAAAAATAATATAAATTTTAAATGCTATTCTGGGGGAAAACATAATTTTGAAAAGCAAGTTTCTTTTTTTTTTTTAAAGATTTTATTTATTTATTTGACAGAAAGAGATCATAAGCAGGCAGAGAGGCAGGCAGAGAGAGAGAGAGAGGGAAGCAGGCTCCCTGCTGAGCAGAGAGCCCTATGTGGGGCTCGATCCCAGGACCCTGGAATCATGACCCCAGCCAAAGGCAGAGGCCTCAACCCACTGGGCCACCCAGGCATCTGGAAAAGCAAGCTTCTTATTAATAAGGAGTAAACACAACTTATATTTGTTAGGAGATCTTGATAAGAAGGTCACCCCCACAATGCCGTTTAACCATAAATCATGCTCAATCAGGAAAATCAAAATAAGGTATTTAATCAACGAAGCCAAATTCTTAACGAAAACAATCCAAAAAATTTTAACTGATACCTTAGAAACAAAACATGCTGTAAATTTCTGGCAATTTTCATAAAATGAGTGCATTATAAAAGTTTAAAGATGCAAATGTTCTCTGCTTAGAACAGGAAGAAACTTAAAATACCGGTGAATAAGCCATTTTCAAATAGGATGTTTGCCATTTCCTTTTTTGATCTCTGCTTTCAAGTGAGGCCACCCTATCCACCAGTTGCTTTTGGGTAAAGATCTGAGTTAATGACAAGTGCAGACAAGACCTTCAGTAAGAGTAGCATCATCTCAGCCGGCTGAGCTGTTTACACCTAATCAGCCCATCAACTCCCGTCCCCCAGAAAGCAGTAAAAAACTCTATCCTGGCTTGTATCTAAGTTCTAAACACAAGTTCTCATTTACAGAAGTTAAAGTTAGAAGGGGGAACTTCCTGGCATTCTTATTTCAAGAACTCACCCAAGCTTAAAAGCTCTAAGTTACTTTCTCATCAGATATTTTAAGGACGGAGGCACACGCAGGGGCAGTGAAGCTCACCCCAGCGCAGAGGCCGGGCTCGGGGTTAGGGTGCGAGAGTCCCGCGCGGATCTGCACTACTGACCCTTCCCCACTTCTCGCGGCGATGGGTTTCCCACTTGCGGGGTTCGGTCCCTGCAGTAACCGGGGAGCGCAGACACACCCCCAGAGGGACGCTCGCGCCACCTGAAAGCTCTACCAGACCGTCGTCGCCCCCGTCCGGGGAGAAGCGAGGCGCGCAGACCCGGGCCGCGAGAGCGTCGGGTCCTGGTGTCCGGGGGCTCTTCCCCCACCCCCGCCCGCCCGCCAGCCTCCGGCTCCGCGCTCAGACGATGGCTTAGCGGGGATCCCCCGCGACCGCGTCGGCGCCCATCGCACCCCTGCGGACTGCTGCGGGGACAGCTTTGAAGGGCGGTGACGGGAAAGGCCCGACGTACCTGGGAGCTGACCGAGCCGCTGTCGGGCCGCGCCTACTCTGCTGCGGGACGACGCGACGCGCCCCGTTCGAGGAGGGCAGCGAAAGTAAAAGTGCGCGGGCCTGCGGTCCCTCCTCGCGGGGTGCGGGGACGCCCGTCCGCTACGCGCGCCGCCGCGCGGGGGAGGCGAGGCCAGAGGGTCCGCGCCGCCGCAGCCGCCGCCTTGGCCCCGGGCTACTCAAATGACTTAGACGGAGGCGGGGGGAAACCCGGGGCCGCCAGGGTGCCAGGAGGGCGCTGGGGCTGTTGGAGGTCCGAGGCGGAGAAAAGAGAACCGAGACTGCCAGCGGCCCCGGTGAGTGAATTCCCGGAGCACGGAGGAAGATTTCACAATCGGTGGCTAGTTACCCAACCAGTATTTTCTTGAAGCTTTGGCATTCAAAGCCTCCCGTACCCGGACACGCAGTCTTTAAATTCCCCTTCTCCCTTCCTCTCCATCCTTGGGAGCTCAGGTTCATGCTTCTCCCCGCGCCGGGCTCCAACACTTATCACCCGCTCGCGGTATCTCCAGGGTCCGCGCCCATCCGCCTGTCTATGCTGTCCGATATTAAAATAGCTTACCAGTCACTATCCAGACCAACAGAGCAAAATTTCGCCTGAGGAGCAAAAAAAGGACTTTTTTTTTTCAATCCTGAGGCTGTCCCCGGTGGTTCACTGACTGGAGCACCTACTGTCGCGTCCATATTCTGACCATGAAAGATGGGGGTCTCCCACTTATCTCGAGGATTTTGAATCCAAATCCTAACCTTGCTCTGTTCCATCCCTGGAACTTCCATCTCAAAGTAATTCCAAAAACAGTCTAAGATCGACTTTTTTCATTGCCAGAAAACTAGTTTCATTCAGAAACTACTGAAGAATGTTTATAAGGGAAACAAACTACCTTTTAAAACTTAAACTGCCTTGGGGCGCCTGGGTGGCTCAGTCGTTAAATGTCCCCCCCCCCCCCTTTGGCTGGGGTCATGATGCCAGAGTCCTAGGATGGGGCTCCCTGTTCAGCGGGAAGCCCTCCATCTCCCATTCCCCCTGCTTGTGTCTCTCTCTGTCAAGTAAATGAATAAAATCTTTAAAAAAAAAAAAAAAACTAAACTAAACTGCCTTAATAATATCCATACAGTACAGTTTATATTCATAATTACATTTGATCTTAACAGATTAAGGCTGAGAAAGCATTCTTGTTTCTCTTTTTAAAAAGGAGGAAATGCCATGTAAATTGTGACACAACTGAGGTTTGAAATGAGAATTTTACCATAAATCCAGGGTTTCTTCTCTTGCCCTATTTCACATTCCTAATCCTCATTAAAGTTTCTGATATTAGGCAAATTTAAAAGGCGTGAATGTGATCTTGAGAGGGTGGAGTCTAATTTTCTATACAGGTTACCGACTATGCAGACATTTCTCTCTCTCCCTAATGATCCAGGCTCTGCGGTTCCCTGAAAAGGTTTTCTTCTTATTACAAAATCCCCACCTCTCTTCCTCATGAGTTCTCAATTGCGTACCTAAGAAAAATTCTTTCCAGTACCTTTCCCCGAATCTAATAAACTCTATATGTCTTTAGTTGACCTGTCTAGATTGATGTTATTGCTTTGTAATCCCAAAGCCAATTAGAATATTCTGGCTGTCAGGTAGAAATCATTTATTTACCCACAAGTTACTACCAGTGTCATCTATGTATAATAAAGACTCATAAATGTTTTCAAGGCCCTTTTAAATATATCTTTTCATCTGAATCTCATAATAATACATGAAATAAATAGTTCTGATATCATTACCCCTCCAGCTCAAGTGATTGGAGAATTTATCTCAAATCACATGGAGACAAATCTAGATTAGATTCCAAGACTTGTCAGTCAGTCTGCATTTTGTTTGGCATAAGACCTCCTACAACTCATTACAAAACCCATTTTTTTTACAAGATTTATTTATTTATTTATTTATTTAATTTATTAAGATCACAAGTAGGCAGAGAGAGAGAGAGAGGAGGAAGCAGGCTCCCCGCTGAGCAGAGAGCCCAATGTGGGGCTCGATCCCAGGACCCTGGGATCATGACCTGAGCCGAAGGCAGAGGCTTTCACCCACTGAGCCACCCAAGTGCTCCCAAAACCTATTTTTTAAGGTTAGAAAACAAGCTGGACACCTGGGACGCTCAGTCGGTTAAGTGTCTGCTTTCAGCTCAGGTCATGATCTCAGGGTCCTGGGACTGAGACCTGCCTCATCAGGCTCCCCGCTGAGCAGGGAACCTGCTTCTCCCTCTGCTTGCTGTTCCCCCTGCTTGTGCTCTCTCTCTCTGACAAATAAAAAAATAAACTCTTAAAAAAAAAAAAGAAAAAATGAGCACAGAATACGGAAAGGTGTTTGGGAAAGGTTAACTTGTGGAAGATATTTATACTTTTGAGCATCTGACTGTAATTCTAAAATGAAGCTATCAAAATTCAGAGTCTGCATCTTTCTCATACAAAGTTCCTTGTAATAATTAAATAAAATAATAAGTAATACATTTGTCAAAAATCACTTAATGAAAATCTAGTACAATCCCTGCACTATTTTATATACCCTTGTAAACACAAATGCCCATTCTTCAAAATTTTTCTATTCTGAAAAGATTTCACTAACATCTGTAATTTTTGAGGAATGTTCTTAATACTTCTTGTGCAAAATAAGAGTAAAATTCTAATTCAACACAGAACAAAGTTTTGAAAACTGAGAATATTTCACTATATGAATATTTCCATTTTAAAAACTAGAATTATTCTTCAACTCAGATACTTCCTGTTGGGGGATGGCCTTCTCAATGGCCTCCAAAAAAGAGGGGCTGGCTTTTTGCTAGCTCTTTGAGAGAAGGAAGGAGAAAACACCTAATTTCTTTAGGAAGTCATAAAATAAATATACTCACTTATAAAATATCTCCCTTTTCCTTAATAAGTTGACATTGATTTCTCTCATAACCAAAAGAGCTCTAAGATATTTATTGATGGAAAGAAAATTAAATTTCTTAAATAACTCAGAAATTCCAAATGACCTAGAAATATAATATCATAAAATCTTTTAATATTGTATGCCAATAGTTTTATCCCTTATCTAATGCTCATTTTCAGCTTGCCATCTTCCTAATATCCCTCCATGCCTATTCAGGGCAATTCATCACCCAACTTCCATGAAGTCTATTCAGAGACTAAACTCATCATACTGTAATGATTCCAGAAAATAAGATATTCTTGGGAAAATAATTTCAGTGTCCCTTCTGGAGGGAAGAAGGGATGGGAAAGAGAGAGGGAGGGAAGATCGATTAACAAAATCCTCTCCAAATAAAACTGACTATTTCATATGTTGGCCCAAATGGCTGATCTACGCTGATTTCAGGCTTCTTTGTATGTATCTTAGGATTAGAAACATCAATGTTAAGTTAACTCAGAACAGAAAGTCCACAAAAGTCTTGCTGTTTCTTTAATGTAGAGAATTTATAAATATTTCAGGAACTATTTGGGAAATGGAAGAAGAAAGAGAGAAAGAGACTTTCCCTCCAAGTTGTTTGGTGGACTGTCCCAGAAACAAAGGACCAAATCATGAGGATAATACACGAGGTCAGTTGTTATAGGATAGAACCAAACACGCAAGACTATCAAAGACAAGGCCAATGACTTTCATCTATTACAAGAACTCCATTAAGTGACAGAAAAGGAGACTCCAAATTTGCACACGTGCACTGAATGCAGCTGGATGTACATTTCATGAGGGTGTGGATGTTTTTCTCCCTTTGCTGTGAAGTATCTCCTGTCCCTACAACAAAGTAGGCACTTATCAACTACTAGTTATCAAGTGGTGAATTCACTTGCATTTTCAGGACATCAGTTAGGTCTGAAGAAATGGAGTAGAAACACCTGAAGTGGCCGTTGTTGAAGACACGCAATGGGACTTCAAGGGAGAGAAGTCTGCCCTGACTTCCTAACCATGCCACACAACAGCAGACCTCTTTTAAAGATGGAGATGAAGAAATACAGTGCTTGACTTCCAAACTTAAAGAAAACCATGGGTGAACAAGTGGTATTACTTGGCTATCTGTAAGGGTTGTATGGTCTTGTTAGGCAGGAAGGGTATGAAAAGAAGGCAGGATTTTTTTTTTTTTAATCAAGTTCCAACTTCTTTGGAACTCCTTGGAAAATATATTGAAATCAAATAATTGCTCAATCTGACTCTGTTGTGTGGCGGGCTGGGTGGAGGGAGTGACCTCTATGTGGCTAGAAAAAGTGAAGTCATGATATGACACAATCCCAGGGATATGAGCTATATAACTGTGGTTCAGAACTACAATGAGGCATCACCTCACACCTGTCAGAATGACTTACAAAAAAGACAAGAAATAGCAAATGTTGGCGAGGACGTGGAGAAAAGGGAGCCCTCATGTGTTGTCACTGGCATGGTAAGTTGGTGAAGCCACTGTAGAAAACAGTATGGAGGGTCTGCAAAAAACTGACAATAGAAATACCATGTTCCAGCAATTCCTCTACTGGGTATCTGTCCAAAGAAAGTGAAAACACTAATTCAAAATAATATATACATCGCTATGTTCATTGCAGTGTAATTTCCAGTAGCCCAGTCATGGAAACCATCTAAGTGTTCACCAATGGGTGCATCGATAAAGAAGATGTGTTATCTATATGCATAATGGCCTACTACTTAGCCATAAAGAAGAACAAAGTCTTACATTTGTGACAATATGGATGGAACTTAAGGATATTATGTTAAGTGAAATAAATCCAGCAGAGAAAAACAAATACCGCATGACTTCGCTTGTATGTTGAATCCAAAAAGCAAAACAAACAGAACAGAACAAAATCCAGACTCATATAGAACAGATTGGTGGTTGCCGGAGACAGGGAGGATTGGAGGCAGGGTTGAAATGGATTGAAAAGTACAAACTTCCAGCAATGAAAGAAATAAGCCATGAGGGTGTAATGTACAGCATAGGGAATACAGTCAATAATGTTATATTAACTTTGTAAGGTGATTTTCCACAGGAAGTGGACGTATTGTGTGGCCATTTTGCAATGCATACAAGGGTGGAATACTTGAAACTAATATCATGTTGTATGTCAATTACACCTTACTAAAAAATAAAATAAAATATATACTATTCATACTTGTGATTTTCAAGTTGAAATTTTTGTTTGTAAGAAGCATGGCTTGAACACTTGTTATATATGGAAATGCTTAAGAAAGTTTAAAGTTCACCATATTTGTAAGCGTATTAGTTATATGGGAGCTATTTGTGAACTCATCATAGTTTTGTTAACTCAAACAACAGAGACATTTAAAGAGGACATGAAGTATTTTACACTTATAAATCTAGCTTGAACTATTTTGTTTTTTTACTTATATTGATTGGCTTGAACTATTTTTTATAAAGATTTTATTTATTTATTTATTTGACAGAGAGAGAGAGAGAGGCAGCAGGAGAGGGAACACAGACAAGGGGAGAGGGAGAAGCAGGCTTCCCCCTGAGCAGGAGCCCAATGTGGAGCTCAATCCCAGGACCCTGGGATCATGACCTGAGCCAAAGGCAGAGGCTTAAGGACTGAGCCACGTAGGTGACCCCCACTTGAACTGTTTTAAAGATTAGCTACGTTTGTAAATAGGACAAATGTAAGCCAAAGTCTCTTTTAAAGTGATCTATAAATTTTGGTAGATTTATAAACATCTGATGAAACCTAAAACCTTAAGGAAAGACAAGGTTTTTAACTTTGTGAATTTAGTAATCTCAATATTAATCATAAAGCCAAAGTGAACTTCTGAATTACCTCTGCAAACAAAAATTTTCGAGGACATTTTAAAAAAGCCAACGTTAACAAAATTTTATTTGAGTCAGTTAAAAAAAAATTGCCACGTCTTTTCCTTCCTCCCCACGTTAACTGCTGCTCTTCCTCTTCAGCTGCCTGTTGCCATCACTTCCTGTCACTTGAGACAGACTCGGCCTCCATGTCAGTCTGCTTAGGTGTGTCCTGTCAGTGCCTTTCTGCTTTTCCTTTGGCTATGGTTCCTGTGAGCTTTCAGTCACTGGTAAAGACCCAACGGTGAATATATTATTTACCATGTGTCAGTTCCAGCCCACATTGATCACTAAAATGATTTGTGCTAAATCCCAGTTCATATGATGGGATTAAATCCATCGTTTGATGTTGTTTCATGGTTTTCTGCAAAGAGCATCATCAAACCCAGGAACCCTAATCCTTTGTAAGAACACCAGTTTCTCTGGGGTTAAGGGCTCCAAGCACGCTACTTGACCTCTGGCCTCCTATGTCTGTCCCCATCTGCTGACCCCCTAGTCCCTTCCTCCCATTTGTTGAAGGCTTTGGCACCAGCCCTTAGAAATTCTTCTTTCCAAGATTTTCTAGTAGTCAAGAGGAGTTCACTGTTCCAGAAGCCTCTCCATCCCTTTACCTTCTATTCGCAGAAGATTCCCTCTGCTTTACCTCAGCCCCCTCCTGGACTTGGTCATTACTTAACAGTCATCCAAGCTCTCAGCGATTAACTCGGGCCTCCTGCGTCTTGCTCAGAGTACACTGATTTCCTTCCTCTTTCCCCAATCCATTAGTCATCTCCTTCCTTGTCTTCCTTGCTCATTCAGTACAGATTGAGGCCAATGTTTGGTGCAAGCTGGCATTCACAGGTGGAGGTGTCAGCAGCCCCTAGGGGTCTCATTCTCTCAGCACCATATGGAGAGTTGTACTTGACCCCAAAACTCCTGATTCACCAGGAAATAGCTCCTTCCTTCTTTTTATAGAAAAATCTAGCTGGGCATGGCCACCAGATAGTCGGAACCTTCCTGCCAGCTGCTGGGGGTGGAGGGGTGGGGTGCTGGGGATGCACAGCCCCTTTCATTCACAATCATATCATTGTAACACCTTTCTTTGGTATTGCCAAACATGGGGTTGAAGACCAGGGCTTTACCTCCAAAGACCTCCCCAATCTCCATAAGTCTTCCCCGTTCAGTATGTCCAGTATGAACAATCTGTGTTTCCTCACTAGAATAGCATGTAAAATCCCACACAAAAAGCTTCAAGCCCTGCCTCCCCTGAATCAGATTGCTCTACCAAACAGAAATTCTAGACCCACCACTGTCTCTTCTCCTCATGTTTCTATTTCTCCTATATGACATTAAATCCCAAACCTAAGAGTGCCCTCCCACCTGCTTTATAAGAGGACAGCAGTCATTTTTATTCCATTTCTCTCACTAAAGTACCCTCACTCTCCACCATATGTGACCCTCTCACCACGTTTCTCCTGCCATTGACCATCTCTGCCCCCTCATATCCTCTCAGGTATGACTTTCCTTCTTACTTCACAGAGCACAGTAAAGTCATCTGAAGAAATCCCTACAACTTCCCACTTCTGAATCTCCATCCACACCCATCCTCCTCCCTCTGCCACAATAAAAGGGGGAGCCCTTATTGCAGTGTGGCTGGTCCGCCCCCCCCACACACACCCCCAGTCAGTCCAGTATGGAACATTGTCCCTCCCTGCATTCTCAGGAACCATGCCCTGCTTATAATGGCTTCTCACTGTACTCTGCCACTACAGACCATTACTACCAGTATTTACACCTGCTCAAGTCTCTTCCAGTTATTTAAAAAACAAACAACAATATGGACCCTCAGCTCTATGGTCAAATAATCTTCAACAAAGCAGGAAAAAATATACAGTGGAAAAAAGATAGTCTCTTCAATAAATGGTGCTGGGAAAATTGGACAGCTATGTGTAGAAGAATGAAACCCAACCATTCTCTTACACCACACACAAAGATAAACTCAAAATGGATAAAAGACCTCAACATGAGGCAGGAATCCATCAGAATTCTAGAGGAGAACATAGGCAGTAACCTGTTTGACATTGGCCTCAGCAACTTCTTTCAAGACATATCTCCAAAGGCAAAGGAAACAAAAGCGAAAATGAATTTTTGGGACTTCATCAAGATCAAAAGCTTCTGCACAGCAAATGAAACAGTCAACAAAACAAAGAGGCAACCCAGACAATGGGAGAAGATATTCGCAAATGACAATACAGACAAAGGGCTGATATCCAGGATCTATAAAGAACTACTCAAACTCAACACACACAAAACAGATAGCCATGTCAAAAAATGGGCAGAAGACATGAACAGACACTTCTCCAAAGACATACAAATGGCTAACAGACACATGAAAAAATGTTCATCATCACTAGCCATCAGGGAGATTCAAATCAAAATCACATTGAGATACCACCTTACACAAATTAGAATGGCCAAAATTAACAAGACAGTAAACAATGTGTGTTGGAGGGGATGCGGAGAAAGGGGAACCCTCTTACACTGTTGGTGGGAATGTAAGTTGGTACAGCCACTTTGGAAAACAGTGGGGATATTCCTTAAGAAATTAAAAATACAGCTTCTGTATGACCTTTCAATTGCACTACTGGGTATTTACCCCAAAGATACAGATGTAGTGAAAAGAAGGGCCATCTGTACCCCAATGTTTATAGCAGCAATGGCCACAGTCACCAAACTGTGGAAAGAACCAAGATGCCCTTCAATGGACGAATGGACAAGGAAGATGTTGTCCATATATACTATGGAGTATTATGCCTCCATCAGAAAGATGAATACCCAACTTTTGTATCAACATGGACAGGACTGGAAGAGATTATGCTGAGTGAAATAAGTCAAGCAGAGAGAGTCAATTATCATATGGTTTCACTTATTTGTGGAGCATAAGAAATAACATGGAGGACATGGGATATGGAGAGGAGAAGGGAGTTGGGGGGAATTGGAGGGGGAGATGAACCATGAGAGACTGTGGACTCTGAAAAACAATCTGAGGGGTTTGGAGGGGTGAGAGGGTGGGTGAGCCTGGTGGTGGGTATTATGGAGGGCATGTATTGCATGGAGCACTGGGTGTGGTGCATAAACACTGAATTCTGGAACACTGAAAAGAAATTAAATAAATAAAAATTTAAAAAAATAAATAGGAAAAAAAAGCAAACAACAAAAAAATTCATCTCCCTCAAGCTTCTCTCTTTCTCTCTCCCTCTCTCCCCATTTATAGTTCAAATTCTGAAAAGAGATTTTATATTCAATGTCCCTATTTCCTCACCTCTTTCCCAGACTGCACTCCTCTCCAGTCCAGTTTCCACCCCGATGACCCCAAACAGCAAGAAAGAGGTAAAATTGACTTTAAGTACATTTTATTTCACCCAAAATATTCTCACTTCAATATGGAATCAATATGTTAAAATGAATGAAACATTTTACGTTCTTGTTTTCATCCTAAGTCTATGAAACCCAGTGCATAGTTTACATTTACAGTAAATCCCAACTAAGACCAACAACATTTCAAATGTTCGAGAGTCACATGTAGCTAATAGGTACCATTATTGGATAGTACAGATCTAGAATGATCTTTTTTCAGGGCAAAATCTGATCGTGTCACACTACCCCCATATTAAAAATTCTTCTGAGACTTCTGACTTGCTCTTAGCTTGAGGATCTTAAGACCCTGGCAGAGTCTGTGGAATGGCTTCTGCTTAAACTTCTGGTCTCTGTCCCTTCTCCCCATCATCATCTGTGTGCCAGCCACATTGGTCTCTCAGGTTTTCAGACACACAGAGTCTCCACACCCACCGACATCCTTTGCCTATCCCTTTCGTGAATGCCATCCTTTACTAACACCCCCTTCACCATCACTGTCCACTTCACCTGCCTGAGCACTACCTGCCATCGATGTTCTCACTTCTTCGGTCTCAACAACCCTTCATGTCCCATACTCTAAAGCCTTGTTATGTGTTCCTTTCCTTCACAGCATTTATTTCCCTTTCTAACTACCCTCCCACTTGTATGATTAATGTCTGCCTCTCTCACCAGAAAATGAAAAGGAATTTTTTCTTTATTTAGTTCATCAATGTATCTTCAATGGTTATCCAGTAATTGGCACACAATAGGTATTTGCTAAAAACCTTTAAATAAATAAATGAGCAAATCAAGATAATCAAGAAAAAGGAACTATAAATTGGGGTACAGAAGGAGAAGTCAGGGAATACTATCAAATTTGGTTTGTCGAAGCCAGTTTGGGGATGGAGGAGTGGGAGGAAATTACTCCTGTTGAGACCCTATCTTGTGCCAAGACCTCTGCTCACTGTTTTATGGATGTTTGTTTAATCCTGCAACAAGTCTGTGAGGGGGGCATTATCTTCCTTTTAAATTCAAGGAGGCTCAGAAGGGCTCAGGAACTTGCTAAGTAACAAAGCTGGGATTGGAACCATTATCAGTCTGGTTTCAAAGCCCACAAGCTACACATTTCACTAGATCTCCACAGACAGGTTCCTATGCTTCATAATCTTGCTACACTTATTCAATGAGAACATTAGTAAACACTCAAATACTAGAAAACTGAATTTTTGGTGGAATGGGTGTCTGTGTGCCCATTTTGTTGCAAGATTTCTCCTTAATTTCTCTTTGTTCTGTCTTGTTGTTGGTTGTTGCAAGATTTCTTTACACAGATGTGGCCCAAATGCATGGCGCAATTCAAGGATGATTGCCACATGGGAGAGTCGTAAGTGGAATCAACGTTGCCTACAATGATGTCACTTGCTCTGGTAAGTCCAAGAAGAAAGTTAAATGATAAATGAATCATGGCTTGAAACCCCAGGACACTGAAATCCCAGTTGATTTTCTGTCCTGTTTGAGCAAGGTCATGTATCCAATGCGCTAACAGAATGCTTGGTCTTCAGAGAGAGATCAATTATTAGCTATTATTATCATCATTATCATTGGAGCTTCTCACTTTCTGTCCTACAGAAGCATACAGGTTCTTAAAAATATTCGATGCTGGCTCTGAAAGACTCCCTCCGAGTCGTGGCCATAAATCAGCTCCTGGAGTGATCCAGGGCACCCACCAACCGTGGCCCAGGCAGCACACACCCAAAGCTGAACTGACTGATTTCCAGGGCTCCACGCACCTGGTTGTGCCCCACCTCCACAGCCTGATGGGGACTGGGCCTATTGAGGGTTGGTGCTGTGTCTCTTGCACAGGTTAGCTTTATGACCCAGCAGATCACAAGTCCTAGTTTTTACATGTATTAAATGGCGTGGGTGGGGGAACAGGATGATACTTATCCAGAAGACAGCACCCAGAACCTGGTAAAGGCTCAGTATTAGATGTTCTTGTTAGGAAAGGCCCTAGGATTTAGACTACGGGAACTTCGACCACTCCAGTTTGCTGGAGATTGGGCCAGTCCAATCAAGTTGCTGACAGGGCAGGATGCAAATAATGAGGACATCTGTCCTGGGGAAAAGAATATCCCATAGTCACTTCTGGTTCTGGTCACCTTTAATTTCCTGATTCAAGGAGCTCCTACCCTGACCCCCCAAGAACCTTGTGGGCTTTCTGATGACATCCCCAG
The DNA here is from genome assembly GCF_030435805.1 of Mustela lutreola. Taxonomy (NCBI): domain Eukaryota; kingdom Metazoa; phylum Chordata; class Mammalia; order Carnivora; family Mustelidae; genus Mustela; species Mustela lutreola. Next base: position 124,326,900 of record NC_081290.1, on the reverse strand, counting down.
GTATGGAGGGAACAGTGGGAATACCACCTCATCAGTGTGAGCATGCTATGGGTCCAGTGGGTTCGAGTTCTACCTTAACTGTTCATCTGTCGAAAGGTCCAGACTGTCTATTGGAAAGTTAGGATGCAATAGTTCTTGTCTGTTGTGAGAAAAATATTTCAGAGTGATTTTAAAACTTTCCTGACATCAGGAGGATAGCACAGGAAGGCAGTGTGGTGCAGTGGTTACGAGAGATGGTGAGTCCTGTTGCTAACTGCACCATTGCACCCGAGTCTTGTCCCTGAGAAGTGAATGTCAGAGAGTCATGGAAATCAGGCAAGGCCCAGGCAGGACTCATCGGGTACCAGCATCTATAAACACGAGATATGGGTTACTTGGTAAGTAGAGCCAAATGAATAAATGTGCTTGTTTTATGGAAAATCAACTGGAGAAGCACAACTGTCTGTAAATATCTGAGCACAAACATTAGGCAAAAGTAGGTAACCATGGGGGAATTGAGAAGAGAAAGGGGAATTGTTGGTCAGTTGACTGAGGAACTTTTAGACATAAAATCATACAGCTTCAGGGATGCCTGGGTGGCTCAGTCAGTTAAGCTGCTGCCTTCAGCTCAGGTCATGATCCCAGAGTCCTGGGATCAAGCTCAGCTGTGGGCTCCCTGTTTGGTGGGAAGCCTGCTCTCCCTCTCCACTCCCTCTGCTTGTGTTCCCTCTCTCCTCTTGCTGTCTCTCTCTTTGTCAAATACATAAATACAATCTTTTTTTTTTTTTTTAAATCACACAGCTTCAAAGCTACGTTGACAAATAATAAAAATTCAAAAGAGAAAATTAAACAATGTGAATGGATATGGACTTCTGGGTAAATTTTTTCCCTCACTCTCCTAAAAAGCATTTGTTTCTGATCTTAAGAGAACTGCTAGGGAAATTATCAGATAGATGACTACTGTTCAAAGGATCAGCCTGCAAACCCGTCTAGTCTCTGACCCACTGAGCTCTATAACCCAGAGGACAAGGAGACACTTGATTCAGTGTAGACCGAATATAAAATCACTAACGCTCCCCATTACTTTACTTTCAAAAAGGCAGACATTATCAAGCAAGAATTGTTCCTGAGGGACCCGGAAAAGACAAACTGGCCAACAATTCTCTATGGAAATTGTGCCAGAAACAGCATTCACTTGTACTAATAAGCCCCTTTGATAAAAAGCACATACTCTGGGGCGCCTGGGTGGCTCCGTGGGTTAAGCCTCTGCCTTCAGCTCGGGTCATGGTCTCAGGGTCCTGGGATCGAGCCCCATGTCGGGCTCTCTGCTCAGCAGGGAGCCTGCTTCCCCCTCTCTCTCTGCCTGCCTCTCTGCCTGCTTGTGATCTCTCTCTCTGTTAAATAAAACTTAAAAAAAAAAAAGAAAAAGAAAAAAGCACATACACTAAGAAATGCAATTATTATTGGGCTTTCTGACTTTGATATGAACATTGTTTCCTTCTGGGATGAGCTCAGTTTCCCTCAGAAAGTAAGGGTGTTGCTGGAATGGGTAAAGGTCAGAGCATTGCCTCCTGCAGGTTCAGCTGGAACAGAAAAGGGAAAGCATTTGGGAAGAAGGGGAATCCCATCAGAAGTAGAGAATCGAGTCCAGGAAATAGGAGGGGACAGAAAAAGGAGGTGGGGAGAAACCCAGTTCATGAAGCCTGCATTTGTGGAGGCTTTTTACCTCCTCATTACGGGATGGCTACAGCCCTAGTCTGTGGGCCCAACAGTGACTTACCATTATTCACTTTCACAGGAGAGAGCCATGGGACTTGGCTTTGGGAAGGAAAGGGGCATGGCTCTCTTTTCCAAGAATGAAGGATAGGTCTGCCAGGAGATGTTTCCCTGGTGTTCGCAGAAACACTAGAAGAGTTGTTCTGTTTCAAACCTCAGAAACTTGCACAACTGGGCCCACGCCAGCTATGCCAGGAACCAGGACGGGTGACTCTGTTTGGCTCCGGCTGTCCAGTGAGCAGCTACCTTATTTGCTCTTGCATAATATGTATCACAGAAATTTCAGTTTTAGGAAACGAAAGTGACTGTGGAGAACCCAGACTTCCTCTGGTATGGAAATTGTCCCTTGTCTTGTCTGGCATGCTGCCATCTGTCCAGGAAGCAGATTCCGAAAGGTTTTATGGAGGGAAAGTGGAAAGAGGCAACTATCAAGCTCCCACTGGGGGCCAGGTAGACTCCTTCAGTCAACACATGCTTATTTAGCATGTCTTTTCATCAGGCACAGTGCTGGTTGGTAGGGGGACCAGCACAAAAGCCATGGCCTCTGACCTCAAGAAGCTTGCAGTCGTGAGGAAGAGACAAATTGAGCGAGTAGTTCCAGGAGAGACAACCTGAATCTGAACAACATGACTCATGAGGCACAAGTCTCTTAAAATCCCTATGAAAGAATTATGATCCCGTTGTGCAGATTGGCAGCCTGAGGCTCATAGACATTAGAGAGGCATCGTCAGGATTTGAACCACTGATATCTAATTCCAAAGACCATGTTCTTTCTCTTGGTTGAGTTGAGGATCTGCCATTTGTAGGTCACCAGAGTGAGAGCCTGAATAACAATTTACTCTTTTACAAGACTTTCATACCCTCAAAGGGAGAAAAGCTGCACAAATGGATCTATTTACCGGGAGTATTAGAATGGGAAGCCACAGGAAATGTGGATGGGTGGGTGGCCCTTACTGGGTGGGTGGCCTCAAGTGTGTCATTCAGTATTTCAGGGCCTCAGGTGCTTGGGAACCTTTAAGGGGTTATTGAAAGGTTAAATTAGGGGCGCCTGGGTGGCTCAGTTGGTTAAGCGTCTGCCTTCAGCTCAGGTCATGGTCCCAGGGTCCTGGGATCGAGCCCCTCATTGGGCTCTCTGCTCAGCATGGAATCTCTCTCTCTGCCCCACCCCTGTGCTCTCTCTCTCTCTCAAATAAGTAAATGAAATCTTTAAAATAAAGGTTAAATTAGATGGTAGAGGTGAAAAGTCATCTGTAAACTCAAACCACTGTCCTCATGCCTATTACTGTTATGGCTTTTCAGCTTGGAAGACAGGACACCTCCCTTGGAGGAAAGGACAGGGGTGCTTGCTGCCCAGTGTGAATGATTTGAGTTCCCTAGTGTCAAGGTTCCTCTCTCATCACCTGAGCCCCTGAGCAGAAGTCACCTGGCCGTCTTCATGCTGCCCTGTGGGAGTCTGGGCTCGGTGAGCCATGCAGAATGTTGACCTGCCAGCAGCTGTTCTGCCATCAGTCAATGAGAAGCTTCTCTTTGTCTCTGGGGTCACATGTGTTCTGCCAGCATCCATTGAAATAAGACGGGCTCCTTCGCAATTAGGGCAAAATCTCCAGTACTTCGTTGTTCCTCACAGTGCTGTCTTTGTCTCCCTTTGCTGAGTTCACGGATGACCATGAACTCAGGGGCTTAATACAACACAGGTTTTCTATCTGACAGAGAGCTGGAGGGCAGACACCCCAGATGGGTTTCCTTGCACTAAGAGCAAAGTGTCCTCAGGGCCGCATCTCTTGCTGGAGGCACTAGGGAAAAATTTGTTCCTATGCCTTCTCTGCCTTTTAGAGGCCACTGCATTCCGTGGCTCGTGCCTCTCTCCTCCATCTTCAAAGCCGGCTGCTCTGTCCCTCCAGCTCTCTCTAGGACTTAGACTCCTCGGCCTCCTCTCACTTATAAAGACACTGGTGATTACCTTGGGCCTACCCAGATAATCCAGAATGATCTCTCCACCTCAAAACCAGTTGATTAGCCCCCTTAATTCCACCGGCAGTAACCTTCATTCCTCTTTGCCCTGCAACATAATAAGTTCACAGCTTCCAGAGGTGAAGTTGTGGACATCTTTGGGGGACCGTAATTCTACCACAAGTTGTGTGGAAAAGAATCCAGAAATTTGATAGTTGATAGAGGGAAGCCACTTTGCTATAGAACATTTACCACAGAACATCCACGTATCTGATTTCTGGCTGCCTCCTCATCTCTTGCATTTCTCGGGAGAATTTTAACTACCATCATAGAATAAATACTTATAATATGTTTATGAAGTTGCCTAAAGGAGAAACAGCTCTATGCCAAATTGAGGCCTGTCCTCATGACACACATTGAGGTTCATATTTAAAACACCGGATTCCACTAAGTGACTTCACATACATTATGCAGCCTAAATTGTATGTCAGACCATTCCAGACATGTCTGGTGAAAATACTGACAGCCATTTTCTCATGACACAGGTAAGACCAGTGGAAATTTTGTTTTGTTGATATGGATTAAGAAACACTCATTTTGTATGATCCTACTTTTTGCTTTAGCATAAAGTTAATTCTACCATGGATCAAATCCTGTCAGCTTGGTGCCTAATGCACCTTGGAATTCGATCATAATCCTGTGACAAAGTTTAACTGCTATAGCCATTCCAATACATGTGATAAGTATATGTAATGCATTTACTACGTGTATATCTTTTATGTAATGAATTTGTTATGGGCAGCTATCTCTCTTTTAAGTTAAGCGAAAAAAAGTTCCTTCCCATTTTTTCATTCATATCTATTGCATGCCCACTATATGCTAAGCAATGATGTTGAAGAAATACATGTGAACAGAACAAAACTCTCCACCCTCGTGAGCTCAATTCTTGTCAGGAAGAGGGGGAGACCACATGGCAGGCTATGGCTTCACTGGGTCCTCCACTTAGGCTCTTATCCAGATGAAATCCAGGTACCGACTAGGGCTCTCATCACAAGCTAAACTAGGAAAAATTCACCTCCAAGATCCCTCCTGGTTTCAGCCAAATTCATTTACTTACGTTTTGATTGAGGTTTTAGCTTCTTGCTTGGGGTCATTGCTGGCTCCTAGACTAAGCCACCTGCACTTTCTCGCCACTTGGGCTTCTCCAACATGACCCCTTACTTTATGACAGCTTTCCCCTTCAAAGACAGCAACAGAGTTTGCGAGCAAGATGGAGTCTTATACAAAGTAACATATTTATGGGAGTGACAGATATCCCATCACCTTCACCACATTCTATTGGTTACAAGTAAGTCACGGGTCCCCCTACACTTGACAGGAGGATATCCACTTTAGTGTCTACCTGCTATATCCTGGGACAGAGGCCCTATTAGAGCTCCTCTTGGAAATTGGCACATTGTCAACTTTGCCCACCTTCTATGGCCAAACTAGACAGTAGGCCAAGCCTGATGATGGGACAAAGAAGTATAGTCTGCCCACAGAGAGGTGCTGTGCACCCCAGGGGAGATAGTGGATGGGATCTACCCTGTGTCCAGTTGAAATCAGTCTGGTCTGAGACCTCTTAGCAGGTCACCAGCATAGAGTGAAAGTGAAAGTTACAGCTGAGTGTGGCGTCCTCTAGAGAGGGAGAGAAGAAGGCCCAGGGCCCAGTCTTATTGTCATTCACTCACAGGGCAATAAGGAGGCCAGGGGAGGAGTTAGAAAAGGAGGAGTAATGGGGAACAGAGGAAAACCTCCAGTGGGAGAATTTATAGTAGGAGAGGTTCAAAAAGGAGGGCTGGTCTGTAGCGTCAGATCTCATGAAGAAGTAGAGAAACCACTGCCTTGATGAGAGATGCCAAGTCCCACTGGGGCTATCTTAGAGTCATTGACTCCCTGGTTCAGGTCATCAGCCTATGGCAACGTGAACAGCAAAGAAATAGCTACAACTCAGGGGCTCCTGGGTGGCTCAGTTTGTTGAGCGTCCGACTCTTGGTTTTTGGCTCAGATCATGATCCAGGGCTGTGAGGTTGAGCCCCATGTCCAGCTCCCCATTCAGCAGAGTGTTTCTCTCTGTCTCTCCCTCTGCCCCTCCCCGCTCCTCCCTCACTAATAAATAAATATGGAACATCTGTGTGGCTCAGTCAGTTAGGCATCCAACTTTTGGTTTAGCTCAGGTCATTATTTCAGGGTGGTGGAACTGAACTCTGCATTGGGTTCCCCAACTGGGTGGAGAGTCTGTTTCTCTCGTGCTCTCCCTCTGTCCCTTCCCTCGCCCATGTGCACTGGCTCTCTCCCTGTCTCCCTCTAAAATAAATTAATAATAATCAATCATTCCTCTAAAAAAAAATAGCTACAGCTCAGCTTCCATCTTCTGCTGCTCAGACACATCCTGCTCTGCTGTGTACACGTAAATGTCCTGTCACTCAGCATTGAACTTTCATGAAGTACCTTCTCCAGGCCAGGCACCGGACTGAGCATTTTGGTCAAGAGGAGAAAGAGTTGTGATTCAGGAAGGGACTCAAGTTATCAGGATGTAGGCCCAAAGCAGAAGGGCCCATGGGAAAACTGTCCAAGGGAGCAAGGAGCCCTGCCCCACACCTGAGGTCCTGCTCAGTGGCTGAGGACCGACACAAACCAGCCTGGGCCTTTCCCTACCTGAAGATTCCCTGCCTGCACGTTAGGCCAGCTCTTCTCACAGGAATGACTGAAGAATAAAAGGAAACAAAGCAGCAGTATATAAACTTCTGATTTTAGCAACAAGGTGGGGTTATGACTCAGTTTATTCTCTTAGCTACAAAAGACACAGCCAAGTCTTACCCAGCTGCTGGCTCACCTGGGTTTCATGCCACATTAAAGGGCCTGTTGGCCATGTTTTCCCTTTGCAATGACCAACTATCCCAGTTCCTTCAGGACTATTTTGGTTTTAGATACTGGGCCACGGGGGTGGCTGATCACTCGCCATCATCTCTTCTAGTAGATTCTGCAATGAACTGAAAGGTACTGGTGTGGCAAAAATCTGGATTTCAAGTTAATACATCAGGTAGACCCAACCTCAGATCCATTTGTGTGCTCTGGGACTTCCAAGCTGTGTGATCTTAGAGAAATTACTCTTTATTCTAAAATGTAAATAATATTTGCTTCATGGGTTCATTAGAAAGTTCTCACTTCACTTTGCTCCGTGACACTGGCCACCACTTTCTTCCCCCAACACAGAGAGCCCACCCTCCCACTTTGCACTTCTTGTTTCTTCTGTCTGGAAGGCATATTCTCAGATGGGCTCTTTCTTGTCATTCAGGTCTCTGCTGAACTGTTACCTCTTCCCGAGGTCTTCCCTGACCACTCACTCAGGAGGACCTCCCAACGCTCCAGGGGGCTTGTCTTGCACCTATTCGATTTCCTTCCTAGTGCTGAACACAATTGGGAATTGTCTTGTTTGTGAATATGGTTGGAGCCTTCTAAAATGGCTTTCCCAAATCCCCATCTGCTGATATTCATGTCCTTGTGTCATCCCTCCCCCTGAGTTTGGACAGGACTTAGGGACTTGCTTCTAGCAAATGGAATACAGCAAAGCGACGGGACGTCACTTCAGAGCTTACATTCTAAAAGACGTTAATCCACCCGCCCCCCACTTGCTTGCTCTGATGAAGCTGATCAAATGGAGAGGTGGATGTGGCCAAACACTGAAGCAGCCGGTAGCCAACCACCAGCAAGAAATCACACCAAAGGGCTTGGAAGCAAGTTCTCCCTCAGCAGAGCCTTAATGTGACTGCCTCCTGGCTAGCACCCTGCCTGTGGCCCCTGAGAAACTGTGAGGCAGAAGTCCCAAGCTAAGCCACAGAAACTGTGAGGTAGTAAATGTTGTCACTAAATTCTGAGGTGCACCAATAAATAATTAATACACAGATGTATTGTTTATTTCCTCCTCTGGAGTGTCCACACCCTGGCGAAAGGGACCATGCCTACCTTGTTCACTTGGGTATGCCCAGAGCAAAACACAAAATATGGCCCATGTGAGATGCTCGATTTCATTGAGTGAGCAGACCAGGAGGTCACAGGCTACCTACAGAGTGTACCAGGGCTAATGAAATAAAAACATCATAAGTGATGTGACGTAGGCCCCTACTGTATGCGGAGATATTGAATGAATAAGTTTGTCAGTGAACAAACTGAGGCAGAGGTTTGTGTTAGCTGTAGACTGTAAGTGGTAGGCTTGGTATTGACACAAGGAGCATGAAATGCCAGTATTTTGTCTAATAGGCACTTAGAAATAATTGTAGCTTTTGGGGAGGAGTCAAGATGGCGGAGAAGTAGCAAGCTGAGACTGCTTCAGCTAGCCGGAGATCAGCTAGATAGCTTATCTAAAGATTGCAAACACCTGAAAATCCATCGGCAGATCGAAGAGAAGAAGAACAGCAATTCTGGAAACAGAAAAACAACCACTTTCTGAAAGGTAGGACTGGCGGAGAAGTGAATCCAAAGCGACGGGAAGATAGACCCCGGGGGGAGGGGCCGGCTCCCGGCAAGCGGCGGAGCAACCGCGCACAAAATCAGGACTTTTAAAAGTCTGTTCCGCTGAGGGACATCGCTCCAGAGGCTAAACCGGGGCGAAGCCCATGCGGGGTCAGCGTGGCCTCAGGTCCCGCAGGGTCACAGAAGGATCGGGGGTGTCTGAGTGTCGCAGAGCTTGCGGGTATTGGAACGGGAAAGCCGGCTACAGAGACAGAGCCGACAGTAAGCTCGCAGCTCCGTGTTACCTTGAACCGGTCGCAGCCTCGGTGAGCTCGGAGCGCGGCCGGAGGTCAGGCAGACGGGAGTAACTGGGCGCTGTTCTCTGAGGGCGCACTGAGGAGTGGGGCTCTGGGCTCTCGGCTCCTCCGGGCCGGAGACCAGGAGGCCGCCATTTGTATTCCCGTCCTCTGGAACTCTACGGAAAGCGCTCAGGGAACAAAAGCTCCTGAAAGCAAACCCGAGCGGATTACTCACCCCGGCCCCGGGTAAGGGCGGTGTAATTCCGCCTGGGGCAAAGACACTTGAGAATCACTACAACAGGCCCCTCCCCCAGAAGATCAACAAGAAATCCAGCCGAGACCAAGTTCACCTACCAAGGAGTGCGGTTTCAATACCAAGGAGAGCAGCAGAATTCCAGAGGAGGAGAAAGCCAAGCACGGAACTCATGGCTTTTTTCCTGTGATTTGTTTTAGTCTTGCAGTTAATTTAATTTTTTCTTTTTCATTTTTTTTTTTTCTTTTTTCTCGCCTTCGGGTAAAATTTTTTTTTTTTAACTGTTACCTTTTTCTTTTTTAACGATTTTTTACTAGTTTATCTAATATATATATATATATATTTACATTTTTCTTAGGTGTTTTCTTTTTTAAAAAAAATTCTTTTCTTTTCTTTTCTTTTTTTTTTTTTTTTCTTTTTTCTTTCTTCCTTTTTGAACCTCTTTTTATCCCCTTTCTCCCCACTCACGATTTTGGATCTCTTCTAATTTGGCTAAAGCATATTTTCCTGGGGTTGTTGCCACCCTTTTAGTATTTTACTTGCCCCTTCATTTACTCTTATCTGGACAAAATGACAAGACGTAAAAATTCACCACAAAAAAAAGAACAAGAGGCAGTACCGAAGGCTAGGGACCTAATCAATACAGACATCGGTAATATGTCAGATCTAGAGTTCAGAATGACAATTCTCAAGGTTCTAGCCGGGCTCGAAAAAGGCATGGAAGATATTAGAGAAACCCTCTCGAGAGATATAAAAGCCCTTTCTGGAGAAATAAAAGAACTAAAATCTAACCAAGTTGAAATCAAAAAAGCTATTAATGAGGTGCAATCAAAAATGGAGGCTCTCACTGCTAGGATAAATGAGGCAGAAGAAAGAATTAGTGATATAGAAGACCAAATGACAGAGAATAAAGAAGCTGATCAAAAGAGGGACAAACAGCTACTGGACCACGAGGGGAGAATTCGAGAAATAAGTGACACCATAAGACGAAACAACATTAGAATAATTGGGATTCCAGAAGAAGAAGAAAGTGAGAGGGGAGCAGAAGGTATACTGGAGAGAATTATTGGGGAGAATTTCCCCAATATGGCAAAGGGAACGAGCATCAAAATTCAGGAGGTTCAGAGAATGCCCCTCAAAATCAATAAGAATAGGCCCACACCCCGTCACCTAATAGTAAAATTTACAAGTCTCAATGACAAAGAGAAAATCCTGAAAGCAGCCCGGGAAAAGAAGTCTGTAACATACAATGGTAAAAATATTAGATTGGCAGCTGACTTATCCACAGAGACCTGGCAGGCCAGAAAGAGCTGGCATGATATTTTCAGAGCACTAAACGAGAAAAACATGCAGCCAAGAATACTATATCCAGCTAGGCTATCATTGAAAATAGAAGGAGAGATTAAAAGCTTCCAGGACAAACAACAACTGAAAGAATTTGCAAATACCAAACCAGCTCTACAGGAAATATTGAAAGGGGTCCTCTAAGCAAAGAGAGAGCCTACAAGTGGTAGATCAGAAAGGAACAGAGACCATATACAATAACAGTCACCTTACAGGCAATACAATGGCACTAAATTCATATCTCTCAATAGTTACCCTGAATGTGAATGGGCTAAATGCCCCTGTCAAAAGACACAGGGTATCAGAATGGATAAAAAAACAAAACCCATCTATATGTTGCCTCCAAGAAACACATTTTAAGCCCGAAGACACCTCCAGATTTAAAGTGAGGGGGTGGAAAAGAATTTACCATGCTAATGGACATCAGAAGAAAGCAGGAGTGGCAATCCTTATATCAGATCAATTAGATTTTAAGCCAAAGACTGTAATAAGAGATGAGGAAGGACACTATATCATACTCAAAGGGTCTGTCCAACAAGAAGATTTAACAATTTTAAATATCTATGCCCCCAACGTGGGAGCAGCCAACTATATAAACCAATTAATAACAAAATCAAAGAAACACATCAACAACAATACAATAATAGTAGGGGACTTTAACACTCCCCTCACTGAAATGGACAGGTCATCCAAGCAAAAGATCAGCAAGGAAATAAAGGCCTTAAATGACACACTGGACCAGATGGACATCACAGATATATTCAGAATATTTCATCCCAAAGCAACAGAATACACATTCTTCTCTAGTGCACATGGAACATTCTCCAGAATAGATCACATCCTCGGTCCTAAATCAGGACTCAACCGGTATCAAAAGATTGGGATCATTCCCTGCATATTTTCAGACCACAATGCTCTAAAGCTAGAACTCAACCACAAAAGGAAGTTTGGAAAGAACCCAAATACATGGAGACTAAACAGTATCCTTCTAAAGAATGAATGGGTCAACCGGGAAATTAAAGAAGAATTGAAAAAAATCATGGAAACAAATGATAATGAAAATACAACGGTTCAAAATCTGTGGGACACAACAAAGGCAGTCCTGAGAGGAAAATATATAGCGGTACAAGCCTTTCTCAAGAAACAAGAAAGGTCTCAGGTACACAACCTAACCCTACACCTAAAGGAGCTGGAGAAAGAACAAGAAAGAAACCCTAAGCCCAGCAGGAGAAGAGAAATCATAAAGATCAGAGCAGAAATCAATGAAATAGAAACCAAAAAAACAATAGAACAAATCAACGAAACTAGGAGCTGGTTCTTTGAAAGAATTAATAAAATTGATAAACCCCTGGCCCGACTTATCAAAAAGAAAAGAGAAAGGACCCAAATAAATAAAATCATGAATGAAAGAGGAGAGATCACAACTAACACCAAGGAAATACAAACTATTATAAGAACATACTATGAGCAACTCTACTCCAACAAATTTGACAATCTGGAAGAAATGGATGCATTCCTAGAAACATATAAACTACCACAACTGAACCATGAAGAAATAGAAAGCCTGAACAGACCCATAACCAGTAAGGAGATTGAAACAGTCATTAAAAATCTCCAAACAAACAAAAGCCCAGGGCCAGACGGCTTCCCGGGGGAATTCTACCAAACATTTAAAGAAGAACTAATTCCTATTCTCCTGAAACTGTTCCAAAAAATAGAAATGGAAGGAAAACTTCCAAACTCATTTTATGAGGCCAGCATCACCTTGATCCCAAAACCAGACAAGGATCCCACCAAAAAAGAGAGCTATAGACCGATATCCTTGATGAACACAGATGCGAAAATACTCAACAAAATACTAGCCAATCGGATTCAACAGTACATTAAAAAGATTATTCACCACGACCAAGTGGGATTTATTCCAGGGCTGCAAGGTTGGTTCAACATCCGCAAATCAGTCAATGTGATACAACACATCAATAAAAGTAAGAACAAGAACCATATGATACTCTCAATAGATGCTGAAAAAGCATTTGACAAAGTACAACATCCCTTCCTGATCAAAACTCTTCAAAGTGTAGGGATAGAGGGCACATACCTCAATATCATCAAAGCCATCTATGAAAAACCCACCGCAAATATCATTCTCAATGGAGAAAAACTGAAAGCTTTTCCGCTAAGGTCAGGAACACGGCAGGGATGTCCATTATCACCACTGCTATTCAACATCGTACTAGAGGTCCTAGCCTCAGCAATCAGACAACAAAAGGAAATTAAAGGCATCCAAATCGGCAAAGAAGAAGTCAAATTATCACTCTTCGCAGATGATATGATACTATATGTGGAAAACCCAAAAGACTCCACTCCAAAACTGCTAGAACTTATACAGGAATTCAGTAAAGTGTCAGGATATAAAATCAATGCACAGAAATCAGTTGCATTTCTCTACACCAAGAGCAAGACAGAAGAAAGAGATATTAAGGAGTCAATCCCATTTACAATTGCATCCAAAACCATAAGATACCTAGGAATAAACCTAACCAAAGAGACACAGAATCTATACTCAGAAAACTATAAAGTACTCATGAAAGAAATTGAGGAAGACACAAAGAAATGGAAAAATGTTCCATGCTCCTGGATTGGAAGAATAAATATTGTGAAAATGTCTATGCTACCTAAAGCAATCTACACATTTAATGCAATTCCTATCAAAGTACCATCCATCTTTTTCAAAGAAATGGAACAAATAATTCTAAAATTTATATGGAACCAGAAAAGACCTCGAATAGCCAAAGGGATATTGAAAAAGAAAGCCAACGTTGGTGGCATCACAATTCCGGACTTCAAGCTCTATTACAAAGCTGTCATCATCAAGACAGCATGGTACTGGCACAAAAACAGACACATAGATCAATGGAACAGAATAGAGAGCCCAGAAATAGACCCTCAACTCTATGGTCAACTAATCTTCGACAAAGCAGGAAAGAATGTCCAATGGAAAAAAGACAGCCTTTTCAATAAATGGTGCTGGGAAAATTGGACAGCCACATGCAGAAAAATGAAATTGGACCATTTCCTTACACCACACACGAAAATAGACTCAAAATGGATGAAGGACCTCAATGTACGAAAGGAATCCATCAAAATCCTTGAGGAGAACACGGGCAGCAACCTCTTCGACCTCTGCCGCAGCAACATCTTCCTAGGAACAACGCAAAAGGCAAGGGAAGCAAGGGAAAAAATGAACTACTGGGATTTCATCAAGATCAAAAGCTTTTGCACAGCAAAGGAAACAGTTAACAAAATCAAAAGACAACTGACAGAATGGGAGAAGATATTTGCAAACGACATATCAGATAAAGGACTAGTGTCCAGAATCTATAAAGAACTTAGCAAACTCAACACCCAAAGAACAAATAATCCAATCAAGAAATGGGCAGAAGACATGAACAGACATTTCTGCAAAGAAGACATCCAGATGGCGAACAGACACATGAAAAAGTGCTCCATATCACTCGGCATCAGGGAAATACAAATCAAAACCACAATGAGATATCACCTCACACCAGTCAGAATGGCTAAAATCAACAAGTCAGGAAATGACAGATGCTGGCGAGGATGCGGAGAAAGGGGAACCCTCCTACACTGTTGGTGGGAATGCAAGCTGGTGCAGCCACTCTGGAAAACAGCATGGAGGTTCCTCAAAATGTTGAAAATAGAACTGCCCTATGACCCAGCAATTGCACTATTGGGTATTTACCCTAAAGATACAAATGTAGTGATCCAAAGGGACACATGCACCCGAATGTTTATAGCAGCAATGTCCACAATAGCCAAACTATGGAAAGAACCTAGATGTCCATCAACAGATGAATGGATCAAGAAGATGTGGTATATATACACAATGGAATACTATGCAGCCATCAAAAGAAATGAAATCTTGCCATTTGCAACAACGTGGATGGAACTAGAGCGTATCATGCTTAGCGAAATAAGTCAAGCAGAGAAAGACAACTATCATATGATCTCCCTGATATGAGGAAGTGGTGATGCAACATGGAGGCTTAAGTGGGTAGAAGAATAAATGAAACAAGATGGGATTGGGAGGGAGACAAACCATAAATGACTCTTAATCTCACAAAACAAACTGAGGGTTGCCGGGGGGAGGGGGTTGGGGAGAAGGGGGTGGGATTATGGACATTGGGGAGGGTATGTGATTTGGTGAGTGCTGTGAAGTGTGTAAACCTGGTGATTCACAGACCTGGGGATAAAAATATATGTATATAAAAAATATATGTTTATAAAAAATAAAAAATTTAAAAAAAAAAAAAAATGGAGGCTCTCACTGCTAGGATAAATGAGGCAGAAGAAAGAATTAGTGATATAGAAGACCAAATGACAGAGAATAAAGAAGCTGATCAAAAGAGGGACAAACAGCTACTGGACCACGAGGGGAGAATTCGAGAAATAAGTGACACCATAAGACGAAACAACATTAGAATAATTGGGATTCCAGAAGAAGAAGAAAGTGAGAGGGGAGCAGAAGGTATACTGGAGAGAATTATTGGGGAGAATTTCCCCAATATGGCAAAGGGAACAAGCATCAAAATTCAGGAGGTTCAGAGAATGCCCCTCAAAATCAATAAGAATAGGCCCACACCCCGTCACCTAATAGTAAAATTTACAAGTCTCAATGACAAAGAGAAAATCCTGAAAGCAGCCCGGGAAAAGAAGTCTGTAACATACAATGGTAAAAATATTAGATTGGCAGCTGACTTATCCACAGAGACCTGGCAGGCCAGAAAGAGCTGGCATGATATTTTCAGAGCACTAAACGAGAAAAACATGCAGCCAAGAATACTATATCCAGCTAGGCTATCATTGAAAATAGAAGGAGAGATTAAAAGCTTCCAGGACAAACAACAACTGAAAGAATTTGCAAATACCAAACCAGCTCTACAGGAAATATTGAAAGGGGTCCTCTAAGCAAAGAGAGAGCCTACAAGTGGTAGATCAGAAAGGAACAGAGACCATATACAATAACAGTCACCTTACAGGCAATACAATGGCACTAAATTCATATCTCTCAATAGTTACCCTGAATGTGAATGGGCTAAATGCCCCTGTCAAAAGACACAGGGTATCAGAATGGATAAAAAAACAAAACCCATCTATATGTTGCCTCCAAGAAACACATTTTAAGCCCGAAGACACCTCCAGATTTAAAGTGAGGGGGTGGAAAAGAATTTACCATGCTAATGGACATCAGAAGAAAGCAGGAGTGGCAATCCTTATATCAGATCAATTAGATTTTAAGCCAAAGACTGTAATAAGAGATGAGGAAGGACACTATATCATACTCAAAGGGTCTGTCCAACAAGAAGATTTAACAATTTTAAATATCTATGCCCCCAACGTGGGAGCAGCCAACTATATAAACCAATTAATAACAAAATCAAAGAAACACATCAACAACAATACAATAATAGTAGGGGACTTTAACACTCCCCTCACTGAAATGGACAGGTCATCCAAGCAAAAGATCAGCAAGGAAATAAAGGCCTTAAATGACACACTGGACCAGATGGACATCACAGATATATTCAGAATATTTCATCCCAAAGCAACAGAATACACATTCTTCTCTAGTGCACATGGAACATTCTCCAGAATAGATCACATCCTCGGTCCTAAATCAGGACTCAACCGGTATCAAAAGATTGGGATCATTCCCTGCATATTTTCAGACCACAATGCTCTAAAGCTAGAACTCAACCACAAAAGGAAGTTTGGAAAGAACCCAAATACATGGAGACTAAACAGTATCCTTCTAAAGAATGAATGGGTCAACCGGGAAATTAAAGAAGAATTGAAAAAAATCATGGAAACAAATGATAATGAAAATACAACGGTTCAAAATCTGTGGGACACAACAAAGGCAGTCCTGAGAGGAAAATATATAGCGGTACAAGCCTTTCTCAAGAAACAAGAAAGGTCTCAGGTACACAACCTAACCCTACACCTAAAGGAGCTGGAGAAAGAACAAGAAAGAAACCCTAAGCCCAGCAGGAGAAGAGAAATCATAAAGATCAGAGCAGAAATCAATGAAATAGAAACCAAAAAAACAATAGAACAAATCAACGAAACTAGGAGCTGGTTCTTTGAAAGAATTAATAAAATTGATAAACCCCTGGCCCGACTTATCAAAAAGAAAAGAGAAAGGACCCAAATAAATAAAATCATGAATGAAAGAGGAGAGATCACAACTAACACCAAGGAAATACAAACTATTATAAGAACATACTATGAGCAACTCTACTCCAACAAATTTGACAATCTGGAAGAAATGGATGCATTCCTAGAAACATATAAACTACCACAACTGAACCATGAAGAAATAGAAAGCCTGAACAGACCCATAACCAGTAAGGAGATTGAAACAGTCATTAAAAATCTCCAAACAAACAAAAGCCCAGGGCCAGACGGCTTCCCGGGGGAATTCTACCAAACATTTAAAGAAGAACTAATTCCTATTCTCCTGAAACTGTTCCAAAAAATAGAAATGGAAGGAAAACTTCCAAACTCATTTTATGAGGCCAGCATCACCTTGATCCCAAAACCAGACAAGGATCCCACCAAAAAAGAGAGCTATAGACCGATATCCTTGATGAACACAGATGCGAAAATACTCAACAAAATACTAGCCAATCGGATTCAACAGTACATTAAAAAGATTATTCACCACGACCAAGTGGGATTTATTCCAGGGCTGCAAGGTTGGTTCAACATCCGCAAATCAGTCAATGTGATACAACACATCAATAAAAGTAAGAACAAGAACCATATGATACTCTCAATAGATGCTGAAAAAGCATTTGACAAAGTACAACATCCCTTCCTGATCAAAACTCTTCAAAGTGTAGGGATAGAGGGCACATACCTCAATATCATCAAAGCCATCTATGAAAAACCCACCGCAAATATCATTCTCAATGGAGAAAAACTGAAAGCTTTTCCGCTAAGGTCAGGAACACGGCAGGGATGTCCATTATCACCACTGCTATTCAACATCGTACTAGAGGTCCTAGCCTCAGCAATCAGACAACAAAAGGAAATTAAAGGCATCCAAATCGGCAAAGAAGAAGTCAAATTATCACTCTTCGCAGATGATATGATACTATATGTGGAAAACCCAAAAGACTCCACTCCAAAACTGCTAGAACTTATACAGGAATTCAGTAAAGTGTCAGGATATAAAATCAATGCACAGAAATCAGTTGCATTTCTCTACACCAAGAGCAAGACAGAAGAAAGAGATATTAAGGAGTCAATCCCATTTACAATTGCATCCAAAACCATAAGATACCTAGGAATAAACCTAACCAAAGAGACACAGAATCTATACTCAGAAAACTATAAAGTACTCATGAAAGAAATTGAGGAAGACACAAAGAAATGGAAAAATGTTCCATGCTCCTGGATTGGAAGAATAAATATTGTGAAAATGTCTATGCTACCTAAAGCAATCTACACATTTAATGCAATTCCTATCAAAGTACCATCCATCTTTTTCAAAGAAATGGAACAAATAATTCTAAAATTTATATGGAACCAGAAAAGACCTCGAATAGCCAAAGGGATATTGAAAAAGAAAGCCAACGTTGGTGGCATCACAATTCCGGACTTCAAGCTCTATTACAAAGCTGTCATCATCAAGACAGCATGGTACTGGCACAAAAACAGACACATAGATCAATGGAACAGAATAGAGAGCCCAGAAATAGACCCTCAACTCTATGGTCAACTAATCTTCGACAAAGCAGGAAAGAATGTCCAATGGAAAAAAGACAGCCTTTTCAATAAATGGTGCTGGGAAAATTGGACAGCCACATGCAGAAAAATGAAATTGGACCATTTCCTTACACCACACACGAAAATAGACTCAAAATGGATGAAGGACCTCAATGTACGAAAGGAATCCATCAAAATCCTTGAGGAGAACACGGGCAGCAACCTCTTCGACCTCTGCCGCAGCAACATCTTCCTAGGAACAACGCAAAAGGCAAGGGAAGCAAGGGAAAAAATGAACTACTGGGATTTCATCAAGATCAAAAGCTTTTGCACAGCAAAGGAAACAGTTAACAAAATCAAAAGACAACTGACAGAATGGGAGAAGATATTTGCGAACGACATATCAGATAAAGGACTAGTGTCCAGAATCTATAAAGAACTTAGCAAACTCAACACCCAAAGAACAAATAATCCAATCAAGAAATGGGCAGAAGACATGAACAGACATTTCTGCAAAGAAGACATCCAGATGGCGAACAGACACATGAAAAAGTGCTCCATATCACTCGGCATCAGGGAAATACAAATCAAAACCACAATGAGATATCACCTCACACCAGTCAGAATGGCTAAAATCAACAAGTCAGGAAATGACAGATGCTGGCGAGGATGCGGAGAAAGGGGAACCCTCCTACACTGTTGGTGGGAATGCAAGCTGGTGCAGCCACTCTGGAAAACAGCATGGAGGTTCCTCAAAATGTTGAAAATAGAACTGCCCTATGACCCAGCAATTGCACTATTGGGTATTTACCCTAAAGATACAAATGTAGTGATCCAAAGGGACACATGCACCCGAATGTTTATAGCAGCAATGTCCACAATAGCCAAACTATGGAAAGAACCTAGATGTCCATCAACAGATGAATGGATCAAGAAGATGTGGTATATATACACAATGGAATACTATGCAGCCATCAAAAGAAATGAAATCTTGCCATTTGCAACAACATGGATGGAACTAGAGCGTATCATGCTTAGCGAAATAAGTCAAGCAGAGAAAGACAACTATCATATGATCTCCCTGATATGAGGAAGTGGTGATGCAACATGGAGGCTTAAGTGGGTAGAAGAATAAATGAAACAAGATGGGATTGGGAGGGAGACAAACCATAAGTGACTCTTAATCTCACAAAACAAACTGAGGGTTGCCGGGGGGAGGGGGTTGGGGAGAAGGGGGTGGGATTATGGACATTGGGGAGGGTATGTGATTTGGTGAGTGCTGTGAAGTGTGTAAACCTGGTGATTCACAGACCTGGGGATAAAAATATATGTATATAAAAAATATATGTTTATAAAAAATAAAAAATTTAAAAAAAAAAAAATGGAGGCTCTCACTGCTAGGATAAATGAGGCAGAAGAAAGAATTAGTGATATAGAAGACCAAATGACAGAGAATAAAGAAGCTGATCAAAAGAGGGACAAACAGCTACTGGACCACGAGGGGAGAATTCGAGAAATAAGTGACACCATAAGACGAAACAACATTAGAATAATTGGGATTCCAGAAGAAGAAGAAAGTGAGAGGGGAGCAGAAGGTATACTGGAGAGAATTATTGGGGAGAATTTCCCCAATATGGCAAAGGGAACAAGCATCAAAATTCAGGAGGTTCAGAGAATGCCCCTCAAAATCAATAAGAATAGGCCCACACCCCGTCACCTAATAGTAAAATTTACAAGTCTCAATGACAAAGAGAAAATCCTGAAAGCAGCCCGGGAAAAGAAGTCTGTAACATACAATGGTAAAAATATTAGATTGGCAGCTGACTTATCCACAGAGACCTGGCAGGCCAGAAAGAGCTGGCATGATATTTTCAGAGCACTAAACGAGAAAAACATGCAGCCAAGAATACTATATCCAGCTAGGCTATCATTGAAAATAGAAGGAGAGATTAAAAGCTTCCAGGACAAACAACAACTGAAAGAATTTGCAAATACCAAACCAGCTCTACAGGAAATATTGAAAGGGGTCCTCTAAGCAAAGAGAGAGCCTACAAGTGGTAGATCAGAAAGGAACAGAGACCATATACAATAACAGTCACCTTACAGGCAATACAATGGCACTAAATTCATATCTCTCAATAGTTACCCTGAATATGAATGGGCTAAATGCCCCTGTCAAAAGACACAGGGTATCAGAATGGATAAAAAAACAAAACCCATCTATATGTTGCCTCCAAGAAACACATTTTAAGCCCGAAGACACCTCCAGATTTAAAGTGAGGGGGTGGAAAAGAATTTACCATGCTAATGGACATCAGAAGAAAGCAGGAGTGGCAATCCTTATATCAGATCAATTAGATTTTAAGCCAAAGACTGTAATAAGAGATGAGGAAGGACACTATATCATACTCAAAGGGTCTGTCCAACAAGAAGATTTAACAATTTTAAATATCTATGCCCCCAACGTGGGAGCAGCCAACTATATAAACCAATTAATAACAAAATCAAAGAAACACATCAACAACAATACAATAATAGTAGGGGACTTTAACACTCCCCTCACTGAAATGGACAGGTCATCCAAGCAAAAGATCAGCAAGGAAATAAAGGCCTTAAATGACACACTGGACCAGATGGACATCACAGATATATTCAGAATATTTCATCCCAAAGCAACAGAATACACATTCTTCTCTAGTGCACATGGAACATTCTCCAGAATAGATCACATCCTCGGTCCTAAATCAGGACTCAACCGGTATCAAAAGATTGGGATCATTCCCTGCATATTTTCAGACCACAATGCTCTAAAGCTAGAACTCAACCACAAAAGGAAGTTTGGAAAGAACCCAAATACATGGAGACTAAACAGTATCCTTCTAAAGAATGAATGGGTCAACCGGGAAATTAAAGAAGAATTGAAAAAAATCATGGAAACAAATGATAATGAAAATACAACGGTTCAAAATCTGTGGGACACAACAAAGGCAGTCCTGAGAGGAAAATATATAGCGGTACAAGCCTTTCTCAAGAAACAAGAAAGGTCTCAGGTACACAACCTAACCCTACACCTAAAGGAGCTGGAGAAAGAACAAGAAAGAAACCCTAAGCCCAGCAGGAGAAGAGAAATCATAAAGATCAGAGCAGAAATCAATGAAATAGAAACCAAAAAAACAATAGAACAAATCAACGAAACTAGGAGCTGGTTCTTTGAAAGAATTAATAAAATTGATAAACCCCTGGCCCGACTTATCAAAAAGAAAAGAGAAAGGACCCAAATAAATAAAATCATGAATGAAAGAGGAGAGATCACAACTAACACCAAGGAAATACAAACTATTATAAGAACATACTATGAGCAACTCTACTCCAACAAATTTGACAATCTGGAAGAAATGGATGCATTCCTAGAAACATATAAACTACCACAACTGAACCATGAAGAAATAGAAAGCCTGAACAGACCCATAACCAGTAAGGAGATTGAAACAGTCATTAAAAATCTCCAAACAAACAAAAGCCCAGGGCCAGACGGCTTCCCGGGGGAATTCTACCAAACATTTAAAGAAGAACTAATTCCTATTCTCCTGAAACTGTTCCAAAAAATAGAAATGGAAGGAAAACTTCCAAACTCATTTTATGAGGCCAGCATCACCTTGATCCCAAAACCAGACAAGGATCCCACCAAAAAAGAGAGCTATAGACCGATATCCTTGATGAACACAGATGCGAAAATACTCAACAAAATACTAGCCAATCGGATTCAACAGTACATTAAAAAGATTATTCACCACGACCAAGTGGGATTTATTCCAGGGCTGCAAGGTTGGTTCAACATCCGCAAATCAGTCAATGTGATACAACACATCAATAAAAGTAAGAACAAGAACCATATGATACTCTCAATAGATGCTGAAAAAGCATTTGACAAAGTACAACATCCCTTCCTGATCAAAACTCTTCAAAGTGTAGGGATAGAGGGCACATACCTCAATATCATCAAAGCCATCTATGAAAAACCCACCGCAAATATCATTCTCAATGGAGAAAAACTGAAAGCTTTTCCGCTAAGGTCAGGAACACGGCAGGGATGTCCATTATCACCACTGCTATTCAACATCGTACTAGAGGTCCTAGCGTCAGCAATCAGACAACAAAAGGAAATTAAAGGCATCCAAATCGGCAAAGAAGAAGTCAAATTATCACTCTTCGCAGATGATATGATACTATATGTGGAAAACCCAAAAGACTCCACTCCAAAACTGCTAGAACTTATACAGGAATTCAGTAAAGTGTCAGGATATAAAATCAATGCACAGAAATCAGTTGCATTTCTCTACACCAAGAGCAAGACAGAAGAAAGAGATATTAAGGAGTCAATCCCATTTACAATTGCATCCAAAACCATAAGATACCTAGGAATAAACCTAACCAAAGAGACACAGAATCTATACTCAGAAAACTATAAAGTACTCATGAAAGAAATTGAGGAAGACACAAAGAAATGGAAAAATGTTCCATGCTCCTGGATTGGAAGAATAAATATTGTGAAAATGTCTATGCTACCTAAAGCAATCTACACATTTAATGCAATTCCTATCAAAGTACCATCCATCTTTTTCAAAGAAATGGAACAAATAATTCTAAAATTTATATGGAACCAGAAAAGACCTCGAATAGCCAAAGGGATATTGAAAAAGAAAGCCAACGTTGGTGGCATCACAATTCCGGACTTCAAGCTCTATTACAAAGCTGTCATCATCAAGACAGCATGGTACTGGCACAAAAACAGACACATAGATCAATGGAACAGAATAGAGAGCCCAGAAATAGACCCTCAAATCTATGGTCAACTAATCTTCGACAAAGCAGGAAAGAATGTCCAATGGAAAAAAGACAGCCTTTTCAATAAATGGTGCTGGGAAAATTGGACAGCCACATGCAGAAAAATGAAATTGGACCATTTCCTTACACCACACACGAAAATAGACTCAAAATGGATGAAGGACCTCAATGTACGAAAGGAATCCATCAAAATCCTTGAGGAGAACACGGGCAGCAACCTCTTCGACCTCTGCCGCAGCAACATCTTCCTAGGAACAACGCAAAAGGCAAGGGAAGCAAGGGAAAAAATGAACTACTGGGATTTCATCAAGATCAAAAGCTTTTGCACAGCAAAGGAAACAGTTAACAAAATCAAAAGACAACTGACAGAATGGGAGAAGATATTTGCGAACGACATATCAGATAAAGGACTAGTGTCCAGAATCTATAAAGAACTTAGCAAACTCAACACCCAAAGAACAAATAATCCAATCAAGAAATGGGCAGAAGACATGAACAGACATTTCTGCAAAGAAGACATCCAGATGGCGAACAGACACATGAAAAAGTGCTCCATATCACTCGGCATCAGGGAAATACAAATCAAAACCACAATGAGATATCACCTCACACCAGTCAGAATGGCTAAAATCAACAAGTCAGGAAATGACAGATGCTGGCGAGGATGCGGAGAAAGGGGAACCCTCCTACACTGTTGGTGGGAATGCAAGCTGGTGCAGCCACTCTGGAAAACAGCATGGAGGTTCCTCAAAATGTTGAAAATAGAACTGCCCTATGACCCAGCAATTGCACTATTGGGTATTTACCCTAAAGATACAAATGTAGTGATCCAAAGGGACACATGCACCCGAATGTTTATAGCAGCAATGTCCACAATAGCCAAACTATGGAAAGAACCTAGATGTCCATCAACAGATGAATGGATCAAGAAGATGTGGTATATATACACAATGGAATACTATGCAGCCATCAAAAGAAATGAAATCTTGCCATTTGCAACAACATGGATGGAACTAGAGCGTATCATGCTTAGCGAAATAAGTCAAGCAGAGAAAGACAACTATCATATGATCTCCCTGATATGAGGAAGTGGTGATGCAACATGGAGGCTTAAGTGGGTAGAAGAATAAATGAAACAAGATGGGATTGGGAGGGAGACAAACCATAAGTGACTCTTAATCTCACAAAACAAACTGAGGGTTGCCGGGGGGAGGGGGTTGGGGAGAAGGGGGTGGGATTATGGACATTGGGGAGGGTATGTGATTTGGTGAGTGCTGTGAAGTGTGTAAACCTGGTGATTCACAGACCTGGGGATAAAAATATATGTATATAAAAAATATATGTTTATAAAAAATAAAAAAATAAAAAATAAAAATAAAAAAAAAAGAAATAATTGTAGCTTTTGAAGTGAGAAAAACAGAATAGTGTCTATATCCCATTTTTTAAACACACACACACAAAAGTTTGGAAGGAAACATACCAAAATGTTAAGTGCTTCTTAGTGGGTCGTCGGATTATTATGATTCTTTTTTTTTTCTTTTTTCCTTTTGATTAAGCGTATTTTCTACAGAAAGGACAACCAATAACAGTATTTCTGCTTCAAAAGCAGGGAAATGATGGATTTAAAAATCAGTCTCATTTAAGTCATTAAAGATAGAGATGAAGGTTATAACCCAGTGAGGAGAGGAGGGAGGACAGTGGTTGCTGAGGGCATCATCCCACCTCATTTTGAAATGAGTTGGTTGGGTAGGAACACAAACCTCTGGTCCTGGCTATCATGTTATGGCCACCGTCCACATTGCCGAGCTCACTCTGGCTCATCCTGACAGCCATTTTTCTCTGGAACATTTCTCCACCTGCCTCTCAAGTCCCTTTCCTGCTACCACACCAGCCTAGCCTTTATTTTTCGCACACCCACAGCTTTCACAGCCCCTGGAGGCAGCCTCACCTGCAACTCCTACAGCGAGGCTGTCCCCCCGCCCCGCATCATTCCCAGTGTCATTGCCAGTGTCCTTCCCTGCAACCTCCTCAGAGCAGCCTTCACAAGAAACCAGGGCCTTCAAGACAGCTCCTGCCTTTCTCCCAGTCCCCAGCAGAAGCTTATTAGACTTCCACTTCCTATCAGGAAGCCGACATTTTACCACAGTGTAACTACAAACTCTTTTTCAAAGTTCTACTTTGAGTTAATCCGGCAATGACCCCTTTCATGACCCCTCCCAAGATTTTGGGCATTCAAGTTAGTAGGGTAAAGTGTTTGTTTGTTTGAAGAGCTCCTCAGTAGTTGACATACATTTGTGACCATTACTAAAATTTACGTTTTTCTGAAATAAAAGCCACGTAGGGAGCACGCACTGTTCTTTGCAGGTCAGCCTCCTGGGCTGGCACTATGATGCCCATTCGCTATGGTCGGTGTCAGCACCCCCAAACCCAATATGAAAGCCTGGAGGGATGGCTACTGCGCACCACAGGCATGGAGGCCCCTATTCCCCTCCACCACCACGTGGGACCATGTGACCAGATCCCACCAATGGGCTGTGAGTAGTGAAGCTGGGTGAGTTGCCCCTGGCCCGCGCAGGGGACACTGAGGGCTGAGTCCTCCCAGAGCGCTCTTGCAGGGTGGACACGAAGGAGTCCTCTTATGGGGACAGCAGAGCAGCCTGAATGAGAGTCACACAAGAGGGCCTTTGACCTGCAGGGTCCTCTGAACGTGCGCGGGGATCAGTTACTGCTGCCCATAACGCAGCCTGTCCCAAAGAACACCAACTCAGTTCTGAAATGTTACCCATTTTGATGTAATGAAATTTCCTGAAGGAAAGCAGGAGGGCAAACAAGTGGCTGGTTTGGCTTCCGAGCACTGTGGATCGAGAACACACGATGGACGGGGAAGCTGGCCTGACCCAGGACTACTCGCTCCTTTTCTTTTACTATGGAGTCATAGCCTGAGGGGTCCCTTCCCACGCCGGTGGGGGGGTGGGGCAGCCCACCGAGCCTGAGGTCACCCTGCTTGGTTCATTTCTTCCATCATTTTCAAGATTTTAAGTAAGTTCTACATCTACAGGGAAGGCATACACATCCGACTGGCCAGATGAGGGGACACTGGGCGAAGTTTTCAATTACTAAATTACTAAATTTCAAAAGCAAGAGTTTCCCTTTATAAGTCATGAGTACATTCTACATCCATAAATAATACATTCTATTTTACTGACATCTTCTCTGTACTCTAGGAGGAGGATTAAATTACTCAAATATCCAGGTCAAACAGAAGTTATTCTGAAATGTTAATTTGAGTGTGTATAAGTATTATGTATATTTTAACAGTTGTATTTTAAAGTAACTTTTATAATGCTTGTCTAATATTTCAATTCATCATAATTAGACTGCCTTGCACTTTGTATATTGGCTATACAAGTATTTAAAGACATTCTTACGTGCCTTTAATCATAGCCCACATAATTACCACATACCTCACTTTATAGGATTTTTATTAGGGAATGCTTAGTGAAAGTTTCACTTTGCCTTTGCCTTAAAATTATATCCTTTTATAGCATGATGTAACTTTTATTAAGACTTTAGCATTTGTTTTTAATATGCTTACTTTTCCCCACTGTTAAATAAAATAATTTCCCTTCAGATTTAATTAAAATTTTGGGAGATAAACTAATCATAACCTACTTATAATAGACAATACAAAAAAAATACAAAAAAAAATTACTCACAAACCCATTCACCAGATGGCACACCATTCTCTCCAAGTCCATATTCTGCTATATACAACTATCATGTTCATACTGTGTAAAGTATCCATATTCATATGTAAACAACTATCCATAGTCATGCTGTATATAACTTTGTATCCTACTTCTTTCACTGCCTGTCATTGTCTTAGTTTTTAGAGGCTTCCTAGAATTCTAACATCTGTACTGTAAAGATTCCTGAGTATTTATTTCCAACTCTTCACTGTTCTAAACACTGTAATAAATATGCTCACACATTATTTGTGACAGGCAGAAAAATGGCCCCCATTTTTAGAAAGACTTTGTTAGATGGGATAAATGAAGGACCTTGAAATGGGAGATGATCTGGGCCCAATCTAATCACATGGATTCCGAAATTAGGAGACTCTTTCCTGGTTAAGCTCATATAAGAGCTGTGACAATGGAAGCAGTTACCAGAGAGATGCTACATTTCTGGCTTTGAAGATGGAGAAGGGGGCCACGAGCAGAGGAACGTGGGTGGCCTCAAGAAGCTGGAGAGGTCAAGGGAGAGAGCTGATTCTGTCCTAGAGCCTCCACATGGGAATAAATACAGTGACACCAACATGCTTTTATACCGGTGAGACTTGTGTTGGATTTCTGACCTACAACACTGTAAGATGATAAATTTGTGTTGTTTTAAGCAACTAAGTTTGTGGGAATTTATTTTTTAAAGACTTTGACAGAGGGAGAGATAGAGAGAGAGAAACAGTGGGAGAGGGAAGACAAGAAGGGGAAGTGGGAAGAGGGGAAAGTAGGCTTCCTGCTGAGCAGAGAGCCCGCTGTGGGGCTGGATCCTAGAACCCCAGGGTCATGACCCGAGCTGAAGGCAGACGCTTAACCAACTGAGCTACCCAGTTCCCATGTTTGTGGGAATTTTTAATGGCAGCAAGAGAAAACTAACATCTGATTTTTGTGCACATCTTTTACTATTTTTGTAGGAGCCGATTCCTAGAAGAGTCTTCAAGTTCCCTGATATACATTGCCAACAATTTTATAATCACATCAGCAACATGAAGCGTGCCTACCTCACTTGCCCCCATCAACCCTCAGACTTCATTTCCTATGCATCCTGTTGTTTCATTGAAATTGACAATAGTAATTATACCAAATAATTGCAGCCAGCCAAGGGTTTACTATCTAAACACTCATTTAATCCTCTAGGAGGTATGTTACCACTGTCGTCCCCATCTTACAGAAGAGGAAACTAAGGCATGGAGGAACTAAGAATGTGGTGAAGTTGGAATTAGACCTCAGGAACCCCAAAGGTCCGGCTCTTTGGTGAGTTCTCCATTCCAACTGAAGGTCTTGGAAGGCAGGGCCAGTCTTCCCCTCTACCTCCTTGATTACTCAAGTGATTATCAAGTCTTCCCCAGTGTTACTGTAATCCAGGGTGACAACAGTGGTCACGAAGAGCTCTTGGCACGGAGATTGACATCTCAAAGTTCACTCATGTGTGAAGAATTGTGGTAACATTTTCTCCTCCGTTGGCTGCTTTTCTGGTGGCCCTTGCTTCTCTCTCAACCACAGAACTGGATTATTCTTTATTAAGACTCACTCCAACTGCCAGATAATTGTAAGCCCTCTTCCCTCCTATTCCTTTACACTCCCTACTATATACCAGATCCCGTAACAGGTGCTAGAGACAACAGGGAACCAGACAAGTGGGGAAAGCTATGTTGGGTTTGATGCTATGACACAGACCCTTAGCTGAGTCAGGAGTCCACGCCATGATGCCCAAGGGAGAACAAAGGAAGAGAAAGCCACACCTCTTCCATTAGGGGCACACCCCTGAGTTGGCTTCTTATGCTTGCGCACATGTCACACAGCCTTTGATTTTGGTCTTAGGGCTAAAGATAATCTTCCAGTCAAAGTGAAGACATTTACTTTTTCCTCATATGGAGTGAAATAAAAGCTTAGTTTGTTTTCTCACATTTTCCTGATGGAGAATTGGGGGATGGATGAAAGTAGAAAAATAAAGTAGATCAGCAATCACACTGAACAGAATGTACTTTTAACATCTCCCACCCTCTCCCCTGATAGTTTTGAATTTGATTCTGAAAATGCTTTGGGACTTTTTCATCAATCTCAATTATTTTGTATGTAGGAAAATAAGACAATGCAAAACTTCCCATTTTAATCATTTTGAAGCGTGCAAGTCAGTGGCACGAAGGACGTCTATGCTGTTGTGCAACTGTCCCCATCATCCATCCAACGTTTTCATCTTCCCCAACAGAAAATGTACACATGAAACCACCACCCCCACCCCCTCCCTTCAGCCCCAGTCTGTGAATCTGTGAATCTCCATCCTACTGTCTCTGTGAATCTGACCACCCTATGAACCTCATTCAAGAAGAATCAGATGGTAGCTGTCCTGTGACCAGCTTAGTTCACTGAGGGTCGAGTGTTCATGGTCCCTCCACGTTATGGCATGGATCAGAATCATCTTCCTTTCTGAGGTTGAATATCTCATTCTGTGTATATATCATGTTTTGATTTTCCATCTGTCAGTGAACAATTAGCCTGTTCTTACCTTTCAGCTCTTGTAAACAATGTGGCTATGGACACGGGTATGTAAACATTTCTCTAAGTCCTTGCTTTCTATTCTTTTGGGTATATACCTAGAATCCAAATTATTTTAACATTATTCCCCATTGGGGGTGGGAGGTCTGCTTTACCCAAATTAGGATTTGAACTTGGCCACCTGAGTAGTCTCTGGCAGCTGTGCATGCCAGTTAGCAGTCTCATGGAAGGGCAGTCCCAGGTCTGCAGTCCGCCTGCCCTCCTTGTCCCAG
Organism: Mustela lutreola; assembly: GCF_030435805.1. Lineage (NCBI taxonomy): Eukaryota > Metazoa > Chordata > Mammalia > Carnivora > Mustelidae > Mustela > Mustela lutreola. The sequence goes on along the minus strand of NC_081290.1, from coordinate 124,297,625 downwards.
CCCCTCCCCCCCCACCACACTCCTCTCTGCCCCCGCCATGGCAGCCATGGCCAAGAGAAATCCAAAGCCAGCATACCCAGCACTCTACTCGAAACACTCTCCTACTGAATTTCCAATAAAGACGAGACAAAATGAAAAATCAGAAGTTTTTATTAAAAGTTAAAAATGTTTCCAAAGTTTACACATGCACACAGACTCTTCCACCATCTTACGGATTTCTAAAATCACGGACAAGCAGATACACACTGGTCTGGCAAACCGGCTTTGGTTACTTAACTCTCCTGTATTTGCATTTGGAGAAAGCCTGCTCACTCAGGGGGAAAGCAAACACTTACCAGAATGTGCCCGCTGCTGCTGTTGCCCCCAAACTGGCAGGACAGAGGGGAGGGAACATTCTCACTCTGCTGAACAGGCAGGGCAGTGCTTGGTTCTCTGCTTCGCCCAGCTACCATGACCACTGGGCTTGGGAAGAGCCACTATCCGCCCAGAGCAGGGTCTGTCCAGGCAGTGGAGCAAGCTGCTCAGCAGGCATCCCAACCTGGCTGTGTGTTGCAGTCCGTGGAGAACTTGAAGCCAAAACTTGACGGCTCGAGCACTGGGTCAGTTCATTCAGAATTTCTGAGAATGTCACCAGATGGATGTTATTTTGGAAGTTCCCCAGGGGTGGGGGGGAGGACTCTAATGCCCAAGGAGGGAGAACCATAGCAGTCCCTCCGTTCTTAACTCTTACACCTTCTTAGAATCCCCCCTTTTCCCAATTGAAAACATTTGGCATATCTGACACCCTTCTTGAGTTATGAAGAAATTATGACATATGGATGCTGAAGTTCCTACCAGTGACTTGTAATGGGTCAAAAAAAAAGAGCACCCAGACTTCATTAAAAAAATTTATTTTCATATAAAAGTGCCAAAATATCCACCAATGTCATAATCTATCTCAACAACCAGTTTACGCTAGTAATCAAAACACAAGCCTCTTTATTCACATTGTTTAAAAATCAAATTCTTTTCACACATTCCCACAGTAGCTTGAGTCTCTAGATAGTGGGAAGCTTGCATTCCTGTTTGCCGTGGTAGTCCATATGTCCAGGTTCATATAGGCACGAAACGGATTAAACCCTGGGTAGTATTCCTTGCACATGACAGCTTGGTTTTCCATGTGAGTCGAATGTTCCGTGGTGGGGCTGATGGGGCAGCAACTTTCATATACGTCACTTTGTGGGGCCCAGATGGAACCAAAAAGTCCAGACATTGGAGACAAACTTCGGGTGCTCGTGAGGTAGGGCTGAGGTGTACATGAGGAGGGGGAAAAAGAAATTTTTAGAAATTTTTAGAGATTTTAGAAAGCCAACATCAAAGTTGGACACCACAGTGCTACCCATCCAAGTCACAGGGAAGTCATTAAACTATTCTCAACCTTCTGGGTTGCCTCAAAGCCATTTTTCTCAGAGTGTTGTGAAATCTTCATCTTCCTAGATAAACTTATTTTCAACCCAAGAAAAAACCCTTAGGTCAAATGCCCTCGGTCTGTAAAACATGTCTTGAGTGGATGCCAGAGTGAGGAGGCACGGGGCTCTTGGGTGCTGACAGGCAGGAAGCCCTCAGGACCAGTGAGTGACCCTCTCTGAGCACAGGACCACTGAGACACAGCTGGGTCACAGAGGGCTTCCCAGCCCGAATTCAATTTTATCGACCCATCACTGCTCCTCCGTGTCCTCTGGGTGGCCTTTCTCTTCAGGGCGGCTAGACAACCCACATCTGCGAGCCCCCACCTGTCTGACTATGCCTAAGGCTCTTTCAGAAGGTGGCTAGCCTGGCTTCTGGGATCTAAAGGACACAAGCCAGGCTTTGACAGATCTGAACCTGACCCTGAAGCAAAGTGAGACCAGGATTAAAGAAGGACCAGAAAGAACTTGGAGCTGCCCCGGGGTCACAGCACTGACCGGAGAATTGAGGAGACCCGCGTGTCCCCAGGCAGTCGGCATGTTGGGTGGGGGGCTCCAGGTAGAAGGAGAGCTGTGATCCATAAAGTCTGTCTGAATTTCGGCAGGACAAGGGAAGCCATTGGGGTAATTCATGTTTTCTACAAAAAGTGGAAGACAACACAGGTAAACATTTTTACGGTGAGATCTGAATTCTCATTCTCAGGCCAAAAGTTGTTTTTTTTTTTTTTTAAGATTTTATTTATTTATTTGACAGAGAGAAATCACAAGTAGATGGAGGGGCAGGCAGAGAGAGAGAGAGGGAAGCAGGCTCCCTGCTGAGCAGAGAGCCCGATGCGAGACCCGATCCCAGCACCCTGAGATCATGACCCCAGCCGAAGGGAGCAGGGAGCGGCTTAACCCACTGAGCCACCCAGGCGCCCCTCAGGCCAAAAGTTTTTAAGGCCTTCCCATACCTCTGAGGTAAAGGCCAGTGTAGTTTACACTGTCATTCTCAAGGTTAAAACTATTTAGCAGATAAGATAGGCTACCTGGGAAGCCCTCAGGAAGGAAGGTCCGTCCTCTGGGCTTGATTGTTCTGTATTTGACGATTAGCCGACAGGCTTTCTAATAAAGACTCCTGCGCATTGGACCCGTGACAGGATTCTTACCAGCCCTTAACATTTGCTTTTATTACCTGTTGGGCCAACCTCAGCCTCCTGCAACGTACACTGTATGGAGATACCAGAGCAATATGAAACCAGCACTTCTTAGCTAAGTAGGAAGGTACGGCTGTCCCTGCTTTAGCCATGGGAGATATATTCCAGGACCCCCAGTCGGTGCCTGAAGCCGCGGACCCTCCTGAACCCTATGTATGTTATGTTTTCTTCCTATACATAAATATCCGGGGTAAAGTACAATTTATATAGTAGGCACAGGAAGAGATTAACTAATAAAATATAAAATAACACCACACTGTAACAGAAGTTATGGGAATGTGCCTTCCTTTTCTTTCCCTCTCAGAGTATCCTGTACCACACCCACCCTTCTTGGGATGCTGAGAGATAATAAAGTGCCTACATGAGGAGGTGAGGGGAGGTGAAGGAAAGACCTTGTGACAGAGCATCAGGCTACTAGAGACCTTCCGACAAAACATGAGCAGGAGGTTCATCTGTTGTGGAAGGCAGCTGACTGCGGTAACCAAAACCACAGAAAACACAACTTGGGGTTAATGGGGCGCCGCTGTGATACACAGGAGCCTCCCAAGCCTGGGAAGGATGTCACCACAACATACCCCTGTGGTTAGCATGGAGCAAGGCAGGTATCAGACTCCAGTGAGAGCCATCTTCTCAGGCCATTTAGAGCTTCCCTGAACAGGTAGCCCCACTATGGGGGCTCTTTAATATATAAGATCGCTCTGTAATATATAAGAAGAACATTCTGCAGCTTATCAGGGAAATCTCACAGCTATTATTGTTTATCATTACCAATGCTTGAGCCCAAGCACCAGCCATTTCCCCCAGTTTCCCCTCCTGGCTCTCCACTCCATCTTTCTGTGGCACCACTCAGGGTCAGAAGAGTTGGACCCTGCTGAGGAATAAGCACGTGCATGTTTCCACTTCACACAGGACTTGTCTGCCTGGAAAGTATAGCAAACATCTAAAGCCTCAAACTCCCGAAGGATAATTTACAATCTTAGGTCCATGGAAATCCAAGGGACCCAGGTCTACCAAGTCCAAAGGACTAAATAGATCGGGGTTGCTTGCAGAAACTCCCAGACAGCCAGGTTGAGAGGGCTTTTTGAGGCCATCTGAATTACACACGGCAGGCCTGCACAACTGAACCCACATGAAGCTACTCGGCAGCTGCCTGTAAGGTCATTCTCAAAGGTTCTCACTGTTAAAGGCGCATTTTTCTTTTTTTAAAAAATTCAATGTAATTAACATACAGTGTATGATTAGTTTCAGAGGAAGAATTTGTGATTCACCAGCTGCACGTAACACCCAGTGCTCATCACATCACGCACTCTCCTTAAGGCCGTCACCCATTCACCCCATCCCCCCAGCGACTTCCCCTCCAGCAGCCCTCAGTTGGTTTCCTAGAGTTAAGAGTCTTCATGGTTTGTCTTCCTCTCTGATTTCGTCTTATCTTTCCTTCTTTTCCCCTATGCTCATCTGTTTTGTTTTTAAAGGCACATTCCTAGCAGACATATGACAACCAAAAACCAAGCTCATGAATATGGAGAATGGACTGGGTTCTCAGAGGCAGGGGTCAGGGGTGGAGGGGAGTGGGATGTATGCAAAATGGGTGAAGGTGCTTGAACGGTACAAACTCCCAGTGATAAGATGAGTCAGGACTGGAGACATAATGTAAGGTCGTGGTGAGCAGAGTTATTAACGATATCCTCTCATGTATTTGTAAGATGCTCTAAGAGAGACCTTAAAAGTTTTCCTCACAAGAGAGAACATTTGTGACCATGTTCGAGGATGCGTGATGACTAGACTAGACTGCATGTCACTTCCCAGTACGTACCAAAGGCTAATCATTATGTCGTATACCTAAAACTAATACAATGTTCTGTGTCAATTACATCTAAGTTGCTTTAAGGAAGTACGTTCTGGGACGCCTGGGTGGCTCAGTTGGTTAAGCAGCTGCCTTCGGCTCAGGTCATGATCCCAGCGTCCTGGGATCGAGTCCCCATCGGGCTCCTTGCTCAGCGGAGAGCCTGCTTCTCCCTCTGCCTCTGCCTGCCATTCTGTCTGCCTTTGCTCGCTCTCTCCCACACTCTCTCTGATAAATAAATAAAATCTTTAAAAAAAAGAAATCCTTTAAAAAAAAAAAAAAAAGGAAGTACGTTCTTCTGCAGTTAATGCCTCAGGCCCACATGCTTCCTGCTTTGACTTTTCTGAGTAAAAGAATGGCATCAGATTGTTCAAGCAGCTTTTACCTTCCGGAAAGGCATTATAATCACTCAGTTCCAATGGACAGTACACGCTGGGGAACTGGCCTTCACAGGCTGCACTCCAGTCAATGAAACTGCTATAAAACACAAGAGGTCTCGTTTCAGAAACAGGACGTCAAAAGACCATGTAAAGAAAGAGGAAAACGATTTTGTGATCCAGCACCATAATCACTGCTCATCCCTCAGTTTTGGAAGAGAAAAGATGTACTTTCTTGAGTCATGGGATCAAAGACTTCCCAACCGACCAAACGTTCCCCACCAACGACTCGGCCTAGTAGGATGGACGGCTCAGGCGAAGAGCTTGCTTCCTTGGTCACCCAGGTGGGCTAACTCTAACCCAAGGCAGATCCAAGGCTGTGGCTTTTGGAGCACTCTGGGAGAGGACTGCACTACCCCAAGACTCTTGGCCAACACCTGCAGGTACTGCTCTAAAGTGCCCCACCCCCAAGCAGGGTCGCTGTTTGTCCAGGAGGTTGGGGGGGGGAACCACAACCATCAAGACTGATTCGCAACAGATACTTTGATCACAGTTACAAACCGGAGTCTCATGACAGATAGAAAAGAGTAAATACCACTGTAATAAAGGAACCAAAAAAGAAAACTTCAGATTCTGTGATGAGACAGAGATGCCAACATTTTATCACGTTCTCACTGCTGAACGTCTTTGACATCCAACAGCGAATTAAAGAAACAGCTCGAGTGGAACGGCCTCTCAATATGCAAACTATCTGATCTTTCTTAATGTTTTAAATGTGTTCATGATGGATGCCACGGAAAAGTGGAAAGCACTGCTCCATCAGGTGGTAGGAATCGTGAGTGACTGTGTTTTCAAATCAGCCTCTATTAACAGACCATCTTTTCAGCTTGAGGAAAGTGATGATGTGGTCAACAGCTCTGTTATTCTTCTTTCCTTTCATGTTTCTCTCCCTCCTGCTTTGTTGTTTTCTAAGACACCACAGTGCAACTCCAACAGGCAGATGGAGATATCCAGATGAGGTGCACTGGGGAAGGAAGCCTGGCCCCCAGTTTTGTAAGGCCCATCTAACAGACTGAACTCCAATCCCCTCAGCAAGTCCTGCCGCTAAGCAAGGCAATGATCAGAGAAGGGAGTCCATACCTATTATGCACGGGAGCTGGGCCCTGCATCACGCCAGGCACGCGGTTCTCCACAGCACAGTTGAAGCTGCTTGTCACACACACAGGCTGCGTGGGCCACAGGTCTCCAGCTGGGTAAAGACCTGAGGAAGGGAACAAGTCCTCTCAATCTCCCCTCTTCCCTCCTCAGCCCGCATCCCATCCTTTCTACAACATTCCTTCTCTACTTCTAGAAAACACTTCCTGTAAGTCACCCACACATGCTGACCATTTCTGCCTTCCCTGATCCCTTTTGGGATATACTCTCAGGTATACAGCAGGAAGATGGGGTCTAAGGAGAATGCCACTGTTCCACTGACAATTCAACCATAGCAAGTCCAAAATGTATCCAAAGAACGGCACAGAAGCCCATGCTTTCAAAGTCGGCTCCAAGATGCAGGGCAGTTTTCACATCTAGCAGAATTTATACATGCAAAAACAAGTGTATTAGAGCTCAATGATGCCATCGGGAGTAAGCACCAGGCTTATCTTGCCACAATCCCCGACCCTAGCCATGCGGGAAGCAGGCACTAGAAGAGACAGGAGATGCAAGAGCCTCGCCTACAAGGCAGAGGCAGTGCAGTCAGAGGCCCCTGATGACACGGGTCCTGAGGGGCCGGTGCATGGAAGCCCAGTGACATGGCTTGGACCAGAGGGCCCTGCCCCTGCCTCCAACCTACTCGTCTCCACAAGCTCCCTGTCCTGCCATGTGGAGGAACCCCCGGCTGGTGTCTGGAGTGAGAGTCTGCCCTACCTTTATCTTCTTCAACACCTGTAGGCCCGGCAGGAAGGCTGGGACAGGGAGGTTCTGCATACTGTGGCAGATCATTCATGTTTCTGTGGAGAAAGCCAGAAAATGAAGATCTACGATTTCTTCTGTAAAAGGATGTACCAACTCTATTCAACCATGTCTTGAGTTTTACAGGAATTCTTCCGTCAAGAAACATAAATGCTAGAGACACAAAGGTACATGGCCAGAAAAGGGTTAAGGTTACCAAATTTCCAAGACCCAGCAAAGCCTGTTTTTAATAAACAACAAAATCAGTGTAACTGAGGCCCACGGCAGGTTCCCGTCTGCCCAGCACCAGCCGGCAGTGCTGAGTGGAGTCAGTCCTGAGTTAGCGTAGGTTCCCTGCTTGCAGACACCCCCCACAGACAGCTTGCCTCGCCCCCTCTGCCGAACCTCCTTTTTCACACGTGCATCTATTTAATGGTAACGACAGCCCCCTGTCCTCTCACCATGTGACTGGAGCCCATGGAAACATGATCACGTTCTCCCTCGAAAACCCTCTGCTTACTGTGTCCCTTCCTCTTGTCCTGCTCAATAAGAGCCACTCGTCTGTTTTGTCTGATGCGGCAGCAACCATCACACAGTGGGAGTCCTAACCATGTCAGTACCTGCTTGTTCCTGCAAAACTCCCTGCATCATCAGGGCTCCATTTTATTTTAAGTTCCAGAGGAAGGAATGATGCCCATCCCTGCAATAACTGCTGTTTCTCTTTCTGCTTTCAGGAATGAGATGGGTTTGTTTTTTTTTTCTTTTTAAAATTTTATTTGTATGAGAGAGAGCACAGGCACACAAGCTAGGGGAGGGGCAGAGGAAGAAGGACAAGCAGACTCCCCACTGAGCCTGAGCTTGGAACCTAATGGAGCCCCAATGCAGAACTCGATCCCGGGACCCTGAGATCATGACCTGAGCTGAAGGCAGACGCTTTACCAACTGTGCCATCCAGGCCCCCCAGAAAGGGGATGTGTTCTAATGTGGCTATATCACTGGCAGTAATGGGCTCCCAGAAACATCTCCACAAGGAACATATGTACCCAGAAGGATCCTGCTTGCTGAATTATTAGCAAAATTGGAAGTTACTTTCTCTCATTCTTAAAAATCTTTCCTATTTCCACTGCAGAACTAACTACAAAGCAGCAGCACAATGACAGAAAAAACAGTAAGTATATAAAACACGCTGTCAAAGCAAGAGAGTGAGAAACTTACGTGGGATTGCAGATGTTATGAGAAAGATTCAAGGAGATGGGAGTTTCTGAAGAAAAGTCGTTTTGCGGAACACTGTCTCCTGTGTAAAAGCAAAAACAATTATCACAAGGTTTTGCAAGTTTAATTCAACTGTACTATGTTAAAAGTGCACACTGCTAATATCACTAACCCCAAATGAACGACTTCTCACTTCTGATTGATTTTCATATTCAGTAATTTCATTTTTTTTTAAAGATTTTATTTATTCATTGGACAGACAGAGATCATAAGTAGGCAGAGAGGCAGGCAGAGAGAGAGGAGGAAGCAAGCTCCCTGCAGAGCAGAGAGCCCGATGTGGGGCTCGAACCCAGGACTCTGGGATCACGACCTGAGCCGAAGGCAGAGGCTTTAACCCACTGAGCCATCCAGGCGCCCCTCAGTAATTTCATTTTTTAAAAATCTTTCTTATATTTCTCTTTTCACTGAAAACTTGCTAAAAACTCAACATTTAAATCTATGAATTTCGGATTCACAGTGTTTCAGTTGTGGAAAAAAGCTGAAGCCATTAATATTATGTAAGTTTCTCATAGGGATTTTTTGATAAAAGAAATCTTGCTATATAAATCGACCCCTGCAGTTTGTAAGTGACACTGTAGGAAGTCTATGGAAGTAAACAGAAGTTCAGAGAAGAAACATGGAAGTCATCTGCAATCATGCTGCCGTTGAGCATGAGTTATATTTCCTCACAAACTCTTTTATGTGTATACATGTGTGGAAAGCTGGGGCCATGCTTCATACGTACTTTGTCTTTACGGTCTCTTACACCATTAATTATACTGGGGACATTTTCCCAATAGTACATAACCTTCAGACAACTTACAAACATGTTAAGCCATTATACAGCAACACCATCAGTAATTATTATCATCTTGCTCCCGTTGGCCTTCCTCAAGCTAAAGCAGCACTTCTATTCTTTGTTACTGAGGACTGATTTTTAAAAACCTTAGTTATGCTTTGTCCGGCAACCTTTGTCTTCAGCGGTGGATGGAGCTGTGCTTGGTGTAGGCTGTGAAAACCAAGCTCCCTCAGGCCACATGCATCCCTGCTCTCACAGCACCTGGGCCTGCCTGCCTTCATCTGAGTCTGTGAGTGTCTCCTTGTGGGCGATGGCAGTGTCCCCCAGAGGGGGCAGGACTGCTGTGTTTCTTGGGCACCAATATCTTATCTTTTTGTGCCTAAAGCACAGTACCCAGTAATAAACAGTGCATATCAGTGATATTAAAATTTTATGGAGGATCATTAAGAAATCAGTGTCTCAAAGTCTCCTGGGGGTTGGGGAAGCTGATAAAGAAACACAGTCTGAAGACACACCTGGGTGCCTTATGTAGGTTTTTATGGCTATTGTGCCCCATCTCTCAGAAAAGACCTTCTTTTATTGGTCTCACCACTGGGAGGAGACAGAGAAGAGCGACAGCCCAGAACCTGCTGAAGGGAGCTGTTGGTTGCCTGAAGCAGCCAGCCTGTCTGGGGGAGAAGACAGGGTTTCTGGGTGGTGAGCAAACTGGGGTGTGGAATAAGCCGCCAACCCCTCTGAGCCCAGGGCCACTGGCTCTCCCTCTCAAGGCTGTGTGGGAGCCATGCCAGTGTGACCAGCAAACGAAGGCCTCACACTTGTGAGCTTCTCAATCTCATCACCGTTTCCTCACACAAAGACTAAGTTTACTATTTTGAAAACAACAGTGAAAAGGAATGAACTCCATCTTTATATAGTCATGGAGGTTAAAAAACACCAAGAGAAAGAAGCAAGACGCAGAATGATATACTGAAGTACGATTTCCTTTATGTAAGTCACAAACGTTCTATACTCTGTTGATGGACGCATGCAGGTAAACAAAATATGGACTAAAAGAATACATGCCAAGTTCATGAGAGTGGACAGTGATTCTCTTGAGGAAGCCAAAGTGAGACAAACTATAAGGATTAAAAAAAAAACCCTAATGAATGGGTATTATAGAAGTCCAATGAATCACAGACCTGTACCCATGAAACAAATAATACATTCTAGGTTAATTAATTGAATTTAAATTTTAAATTTAAAAAGGGTAAATATAACAAAAGTAAGTTAATTCCTTGAATTGTCCCAAATCTTCAAATTTCTCAAAAATAAGAGAGGACATCAATGTTCATAGCAGCATTGTTCAAAGAGCTAAAACATGGAAACACCCCAAGTGGTTATCAACAGATGAATGGATGATTTAAATGCTGCATATACCTGCAATGGAATATTACTGGGCCTTAAAAAGAAAGGACAGATGAACCTTGAAGAAATTACACTAAGTGAAATGAGCCAGATACAAAAGGACAACCACTGTGTGATTCTACTTAGACAGCAGAGTAATCACTGGAGGCAGGAAGACAGAGACAGGAAGTGGTGGCGAGGCTTCAGGGGCTGGAGGAGTAGGGACCGGATGGCCCTTGTTTAAAGGTGTGGAGTCTGTCTGGGCTGATGAGAAGATCCAGGAATGGATGGTGGTGGCGGTTACACATCAGGAGTGCTCTTAACGCCACTGAATGGTACACTTAAAAATGGTAAATTCTGTTACAACTATTTTACCATAATAAAAATGTACAAGTACTGAAACAAATGTGGACATTCTTTGAGCCAGTTCAAAGATAGACATGATGATGATGATGATGATGATGATGATGATGGATGGGATGCAGAGGGGAGAAAAAGGAAGGAGGAAAAATCAAGAGAGTGAATCAAATCCACAGCTAAGTCAATACTCCAGTCAGCAGTCCTGTGTGTGCTCCAGGCTTGGAAGGCAGATCTAGGCCTGGTACAGGGCTCAGGGGCATGGGGGGAGGCAGGCCAGCGGGGAGGTCTGCTCGGAGGGCCCGGGCGGCCCCTAGGACTCACCAGCTGGCAGGAAGTGCGGAGGGCCCACCGCAGGCTTCTTGTCCCCATCGGAGCTGCTGCTGCTCCAGCTGCCCCAGCTGCCCCGGCTGGCCCGCACACTGCCTGAGGAGCTGCCGCAGTCCGAGCTGGAGTCAGAGCAAGGCTTCTCCACACACTTCTTCCCAGGCTTCGGGTAGTAGCCCTCTGTAGGAAGGCAGAGAGACATCACGTTCATTTAAACAATTTTCCTCTAGCTGCCATGTCTCCTCAAAGGAGAGAGGGGATGTTATGACAGAGGCCACATTCAGCTTCAGGGTTGGCTCCCTCTGCTCATCCAGGGAGAAGGAAGAAGTTACCTGAGACCAATGAGGGGACCTGAAGGGACGGTGGGTGATGAGCTCTGTGTACTCTGCCTATGGGTTGGACATTCCCACCTGTCTGGGGCTCAGGCCGTCCATACCAATGATAACCATGATTGAACGATGGTTCTGGAAATAAACACTCCAGGGAGGCAAACAGCTGCTCAACCAGACTGGAAATTTATAGGTAATATGCCCCTCGCTTTTATGAAGATTTCCATGAAGAGCTTCCAAGCATGATTTATGTGTGGGTAGAAAGAACTTCCAGTAAGACCAAAAAGGCACAGGTGTGTCAAGGGAACGAATGAGAGGACAGAGAGAGAAACTCGCTAACTCTGTCAGCTTGTGTGTCTGCCAGCCTGCTCTCACTGATGTGGACGTGTGTCTGGAGACACAGGTGCTAGCCGGGAGGATGACAACTTCCCCACCCCCTCCCCCACATGTACAGTCAGTTTCAATGGCCCTTGAGCCTCCCACCATTCTCTGCCCTCCCTTGGACCTAGCTCTGGGCGCCCTCTATCTCCCACTCCCAGAGACACTGCCCAGCCATTCTTGGAAACCAAGGAACCACCTGGCTCAGGTGTGTGAGAAGAAGACGGTTCTCTCCTGGTCAACCCCCGAGAGTAAGCAAGCTCTGTGCCTTCAGCACTCTGCATAGGGAGAGTGGAGAATGACCAGGTTTTAGGGGAAGGAGGAGGTAGGAGGAGGCAACACTCGAGGCTGTCCAGGTTCAAAACAGGTTTCCAGGCTCATCCTGACAGCGGTCCATTCGGGCTTCCATAAGCTAAGGTGCCTAGAAAGTGATAATCTCCTCAACACCCACGGCTTTACACAGGATACTTCCTGGAGGAACCGAACTTCCGACAGAAGCATTCACCACTCGCTGTAGTTACATACCTGCCTCTCCTTGTGTAGCTGGTAAGCTGCTTCCAACGCCAGCATCTGGCTTACAGACTTCCCCAGGATTTTCCTGTATACACCAGTTTCTGACATTGATATCACCGCTCAGCTCAGACGTTTCAAATTCACTACACACCAGTTTTAATTCACTCTGCTCAGAAGGCCTACAAGAATCAAAAAAGGTCACATCCAAATGTTATCATCCATCCATCCTTGATATCCAGGACTTATCAGAGCTGAAAATATGAACCTAGGACAACTCAAGACCTCTTTTCTTAGGGTTTTGGGGGAGAAGACACTGAGTTGGAGAGGAATAAAAAAAAGACTAAGATTTTGCTGTTTTATTATTTTTTTTAACGATTTTATTGGAGCTGCTGACTGTTCGCCAGCAGCGCATACAACATGACAATGCCGAATCACTGCCTCTCAGCTCCAGGCTGCAGCCGCCTCGGGACCTAGGGACAGCCCCGTGAGCAGCACCATATGTGCTTCCCATGCGGTGGTCCTTGCCTCCACGTGGGCTGCGCTGCGGAGTCCCCTTCCCATGACAAGCCTTACTGTAGCAAGGTGGGGCCCCTTCCACAGGAAGATTTGGAGCCACTAGAGAACACTTGGGCAGAAACACATGCAAATACCTAGCTGAGCCTATAAGAAAGAAATCCCCAGATGACAGAACTCAAAAGGAGCAAAAGCCAGAGCAGTGAAGATGGAGGGACTACTCAGGAGGAAAGAGGCTTTCAAGCCCAGGGGCTAGGTTTTAATTCCCCGCTGAAGGACAGTCACACACAAGAGTTAGGGAGCCAGAACTGTTTCCCTAAATTAAACTATGGTCCTTGAAAGAGGCACTGTCAGTGCAAGAGACACCAGAAAAGCTCCATCCGTGGACTCAGGGAGGAAAAGGCAGGAGAAAGAATTTCTACTGGTCTCTCGACTTGGGCACATGTTGAGTGTTTAGAAGTCCAACCCAAGAAATCAAAATTCAGAGACTATACCCCCAGGTGGATTTTAAGTCAAAATGTGTGCACTACTGGGGCGACTGGGTGGCTAAGTCAGCTGAGCATCTGCCTTCAGCTCAGGTTATGATCTCAGGGCCCTGGGATTGAGCCTGGCACAGGGGCAGGGCTCCCTGATCAGCGCCGAGTCTGCTTCTCCCTCTTCTGTGACTCCCCCCACTCCCTGGCCACCACTTGTGCTCTCTAATAAGTAAATAAAATCTTTAAAAAAAAAATGTTGGTACTGCTGACCTGTTGAAAAAAAAATACAGGGGATTCCCGCATAAACACTACCCAGAGCCTTCATTTTACTGATAAGCAAACAAAAGCTCAGGGAGATGAGTAACCCAAGGAAGCAAGGTTTCCAGAGGAGAATACCAATTCCGGCTTGTCCTTTACCAACTGTGTAAGAACCTGGCTTCTGCGGGACTGAACCTCAGATTCTGGGAATGGTGACTCTTCTCTTTCACTACATGCGCGAGGGTGACGTGGGAAAGGGGAGGCCTGCCGGCACCCAGCTGGTCTCACCCTCCCCTGCCTCAGGAACCCTCTGGCCCTTCATGGGCTGGTTGAAAGCTGGGGCACAGAGGAGGCCTCGTGCTCTTTCTTTTTAAAACCTCCTGTAGCTTCGAGCCTTTTTTTAAGGTTAAAAAGACAAAAAATCTATTCACTTTCAGGTAGTTAATAATATAAAGGAAAATATAACCAGAATACATATTAATTTTAGTAACAGACTTTTTCGTCAATATTCTATTCTCAGTATCCAACATCACCAAAATAAGACCAAAAGATAACAGCTAGGTGTAAAATTATAGAATAAAAAAAACAGAGGAACATTTTAAAGGGACTGTAAAAATGAACACACCTCAAGACCTGAGCAGCACCCCGTTTCTTGTTTTTTCTACACGTTCGAGTTTTATTCCAACTTAAATTTTGTAAATTTCCTTTTTTCTCCTGAAGCTTCTTCTTCCTATAAGGATCTTCCTGCTACAGAAAAAAAAGAAACCTTAAATAAAGGTCTAAACTGACTAAATGTACATTTAAAAAAACTTTTTTTTTTTTAAACTTTCGCAGAACAACTCTATACAAATTCAGAATGTTCCAACACTGGTGAAAATGGAGACATACATTTCTCAATCTCCAGTCTGTTTTCATTCCCCTGCCTTCTCTACCTCTCTTCTAGGCAAAAAGAAGAAACAATTGTTGCCTACAGAATTCCAAAGGGGCTAAAAAGGAAAAACATCTGTTAGCAATTTAGGGTCAGCTTGCTGTTAACTTCGGCAGCAATAAATTCTCCGACTTCACCTGTTAATTTGGTATGTGCAATTCACATGAGTTACTACCGAAGAAAAGTCATGTAAAAACTCAACGGAGGGTTAATTCGTCCAGTGCTGTTTTTATTTGTTTACGGAAAAACTTTCGGAGACCGCCGATATCCATTGAGTGCGTCAAATAGTTTAAGCTTTTATAAATAAGAATGTGTCTCATGTTTTTTAAATGTGGTTTTGCAAATCTTAATTTAGCATGAAATACATATTTATCTATCCATTCTATATGTGTGTGTACACAAATTTTAAAAAATTACATATGTGTGTGTATATATTTACGCCTATTTATACACACACACACACACACACACACACACACACTTAATTGTTTTTTTTAATTTGGGCCTTTTCCTTTTATGTTAGGCACAGTCTGTTAACTGGCTCAAGGGGAGAAGTCCCCTGCCCGAGAGCGTTCTGAAGCAGCTCCTGCCTTGCGTCCTCTTATACTCTCTCTCGCTTCCTTCCACCCCTACAGCTCAGGTACTGTAGTCGTGTGGGAGGTGGTACAGAGCTCGCAAATGGAGAACCCAAAAATCGCATCCTCGGGGACCTCCCAGAAGCAAATCCAACTCGGTGAGTATATTCCTATGGACCCTTAGGATTCACATTTCATAAAGAATAAAGCCCAGCTCATTTTACCTTCTCTTTTGAGAAGGTTGGTCCAAGAATCAGAGCTGGAAAATGCAGGATGTTCTAACATAAACCTGGCTGACACACATGACTTGGAAGAAGAAAAATAAGAGGTTTCAAATGCCTACATGTTACAGATCTGAGGTACCCAAAGCCTCAGGTATCTATTAAAGCAGGAGGCTTACTACAATACACACTAGACAGAAAATGAAATTGTAACTGCACATGTGGCAGACTAATGGGATTTTCGTTTTTTCCTTAATACTCCTTTAGTTTCTCCCCCAGTATGTTAACTTTATGTTAAGTATGTTAAGTATTAACTTTTTTCTGATTCTGAAGGTATTCTAAAAACAAGACAGGTTAAACACACAAAGCCCTATCTTACAGGATCTTAATGCTAACTGCTGAAGTCTGAGGCTCAACAAACACATTAATAACATATGATCAGACATTCTCCAAAGTTAAACATTGGCTATCTACCGTATTTATTCATGTACTGGTCCTTGTATATTTCCAGCTTTGGGAGAGAAAAGGATTCCCCTCTCCTGGGGCCAAGAAAAACTGTTCATCACACAAGTCCTTGAGCCTTTCTGTCCCTCGAGAGTCACATACAAAGAAAGGATCTGTTTCTAAGAGGGGTCAGAGAAAGAGTGAACTGGTCAGCGGCCACTATGACACTTGGCTGCCTCTCTCCGATCAGTCTGGTGAGAGATGCCATTCTGTGCAAACCAGAGGGACTACAGAGACGTGGAACAGGGCGGTCCGAGGCATGGTTGCTATCTCTGAATATGAGCCAGAGTGATTATCCAAAGAGTGCTCAGCACGCTGGACTCGGGTGTGTGGAATGAACGAGAAGCAACATCCATGAGCAAACAAAGTAAGGCATGGAAAAGAGTGAGGACAAAAGGGGGAAGAGACAGAGGACATATGGAGGAATGAAAAACGAGTGAATGGCCTTTGTGTGTGTGTGCACACTTGTGTGTGGTGGGGGAAAGCAAGGGAGGGAAGAACAGCAGTGAGGAAGGGCCCTGCATGGGCTCGAGGTGAACAGGCCAGCCCTGGATGTAGCAGATGGTGGGGGGCGGGGGGCAGGGGAGGACACCAGAGACCCAAAGCAACAGACCTGCAAGAAATGAAAGGGAGAATAAAAGGAGACTCTGGCTCTTTGCTTTTTGGTGGAGAGGGAGTCTCAAAGAGGGGGGAGGCGGGCCCAACCAGGGGAAGAGCCCAGGGAGAGTTGCAAGTAAGATTGCAGCTCTGAGGTCAAACAGCCTGGACTGAAGCTCACCCCACGCTTTTTACTGGCTGTGCGATCTTGAGCAAGTCACTCAGCTTCTCTCTGCCTCCATTTCCTGCATCTTCTTCAACGGGCTGTTGTGAGAAGCAAGCAACCTGACACAGAGCCAGCACTTTATAGAAGATGTCCTATTCTCACGTTATTGAATTACTTGAACTCGTGAAGTTCTTGGAAATCCCTGCTAGAAGGAACAGTTTCACTGATTATGCGGCGGGCAAATAAAAAGATTTCCTGAAACTTCAATAAAAGCAAACAAAGAAATCAAAGGAGAGGAATCACTGACTCCACAAAACATTCTTCGAGCTGCTGTATAGAAGTAACAGCAAATAAAAAATAAGAGGGAAGGGCAGACGAAGGAAAAAAACCACACATTGCTTCTGATAGGCAGAGTCAATACTGTGCCATATGTTCTGACGGAAAATAAGAAAAACACGGGCAACAGAAGAGTGGGCAAAGCACACGACATGCAAATTTGCAAAAGAAATATAAAAGGCTAAAAACCATGAAGACTCCATCCAAAATATTTAACAATAAAGTATGCTTTTAGGAAAGGAAAATTATAGATCAGCTTGTAGCTCATCTTTCCGTGCTGGTTTTAAAAAACCCAAGTGTGTTTATACTGCCTGTCTGTGTCTGCAGACACCAGGAGAGGGCTGGCGCGGGAGCGGGCTAGGGAGACAGGGCTCTTAACAGAGTCTGCCTCTGGGCAGCACAAGTGGAACTGGGTGAGACATTCAGTTCCAAATTATAAGAAAGAAAGAAGATAAGGAAGAAGGGAGCGAGGGAGGGAGAGATTTCAGGGCTAGGATTTTGGATGGATGACTTTTTAACTTATTTTTTCAGAATTTTGCAAAAAAGGAAAGGAAGGAAAGCACTCACTTTTCCCTGGTAAGAGATGCAAATTGGAATGAAAATGAAAACTTTCTCCCATCACACTGACCAAGTCTTTGCAAGGAACAATGAATGCACAGTGCTGGTGGGAGGCCAGCATTGCCCCATGGCATTGATTGAATGAGAACTGGGACCACCTTTCCAGAAAACAATCTGGGGCACGCAGGAAGACACTCTTCAATTCTACTTCTAGAAATCTCTAACAAGGATTCTTTAGGTATCTAGGGAAGACTTCAGAACAATGTAAATCATCAGAGTGCTATTTATGAAAATAAAAAGCTGTAAATAACTTTAATGTCTGACCGCAAGAGAATGGTTTAGGATTAGAGCATAGTTAAATGATGGAATGTTATATAACCACTGGAAACAAAGTTCCCCTTGTTCTGAACATGAGAAAGTGTAGAATTATAACATTATTAAGAAAGCTACCTATACATAATGATGGTCCTGAGTTTTTTTAAAAAGTTGCATGAAAAATACAGAAAAATGTACAAAGTATTTCATTTTGTATAGACTTTTCTCACCCCCTTTTCTATGCTATTGTAATAATCATGAGTTCCTTTTCTAAGAGAAAGAAAAATCTGCTTTAAAAAATAAAACAGCAGGGTTAGGGTTAAAATTCAGTTTGTAGCTCTCAAATCTGGGCTTCAATCTTCTTTGCCAATAAATCTAGAGGAATGTTTCCACATACTATAGACAGATTTATGTAATTTTCTAAGCTGCAAAGTTAGGCCCTAAGAATGTACAAGAAAAACAAACACTGAGTACTGCCCTTGGGAATGTGTTTATTGAGAACGATTTCTTCAAATGAACAATGAAATGGAAAGCATACTCACAGGGTTTTAAAGAAGAGCTTTTAGCAAAACTGGGTGTGAGTCACGGAGACAGCCAAAAAAAAAAAAAAAAGATGGGGTCTATGGTCCCCAGATCCTCCAACTCCCCGCAGCTTTCCTGCAGGGCTGGCTGCCATCTTTCGATGTACGGGCTCCGGACCAGAAAAGGAAGGAGGAGCTTACCCAATTACTGGGACTGTATATAAGCCGAGTCTGCGCTCCTGGGATAGAGAAAAGGCAAGGCCTGGGACCCCAAAGATCGAATGGTGACAATACCCAGAGAAGAAAACAACAGGAAGAAATTAAGAAACTTGCCTGGAGTCAGGGCACAAGCGTAGAGGGCTGAGTCTGGCGTGGGGGTGGGGGTGGGAAGCGGTGTCTGAAGTCCAGGAATGGCGCCCACTCATGGAAGCACCAAGAGGCAGGGTTCCTCGGGCCCCCCCCCTCCTAAGGGCCCTCAGAAGGACCTGCGGACTTGGCGCGAGTCCTGGCTGCTCCACCCTCATGCAGGCCGTCAGCCACTGCGTGGTCACACCTCAGGGCTGGTTTCCATCTCACGCAGGGCCACATGGAAGTTTTGAAGCCCCTGGCAAGGGGCTGCTGAGGTTCACTTCTTTCCTTGACCCATTCCCTCTTCCCCCAAATTCACAAATCTTCTTTCTGCTGCGGAGAGCATGGCCCTTCATAGTCTCAAGGGCCTCGCTTTCTGTACATCTGCTATACCTGCACCCTCGGGCCACCTGCAGCTTCACCACCACCCAGCATCATGTTCCGGCCCTGCTTTCCCTGTGCACACACACCGCAGAGAACTCGGTGCTGCCTCTCAGTTCTAACCTCCACGGCTCCCACATCTCAAGCTCTAGGCCCAAGTTTGCCATATAATACCTAGTTTTCTGGTTCTGTAACACCCACTGTCGGTCGCAATCACACAGTCATTCTCTTTGGGCTGACCCCTGGTCAGCGCTTGGTACGTGAGCTACTCCAAGCATTTATCACGTTAACTCAGCCATTCCTCCCAAACTTAGGAGGGAGGCATGCTCTTAGTACCCTCATGTGTCAGATAAGGAAACTGCAGCATTAAGTAACTCACCCAATGTTACAGAGCAAATAAATGATGACCAGGATTCAAACCCAACAATTGTGGCTGCAAAGTCCATGCTCTTAACAAGCAACACGACTTTGGTAAACAGAAAAATGAACTTGTTGTGTAAGTCAGAAATTCCCCATCTTCTCATTAGCTGGACTTAAAACTTAGGAGTTATTTTTGCAAATAGTTATGTAAGAGAAGACAGTTCCTCTCTTTATGCAATTAGGGACAGGGAAATCCTGTTAGTTTTTCTTCTAGACTCTTACCTACTCTTCCTGTCCTTCCCCCTTGCTCCTGCCCAAGCGCAGCCTTACGTCACACCTCCCAGTCGAGTAACAGCCTCCTTGTTAGAAGAGAGCTGGTGTCCATTCCTGCCCCTCCAGCCCAGCCTCCAAAATGTTCACACTGATCTTCCAGAAATCCATTATTCACACATTCATTCAAGCATTTACAAAACTGTGCTGTATGATCTCTGTAATAGGCATTCTGCCCATCTTTGCAAACCTGAATTGAAAAACATTATTGTGACCTTCAAGAAAATCTCAGCCTCAAGGCTGTTTTCCAATTTTTACCCACCCTCACTCCATCCACCCCCCCAGTCCAGAAACCTTCCCTACTCCCTGTCCTTTGCACCAGGGTCCCCTAAACTGGACACCCTGAAGCCAAATCTTCCAAAAAGATGTTCTGTTTGGACACATGTGCTTTTAAGACTCGGGCTCTAAAGTTCCTTAGCAGACAAGCAACCATGCTCTCTCTGGTTCTCTACAGACACCGTCACTTCCGACTCCCGGGCTCACCGAGTTCCCTGTCTGCCCTTCCAGCCGAGAAGGAGTGGAGAAGGTCCAGACTTGAAATTGGTGAGCCAAGGCCTTTGCATTTGGAATGACTCCCATTTTCCCTCACATTACTTCCCCTTCCTGACTGAGCCTCTTCCCAAAGATTTCCTACTCCTCCTGATTATGCTGTGGGGCTCAGTGGGGCCACTGCCTACCTTCCCTTCTCTGCCTGTCCACATTTCTCCCTCCTCTAGGAGCTTCCTGTGCCCGCTACAGGCTCACCTGACTTTTCACTCTCTGAAATCCCTTCCACTCTGTCCTGATTGGGAGGGGGCACTTAACTATTGGACATGTCTTGTCCTTAAAAGACTACAAATTCCCAGTTTGAGATGTCTAGGATATATTTATTTTGCATCATTTTCATGTTATTTAAATGAAAAATTGTGTTTGTCATACATAAAGTTTAAGCAAAAATACAGAAATATAAAGAAGGAAAAAGATCACTGCAAACACCACTACTCAGAATAACAGTCTGCCATTGATTTTTTGGCAGATCTTGTTTTTGCCATCTCTCTATGAACCTACAGACACATTTGGATGGCAACACAGATGATGGGAATAATTTATAATACTGGGACAACTATTATTATTTTTTTTAGTATATGTCCTGCTGAAGCGATCACGACAATGTATTATTTTTAAATAAAAGTTTAATGTTCAGTTTTATTTGAATTTAAAATAAGAAACTGAAGTAGAATCCAGGGAAATGCCAACTTTCAAATAATTATTTCTTCTCCACATGCTGTATTAGTGCCTTAAGGATCTCTCTAAGGTTAGGCAAAAGACCATGAAAGACATTTTCCCAAGTTTTCACTCTGTTCAATGATATGTTCAGTTTTACACAGTATTGACTCTCTACCATTGAATTAAAACTCATTGTCACCTACCATTCAATACCACCTCCTGCAGCTTCTGCAGCTTTATGTTACTTTTTTGCTTTATTAAAGTTGTAATATACGCAATCTGTTCTGCAATTATAATTGCCAAATGTTTCGTCTTAGATCTGGATATAAAATGGAGAGAAATCTCAACAAGAGACCACTAACACAACTTCTGTAGTCCTGCGTCTTTATTTTTACATCTATCTTGGTCGGCTAAATTTCATTAACTTCATTTTTTAAGAAAGGCTCATGAGGAGTTCACTTGTGTTTAAGGATGCCTCTTCCTTGCTGCCTTTGTACTTGAGTGTTTCCTTGACTGGAATATTCCTGTTCACATTTTTATTCTCTGAATGGTATGGCTCCACTGTTCCCTGGATCAGATGCTTCCATGAAGTCGGAGTGAGCCTGAGTGAGTGTTTCTCCATCTTCCTAACTTTGCACCATTGTTTATGTTTTAAGATCAGTAATTTAGCCAGGCTCTGCCTATATCCATTATTACATATCAATTTTTCCTCTATATAGTGTGCCCTTCCATTCCATAAATTCAGTTCTGCCCTCCTACCAGGACCGTATTCTTCTACTACCTCTCTGAATACCTTCAGACCCATTTGTTGGGCCACTTACTGAAACACTCATTATTCTTACATTGGACTGCTTTGTCTTTCTTTGTCCCATATCTAAATGCTTCCAGCTCTTCAATTTTTTCCTTCACACTCACCCTGATGATCTCAAAGCCTTTCTCAGGGTCAGCAATTCCATTTTTGGCAGCTGTCTGTAAAATGTCGTTTGGGTCTTCATTTAGTTACTTAGCTTTTATAATATCTCTTTTAAAAATCTCATCCTAGAATCTTAATTTGCCTTTCAAAAAAAACTCTTATTTTATTGAGTACATTATCTGTAGTATGAAGTATTCTCAAAGTTAGGCTTTCTTCTAGATTAGGATCTTTCCCTGTCTTCCATGTTCTATTCCTTTCATTCACTTTTACTCGGCACGCGCACGCGTGTGTGTGTTTAGTACACGGTATGTATCAATATCAGCGTAGTTAGAATGCTATTTTTTTTCCACTGGGCTTATACTAATACATGAATACTTCTGTTCTGATGTAAACTAGATAAATTCTCCTAAATACCTTTCCCACCTTGATCGTGGACCTGTCTGCTTTCACCTTTGAGATACAGGGCTTGGTTCTGCTCTCCAGCACAATGTGCAACTCTGTGTCCAACTAACTCTGTGTCCAACTACGCGCTCTCTTCTGAGATTCTGTTGTACTAAGGCCCACTCACCTAAGCCAGACAGGCATTCCTCTCCTGAGCATTTGGCTTATGCTTCCAATTCAGCAAGAGCAGGCTCTAAAATGGATGTTGGGTGACAAAACTGGAGAGAAGAGACAGGTGAACTGCTTCTACTCCATCAGCTTTGCCAGAAGGTAACCCATTTGCTTAAGAACAGTTTCCTTTGAGAATAAAAGCTATCTGATGTTACTATAAATTATTTTAGTATCTCCTATTATAATTAGAAAATAAATAAAACTTTCCAAGCACCTCAAACTCACAATTTATAAATGCAAATTCAAATGCATGATAACTAACCCCCTTTGAGAGGTATGAAATACACATGTACAATTACTAGACCGATAACTGCCCTCTCAGCCCTAAATATGGATTTTGTTCTAAGAGGCAAGAGAAAAAGAAATACAGACCTCGACTGAAGGTACATCCTGTTTCTCAAAACAAATGTCTTCTTTCGATGCTTTGTGAATCTTCTTTTCTGAGGAAGACTTTGTGTCAGCCTTCTTCAAACTTTCACAGTTGTCTACTTCATTCTTGACAGGCACTTGCTGGTTATTCCCTTGAATAAATAAAAATGATTGAATCTCTAGCTAATTATTTCCATTCACGTTTCCATAATTAAATCTCTTTCCTACACCAAGCCATCTACCCTAATGATATTTAGACCTGAGGATTGTTCCTGACATTCATGATGTTCTAGGTATGTTTACCAGTAAAAATGGGCTTACCTGAAGAATTCTACAAACAGTCTTTATTTTTTTTTAAAGGGATTTTTTTTTTAAATTTATTTGACAGAGATCACAAGTAGGCAGAGAGGCAGGCAGAGAAAGAGGAAGGAAAGCAAGCTCCCTGCTGAGCAGAGAGCCCAATGTGGGGCTCGATCCCAGAACCCTGGGATCATGACCTGAGCCGAAAGCAGAGGCTTTAACCCACTGAGCCACCCAGGCGCCCCTACAAACAGTCTTTAAAAGAGGTCAAGGAAAAAAGGTGAGGAGGTACCCCATTATTCACAGCACCATCATTCATAAGAACCAAAAGGTAGAAACAACCCAAATGTCCATGGATGGAAGGAAAGAAGTATAGAAATGTGGTACACAAAAAATGGAATACCACTCAGCCTTAAAGAGGAACAAATCAGTGCCCAACACCATGACTATACTTAACACTACTGAACTGTACACTCAAGAACGGCAGAGATGGAAAAGACGAAGCAATGAGATTGTGAGACATGCCACAACATGGATGAACCCAGAAGACATTATGCTGAGTGAAATAAGCCAGTCCCCAAAAGACCAACACTGAATGTTTCTACTTGTTTGAGGGAGCTAGAGTCATCAGAGAGATGAAGAGTAGAATGGTGGCTACCAGGGGCTGGGGGGAGGAAATATAAATACTTACTGTTTAATGGGTACAGACCTTCTTTTTGGGATGGCAAAAAGGTGCTGAAAATGGATGATGGTAATAGCTGTACAGCACTGTGAATGTGCTTCATGCTGCTGAGCTTTATAGTTACAATGGCAAATTTTATGTTATGTCTATTTTATCACATTTTTTTTTTTAAAGTTGAAGGGGGGGAGGGGCTAAGGACTTGCCTTCTAGTAATGACTACATAGCTACAAATTATTTTCAAAGGAAATCTCAAGCTTCCCGAGCTGCTTCGGTTTCCTGATTTATAAGATGCAAATGCCACCTTCTCTGCCTACTCTGACTGTTACAAAGACGGAACTGGAGGACATATACATGGAAAGGGCCCCATCAAAAACAAAGGACCTATTTCCGGGCAGGCCCTCTTTCCAAAGTCTGTGCTCACCTGCTCCAGGTGACCAGTGCCTACAAGCTGACAATGACCAGCAGGCCAATCACATGGCAAAAGCTGGTGCAGGTAGAAACTTCACCTGAAAACAATGATTCTCCCCGCTTTCCTTTCAAGTGACTTCACTCATCAGTATATTTCTTCTTCGATCCCCTACTTCAAAATAAAGTCAGATAAACTTCAACCCCACCCCACAGTAACTGGCTTCAGGGTCCTAATAGGAAACAAAGTATTGCAACACCTGCTCCTTTTTTCTTTAGGAATTCCCTTACCATACCTGGGCAGTCTGAGAAAGTTTAGATGACCACAGTACAAAGATTTCACAGCAAAGCAGGCTGCAGGCTCTGGTGAGATGCCCGCCTGATCAGACCTTCCGCAGAGGCTCCAATCTGGCCCTGCTTGGGGCCCTGGGGCGGGGTAGGTCTCTGCCCACAGAATGAAAGCAGTCAAATGCCCTCCAATTCTGAAACTCCTAAGTCGACCTCACTCAAAGCAAGATCCATACATTTTGCCAATAACACTGACAAGTAAGCATACTTTTATTTTGCTAATGGAAAATTGTGTAAGTATTACGTAACTATAAAAACACTGGGAAGGATTAATTCCTCTATGACACAAATTGGGTGTTAAGACACCTACAGAGGAAAATATCCACCATGATGAAGTGGTAAAGGAAAGAGCCGAGAGCCAAGATGATAGGGTCCGAAACAGAAAAATAAATCATAACTAAGGACATCACTTTGGATTTTGCAAACCATACATATGAAACAGAACACATATACTCTCCCCAAAAATGTGCCACTAAATTTCCTAGAGTCTTAATTCATGAAAAAATGGATTTCCTTGAGCTTTTATCGGGCCAAGAACAGCACTAAAAGTATTAATCATTAAACTTTCTCAGGAAGGACCTGAACTTAATATCCAATACTGAACTACCCCCCAAAAGTGGTAAAACACAAACTCTTAGTAACACCTCCCATGGGGCTGGGAATCAGGACCAATTGTAAAAGGAATTCTAACAAGTTCTTCATTAAGTCTTTGACAAATTCTAGCATGACAATATCTAAGAATTTAGAAATTTTGTGGAAGCCAAGCCATGTCATCTTATTAAGCATGATTATTTATGGTGTTATATAATTTTCTCACACCCATCTCACAGAGTCAGTGTTTGAGCCATAAAGATAAAAAAGGGAATAAAACAAATAACAAGTGA
This sequence comes from Mustela lutreola, assembly GCF_030435805.1. NCBI lineage: Eukaryota > Metazoa > Chordata > Mammalia > Carnivora > Mustelidae > Mustela > Mustela lutreola. The sequence goes on along the minus strand of NC_081290.1, from coordinate 124,272,386 downwards.
ACTCACCAGAATCCTGCTTAAATTGCTAGGGTATCAAATCCAATCAAGTTTATTTTGAGCAAACTGCTAATCTTCAAGTTATTAGTATCTATAAGACAATGAGGCTATATTTTTTAATTTCTCAAATACTGGTATTTCAGAATTTGGAGGTATCTATCGAATGCAGTGAAATCTTTCATGTATTGTTAATTCCAAGACTTAGGGCATTATTAAATTTAAAAGTTTATTATCCTTCACATTAATATAAGCAGAAAGCAAGAAAATAATCTAACTATTCCTCTATTCCTCTTTTGTAATGCTGAGGCCAGCTGCTTATCTTTAGCCTTAATTCCAGAGCTATTACTCTTAAATTAAGTGATCAAAATCATACAGATCTAGAATTTTGATTATACAATTAGAAAATAATAAGTAGTTGAAAAAGAGACATATTTAAATGATCATTTACATGACATATAAAGTTTTACTTTTGTCAGATGCTCAAGAGACTCTGGAACACGTAACAAATGTCTGAAAAACTGAACTGTTGTTTGACAGGTGGATGCCAAAAGCAAGTGTGTGAAAACAGAGCTCTGAAGCATCTGTCAACAGACTTCATTTTTATGGGGAATTTTAATTTATGATTTATCACAGGCCTCTCAGAAGAAGGGCAGAGAAAGCACAGGAAAGGGATAAGCACATTTCTGTTATTCAGAAAATATTCTGGGTTTCTCAACCCAAAAAATGAGCAAGTAGCACCAGACCCACTAATACATGCTTTGGAACGTTTTTTTCTCACACGATATGTTACCTTCAGGAAAAATAAAAAAGCCTCAGAATAGAAGACACAATTCCTCAGGTGCCTCAAGGACATCTGTCAGGTTAATAAAATAACTTCAGGCACTCTTAGGAAACTGACCGCCTGCCCCCCACTTTTTCCAAAGGCAATCTTATCACTGGACTTGTTTCTACCGGAAGATTTGTGTCATTTAGGAGAAATAGCTAGGATGTGGCCAACACGCTGGCTGGTTTCCCCTGAGCAAGATGAAGATCCCCGTTCTGGTGGGGGACATGGAAAATGAAGTGCAGGAACTGAGGATTCCTGCCATCCGCTGGGCGAAGTTCAGCTACTAAAGCTGAAGCTATTTTCTTCAGATTCTAGAATGATTTTAAGATGGAAACATGTTTTTCACAAAGAAAAACACTTCTCAAAAAAAAAAAGAACTAAAGCTCAAAGTTGGAAGCGAAAACTTGGAAAGTTCTCATGTATAAACGGCTTCCTCATCCTTGAGCATTCTTCACACATTATGGATTCCCTGCCAATTATATATGCCTGTTCACCATCTGCCAGTTTATGACAATGCTTTCCTTTAAAATGTGAAAAAAGAACCCCAGACCCTTGATGTTACTGAAAAAAAAAAAAAGAAAGAAAGAAAGAAAAAAAAAACCCCTCCATACCCTGCCTTCAAACTATTCCTCTATTCAGTCCTTTCTTATTTTTAAAATTGCCAATTCTTTAAAATGTTTAAATTCTAAAATGATGGCAGGCAATATGTTTAGTTTTTAAACCTCTTTGATATTTCCTAGACTAGTGCTGTGAATGGAAAACAGAACAAAATGCAAGTCAATGAACAGCTTTCCCTGTGAGGACTCTCCTGCCGACACTTTCATTCTGGAGAGAAACACAGCCCTGTGAATTAGCACCTTTGAATGCGTTGGCCTGAGCCTGGTAGGAAGCCAAAGTTCTTTCAACAATTCTTATTTGATCTGATCAACAGTCACTCTGACAGCACTTAGCGTGCTACTGATCCCACCAAAGAGCAATTTTAAGAGACTTCGCATGGGGAGATACGTGTTTCCATTTAAAACACAAAGAGCCTAGTAATCTGTGCCGGAGGCGAAGATTCTGGGCAGAACCGCCATCTATGGTGATAAAAGCAAATCCTGTGTTTCTGGACTCCACATTAAGTTTACTCACACTTGCGGAAGTGCTAATACATGGGGTCATCAAGGATCGACTCTGGGCATTAAATATCAGTGTTGGACGGGAAAGTCTCGAAGCACAAATTCAAACCCTCAGACCCACTCCAGGCCTGCAACTCGGGTCCACGCCTCTACATTTCAACCACGATGCAGCAGAAGGTCCTTCCCCCACCATCTGTCCACAATGCCACAGCCATGGTGTTCAGAGCCACATTTATGCAGACAACTCAGGGATGCAGTGGATCATAGGAGCACCCCAAACAACTATGATTTTAAGTCTGTGTCAAGGCAGCTGAGGTCAAATACTGTGCTTGGGCCTCAATGGGAGAAAACAAGGAAAAACCCAGTAGGACTCACCACCTAATTTCACCCTTTCACAAAGGTTTTGTGGTCTGGGCCCTATAGAAACAGAATGAGAGGCACCCTGTGTGCCCCACCGTGAAACATGCTTAGACAACGTATGCTAAGATGTCATTTGAAGATCTGGTTGAAAGCATCACTCCGAGTGTGTCCTCCCATGCCGAGTGGAGAGAACCCAGCAGGGGCGGGAGTGGAGGGGGCACTGTTGACTCGCAGACGGGAGTCCGCCTCAAACACACACTGAGGCTGGGGTAATGGTGTGAGCCCGCTGGAACGAGAGGCACCAGGAATACAGGTGCAGCTGCCTAAACCACGTTCCGCTCAGGGCACTCCAGCTTTCTTTCCAACGAGAGAGGTCCTCTTATGGAACACTTACAATTCAGTTTGGGTTTTTAGTTAAATGCCTAAAGCTCATCAGAATTGGCCCATCTACAACACTTTTGTACCTTCTCTCCAATAATAGGGAGTATAAATACAAAGCTATTTATACTTAGATGTTTCAAATAAGAACAAAGGTAACTGGCTTTTCCAGATTAAAAAGTGTCAAAAATCTGACTTTTTAAAAAAAGATTTATTTATTGGGGGGGTGCAAAGGGACAGGGAGAGAGAGAATCTCAAGCAGATTCCCACTGAGCATGAAGCCCGACATAGGGCTTGATCCTAAGGCCCTGAGATCATGACTTGAGCCAAAATCAAGAGTCGGGTGCTTAAATGACTGAGCTACCCAAGTGCCCCCCAAATCTTTTAATGAGTGCAGAAGTGTGCGTATTAAAATGGTCAGAATGGCCAAGAAAAAGAAGCACTGGCTCTTATGCCAAAGACCAAAGGGGTCAGTTACAGCTTAATGACAATTTTACATGTTTTCTGAGTCTCGTCCTGCTTATGCCTTCACTAACTGTACTTGTTGTGAGAGAACATCTGTCTTCTTTTAACCAAGGGACACAATCAGAGAAGCACCAGAGCCAGGAAACATGAGATGGTAGCAGCTGCTAAATATAGAAAGTTGGTAAGTTTTGTTCAGTCAGAAATATTTTATGGGCTGATTTTCACCAAGAGTTTGCAAATCCATGATAGAAAATAATTAAAAACAGCGTTCATATCCTCCCAACAATAAAATACGACATTCACATCACTCTCAACATATGTACTAAAAATAAAAAGTAAGCTTCTTTACCCACGACATTCTAAAACTGTGGTGCCTCGTCCTCAACTTCTCATTTTACAAGCCATATTTCAACATTTTTACCTTTGCTAAAACTTCGTGCGTAAACTAAAAATGCAGCATTCAGGATTAAAATTAAAGTCACAGATGAGATCAAATTCTGTAACCAACAGATGGAAGACAAACCAGAAAAAAGAATCATCCAGGAGGATGAAAAGATTACCATTATTTTTCCTGGAAATCTCTGGCAAGTCTGACTGGTATTGAGGTGAATTTCTTGGCAAGTGATTTTCAGGTAGTTTCTTAGAGGTCTTCAGAGGACAGAGCTCTCGTTCCTTGAGCTCAGCTATGTTTTCTGAAATTTTAATGTCCGTTTCCTTAGGAAACATACATGTCTGTATTCCCTCCTTCATGTGACATTCTGAAGAAGTGTTATTGATAACAATTGTGTTTTTCAGTGTGTTTTCCTCTTTATTCAGTAAGTTTTTAGAAAGGGTTAAATTCTTTTGCAGGTCAACGCTGATGCTACTTGCATACTTGAGGCTGATCCAGTTCTCACCCATGACTTCAGTGCACACGTCCTCCTTCGGGGCAGACAGGGAGCTGCCCAGGGCTGGAGTCTGTTTCTCCTCAGTAGTGGCGATGGCACTGCTGGTGATGGATGGGCTGGGTTTGTGTTTGCTGTAATAGACTGAGCACTTATGCTTCTTCTGAGAATGACCGTAGGTAGCTGGGCTCCTCTTTGGGGCGTTCTGGATCCTGCTTTGTGGAGTGTTCACTGGAAGGCAGCTTTTTCCTCTGCCTTTATCGGAGGTGCCGTAGGTATCAAGAAAGTTCTTACAGTTGCTTCTGAATTAAGAAGAAAGACATTTAACAGAAAGCCAAATGGAATCAAACCCTACCCTTCTGGTTCAAGACCCAGGAGAAAGAAGTATATTAAGGGGTCCTAGCTCTCCTTCTTCCAAAGGCCCATGAGTTTAACAAACTAAGTCCGTCTATGAAGTCTATCTTATTGTAAAAACGATTATAGCTGCCACACCATGACTTCAAGAAAATTTTATGAAGACAAACCTGGAATCAGAGTATTATTTATATTATCTCAAAATCAGAACCGAGTAATATCAAAGGATGAACACACACACATACACACACAACAAGAATTCTTACTTGTGAGAATGGGAGCTGATTACATCCATCGGATTATTGTTTTGCTGTGAAGATGAGCTAGCATTTTGCCTCTGTCTTGTTTTCATGAATTCCATAAGAATGTACTGTGCTTGTTGGAAGGCTATTAAAATTACACCCAATAGGGACAAACTGAGGAAGAAAGCAAGGAGGTTCATTACTGCATGGTCCTGACTGACATTAAAAAGACCAGCTCTCTTACAGAGGAGCAATGAGTGGTTGATGCAAAAGATCTAAATATAGAGCAATGAATTCCATAAAATGTATCACATCATAATTCTGATGTGAATTAAAGATTTAAAAAGCTCCGAGTTCCTAAAAATGTGCACATTTGTAAGTTTGACATTCCAATTCCATTTTCAAAGGCATTTTCATGATAAAATCACTCCAGAAAGGTCATCATAGTCTTCCAATCTCAAATTGCCACTGCACCAAGCCAACAGCAGTAACATCCATATTTTCCACTGCGACTGCTAAGGGAAGTATAGGGAGCACAATGAACTCTTACACCTCAAGGTCTTGTGACTCTCCTACAGTCTTAAAGCTCATCAGTTACTACTCTACTTCACATATGTTGAGGTTCAAAAAGCCATGTAAATTCCACTCACTTTCACAGTCTTTGAATATGCTGTTTGATGATTCATATGCTTTTTACACCCAAGCAAAATACACTTTCATGCGGCTCTCCTGAAGGTGGTAGCGTACCTGACAAAGAAGACCGTAAGCCTCCAAAACGACTCCTCCCAGCTGGGTCCTGGAACCACATCTGCACACAAGGGCAATAGGTGATGAGGGAGGGTCACATTGAGAGTGAAGCGAAACTCGAGGTCTGCTGCCGTGACAAGCGTCAGCTCGCGGATGACCCAGGAAGAGGTAAAGTCTGGAGTAAACCTGATAAGCAAAGATGCATCTTTATGAACTTAAATTGTTTTAATTTTAGGCACAAAACAAAATAGTTGCAACAGCAGCCATATTTCTTACTTACAATAAACGTTTATATAAAAACAACTTAACATGTCTTACCAATGTAAAAAAAGGTTTTCTTCCCCCACATTATTAAATGCACCACAAAACCTAAATGAGGTTAAAACCCAATGCTTACACAATGCTGATATCCCGGGATGTGTTTGGGGCCAAGGAGAACTGACGACAATCTAGCACTTCGAATCCATAACCTTGGCAATTATATCCATTAATTTTCAGAGATGTCACAGTTATAGGAAGTGGTCCAATATTCTCAACTTTAAAGTTCTTTGTAATAGATAAAATTTGCTTGCTGTCTTTCAGTTCTAGTGAGGACAAAAAGTGATATTTAGTATGTATGAACTGCAAAAATTTATTTCAGAATAATTTACTGAATCAACATTTACTGAATCAATAAACCATGACCTATATTATTAAAATGTGAAAAAAAAATTCAATGTAAGCTCAAAGTATGACTTCTAATTTCTAGAACAGTCATAGATTCTCTTAACACTACCAGGATACAATAAAAACATTTAACAAGTTAAGATTTTTCTTAAGTTAAAAGACCTTCCTAGGTACCAAAAGTAATTAGAATTTCTTCTTTGTTCTTGTACTTATTAAAAGTTAAGGTTACAAGTTTATTCTTCTCAGAAGTCAAGTAACTGGGATACCCCTAGACACCATGCACGCTTCACTCCTGGGATCCTCATACTGAACAGGGACTGGTTAAGGGCACAGGTCTGTGCTTCTAGAAACACAGTTCAAATACCCACTACATTCAGAGGGTAAGTCACTAAGTCCCTGCAACAAAGTGAGACCATATTTTATATGGAAAGTTTAAAAAAAAAAAATTAGCACAATTTTAAATTATTCCTATAAATTTATAACCTGCAATCTTTTCCATATAACAACTAAAATTTTATCTAGGTCTGTAGTTTTTATAATTTTCCTTAGTATCATCTTTCAAGGTCAACTCTAAATTACTGAATGAATGAATAAAAAAGTAAATACTCTGAATTTTGAACACAAAAGGTCAATAAATCTTTTCAAACTCAATGCTCAATTAGCAGAGTTTTCTTAAAAAAGAAATTCCCATCAGGCATTAGACAGTGCTACAAACTATCTAATACTTTCACCAACCAGCTTTCTCCATAGGATGCATGGTGTTACACTAAAATGTTTTCAGTGTGTTCCAGAAATTCAAGATAATAATAGGAAAACAAGGAATTTACCAAAAACATTTTACATCTATTGTTTGATTTTTGTCTTGGTTCCTGAGGAAGTTCTTGAAACTAATATAACTATTTTAGAAGCATTTGCTTTAAATACATGCACAATTTGGAAATTTCTAATGCAATGTTTAGATAAGTTTCCAAATCTGCAATGTCTAATACAGTAGTCACTAGATATACATGGCTAAAATTAAAATTAAGTAAATTTAACAGCTCACACCAGCGATACTTTTTTTATATGCTCATTAACCACACATCTCTGCTGTCCTGGGTGACACAGATAAGGAGAATTTGCACTACTGCATAAATTCTACCAGTTAGCAGATCTTTAACTCTTCTTTAACTCTTCTTGACATGATTTTTTTTTTTTATGAAGATGTAGCTGATAATCAAACTGACATTTCATGCTATTTATCTTAAATATCTATCACTATGCTGATGATTTAGCAATTATACTTCTTACCTAGGTATCATTTAAGTTGGATTAAATATCTAAGGCTATTTTTCTAAGTAGTACTAGCCTATCATATATGCTCGTATGTTCGCCTGATTTAATTATCTGTATCAATGCCATGAATTTACTGTCAATTATGGAATCCTTTTGCCCTTGCCTTTAGCACCAAGCCTTCCCCATTGGAGGGCTACGCGCATGAACTCACGTCGCCGGCAATCCATCAGCGTGGACTCAGGCACCTTGAATCGGAGTGAACCTCCTGCACCTGGAAGCCTTCCACCCACTTTCAGTAACTCTCTGGCTCCGAACCCTTCCACAGCAATCATGTCAATAACCGTCAAGTTATTCCTATTCGGGCAACACATAGAAACACAAAGGCATTACAATAGAATCACAAGACACAGTGTATTTAGACTTAAACATTCCTTGCTGACACAAACAGTTGTATCGTTGTGAAAGAGGAAATTAGTTTAAATAGTGTGTTACCTCTGGCTATCTCCTGGAATTAGAGGGTGTCCATGGGCAATGGAAGCTGCCTGAGCACCAGGAAGGGTGAGGCTGCCCACAGCAAGAACTAGTGAACGCTCTTCATCACCAGGAATGCAAAGCCGTGTTTTCTAATAATCAGCTACCAGGGTGGTGACTGGACTTCCAAGAGGGAAAAAGAAAAAAAAAAAAAACTGGGGGGGGGAACCCTGAAAAATTGGAGACCTCTGAGAAATATTACCAAATTTAGACTAACTGACCAAAAGTGCTTATGAGTGAATGAAGGAGTTTATACTGTAATCGTGACTATAGGAAATTCTGCTTTTGGGATAACTTTAGAAGTAGAATCCTACTGTTTCTATTGAACCAAAGATTTATAATGTCTCCCCATAAATAACCTATATCTACTCGAGTTCTTAGTCATCAAACACAAATTCAGACTAGCTTTGCCTTCTCAGTAACTCAAAGCATGACTGCTAGGACATAAAAAGTTAAATGGACAGATGTTTAAATGATGCAGACTAGAGTGAAAGCCAGTCCTCATTAACATAAATACTGTAGAAGCAGAGAAGGAATTCATGCCTAATTATGCAAAATACACCAATATCTTTGTATTTTTTTTTAAAGAATTTATTTATTTGACAGAGAGTGAGAGAAGGAGAGAGAGCACAAGTGGGGGGAGCAGCAGATGGAGAGGGGGAAGCAAGCTCCCTGCTGAGCAGGGAGCCCAATGCGGGACTCGAACCCAGGATCCTGAGATTATGACCTGAGCCAAAGGCAGCGGCTTAACCCACTGAGCCACCCAAGTGCCCCAATATCTTTGTATCTTTACCTAAAGAATTAACAATCTTCCACCATTAAAAAGGCTTTAAGTTATGTTATGCTATTGTCTATAGAAAAATACTATCAATACAGAAACATCAAAAATAAATTAAGTACTCTAAATAATTTAGACTTTTCAAAGCCAAGAGAGTTTAACCTGGGATGAGGTAAAGTTGATCTCTATACTTCCCCAGACCTTAGATTTTCAAAGAAGAATGGGTTTAAAATGAAAGACACTACAGGGCATGAGAAGTTAAAATGCTTAACAGAACACACTCCTTTAAAAACTTTAGTACATTTTCCTTTTTCAGGGCATTCACTTGTAGAAAAAAATCATGTGATATATTAAAGGAAGCTCAGAATATGAAAGTCTTTGCCTGCTGATACTAGAAAAGCTTTAAAAAGAAACTAAAATGTCATTTATTAAAAATTGGACCTCTCACCAATGCAGAGAACATCAACACAGATCTGTATTTACTGTAAATTTTTGAAAGAAGACTCTCAATACAGACTACCTAAAGATGAAAAAGATTAAACAATGAAAAACATCAGGTGCTTAAATCAGTTAGCAACCTCTGTCATTTAAAAGAAAGAAAAAGAAGTTTTAAAAAGCCAATGGGCTCAATAATCTTTAGTCCATTGTCCTTTGGGGTTACAGAAATTGCACAAGCAAGGCAGCTATGAGAGTGGAGTAAATCCAAACACTGTGGAATGAAAACATACACAGTAGTGTTTCAATTACTTTTCCAAGCCAAGGTCAGAGGTGTGTGTGTGTGTGTGTGTGTGTGTGTGTGTTCTGCCCTTGGAGACTGCAACAGAGGAGATGGTAAGCAAAATACATTGTGACTCTTGGGGAGAAGGGCATGCGGCCTCCACCTTACAAGGCCAGAGGCCCCACCGAAGTAAGCACAGAGCCTCAGGCAGCCTTTACTCTTCCTGACTTGCAACATGGCCTCATCCCTACCCTCCTGACTAAGAGACTAATGTCAGCCCTTAACTAAAGAGACTATGGATTCTTGAGATGAGACTTGGATGCATGAAGGGATGGGAAAGAAATGGGCTCCGGGATGGGGAAACACCTACCGGATTAGTATGAGTGATGTAACTTTCCCATAGTCAGCTGGCATGAACACAACACCGACCCTTTTCATCTCCAGAGGCTGCAAATGTAAGTGGAGGATACCAGCCCTGGACTCTTCAGAATGCATGCCCTGCAAATTTAATACGTGCAAGTCAGTGAATCCTGTAAGACAAGCTTCTGTCTACATGCATTTTTGAGGATGACCATGACGGCTCTTCTTTTAATGTCCAGATGAGACTACCCCCATCGACCTACTCAGCTTGTTTACCCTGAGAGCTCACACCAATAAGCAGCTCTCGAACCACAGCTGAGAAGTGTAGGAAGAGGCTGCAGGACAACTGGCCACGGATGTCCAAAAGGGGATTTGCTTCCTGGCTCAGAGGGGACTTGTGGCCAGAAGCAGCCTTCTCTGCCAAGATGCTCTGACTGTAACACATCCCTCGGAAAACAGAACAAACAGCCCCTGCTTGAACGCTACGGGGAGTGGACCAGATACCTCTCTGCTGCTGGACACCCCCACATTTCTCTTTCATACTGAGCTTCAGTTTATACAGAAACCATCTTTTATTACATTCGGTCTCTGCACTCAGGAGAAAGATCTCTCTTCACATCCTCCTTGACTTTCCCCAAGATTAACTCTGACCAGATCTTGTGTTCTGAATTTAGCATCCAAGATTGAGTTCTTCATTATTTTTCTTCTTTCCACTGCTTTCCCCAGCTCCTTTTCACTAAAAACAATTTATTAGTTTCTTAGGGCTACAATCACACATCTGCACGGTAACAATGTATTCTTCATTTTTCAATGTGTTTTATCCTGAAACTGCTGCTGGCATGTCCCCATGCTATCTGAGGGAAGAAATAGTGGGTACTTGGCTCGTGTCCATTAGAATTATAAACTTCATGAGGGAAGAAACCTGGCTTTACATAGATTTAATATAAATATTGGATAAAAAGCTGCTGATTTTTAGTATTAAAACTCTAATAAAAACATTCTTTATTAAATAGTTCTTATATGCTGGGCACGAGAATATGATAAGGTCTCTAAGATGCTGAACATTCCATAAACCTTACTGAATCTTCTAGCATTATTGAAAGCAAGAGAGAGGAGGCTATAGAGAGGTTAAGGAATCTGCTCAGGGTCACATAGCAAGCCCATGTTATGACCCTGGGTACGGAATCCTGACTGTGCAATTCCCCCTGCTTTTCACTAAAGGCATTACATTTCTAAAAGCACACCAACATCATAAAAACACAAGCCTTTCTTTACATGACAGAGTTCAAATAAGAACTTTGAGTTAAACTTCTAAGTGTCTCAAAGGCATTCTTATTATTCTTGATGGTAATAGAGACCTTGATGGCAAAAGGTGTGCCTTTTGTTTCCTTGGGGAACCTTTGATAACAGATGGAAAACAAATGAGTTGCACCATTTGTTCAAATCTGAACAGAACATTTATATGTAAAAGAAATTTGGCATTATTTTTGGAATCGTAAATTATGTATGGTTCAACCCCTGGGGCAAAAGATGTCTTAGTATTTTGGACAAATTTACCTCCCAATGGCTCTGGGACACTGCTCGGTGGAAAAGAGAATGAGAGGGAATGAGCACTGGCAGGCTTGCTAACAAAAACAAGACCGTGCTGCCGCCTAGACCACTTACGAAGAGAAAGAACATTTGCTGTAATGTATTTCCCATTTTAAGTTTCTGTTAAAAATCCACTTAAAAACTTGCTTTGATGAGTTTTAACTCTGAGTTGGAGGTTATCTGTTTTCCCTCTTTCTGTTATCCAAGTTCACCTAGAGCCAACAGTGTATCTTCAGAGGGTTAAGTGCGGAGAAAGAAGCAAATACCCAAGGCATTTAAATATGTGTGTGTTAGAAATATAGTTGTGTGCCTATGTGTGCTTGCGTGTGTGTTTGTACTCATTTAACAGATGCTCTGTGTCTGACTTGATCTCACACATAAGATACTTGTAAGGAAAACACTCAGGTCCTTACAAAGAGCCAAGGAACTACTGAGTGGAAACTAAGAAACAAGGCTGCCAAGTCCCCAGACAACATCTTCACCATGTTTACCATGTTTACTCCTCCTCCTAAGTACTTGTGCAAGACCTCATGAGTGCCCAGGGGCTTAAGTATTTCAGAGAAATCCTTTTTTACAGATGAGGTGAACATCACAGAAACTGAGTGACTTGCTAAAAACATGAAGCCAGTTTGGTGGGAGAAGATTTTTTTAAGTGTATTTTTACCTTATGCGGCCCTAAAAAAAACTGGATGGGGAATCTAAAAGAATTGTAAATTCCCGGGTTTCAAGTTTTATGGTTTTCTACATAGCCCTGATTCAATTGTTATTTCTTCAGTCACATGAATCCAAACTATCAAATTAAAATGATTTACAGGCTAACATGAACTGTGCAGCTCCTGCTGCAGTCGTTAATTGGAAAAATCTGCTATGTATGCTTAATGTCTAGAATATAAAAGAGAGCTGCATATATTATTTAAAGACACTTGAAACACAAATCAGTAAAGCCCATACACTATGTGTATAGTTTGTTTAGCATTCCTTTGCTATTTAAAGAGGACATCCTACCCGGTAAGGGCAAACTTTGGTGAGCTGGAATTCACCAGTTGTGAAATTAATCATCTGCATATCGGTGCCAAACCTATAAAGAGAAAAAACGTTTGAAATAGCATTCAGATTGCCAATAAAAGAAAGACTAAGATGTGTGCACATACACCTATTATGTGAGCCCACCTATTTGCATACACAATTCACCCCGTCCTGGCACTACCATGTCCCACCCCCAGAACTGTACCTGGTGTAATGGGAGTGCTCAATAAATATTCATGAATGAATGACTTTGGCAGCACACAAAGTAAAGAAGCATGTGGTAAAAAAAGTTCTAAATATGAAGCATTTTTTTTCTCCAAATGGTCCATTCGGAACCTGACAGGAAGTGACTCTCAACCAAGGAAAATTTTATCTCCCAGGGGATGACTGGCAGTACCTGGAGACATTTTTGTTTACCACAGCTGGGGAGGTCCTACTGGCACCTCTTGGGGAGAAGCCAGGGGAGCTCCTAAACATCCTCCGAAACACAGGACAGCCCCCCTCCCCCAAACAGAAAATCATCTTGTCCAAAATGTCAGTAGTGCTGAAATTGAGAAACCCTGGGATCAGAGTAGGTTCTACTAAGCCAAGGAAAAAAAACATTCTAAGTGAAACTGTGATTGCTTCGTAAAAATCACGTAGGACGTGAATATCTAACATCTTTCAAGCCATGAATGAAAAGGATTATCATCTTTTCTTTTTTAATGCTCGATTAAAATGTACTAACACCCTACACACATTTTCTTGAATTGCCCAGAGATCATTGTGATTTAGATTCTAAATTTTAGGAGTATATGTGGGAAAATCACAGTTGTAAAGATTCCCTGGTCAAAGAAAATAGTATCTGCTCGGAACTAGCCTTGACATAGTACAGTGAAGCTGCCACATGGTGCCACATGCTGACAAAGGGAAGTGGCCATTTCCATTGAGGCCTATGCCCCGAGGAGATGGGGATCCAGGTACCAGGATTAATACAGTTTACACCCACATACAGGTTCCAGGTGAAAGATGTGAAGGACTTGGAATAATCCTGAGTTATAACAGCATTTCCCAAACCCTGTCAGAAAGTCTTCTACCAGGCGCTTTACCATTTATGGAGCAGACGCACTGCAGCCTCAGGCTTAGGATACAAGGAGAGAGGCAGGAGCTGCATGGAGACTGGCCAAGAGGAAGGATTCTTCACCACAAAGTACTTCACCTAGATATGGGGAAAGGCAAATCAAAACCCAGAGAAGGACAAGGCATTGCCCCTGAAATAAGCCTGCAAAAAATTCATAACCTGAATCTGTTCACAAGGCACCATCATGTAAATCAAATCGAGGGACATTTTAGAAAATAAAGAGCCTGCCCACTTCAACCATGTCTCTGCTATGAAAGACAACAAAAGGTTCAGGAAGACTACAGGTGACAAAAAAGACACGATTACACAATTCAAGATCCTGAACTGGATCCTGAACTGGCGGGAAAAAACAAAACAAAACAAAAAACATACCATAAAGTATGTGAGTGGGATAACTGGGAAAATCTGAATATTGACTGCAGACCAGGTAACATTATGCTGATTGATGTCACATTTTCTGATTCTGATAATTACACTCTGGCAGGTGGGAAGATGCTCCTGTCCTCAGGAAAATCCCATGGAAGTGGAGGTAAGAGGGGCACAGCATCTGATACTCTCAAATGGCTCACAAAAGTGCGTGTGGTATGTATGTGCAGAGCGAGAAAAGCAATGATAAAGCAAATGTGGCAAACATAGAAAACTGTGAATCCTGATGAAGCATGATCAGGAGTTCTTGGTACTATTCTGGAAACTTTTAAGTTGAAATGGTTTAAAAATGAACATCTTTTTGAGAGTCTTCAGATGCCACCCCTAAGAAACCCAGTGAGTGCCTCACAGCGTGGAAATTATCACCCAGACCACATGTGACGCAGGCAGCTCTTTGGCAGTGAGACGGGGGACGCACATGGAAGCCTGCTGCTGTCCCTTCATTGCCTGGGCCTTCCTCTGGGCCTCCCTAGCTCCTCGAGGGAGACACACACGAGGGAGGGAGTCGGCACACTAAGGACAGAGAGCAACGTGATGGTGGAGAAATGATTTAAGAAAAAAAAAAAAAGGCACCTGGGTGGCTCAATCAGTTAAGCATCTGCCTTCAGCTTAGGTCATGATCCCAGGGTCCTGGGATCGAGCCCAGCATCAGGCTCTCTGCTCATCAGGAAGCCGACTTCTCCCCATGTCTGCTGCTCCCCCTGCTTGCGCGCGCTCTTTCCCTCCCTCTCTGACAAATAAATAAATAAAATCTTAAAAAATAAATTTAAAATAAAAAAAAATAAAGTCTTAAAAAAAAAAGATCTATTCTGTTCATAATTGAACACTTTCTTGGCAGATAGATTTTGAATTGAAAACAAATTTCAGAAAGTGTATTTATTTCATGCATTTTCAGTCTGTTTTGACTTTTACTCATTTTGTTCTTGTGGTATCTCCCTACTAAATGCACTAAAAAGCTTACGTGTGCCACTTAAAATGAATTTAAATTATCTTTGGTTCTGGGACAGTATTCTCAAGGTGGAAAGACTGGTAACTCAAGAACCCAAGAGCTGAGGCGTCCCTGACAAGGAGACCCGCGACCCTCACCACGGTGCTCCTCAGGGCAGTTGCGCTGAAGTTTAACACCAGGCTGGGCTCTGCAATCAAACGAGGCAGAAGGAAAACAAAGGGTTCTGACTCCTTGGATTTCTTCAAGCGGCCAAACCGAGTCATTCCTAAAACAGTCCTCCTGTGTAATTCATAAAGAAAGAAATTACTTTGAAAAATCATTTTGACATAGGAAAAAAATGAAATCACTAAATACCAATCCCACTAAAAGGATCAAGGGTTCTTGGGGGGGAAAACAGGGCTTATTCTGAGTCTGGGGAAGAGAAAGTACAAAATGATCCTGAAACATCCTGTCTTACTGGAAAGCAAGGGAATGCTCAAAGAATGAATGGTAAGAATGTTTAAGGACCCACAAGGTAGCCTAAAGGGGCTCTCACTGGCCAAATCTGGGACAACTTAGCAGCAGAAATAATAATTGTGGTAGATGGTGCTAATGAATAAAGAATCCACAGGGATGCTCAAAAAGAATGTAGAATGAACAAAATAATTAGAAACATCACCATTTTGCAGCCATCACTCTAACAACGAATAAATCCGCACAAGAATTATCAGTGACATGTTCTTAGGGAACAGGAAATTTATCATTTTAAATTATCATAGCATGTATTACTTATTAATTACTTATTAAAGGAAAAATCCATCTATAATGGAGAGAGCTCTGTCACACATACAATGGGGAGTGTCAAGTGATTCAACTTATCACCAATAGTGGGACAAATTGACATTATGTCCTTTCAGAGACTAACCAAGTAGTCAACACTCTTCCCCAAAACTGTTTAATGTGAGTGTAAACTTGAAGAAACAATTCGCAAAACCCACAGTGCTGAAGGTTCTATAAGACAACTGGCTAAGACTCTCTCTAAAGTGCCAACATTATGAAATTGAAGAAGGGGGGCCAAAGAAACATATCTAAAGAAAATTAAGAAAACATGGGCGCCTGGGTGGCTCAGTGGGTTAGGCCGCTGCCTTCGGTTCAGGTCATGATCTCAGGGTCCTGGGATCAATTCCCGCATCGGGCTCTCTGCTCAGCCTGCTTCCTCCTCTGCCTGCCTCTCTGCCTACTTGTGATCTCTCTCTGTCAAATAAATAAATAAAATCTTAAAAAAAAAAAAAAGAAAGAAAATTAAGAAAACATGACCAAATGCAATACATGACCCTTAAATGGGTCCTGGATTTTAAAAAAGGAACAAGAAAAAGACAGCTATAATGGATATTTGTGGGTCAAACAGAGAAATCCGAACACAGATTGTGTAACTAGGTAATTTGACTGTATCAATGTTAAATTTGTGGGGTATATAATGGTAGTGTAGTTCTACATAGGAGGATATTCTCCTGAGGAAATAAAATATTTTCTAATAAACTACTGAGGGTTGAAGTACAATAATGTGCAGCTTACTTTCAAATGACTGAGCAAAAAGAAAACGTGTGTGTGTGGGGGGGGTGTATACAAAGATACAGAGGTCGAGAGAGAAATAAAACAAGAGTGGTAAAATGTGAACAATGGCTGAATCCAGATGAGGAATATTTGAGTATTCACAGCACTACAGTTGCAACATTTCTGAGGCTGGAAATTTGTCAAAATAAAAGGCCGAAGAGAAATACTAATTACTGAAAACTCAGTCATGCAATTTCAATAAAGTACTACGCAGTAGTGTCCTCTTCCCCAAGCCAGTGCTGAAGGAAAGGTGAACACAGAAGACATACTTGCAGCCGTCACCAGTTTTAAATTTCTTCCATCTTTCATACAATTTATTGGCAAATTCTGAATCCACGTCCCAGGTAGACTGATCCAGAGAAAGACTCCCTTCCCAATTAGGATTTTCTACAAGTTAGATCAGATGTAATATTTAGATGTACAGGAAATGCAGTTCAGTTAGGAAAGAACGCTGTCAAACTTCTCAAACTGAGAGGACTGCCAAGCAAATCAACACCCACCCCTTTCCTCTGACTGGTTTACTAGGAGTCCCTCTAACCCAATGGTAGATGATATATCAAATCAAATAAACATGTATAAAACAAAACTAAATCGAATTATGTAAAGGTAATAACATAAAAGACACATGGCTCATGAATACAGCCTGAAACAAGTTAAAAGTATTCTTAGAACATTTTTAACAGCTTTCAGTCTAACAGGCTAAACTGCTTCTCTGTAAACAGAGCTGGTCATCACCCAAGTGTTTCGGTTGCTATGATCAGTGCTGCTGGACCAACGACGGTCCTCCTAAAGAAGGGCACAGACCAAGGGCTGGGCCTGAAGAAGGTGCGTGTTTATATTTACAACCTGGCCTCCCATTTACCTCGCTCTCTCTGCTTATCTATTCTGTCTGATCTGTGCTAAAGATCGTACCAGGATGAACAAGTGGGAATCTCCCCAAAGACATCTTGTACTGTACTATAACAGTCTCTTTACATTAAATATTTTAATCAACCAGAAGGCAGGAAAAGGCTTAGAAAGAGCTTCTATATCAGCCCTGTGCATTTCAGTCCCATACCACAACTAGCACTGCCTGCGAGATGTTTAGGCTCCTATAACTAAAGTCTTCAAATGCAACCCCAACAGGTTATTTTTACTAACTTGTCAGCCCTTTTATAACAGAACCAGAACCTTTCATTTTTTTCCTGGATACAAGGTTGCTGTGACCATCAAATTATGTGTATGGGAAAAAAATCCCTTAAACAAAAAATCCAAGCTCTTGAAGGGGACATTATTTACCCAAGTACCTTGGGGGATTTTTTGGAGGATTCTTAACAATTTCAAGTCATTCTGTGAATCATCATGCTCTTTAAGAATAAAATATGATAAAATTATGTTTACAGTATTGATTATTCCATCTACAAATGCTGTTTTTCCTCACTACTTCCCACCCAGCCCCAAACTAGATTTCTACAGAAAGCCTAAGGGCAAAATACTTACCTGTTTTTGATTTTCCCATGAAATAATGCATGCCACAATGTGCTATCACTTCAAAACCCAGACTCCCTTCCTAGATTGAAAAGTAATATATGAATAACTTAAAACACAACACTAAACATAAAAATCCTAATGCACTCAAATGCGAAGCAGACAATGGCCTCCACCTTGGCGAATTTCTCTTTAACTGGAAGCCAAACAACAAGAAAGTGAATTCTTGGCTTCCCTTCTGCTTGAATGAAAGTTGTGAACTCCCTCTTATAGGAAGGATCACGGTAGGGGATTCTGCACAGACATCAATGCCCACAGTGTCAATCCTTGGGTCCCAAAAACACAAAGGTGCCTTCTGAAGTAGAGGTTAATTTCAGGACGCTCCTGATAGGTTTTTCTGTTTTTGTTTTTTAACTGTAATCTTCTGAAAAGCAGTATACCAATCTATAGTAACTCCTAAGCCACTTGGGACATTTAAACTGATGTTTCACTTCTTACAGGTTGGGAAAGCACAGACTTGCTACTCCAAATATACGTGAAACCTGCCTCCTCCCTCCCACAAGTAGCTCTTCTTAAAATGCGACTCTTGATTGGAAAAAGGAAGTTTCTAAGAAATCTCCCCTGCTCGAAATACAGATGAATGGAATTAACCTGACATCTTGTGTAGTTTAAGGTCCTACCTATAAGCCTGTAGCTAAGCATGAGGCATTTCTACCTATGAAACACCAATGCTAATAAGTGAGAAAAATCATAAAGATGGTTGCATGAATGTCTCATAGTGAAAAATTAGAACCCAGCGTTATACAGTAAGAGCTTGGATCAAAAAGAAGCAATAACAGTAACCAAATGAAAATAAATAAACATTAAGAAAAAAAAATGAGACATGTTTAAGATAAGATCTAAATTAAATAGGCTTACCCAGGTTTTAGAAAGCATTTAAATTGAGAACCTTTCAGGTTTTAGGTTTGGCCCACTAAAGAAATGCGAGGATTACAAGCAACAGGGAGTCACTTACCAGAGGCCTAACTAAAGCATTTAACCATCTAGTTTGCTTCAATTCATTGCTGATATGCAACAAAAGCTCAACTGTGCCTTCTATACCAAGCATATATTCCTTGCTCTTCAAATTTTGGAAACAAATGAAAATGATATTTATCTATTTGTATTATCTTATTTTATTCAAAAACCTCAAATTACTTTATGAAAAAGAGAAACTTTTTCCAAATAAAGAGTTCCTATCTAAACAACTGACCATCTAAAAATGGCCTGGTACTACCCTTCAAAATTCTTAGATAGACTTAGAGAACATAAACTTAACTGCCAATAAAACCCAAGCACCGTTAAGTTCACAGACAGTAATTATTACGAAAGTTATAACACATAGGGTTATAAATGATACCTTGGATGGGGCTGAGTAAATCTGTAGAGGTATTGCAAAAACAGCACCTATGTTTGTAGTCAAAAACACATTGGTGAATAGGTTTATGGCAATGTCTTTAACAGCAAGTTTCAAAGAAAATATATTCCAACAGCCTGGAGGTAGAAATAAAGGGCCAGTGAAATTCAGAATCTAAAAGGAAAAAAAGTAAGAGAAATTACTTTTCCTATCACTAATTATGATTAAGACCCTTAGAAAGCGTGATACTAAAGTTCTTCTGTACTTTTAAAAATATAATCTTACTTATTTCCAGGTCAAAGACTGACATTTTTTTTATACAAATGACAGGTTTTAAATGTTTTATATGCTACTATTTTTAAAATTCACGAAAGCGATCTTGAAATTTTCATGTGTGGTATTTTGAAAAAGTTTACTTTGTCATTAATTAAGCTTACTTTTAATAAATATAATCTTTTTAGTATAAGCTATACATTGTCATCTTTTTGAACAATGCTAAGAGCAAATATCATTTCAGAATATATCTTGAACAACAGTTTAAAAAAATAAAGGAGATCCCAGAAGTAACTCTGAAAACATTAAAAGAAAAATACCTGCTTTAAAAATCAGAAGTAAAATGGTATTTTATAAATATTAATTCCACAGCATCTGACCTTATACAAAGCTTCAAATGGGATAAAACCTGGATAAAAATACCATTCATACCTTTACAACATGCTTGGTCTCCTTGGAAACAAACACATCTTTTAATACAACACTGCGGTCAAAATGGTTGAGGTACCACATTGACCAAACTCCCGAGGTGTTCTCGTGAGCCTCTATGTAAAACTGGGTTGCAGAGGAGTCCATTCTAAAATACCTGTGAACACAGGACATGCATGCCATCAGCCCGGAGTGTGAGATGGCCATTAGCATTCACCGTGCCTCAGAGTGCAGAAAGAAGAGCATCATAGAATGTCAGAGAATAAAGGTCAGGAGTGCTAGGAAACAAGCTTCGAGATGGCCTTCTTCAACTTTCATGCCCACAAGGGGAGCACCCAAAGGCCAGAGGATAAGGGAGCAGGCCAGGACCAGACCAGCTCATGGAGGCCGCCAGGGCAAAGCCAGGACCCAAAGGCACAGTCTCTTCCTTTTCCCACACCTGGCTCCCTGGCCCAGGACCTGTGCCTCAAACTGAACCATCCGTTTCCTCTCTCCCATTCTGCAGCCAGGCCCCCAACTGCTTGTTAGCAAGGTTAATGCATGGAAGGCAAGTCCCGAGAGAGAGTATCATACACATCTTATGAGTCACATTTTCAAATTCCTGTGAGATGAAAGTAAACAAATGAGCATATGATTTGAGGGAGAGTGGAATCACCCTACCCTTGAACCACAGGAGAGGACAGACATGCTTTTAGTGTTGAAGTCTTTTTTATTTTCTTCATGTCTTCTTTAACTCCACTGTCACACGACGTAGCTGTTTCGAGACACAAAGAAATAAATGTGAAGCGTAACCCTCTTTTCTTTCCTTACCCTGAAAGAAAACAGTATCTATGTTTTATTTATACTTCCTAATTACTCCACTTTTCAGCCTCCATTAAAACCGTGCATCAGATATTAGTGGTAAAATCCTTTCTCAACACTCCTATCTTTTTCTCCACTGGCTTGTTGCCAATCTTCTGGAACATGGTGTTTTCCACCCTCCCCCCACATCCACCCCTTTTTTAAACCAACCTCTCATTTCTTCTTTTGGGGGAAAAGAGAGAGAGAGAGAGAGAGAGAGAGAACACTGTGGCTTCTCTTTACAAAAATCTGCATTCACCTTAAACATAGGGAAGTAGTTCTGCCAGGGATGACAAAAGTGAGACATGACGCTCCACTGGGTGGGGTGAAGAGAAGCACGTAGAGACATGAGCAAGAAAGCAAGACAACCAAAACAGCAAGAAAGAGCTTCACAGTGAAAGTAGGAATGAAGTCCAAAACACTGTGAATTATCAAAACCACATTTAAGCTTTCCATGAGCTAGGCTGTAATAGTTAGGTACTGGTACAGAATTCTTATAATACTCAAGTCTTTTATTTGAGAGAGACAAGAGAGAAACATCGAGCACGAGGGGGGAAAGGGGCAGCGGGAGAGGGATAGGCAGACTCCGTGCTGAGCCAGGAGCCCTACTTAGGGCTTGACTGAGCTGAAAGCAGATACTTACCCAACTGAGCCACCCAGGATCCCCTAGTCCTTTGTTTTTTTTTCTTTTCTTAAGTTACATACATGGCTCCAAAAAGTATTCAAACACTAACGAAAATGTGAAAGTAGAGTCTATCGTTCACCTGAGTCCCCAATTATCGTTAACAACTGCTAGCAGGTTCTTATGCATTCATCCAGTGTTCTGCACACACACAAGTACACAGACACCCTTTAAACAGCACCCAGTGTGCACACAATGCTTGCTCGTGTGTCTCCTAAAAGCTGCGGAGCACACCCTCCTGGAAATGCATGACAATTTCACCAGCCCCCTACTGATGGATGGGGACACTGCTCTGCCTCCCCGGCAGGGCCCATTTCTGCAGGTACAGTTGTGCATATGTACATGAGTGTATCTATAGATGGTTCCTTGATGGAGAAGGATCAAATAGCATCTATGTGAATTTTAAAAGTTCACAGACTGTCAATTTTCCCTCCAAAAAAGCCTGTGTTGGGTTATACTCTTGTTAAAAACAACTGTTTTTTCCACTAATCACTACCAACACAGAATATTGACAATGTTTTTATCTTTACTGATCTAAGTAATAAATTATATTTCATTTGCTGCTTTAATTGACAGTTCTTGAAATATAAGTGAAGCAGGGCATGTTTTCATATGCTTAAAACCATCTGCATTTTTTTACAGAATTCTGCCATAAATAAATAAGAACCCAAAGCAAGGACTGGGTTTATGCTCACGAGATCTGTATTGCGTTCTACACCAAGAAATACAACGAGGGCAGCAGAATTCTCGAACTGTGAAAGCAGCCCCTCCACCAAACACATGTATATCCTGCTCTCTCAAATCACCAACTCAGTTAACCTTTAAATGCAAAATCTTACACGTGTGGCAGAATAAAAGTTGAATCCACAATCATTTTTTCCATCATTCCCTCTTAGACCTCTGAAGGCTGCAGTATTTTTTTTTCTTTTTTTTTTCTAAAAGATTTTATTTATTTATTTGACAGAGAGAGATCACAAGCAGGCAGAGAGAGGAGGAAGCAGGCTCCCTGCCGAGCAGAGAGCCCGATGCGGGCCTCGATCCCAGGACCCTGAGATCATGACCTGAGCCGAAGGCAGCGGCTTAACCCACTGAGCCACCCAGGCACCCAGGCTGCAGTATTTTACTCAAACCCATTCACTTTCTGAAAACCTCGCTTATTACTCTATAGCTCTAAGTCATTTCCCAGAAAGAATGATCGTAATTGGATAATGAAAATAAAAAAGACAATCTCTGATATTCTTAAAAACTGTACCTTTGCAAGTGAAAGAGGCGATTTTTGTAAAGTTGGTTGTCGAAGTAGGTAGGAGGACTGGTTCAAACTGCAGGGACAGAGCATCTCTCTGTGAGAAATGATGTACATCCTACATGAAAAAAAAAAATCCAAGTTACTATTCTTAGCTGGGTATTTATCCAATTTGAATCAAATCTGTTCAAAGAGCTAAGTAGCTCAGACTGGCGTACAAGCAATTGCTCAGCGTATGTGTCTAGAAGAGTATGAAGAGGGTGCCGATAACCTTCATCCTAATATGGGGTCCAGCAAGGGAAAATGGGTGTAAATTAAAGCAAAGGAGAATTGAGACAAGTGTTCCTGTATCTGTTCCTGAACAATTCTCACGTTCTGCAATTAAACACACACTTCTCAGTTTAAGGTTTACTCTCTGTAAGCATTTACAATTACCTGTATCCAAATAAGGCTGTTTCCTGAATGTAGTATATACATATTTACTGCCGAATCATCTGTCCAAAAGAATCAGAGTGACGAGATTAAAACACAGAGGCAACTAATTCTCGCACCTTAATATAGCAGTTAAAATACCATATTACACATTTCTATACAAAACAGGACTCGCTTTTCAACACTACAATTGAAACTGGGAGCTATTTTCTGTTGGGTATCCTTATAAGTCACAAGAGAAAAAGATCCACACAAAAAGAATGACTTACCAATATAGGATCCCTAAATGATGAACTGTCAGTGGAGAAATTAGGTCATACTATTACTCCTGTAGATGAGCCTAACTAATGGGACAGCTTTAAAAAAGCTATATCCTCCTGTTGCTTAGCCCCTCATTTCCTTATTTAGATGGTCACATTTGAGGAAAAGCAAAACCCTCAGATCTCAAAGCACAGTCTTCCTTTTCACCCTCATCAAACGTGCTCCTATGGGGGGCGCCTGGGTGGCTCAGTGGGTTAAAGCCTCTGCCTTCGGCTCAGGTCCTGATCCCAGGGTCCTGGGATCAAGTTCCGCGTCGGGCTCTCTGCTCAGCAGGGAGCCTGCTTCCCTTCCTATCTCTCTGCCTGTCTCTCTGCCTATTTGTGATCTCTGTCAAATAAATAAATAAAATCTAAAAAAAAAAAAAAAAAAAAAAAAGTGCTCCTATGGGACAGGGGTCTTCTCTCCATTGTTGTCCACCTGGCCATTCTGAGAATCACCAAAACTATGAACCCAAGGACAGGGCAGCTTTCCTGCTAAACCATTACTACTATAACCAATTCGGAGGAATGGAAAGTAAATGAGGCTTGACCGACAATTAAGACTCCCAAATAAAAGTACACTTTGCTACCAATTCTTTCTCCGAATATGTATATGATATGTGTTTGTATGTGTGTGCATGTGTGTATGTATATATATACAGACAACTACATATATATACATATATACCAGCACAGCCTTGCTAACCAATGGATAATATAAACGTCAAGGGCCATATAATATGTGTTGCCTAACAAAGTTCTCAGAAATTTAAAGTGATGAACTAGGCAACTTCTGGTACACAGGACACACATTTTCCAAGACAAAATTCACAGAAATGAACACTAAAATTCACACTATCCTAACTTGCTAGGCATCTAGGAGCAACCAGCACCCAATCAACTATTAAAAGAATGAAACGGCGTGATTTAACTGAGCTTCTGCAAATCAGTAACAATGGAACGCGCGCGAGATGCGAGACTTAAAATACTCTGTGAATATTTATATTAGATTGTTGTGCCTGTTTAACTTGTTCACCAGAATGCCAAAAAAAGGTATCCCCAAGGAAATTCAGAATAATTCCTGGTTGCCACTTAATGTACTCCAAAATAACACAACCTTACTAGCAGCTGCAGGTTGAGGATCAGTTACTGTTTCAACCTCTTTTTTTTTTTTTTTTAAGATTTATTTATTTGACAGAGAGAGACACAGCGAGAGAGGGAGCACAAGCAGGGGGAGTGGGAGAGGAAGAAGCAGGCTTTCCGCTGAGCAGGGAGCCTGATGCAGGGCTCGATCCCAGAGACCTTGGGATCATGACCCGAGCCAAAGGCAGATGCTTAATAGCTGAGCCACCCGGGCGCCCCCTGTTTCAACCTCTTAAGAGAGAAAGCAAAGGCTCTTGGTTTTGCACTGCAATTATACAACCTTCAGGTAAATGATGATGCAGGCTCATCAAAATGTATCATAATAAAAATTTTAAAAGATTCCACCTTACCTGAGGTCTCAGATTTATCTGTAGCTACATAAATAATAGAAAGATGATCTAACAAATCTTGTGTGTTTTCTTCAAAATCTTTTGAGAAGTTTTCCATGGTGACAATTATGCTCATTTGTAGCCGCAGAACATCATCGGATTCCATATAACAACTCTGAGATTGGATGGATGGAAAAAAAAAAAAAAATCATCCAAAGCTTTGTGATTTCAAATTTTAGAAAAAGAAAAACACTATGGTAAGGACATGCGCATTTCTGAAAAGAGAATGTGTCATTTTCTTTTTGGTTTCCAAACCAAAAGTTAGGAAAGGGAAGATAAAAACACTGAATTTTTTATTTTACCTTTAATTGTTGACACACTTTATTATGTAAACTGCATTCCAGTTGCACTTGCAAGAGGCTAGTATTAGTGGTTTCCGCCTAAAAGAAGAAGGTGGTTAAAAACTTAAGAGGCAAAAAAGTTCAATCTCATATTCATAGTAAGCAATCTATCATTTATTCAGGAAATTCATTGATTCATTTAATAAATATTTGAGTATCTACTAAATGCTGGGTATTATTCTAGTAGTTGGAAATGAACATGAATAAGACATAAAAATCTGTCACTGAGCTTACATTCTAATAGAAATCATAAGCTCTCCCTTGGGCAACATGAAAATTCCTATTATGGCAGAAAGGAGATAAATATGTTCTAAATATACACAGGAACACTGTAGTTTGGCATTTCATATACTTTCTGAACGTTCTGTTTCAACATAGGAGTCTTTCATTTCAAAGTAGGTTCACCCAGTAACAGCCAATTAGCTGTTCTTATGCCAGCCTTCCATTAGTGGAATGATGTCACAAGTGGTAACAAGACCCTCAGAGGAGTCTAACATTCCACTGGTCATCTCATCCTTTTTAATATGTAAAAGAGCTACGGCCGGAAGAGACCAAGGCAAAGGAAAAGAATGCAGAATTTCATCAAACGCAGAGATCGGAACAGCTGCTTGGGATGATAACTGATGTATCTTTAAGAGGAGGAAATGCAAACCCCAATCCAGGAATACAGCCCTGTGGGTGGGAGGGAGGGGGATGCAGACAGTGAAGGCACAGGGCAGTCAGGTAGTGAGGCATGTAAATCCAAATGGCTGCGAGAGTTCCTGTTTTGCTAGGTCTGATGTGTTTGGCAAAGTGATTATAAAATTTAAAAAGGCACTCAGCTTGGCAGCCACAGTCAGGACACCAGGAAATCTCAGTACAGTAAGAGGCACTCCCCAAATCCTTGGCTGACTTAATTGTGGGTAAGCATTTCTTCACTCCAGGAAGATTCAGTATCAAGTAGAAGAACCACAGTAGTGTTTGACTTGTCAGATTTATTAAGAATTACCTAAGTTTATTATGTTAAAAAACACATTTTTAACAACTGCAATTGTCATTCAGTGATTAAAGTAGCCAAACTGGAGTCAAATATAATGCATTTTAAAATGCAGTGAAGATAGTTAAGAAGTTTAACCAAGCTTGTAAGCGGGACCAAATATTAACCAGAAGTTCTTTTAAAAAGCAATTGCTAGTATCTGCTAGACTTAAACAGAACAATACCATTTGTAAATGGAATCTAAAATCTTAAGGAAGAACCAGATTTCTGAATTTGTCTCTCTGTAAATGAGTCCCACCATCAAAGACATAAAAAGAAAAAGCCCACCACTTCTGAAACTGCTTTAGCCAGTTATAAAAGACCTGCTCACACACTAATCTAATAGACACTTTTTTCATTTTGTCCAACTCATCTGCTAATTTAACCCCATTATCCACATCTCTTGGTTCTTCTCCTTCCTCTTTGAGGCTCTTCCTCTCTCCTCTCAAGATGTTAGAGTTGTTCTGGATTCTCTCTTTTGCCCTCTTCACTCTCTCCCCCCAGGGAAGAGACACGGAAGCTGCCTGCACTTCTCTCTCCAGCTCAGCCCTGTCCGCATACCCATGTCCACTCCTCCTCAATGCTCACATTCGCCAAGACAGCTGCTACCCTTGCTGTGCGTGTTGCCCTGGCACCATTATTCATAGTTATTTATGACAGAAACCTGAACACCAACTTCGCTCTACCTCCTCACTTACCCTTCTCAAACAAAACCATAACCAAGTTATACTGACCCCACCTCCTCAGTACCCTTGAATCCATTCACTTCTCTTCATTCCTAATACCCTGGAGATCAAGGGTCGGCAAACTATGCCCATGGGCCAAGTCCAGCCTACTGCCTGTGTTTGTAAATAAAGCTTTATTGGATGCCAGCTGTGTTCATTCTTTTATGGACTGTCTATGGCTGCTTTCATGCTACAACTGCAGAGATGACTACTTGCAACAGAAATCACATGGCCTACAAAGCCAAAATTTACTCTTTAGGCCTTTACAGAAAAAGTTTAGGGACAGTTGTCCTCGTGGAAGGGAGGGGAGGGAGGGAGGAGACAGGTGGGCTTGCGTTCTCCCTGTGTCTACCTCTGTCCTCTCCATTCCAGTCTCCACACTGCATCAAGAGTGAGCTTACAAATATGCAAATCAGGTGACGCCACTATCTGCTCAAAGCCCATCAAAGACCAAATCCTTTACTGTAGCCACAAAACTCAGGCACCTCCCAAGTCTTCACCACCTTAATTATGCTCTCGCCTCACTAGTCTACTTTCTGCTGTTTGCCTTCAACCTCCAAATTCATCCTTCTGCTGTGGACTCACATCCCCAAATCCAGCCTTCCTCTACTAAGCTAAACCTTCATGTCCAGCTTAAACATCCCATTCACCAAGGTTCTCCCTGACACCGTAGCTGAGGTAACTGCCCATTACTTACACCCACGGCACCTTTCCCCTGACAACCTGCCCAGGTCTGTCTTCCCAGAAGATTGCAAGCACCTTGTTTGATGCTTTTACTGTAGAGCCTACCACTAAATTCAATATGCAGTTAGTGAATAAAGAGAAGTGGGCACACAGCCACAGATGCTTGCTTGAAAAAGGTTAAGTCTGAAATAGGCAAGAAACGAAAAATAATAAACAATGGCTACAAAATAAAAGAATATACCAAAACCTGTCTCTTGACATGTACTTCTGACCTAAAACTACCCTCCACAAAAAAAGTTTAAAGAAAAACCCCTATCAACACATTTTTAACATATGCATTTATAATAGTTGTGTTTTTTGAAAATTTACAGCAATTTAACTATAAGCCTTAACCTCAGAAGGTAATTCTCTTACCTAAATATTTCTTCAAATGTTGAAATATTATAAGTTCAGAATTAGGATTTTTGAACACGATGAAACAATCCAATTTGCAGGGTGATCTGATGTAATATAAAGCCCAGTATTTGGTCATTCTTGGTAAGTTTCTGGATCAATTTCTTATTTACCATTTTAAGTAAGACTCCTCTCTTAGTCGAAAGGGCAATAAAAATACACTACTGTATTGTTTCAGTTGTTGTAGAACATTTCAGAGTCCCACAAGGGGGAGTCCCAACACCTCCAAACTGTCCTTGAAGCAGGCCAATTTTTCTCAAAGAGCAATTTAAAGGCTCATGTCTTCATCAAAAGAACAAAACTAATGTAATCCTGACTTAAGAAAGTAAACTATAACCAAAACATGAGCTACTTAGGGCAAACACACACACACACACACACACACACACACACACACACACAATTTTCTCTGAAAGGACCACACACACACACACACACACACACACACAATTTTCTCTGAAAGGACCACACACACACACACACACACACACAATTTTCTCTGAAAGGACCCCAGCTGAGCACATGTGTTAAGACGGTGGGACATCCCCTTGTGTGTGTGCCTGGGCAGATTATAAAAGGAAAAGAGAAACCTACTTCTTTACTTTTCAAACCCTCCAAAATCACTTTAACAAATTAGTTCATAAATTTCACAGCCAAAAAATAAAATAATTTCTTGGTTGTTCCATGCAGTACAATGGTATTATTCCCTTGTAGAAGCTGGGGGGAAATGTGGTTTGGCAGGTTTAAATGACTTATCAAAGGTCCTAAGGTTAGCTAATGGAAACCAGGAAAAAAAAAAAATAGCAGGTCTTTAACACAGGTCAGTACTTTTTTCTAAGTAAATCAGAACAGACCAAGTATACTTCTCCTAAATTTAAAAGCTGGAAATTTCTTCACCATGGAAACATGTATTTAAAAACCCTACCAGGAGAAAATGCAACAGTCCAGAAAATGGCAGGGTTAAAAACTCCCTTTTGTAATGGCTTATATTCCCATGGTTTTGTGTTATGACTCTAGCTGACTGGATCTGAGAGAGAAGAAATCACCTAGTTCTCTTCTGGCTAAGAAACTGGTCTGAGGGCAGCAGGCCCAGGCAGAGTGTCATCTGGGGTATCATGTATAAGTAAAGAGGAAAGGAAATGATAGACTTCAAATCCAGCCCTCTTAGATGACTTCTACAAACAAGAATAAACCAATATCGTAGCAAAAATATATGAGAATCTATAATACACTGATACAAACAGAGTGATCAAGAGCCTTGAAATCAGGGCGTTGGCAGTAATGACCACACACAGAAAACTTGCATTTAAGGAATATTTGAGGAATACATAAAAGAATTATAGATAAATTCCAATATTAGGTCTCACTTTTCTCCCCTTCTACAATTTTTAATGCTAAATTTTAAAGGTTCTTTTCCAGGTAAATGTCTTTCAGCAGGAATCCAGATTCTGTATAAGCCATGTGACCATTCCAGACAGTGGCCCCATCTACAGTGCTAGGTACAACACAATCTATACAGCAAGTAAGTTTGCATAAAACAGGCCCTTTCTTGGGTCCCTTCCATACAAGAGCCACGCTCTGTAACCCAACTCCTAATTTAGTGTTTCCTGTACAACAGCCAGGCTCAGTGGAGTTATTAGTCAGCACTGTAGGGTTGCTTTCTCTCCTCTCTAGCAACTGGGCTTCAGCCCTCTTCCTAACCACTGCTCTGCTAATCCTCAGATATTTAACCACTGAAACAAAATTCATCTACCCTGCCAGACCCCTTGCTAAAATATCTGTAAAAACCTAGGAAATGGCTGAAATTCATTTTTGTTTTAAGGGAAGAGGGATAAAAGCTCATGTGCTGCATTTTCTCTTATCCACATCTTTTCCAGAAAAGGCTTTGCTGTTAACTCAGTTGGAGATGAAACCCCGGCCACAACCTCAGAGGTGGGGCACCTGCATGGCTCAGTGGGTTAAACCTCTGTCTTTAGCTCAGGTCATGATCTCAGGGTCCTGGATCGAGCCCCGCATCAGGCTCTCTGCTCAGCGGGGAGCCTGCTTCCCCCTCTCTCTCTGCCTGCCTCTCTGCCAACTTGTGACCTCTCTCTGTCAAATAAATAAATAAAATCTTAAAACAAACAAAAAACCTTAGGGGCATCCTCTACCCTGCCTAAGACTCAGTTTCCTCTTTGATAAAACAGAGTTAGTGAGGTCACAGCCATGTTATGAGCCCGAAACAAAACCCACAGAGCACACACAGAACACATGGTAGACCTTCCAAAGGGAGTATTATTGTTTTCATTTGGTCATTCACAATTAATGCATTAAATGAGTAAAACTTCACAGAAAATAACTTAAATGCTTCTGGGAAATGGTTTTTCCCACATCAAGGTTGTAAGAGAGGGAAACTCCTCTTCCACACTCTTTTGGTTTCTAAGAGAAGAGGGTTGTTGTTGTCATTTCTAAAACACTTCAAGTTCTTTTTGTCTTATTTCACATTTGGTTTAGAACCCAAGAAAAGAGAAGAGCCATGTGTTGCCCACAAGCTTCTACCTTCCTGAAATGCGCCAGAAACCGTGAAACCAAGTTAGCAAAAAGCAATGTGGAAAGCAAGTTAGCATTTAGATACTGAGACCTGTCATTGGACCAAATGCCAGTAGCCTACATGGTGCAATACTTCAGCTTTTGCACTTGGGAAGCTGGCTTTTCGCTGTTACAAGCTGGGTTGGCAGTTTCAGGAGAGCTTTGTGGGATTTTCACCTTGGTAGGTCATGTGGCATATGGTGACTTGATCCAAAGGCAAGCAGCTATTTTTATACAATTGGATGCTGTGGGCCTTGAGCAAATGGCAAGCAGGTCCTGAAGGCCTGGCTCAGGTCTTGACCCTGGGCCCAGGTTCCACAGAATTTGGGGCTTTCATGATGCAGGCGGTGGAAGCTAGACCTTGAGCAATGTGGGTGTAGCTTTTACCTAAATAAGAGTAGCCATGGCAAAAGTCAGCCATGGCTATGGAAGAAAGGATGACGCAGTGGGAAACAGTATAGTGGTTCCTCAAAAAAAAATCAAACATGGAATTACTAAGTGATCCAGTAATTCTATTTCTAGGTATATGCCCAAAAGTGATAGGAGGAACTCGAACAGGTATTTGTACACCCAAATCCATAGCTGCATTACATACAGTAGTCAGAAGTTGAAACAACCCAAAATCCATCCATGGATGAATGACTAAACAAAACATGGTGTATCCATACAATGGCATGTTACCTAGTCTTAAGGAAGATCTGACACATATACTAGAACACGGATGGACCCTGAAAACATTGTAACAGAGTGAAATAGGCCAGACACAAAAGGACAAATATTCTGTGATTCCACTTATATGAGGGGGCCTAGAACAGTCAAATTCATAGAGACAGAAAGCAGACTAATGGTCCTGGGGAGGACTGAGAGGAAAGGTTAATGGAGCGTTGCTATGTAGTGGGTGTAAGAGCTTCAGTTGGGGAAGATGAGAAAGTTCTAGAATGGGTGATGGTGATGATCGCATGACAGTGTGAATGTACTTCATCATGCCACTCAGCTGTACACTTAAAATGGTAGTTTATGGTTCATATACTTCACCACTAGAAAGGGAAAGGGAAGGGGAGAAGGAAAAAGGAAAAGGAAAAGATGTTCTAGTGAGGACTCCTCTCACAATAGAGAGAGCTCCCAGAGCTGGACCATCTGCTTTTATTGCCAGATCTTGGAAGAAACTGTTGGGTCCAACTCCAGACAGACAGTACAGACAGGCTGCTCCAAATTCTGTTCCTTTTTTATGCATTATCTTCATGGCCAAGAGTTGGAACTACGAAAGAGTTTAAATTCTCACTTAAATTCATGTGGGCCGGTCTACAGACTCAGAAGTTCCTCCCCATCACACTGGCTCCAGATTTATTAATCATCTAAATGCTAACCACTGTTTTAGATGCTCAAGATCCAAAATGACAGATACACAGACAGATGGCAGATTTTATAAATAAAGAAGCAATAAGCTAATCAGATAGAAGAGATGCTCTTATCTTGAGTTGAGGCAGACAAGCAATTTGACAGAATTAACCGCATGCACAAAGAAAGCAACCACTAAGGTTAGAACAATCCGTTCACTCTGGACATCAGAGAAGTGCTGGAAGGTTAGGGACACATGATTTAGTTTTCCTATCAGAGCAAGATGAACAAAAAGGGCAGATGGAGGAAGAAGGAGGGAGTGAGAGCTCCCCTTAAGAGAAAGATTAACCTCTTAGAGAACAATTAGACAGAACATGACTGAGAAAATGAGGCCTCAAAAGTCCAGCTCAACAGAATCCAGAGAGATGGACATAGCCTGGTAGCTAACTGAAGTGAGGGAGAGAGACCTTTGTGCTCATTGGAGCATTTAAAAAATGGAATAGGGTGCCTGGGTGGCTCAGTTGGTTAAGCTCAGTTGGATCATGACCCCAGCTCAGGTCATGATCCCGGGGTCTCAGGATCAAGTCCCACATCAGGCTCCCTTCTCAGCAGGGAGCCTGCTTCTCCCTCTGCTCTTCACCCTGCTTGTGCTCGCTCTCACTTGTGCTCTCTCTCTCAAATACATAAATCTTTAAAAAGAAAATTCTAAAAAAAAGTAATAATAATAAGTAAAAATTAAAAAATAAAAAATGTAATTAAAGAAGAAAAGCAAGACCTTAGCAGAAAGGAACTGCTCCCCCTGAAGAAACCAGGCTTCCATTACAGGAGGTATGGAGAAAGGCACTTGTAAAGCCAGGTGCAGAATCCACAGTAAGAACAGCTGAGGACTGAGACAGCTAAACCCAGGACAACTACATAAGATCTGGAGAGGTTCAGGGATACAGAGGACAGGAGGTTCAGAGCAGAATGCTCAGAGAATACAAGGTGGAGACACAGCTACGGCCCATGCCCTGGAGGAACATGTTTATGAAGTTCACAGAAGTAGGACTCAATCTAAGAGAAGGCGCAGCAAGAAGAGGAAACCCATTCAAGGGGAGCCAGGCAAGACTATGGAGACAGACTGACCCCCAGGCCTGATTTAGATGTTGGTATGATAGGAGCATCTCCAGAGGAAGACTCTCCAACACAGGGAAGAGAAGATTTGTTTGAAAGCAGATGCTTTTAGCAGACCCAGAACTCATTGATTTTCATCTCTCTTCCTTTAGGAGAACTCCCAAGAAAATATCTAAAGAAACATCTAGAGAGAAGAGAAAAAAGTATATATATATATATATATATATATAAAATCACACATGTACATGTATATGTGTGTGTGTATGTGTGTGTGTGTATATATATATATATATATATATATATATATATATATATAAAATACAGATCAAAAAGAACAAGGAAAAAAAAAAGGACTTAGCCAATTCCAGAAAACAGTAGCAGCCTTACAGATGTTTGAGAAAGAAAAAGACCAACAAAAGAAGCTGGTTAAATAGCTAGAAACTCAGGGTGCCTGGGTGGCTCAGTGGATTGAGCCGCTGCCTTCAGCTCAGGTCATGATCTCAGGGTCCTGGGATCTAGCCCCGCATCAGACTCTCTGCTCAGCAGGGAGCCTGCTTCCCCTCCTCTCTCTCTGCCTGCCTCTCTGCCTACTTGTGATCTCTCTCTCTGTCAAATAAATAAATAAAATCTTAAAAAAAAAAAATAGCTAGAAACTCAACTGAGCCTTCCTGAGAGGAAGAGGGGCCAGGAGAAGTCAAGCACATTCTGGAGGAATAGCCCCGAATGGCAGAGAAAGCGAGGCAAGCTCACAACCTGGGGGAGACGGTGAGTGGCTCACGGCCAACACGCTATCCCCACCGGGCCCCAAGCTTCCTAAATGTCAGTAGCAGCTCCCCTCCAGGAATCAGGTGAGAACAATGCTCCACTGGAAACAGGTGGGGCTGAAAGGGAAAAGCCTTCTCTAAAAAGTAGGTTCCAGGGTGATGAACACTGGGGAGGATGTGCTATGGTGAGCGCTGTGAACTGTGTAAGACTGATGAATCACAGACCTGTACCCTTGAAACAAATAATACATTCTATGTTAATTTAAAAAAAAAAAAAAAACCTCACATTGTGAAGTAAAAACTGCCACGACTAACAAGTTAATGCTAGAATCCTACCATGTTATGACTGGCTTGTTAAAAAAAGAAGAAGAAAAAGTAGGTTCCAGAAACCTAAATGAGTCTACTGTAAGAAGCTGTGGAAACCATTGTGCTCACAGATCCTAGTGCCCCTGCCCAGGCACTGCAGCCCTCTGTCCTCAACAGGGTGTCCCCACCTTCCAGCACAGAGATTCCAGAAACAAGGGCTTCTTACAGGAAGGAGAACAAAAACACACCTGTCACCAGGCTGCCACCATTGCCAAGTGCTCACTCAGAGGGAAGACCAGAGTGCCTCTGGGGCTCGCTCCTGAGAGGAGCTGGTCTGTGCAAGGGGCACTTCCCCAAGCTCCTGAGGTCCCAAGGCAGCCTCCTGATGGGCAATCTCTCCTCACTGAGTTTAAATACAAAGGTCTTGGAATCAAAACAACTGGCATAAACTGAAGCCAAAACCAAGGTGATGCTCTCCATCCTCCATCCCTCTTTTTGGCCAGAAGAAGTGTTAGGAATCATTCTGCTTAGAATTAGTCCCTTGAGGGCTGGAATGGGAGGCATGTTTTCCAAATCTGGTGGATGGCAGGTTGATACCCGATATTCCTGTTTATCTTAAGAGTCTAGACTCAAGGAAGGCTCAAAAGAGACTTGATACATTTTGAGATTTTTTTTTCCTTTTAATTTTTAAGCAATCTCTTCACCCAACGTGGGCTTCGAACTCACAATCCTAAGATCATGGTCTACTGACTGAGCCAGCCAGGAGCCCGGAGTGACTTAATATTAAGTCAGTATAACTTGAGGAAGACTCATGCGTTCTAGCAAGAGCAGGCCCGGGCTCTGGCTGCTGAAGGCTCCCCAGCTCACACAGGTGTGGAAAACCTCTCGGGCTAAGACCAAAAAAATAAGAAACTGGGGAGGGCTTCAAATTCTTTTAATGTTAACTCACAAGCCAAGATAATTTGATATGGGACTATAGACTTGAATTTTCACATCTTGCCAGAGGACTGAATCTCTGAATTTAAAAATTCTCCAAGAGTTTCACAATAGGAGAAGGTTTATAGTCAAAATATCTTTTTTTTTTTTTTTTAAGTTAAGTGATGAATGCAAATTTTAGTTAGGGTTCAGGTACTAGTTCTAAGCATTTTATAAGCATGAATTTAGTCAACAGCTACAGCAATCCTATGAAGTACTCTATTATTATTTATTTTAGATGAATTAAGACACAAGGAGGTTAGGTAACTTGGCCAAGGTCACTCAGAGGTGACCTAGATTTTTACCCAGGTGGTGTGGTTTTAGAATGCACCTTATTCACTACACTATAATCTCTATGATGGGACATACTTATATGGCTGGTGTTTTTTTATTGGAGTATCTTAATTCTGTTATTTGATACCACTGCAAAAACTCTGATAAGCTGTATTCAATATCATACTTGAAAAGAATTCAGAATGGGAAACAGATGAGGACATGAACTTTCAACCTTAACTGCAGTGTGCCTTTGGAATGGACTATTAGTGAATTATTCTAATCTGTCTCAGAGCTTTCAAGAGGCAAACTCAGCAATGTTCCCCAACAATCTGAGGAGGATCAAAGAAATGGGGGTTTGGTTCCAGTGGGAGGAGGAACAGACCAAGGACAGTGGGAGCACAGTTGCCAGGAGTCTGCTGATCTCCTTGCCAGAGGAAAGGAAAACCCCATCTTGATAACAGGCAAGCCCTGTGGGTCACAGGTACAAAAACTGAGGAATGTTACAAGGAAAGGATTCTCTTTCCCTAAATTCACCTATCCTATTGCCCCAACTCTTCCTCTCCCCTTGGAGGTAGAGGGGGTTGCCAGAACATGATGCTGTACTGAGGACAGCACAGAGAAGGGTAGGGGCTCACAGAGGAGCTGGTTTCTTTCCTCTCTACTCTTGAGAAGAGGGTCTGTCCTTCAGACTCAAAACCCCCTTCTGACGGGCCACTCTGTGATCTACCCAATGGAACAGAGAGTTGGTAACTTTCTCTCTGAGCTCAGCTGATACATAAGAATGTGGCTTATCAGCAATATGACTGGCATTTTGGTTCCCTGACTTCTCATTTTCTATTTTTAAGTATTATCCATGCCTGGCATGAAGCCCAGTGTGGGGCTTGAACTCACAACCCTGCGATCAAGACCTGAACAGAGATCAAAAGTTGGACACTTAACTTACTGAG
The DNA here is from genome assembly GCF_030435805.1 of Mustela lutreola. NCBI lineage: Eukaryota > Metazoa > Chordata > Mammalia > Carnivora > Mustelidae > Mustela > Mustela lutreola. The sequence goes on along the minus strand of NC_081290.1, from coordinate 124,235,885 downwards.
CCACCCAGGCACCACCCCTAACTACACGTCCACTAGTTTAGAACTTGGCCAGGAATACAGGCATTATTTGTTGGGCATCTTCAAATACCCCAACAAAAGTTTCTAGAATATTCTAACATAATGAATGTTTGAAAGAAGTCAAAAAAGATTCTTGTCTCTTAAGTTCATAAATAGCTGAAATGATAGTTTTTTCCTTTGAAGGTCACTTATTCACTGTGTGTTATATGGTCAGACTGTGCTAGGTAATCAGAAAACAAATACTGGCTAAGACAGGATTCCTGCTCTTGAGGAGCTTATAATCTTGGCGAAGGAAAATACACATTTAAAAACAGAAACTTCTGAATACTGTATTTATTATGCTAGGGATCTCTCGGGGTTTTCCGTAAGGAGCCAGCCAATTCTCCTGGGAGGGAGAAAAGAAACAAGGTAAGTGCCGAGTTAAAGAACTGATCAGGTAACTGCTCTCCAAGAACACTGTTCGCTCCTGCCAAGACAGCAGAGATTTTAGAGAAGCAACAGGGAGAAGACGGAGGGGAGGCACTCCCTGCTCTGTCGAACAGAAGGAAGAGATACCCACCCCCACACACCTAGGCATTTCTCCCTCCAGTCTTTCCCTCCCCTTCCTTCCACTCACAGGCCCCCTATTCTCCACTTCCCACAGTCCCATCCCCTTGAATCATCCTCATTGGGATGAGACGAAAAAGAGGAAAAGGTATAAAATTAAGCAATTCCTTGCGTTTTCCCCCCAATTCCCTTGCTTTTAAAAGCCATTTTCATGCATGTAAATGCTCCTCACTTGCTCCCTATGTGTACTATTTCTATAGCACTGTATTCATTATTGATATATTAGTATTCTTTTGTCCTTCTCTTAATGTCCAGTATCAACTTTAAAAATGCACACATCCCTTATAAAGATTCTATTTCCAAAAAATAAAAACAAAATAAAAGCCATATTCAGAGGCAAGTATACAGACAAAAATTAAGTAATGGCATTTATCTAACACATAGTAATACTTTTCCAGAGACTAACACTGTATCATATTATGTTCAAAAAAAATCAAATAACTTTTATCACACAAAGAAACAGTACTAAATACATTATTGATGACACACAGATTTGTAGGCATTCTCAGCTATCACATTCAGAAAATCTGTTTCTTCCATTTAACTAATTATGGAAGCCCATCAAGAAAACAGGGCCACTAGAGAGGTTACATTTCCCGGTTCTCAATCTTCCATCTCAAAATCCAGGATCAGACTCTTGCAACTTAGTGAGAAATGTGCCCCCTTCTCTTTTGTGGAATTGTGATTAAAAAGACTTTCCCTTGGTCCCCGCCCCATAGTGATTTTAGATTCCCTTTCAGATTGCCACACTTAATTAACAGGGATCAGCATCTGTAAGGCGAGAAGCAGGAAAGCACCCTGGGGCACCCTCCCCCAGCCTGGCAGGCATGGGGCTCCAAGCAACACTTGCCCAACACCTGTCCCAGGCAGGCACAAGGGCCTGACATCACCACTCCAAAAGTGAGGGCTGTGTCCATCTGAAAAGGTGAGGAACTCCTAGTCTGAAGTGCATTAGGTATCACACTGCACACCCAGAAAGAAGCTCTCAAGCTCTCCTTCACACCGTCCAGCAACACTAGACTGTGGTGGGGAAGTGGAACCCTTATCACAGGCATGCACACTCAGAAAGCACACTGAGAGCAGATGATAAAACATCGGTCCTGGTTCTCGTTGCCAAGGATGACGGTGGTCTTGGGTCTTACCTCTAAATTTTCAGTCCTCTGGTCCCCTCCCACCTTATCTAAGGATTACATTGTAATTGTTTGTAACAACAATCTCACTTTTAGATAATTTGGTAATATGACACCATGTTAGGACACACATACCCCTTTAATTGGTGAGACTGTATGCCATGGGCTTTCCTCTCACTTCTACACTTCTCTGGGTTTCCCAGTTTGGCTTACCATTTTATTTTTAGCAATAAACATTATTTTACAATGATCCTAATAACAATAACTTGAGTCCTTGTAAATCTCAGAGACAAGCCAATTGCAACAGTGAGACTCTAGGCCAGATTCTGAGACAATGCCAGTTTCAAATATTCTTTGAATTATGCTCAAATAAACCACAGAAACACTCCTCAAATCTCAGTGGTTTAGAACCAAAATAGCACTGTAAAAAAATTAAAAAATAAAAACTTTCACTTTTCACAAGCCTAACACAACTCTATTTATGTATTCTATTTCACCTTCTATCTTACAGTTACAATCATCAAGTAGAGCCTACCTTCTATTCTACTATCCACTTGTCAGATTAAGCACCATGATTATAACTTGGAAGAATCACTTAATAGTCTGCCATACTGATGTAATCAAACTCATCGAATCCTCCCTCTACTGTTGAGCCTTTAAGGTGTTTCTACGGTTTTATTACCATTACAAAAATGTGGCCCAAAACCACATTTCACTTGCTGTTTGTGTTTTGTGGAACATGAATTACAGACTCAACAGATATTAGAGTCATCATGATGCTTCGCACATCTGAGAAAATCCTACAGCAGACTGAGCTGTGCTATGGATCCCTATTCAGCTCTCAGCCTCCACCAAGTAATTTAAACTCTGAGTCTCTTCTACAATTTCTAAAATAAGAATATTACCACCTGCCCTGGGAATAAATTTGGTGAAGGTCAGTGTGGCTGATGTGGTGAAAAGGTGAAGTCATACAAATCTTACAGGGAACGACAGGTAGATACGCTATTTGGGGATCTCAAGTCGGACGCCCACTGACTCACCTATCTATTAAAAACTCTGGGGCCATGTTTATAGCAGCAATGGCCACGGTCGCCGAACTGTGGAAAGAACCAAGATGCCCTTCAACGGACGAATGGATAAGGAAGATGTGGTGCCAATACACTATGGAGTATTATGCCTCCACCAGAAAGATGAATACCTAACTTTTGTAGCAACATGGACGGGACTGGAAGAGATTATGCTGAGTGAAATAAGTCAAGCAGAGAGAGTCAATTATCATATGGTTTCACTTATTTGCGGAGCATAACAAATAGCATGGAGGACATGGGAGATAGAGAGGAGAAGGGAGTTGGGGGAAATTGGAAGGGGAGGTGAACCATGAGAGACTGTGGACTCTGAAAACCAATCTGAGGGTTTTGAAGAGGGGGGGTGGGAGGTTGGGGGAACCAGGTGGTGGGTATTATAGAGGGCACGGATTGCATGGAGCACTGGGTGTGGTGCAAAATAATGAATACTGTTGTGCTGAAAATAAATAAAAAATAAATTAAAAAACAAAAAACAAACAAACAAATAAACTCTGGGGCCCTCAGTGTACTGAACATTACACTGATGGTGAGATTGTAAAAAGGAGAAGGAAAGAGGCCCTGTCCCAGCCAGCCTCATGGAAAAGCATGGGAGAGAAATGATAGAGGACCGGGGCCCCAAATGTTCAAGCAAGGGCCTAAAAAGAGTACCGTGGGACTGGAGCACAGGTTCACCTGGGACCCTGGGAAGCCTGCAGAGGGGGTGAAACCGAACTGAGTCTCAAAGGATGGAATGAGAAGGACTGTGAGAATTACAGGAGGTGAGAGCTTATGAAGGGAAGGCAGTATATGTAAGAAGGGATGGCATATTCTTACAGTGAGCAGTTTTGGAGGCCAGCGTGGAGGAGGAAAGTAGGGGACATCTGGGGCTGCCGAGGAAGCTGGAGCAGAGGCCAAGGGCCTCCTACGCCAAGCTCTGGGAGTCAGATAGTACAGAGCCCAGGGAAGCATTGAGGGACATTGCTTTGGAGAATGCTAGAGCAGCGGTGTGGCACATGCACTGGAGTGGAGAATGACCAGAAAAAGCCAAGGGCCAAATAACGACAAGACTACAGCAAAAGGAGAGGGACCTCAGACTCTTACTGGGACCCACTGTAACAGTGACTTCTCACCTGCTAGGAACCCTTATTTCATAAAGGGCAAAATAAATGAAAAAGAAGGGCCAGATGAGAAGGTTTAAAAAGTTAAAAGCAATCTCAAGTCCTCATGTTCCTCTACTTTATTCCTAAGAGCAAACACACATGTGCAGCAGATTGACAGAAACATACACCCTCCTCTCCACGGAACTCGGCAGCCGCTACAACACACCAGGCCAGTAAGAATCTAGAGAGAAGACGAATCACACACACATATCTGTTTCCAGAAGTGAGCGAGCCATTTCATCTGATTCAACTGAGCAAGAAAAATGCAAAAGTCAGATACCAGTAGGTGAAAGACAAACAAAAAAGACCAAAATGAGCCTATATTGCAAAAAAATTAGGTAATAATTGTTCACTGACACCCTAGTTTATTCCATGAGATAGACCCATTTTTTGTTATTCCAAGCAACAAACTGGTATCTTAAGCTTAGGATATTCATATTAGAAGGGCAGAAGCAGGGGTTCCCCAGGTGGCACTCTCAGCTAAGCACCCAACTCTTGGTTTCAGCTCAGTCATGAGCTCAGGGTCATGGCACTGAGCCCCGCATCAGGCTCCATGCTCAGCGGCGAGTCCGCTGGTAGATTCTCTCTCCCTATCCCTCTGCCCCTCCCCCACTGCACTGTCTTGCTATCTCTAAAATAAATTAAATCTTAAAAAAAAAAAAAGAGGGCAGAAGCAATTATGATCTATATGACAATACAAATATGAACACTATTTTCCCCCTAATAGTAGAGAGAAGATTAAATAAAATGGACAGTTGGACCAATTTTCCTAAACATATGCTCTTTTAGAAAAGGAGGATAAAATACCAAATAATGCCCTTTTCAGAGTACTTTAATAAAATTATACTCTGGAGGTTAAGCTCTGTCCTGTATGCTTTACAGACGCTCATTTAATGCTTCCAAAAAAGGTAGGGTGGCTCAGTGGAAAGATCCAAGGCTTCTTGGAAACACACAGAGGTATAAGATTGGCTTTTTAATCTCATACAAGAAATTAATTTTTCCTCCAGCTTGTATCCCTAAAATAAATCCATAATTTTGGGGCATTACCTAAACTTAACTTATGTCACAGCTATCTGAATCTTATTTGTTAATTTATTAATAAATAAATAAATGCTGGGCATGGAGCCTAATGTGGGGCTTGAACTCACGACCAAGAAACCTGAGCTGAAATCAAGAGCTGGACATTTAACCAACTGAGCCACCCAGTTGCCCCAGCTACCTGAATCTTTCAATGGTTTTCGTGAGAGTAACACTGATGGACGTCACAGTATATTCGCATGAGGTGATCTGCAGCAAGTGGCAAGGATATGTGAGTGATGCCATAAAATTTCTAGTTGTTACCCCAGGAAGCAATTTTAAGGAAGTGTGAGAGAAGAGCCGTGACAACCTCCTGTATATGAAAAACTCAGTATAGCAGATCCCCAGTGGAAAGAGCTCCCCTGTCTTCCATCAACATTTACTTCTTCATACGCATATACACAGTTTGTAAGAATGCGGAGAAAAAGGGAGCCCTAGTGCACCTTTGGTGGCTGGTGGGAATGTAAGACGGGGCAGCCACTATGGAAACAATACAACCATTCTTTAAAATACTGAAAACAGAACTACCCTATGATCCAGCGATTCGACTTCTGAGTATTTATCCAAAGGAAATGAAAACACCAACTGGGAAAAATATCTGCACTTTCATGTTCATTGTAGCATTTTCTTTTAAGTAGGCTCCATGCCCAGGGTGGGGCCCAACACACAGGGCTTGAACTCATGATTGTGAGACCAAGACCAGAGCCGAGATCAAGAGTTGGATGCTTAACCGACTGAGCCACCCGATCATTTTTTTTTTAATCATGGGTAAGACAGGGAAACCATCTAAGTGTCTGTCAACGAATGAATGGATAAGAAAATGTGATATGTATATCCAATGCAATATTATTCAGTCAAAAAAGAAGGAAAGCCTGCCATTTGCAACAACATGGGTGGACTCAGAGAGCATTATACTAAGTGAAATAAGACAGAGAAAAACAGACATGGTCTCACTTATATGTGGACTCTATGGAGGAAAAAACCACACACACACACATGCATGCGTGCGTGCACACACACGCACACAACTGAACTCACGAGACAACAGATTCAAGATTGCCGGAGGTGGGATATGCAGGGGGAGCAGAGCGGGTGACAGTGGTGAAAATGTACAAACTCCTGATTATAAAAGCAATAAGTCCTGGAGACGTAAAGCACAGCACGCTGGGAAAAATGGTTTATAATCATGCAATTTAACCCAAAGGTTCTAGAAGCCTCCCTGTGTAGCCCTAGCTCTCCACTAATAACATATTTAAATGCTTTTTTCTAGCAATCTCCCTAAAGCCTCCTTGAAACTATGTACATTTTTGTACTCCATAATCTTATTTGGTAATTTTCCTGTTTATCCCTGGATGTGTAAAATGACTTTCACACAGTCATGCCGATGCCTGTTATTTGAGCACCTATGATGGGGTCAGTAGAGCAATGGTCTCTGCCCTGCGGAGCTGAGGTTCTAAGTGAGGGAAAGGCACGAACAGCTGTCACTATTTGTACTGAGCTCTCCATGCTCCTAGCCATCCTGGCACATGACCAAAACCTCATTCTGCTTCTCGATGTCTGAGTTACAGTGGAGGCACCTGCATCAGGTGTGTGAAGCCATACACGTTACAGTGATCTGCAGCTGTACACAGCTGTCTCTTGATTACTTTCAACTTAATTTCTCACCATGGAACTGTGTTGGGTTTGGAGCCGCAAAACAGCTGACGCCTTCCGTGATCCTCCTGACAACTGAGGATGTTGACAACTCAAATTTCTTTGACGTTTTAAAGCAATAGCTCATGGTCATGTTAAAATTGCCGTTTCATTTATATTTCCTCCACAGAGCACCAGAAGGGCTTTGCTGAACAACACTCCTAGCTTTGCAAAATACTTCAGCTGTTTTTCCTTCCCTGATTAGCAAGTCTATAGCTCGGTAGAATCAAGCAGCATCTGCTCATTTTGGAGCCTTCACCTTCTAGACACTTTATATTCAGGAATCCTTGGGTAAATCCTTGTGTGCATGTCTTTGTCTCCTGTTACCTATGTTTAAGCCAGGTAATTTTTTTTTTAATATGCAATTAAACTGAAATCCAACTCTATTTAGGCTCAGATGTGACATCAACCAGAACGTATAGCAGGCTGTACCTTTTACTCAAAGAAATCTAAAAGTTATTTGGCCCTCTTATTGTTTGAGTGAGAATTCTTTTAAATGATTGTTATCACCTTAGTTTCAGTTCTCTTAGGATTCAATGGACTCACATGAAGCAGTTGTATTTCTTTTCTCAACTTCAAATTTTATTCCTAGACACAATAAAGTTATTTCTTTTCATCTGGAGCGAAGGAAGTAAGTGAAAGCAAAGTTGAGGACATCCTAATTTCTGCCTAAGCCTTCTTACTCCCCAGCCTTCTAGCAGATCTACCTTCCAGCTCTAAACTGAGCCAGAGGTGATTTTATGAGTACCTTCTCATAAAAAGACCCTCTAACCCCTTTTGAAGGAAGCTGAACTCAAACACTACCCAGATGTTGGGTTCTCGACCAAAAAAACAGAATGAAGAAACCTTGAGACAGAGAGAATATCAAAATGAAGACATTTCTTTCTGAGGAAGGTTAGCTGGCAATTTTATGCCCACTTAAAACACAACACACAAATATATGTATGTAGTTTCCATGCAGAAATATCACAGTCAGAATTTTTTCTGAGGAGTGCCATAATGATTTCTTTAGTCTAATGTTGTAGGGTTTGTTGTTGTTTTTATTTTTTTTTTGATATAGTAAGCCTTGAAAAATATAGTTTCCTTTTTTCTGAATCACAGTAAAAATAGAAGATTAAAATAGTCGCCTTTTAAGAGATATTTTTTGATATTCAGATCTTCAAAATACTGGTTTCTAACAAAAGATCAGCCCCCCAAATTTGAGTTTTAGCTACAAACTCTTAAATGTAGTGCATTTTATCACATCCCACGTGTGGTCCAATTTGAATTTGGGGGACAGAGACTTTTGAAAAGGCCAGAGTAGACACTGGCAGGTCTGTTACGGGTCCATCAGAATTGCCTGGGAGAGAGACGATGACAGCCTGGACCCAAGAAAGGGCAGTGGGCATCACAGCTAGCAGACAAGGTCTGCCAGGTACAGCGCCTGACGTGCAAGCTCTCTTCATAACAAAGTCTCCAGCAGATCTCGTGGAGAGGCCAGCAGGGTCATTGCCCTCTCCCTTACTTACCGCCTTGTCTTCCTTCAATTAACCCCTATTAACTAAGATATCTGAACACCTGTCTCTGTTTCAATACTTTTATTACCACTAACACAGAAGCTGGCATTCAAAGCTTCCAGTCTCAGTAACCAGAGAAACCTGGCCATTCGCAGTGGGCCCCCTTTGCTGAAGGAGGGCCCTGAGATAAGGCTAAAAATGTTCAGCAGGAAAAACCTATGCTATCAGCATATGCAAGTCACATTTACTCCAGCCTTTCAACCCCTACAAAAAATGCAAGTCAGATCATGCTATTCTTATGCTTGAAACCTTTCAATAGATTCCCACTGGTTTTAGGATTTAAACCAAATCCAAATTTGCAAACCTTAAGTAATTGTCCTTAAAGTCCTAGGAAGGGGTGTTATTCAATTTTATAAAAATAAAAATAATAGGTGTGCCTGGGTCAGTGTGGTTAAAGCCTCTGCCTTCGGCTCAGGTCATGATCTCTGGATCCTGGGATTGAGCCCCTCATTGGGCTTTCTGCTCAGCAGGGAGCCTGCTTCCTCCCCTCTCTCTCTCTCTGCCTGCCTCTCTGCCTACTTGTGATCTGACTGTCAAATAAATAAATAAAATCTTAAAAAAAAAAAATAATTTTTTTTTAAAATAATACAACTAATAATACTAAAAAGCCCCAAGAATTATCCAAAATGATGACAAATCTCCCAGACATTCCATTCGGGTAAATTAGTTTTGCTTGTCTTCCCACTGGGATGGAAGCTCCAGGAAGATGGAAATGCTAAAACAGTGCATGCCTATAGTAGAGGCTCAAGAAGACTACTGAATGAAGGAAAGTCCCAGATACTACTGTGACCCACACAAAGTTCTTAGCAATGTTCTTTATTCACTAATCAGAAAAAAGGATAGGTAAGGTGGAAAAGTTCATCCTACATTGGTTCAAGAGTTTTCTCCATTTCCCAAGTTATCCGTAGTCACCAGGAAATAAGTCAAGGGGGAAAAGTGATCAAACTCTATACCCTATTAATGAAATGCATATTGAAATAACATTAAATTATCATTACACTTGACCCTTGAACAATAGAAGTTGAACTATAAAGGTCCACTTATATGCAAATTCTTTTTTGATAGAGTACAGTCCTGTAAATGGATTTTCCCTTATGATTTTAATAATATTTTCTCTAGCTTACTTTTTTCTAAGAATACAGTATATGAGATCTACAACACAGAAAACATGTGAGTCAACTATGTTATCTGTAGGGCTTCTGGTCAACAGTAGGCTATTAGTAGTTAAGTTTCTAGGGAGTCAAAAGTTATACACAGATTATAAAATGCAGAGAGGGTGGGCCCCCAGAACCCCTGCACTGTTCAAGGGTCGACTGGATACACACTCTAAAACATCGACATTTCTTTCCACTGAGATCCACTCAGGAAAGACTGGAAGCAGGGAGAGGGGAAGACAGTAAGACATTCCTAAAAAAATACCATTACTGGTGACCACAGAGGTTCTGTCTTCCTGAAAAGCAACCTGGCAAGATTTAACAAGCTCTATAAAATGGTTCATACTCTTTAACTACGGAATCTCTCCTTACAAAACATACCCCAAGGAAATAGGAAAGCCAAAAAGGAAATAAAGAAACTTATAAAACTTGTACATGGCCTAATGGTAATAATAATGAGAAACTGGAAACATTTCAAATGATCAAAAACAAGATTAAGCTAACTATGGGAAAGCAACACCATAGATTATACAGCCTTTCACAAGAAGTACGTAGATTCCACCAACACTTCACATATGTATATTATTTCTATATATATATATCAGGGTTTTTTTTCCAAAAAAGCAAAAAATAGTAAAAACCCAATTCTGCAACCTGGTGAGTTTAACATCCCTAACAATCCTATATAAAAAGGGCAGCAAAAGATACCTCAATTTAGAGGACTACAAAGTTTAGTGCATACCAGAATTCAAAATAAATCTATTAAAATTACCTGTGTCTGTGAAAGTCGAATGCTCTGGACCTGTGGAAGCAGAAAGTAAGCGTCTGGTAGCTGCTTTGCAGACCCTTCTGTAGAGACTCTTCGAGTGCCAATTCCAGATACCTTCCGAAAAAAAAAAAAAGTTAATTACTCCCCTATTCATTTTGAAACATATTTGCCATAATGTTAAAATACCTTTGGAAAGGAAATTTGTATTCACCACTGTGGCCTGTAAGACTCTATTAATCCAATTATTACATGTATTTTTGTTTACAAAAGAAAGCAACAAAAGTTGCTATATTTAAGCTGAATGTTCCTCACTATAGCAAGCCTTTGCAAAAATAAACAATTTTTCTGATATGGAACCAAATGTTTAATGGAAACCAGTAAGAACTAACCACAAAAATGATAGATCTTGGCTTGATGTCACATCCTATTAAAGATGTCAGATACCACTTAAGATAAATATTCCTAACTACTTCCTGAAAAACAACAAAAAAACTCTTCCCCCTCCATCCCTGGTGCCTTGATATGAACAGTGAGCTCCCCGAGAACTGGTCCCCCCAAAACATGAAATCCATATCCCCTGATCAGAAATATTCCCGAGCCCAGGAGGGAAGGAGGCAGAAGCACTAGGGACTGCCTTTATAGCTTCTCCCTCTGGACTGTGCATGAGGTCAGGGCAGAGCTCTGAAAGCCCACTCAATTTTATAATAAAAATATAATATGGTAGACTTCCTGGTTTTGTTCCAATGCCCTTCAAAGATCCATAGTGAGAGTTACAGCTCTGTGCTTTGGGCTCAAGACAGCCAACTGTGTATAGCATGGCAGGTAGAAGAAGCGGGAAAGCTGGGGAGTTTACGTCATTAACAATCTTTCATTCTAATGATATAAACCAGGCAGCAACATTTACAAAAGTCCTTTATAAAATACCCAACCCCCCTGTTAAATCAACAACCAAATCAAGGGACGAGAGGGGAAAGTTACTTACATGATAGGGAAGGACTCCATAGGAGGAGGTATTAATAAATAAAGAACTTTCAATGCTTCCTTCTTCAGTAGGTAAGAAAATAATTCTGAAGGATGTTTTCCCCATTGCTGGAATTACCTGAAGGGAAGGTACCAAATTAGCCATTTGGAATGAACCTCTGTAAAAAAATGTCTTTCAGAGATTTCCTTTTTTGACAATTTCCCCTTAACAGATGCCTATTCTGTACCCTTGATTCAGAAGTATCATGAGTCCCAGAATCACCAAATGGATCAAAATCCAATAATCGAAGAGAATGTTCTCAAAGAACACACCACAGACTGACCACAAGGCAGCTGCCAAGTCCTTTCACTTCAGATTGGGAATCCTATGCCCTCACCTTCTTCCTTTTCCTTCCACTTCTGCACCCATGTGTTCAATGGCCTTTACCAAACACAGTTCTAACTCCACCTAAGTAAAAGGAGCCAGCAATGTACAAATTTGACAATTCCTAAAGAAAGTCAGGAGCTGCGTCTATCTGGACTATCATAAACAAAATCCTGGGCTCCCTACTGCACCATCTCCTCAGTCCCATATTTAAAAGGAAAAAAATGTATCGGGTAGACATAAGCAAGCTAAATAAACAAATAAAACCTACTAGTAACTGGGATCTTCACTCAACGTTAAAGACCACTGAAATCTAAACAACGAGGAAGAACAGGGATTGGTAGCTCTCTGCTGCCTATTAACTTTATAAGGAGCCATTCACTCCTTCCTATTCCTGTATTTAGAAAGGAGTCCTGTTCTAGTAGGTTCTCCAGGCAGAGATCACAATTCTAAAAACTTGTAATGATTACTAAAGGGTTCAGCAGTTGTCGTCATTTCAAGACCCATAATATTAAGTTTCTTTAATCATGAAAATGTCCTATTAGATATACAACATTATACCTTGTTTAGACTCTAAACTTTTTTTTCCCCATGGAGATATCAAGAGCCACCAAAATTATGGACAACTGAAAAAATAAACGCTAAAGCAAACACGCAGAAGGAAAGAGTGTGGGTAGCAGGAAAAGGGGAGACAGGGAGCAGAAAGTCAAAAATGCAGGCCAAAGAAAGCAAGAAAGCCTGGCAGCCTCCCACAGCATAGTTTCCAAGAGTATATCAACACTTACCCTGCAATGAACAGGAGGCACATGAAAATGTCTAGCAGCTGTAAACACTGAATTCACCACGACCTCCCTATCCCTACTAGGGTTATAAGCATAGAGAATCTTTGCTGCAGGGTGACCCAGGAACCTAGGAGGGGAACAAGGAGAAAAAAAACCCAATGGACTGTGTGGTCGTAAATACGGCCATCCACCCACCGCTCCACCCACGCACCATGTATATGCTTTCAACCCAGAAAGCTGTTGGTGTTCATTAAAGCTAAAAGCAGCAGTGATTAAATCCGGCTATTAATAAAACATTTAATTCACAAGTCAAAACCTTTTAAAAGAATCCTTTCTTTTATGAGACACTTATGCCAACCAATGGTAACACCTCTCCGACTTTGGTGTTGGAAGAATTCAACCTGCAGAGGCCGTTACATGCTTGCAAATACACAGTAGGAACTAGGTACTCGCCTAACGGGGCTCTAATTCAAAAGAAAACAGGTTTGGATAAGAAGCTGTATTCATAGAAAAACCCAGGTTTTTTGAGAGTTTCTTCTCTGAGTGATAAGTTTAAAAAGGCTTTTTGGGGGGAATGGATTTCTACTTACAAAGAGACTTTATCCTGTCTCATGAAAGGAAAAACTTAACTGTTGCTAAAGACCATTCTTCTGAGAACCAAACTCAGCAGCACTTTCCAGTGCTTGCTCTTATCCGTTTGAATCATGAGTCTTCTAGAAAATTCTGATGAAAGCTCTGGCTCCTCCCTCCACAGACAGACGCACAGAGAAGTTTCAGACATAATTTCAAAACATTCACGTTCTAAGGTAAGGATATCTGCTTTCCAGCAAACACCCTCACTGATGAGGATGCTCATGTTGATTTTTCCCTTCCTCCTCTTTTCCATCCGCTGCAAGGAAAGCAAAGGAACTGCAGAGGAATGGAGCTATCACTGGCCCACCTGGGCCCGCCTCCCTGCCATGGTCCCTGGAATCCTTCCCCTCAGATTCCTACCAGTTCAGTTTCATGGTCATACACAGAGAGCCACATACATTTCACTGAAGCCCCTTCTCCAGATGTAATGCCCTCCTCAGAAGCAGAGACCCAAATATACCGCTCTCCTTAACATGGCCTAGAAATAAAACTATATTCTATGTTAAAAATTCATCTACATTATACTTGTATTTGTCTGATTTTATTCTGATTTCTCTGATACCAAGAACTGTGTGTTTTAGAGAAAATGAAGTACATGTTGTCTTATGGACAATGGGATTTCCAAACTACCATATCCCGCCATAAAATCCTTCATATTCCTCTTCCTTTTTTTCTCTTCATGCCCAGGTCAGAGGCTAGTGTGGGGCTGGAATTCATGACCCTCAGATCAAGACCCAAGGCCGATATTAAGAGTCGGATGTTTAACCGACTGAGCCACTCAGGTACCCACACTTCCTACTTTTAATCACAAGTCTCTACTGAAAATTTAAAACAACCAATGTGTATTTTAAAAAATAAGTCCGTTACATCCAGTTATAAATAAAATACACACTAATGTGATTCTTTATTATTTTTTTGATGTTCTTATCTAATACAACTAAAATTTTTTATATTACCCTAAGGGGTCACCTCTGAGAGCTCTGCTTTGGGTGTACTGGGCTCACATTTGCCCTCTCCCTTCACTAAGTTAAATTAAATAAAGACTTCATCATTTAAGGTTTTATGTAAATACAAGGCTCAATCAGCAAAGTTATTACTACTTATCCTCAAGGCTTTGTATCATTGGAATACAAGATGTTTAGTTTAAAAAAATACAGATATTGCCCAAACAAAAACATTTTAGAAAATCAGACCCCAAACTGTAATTCTACAGAGCCCCATGACTGCATCCACTAGAAACCTCACCAGACCTAGCGCAGACCTAGTTACCACTGTGCTATTTTTATTCTATTTTTAATTCTATTTTTAAAAGTGTTATGAGGATAAGAATTTCAGTCACTAGTGACAACTGGAAGATACTCTACTAATTTAATACTACAAAAGAATGATTAAAATCTCTTATGAATGATTAGCACTTTTAATCTCCGGACCAGTGGAATATTAACCCTTACAATAAACCCTAAGAAGTGGGCAGAATGCAGGTGAGTAACAAGATCCTGATTCTTCATCCCAGAGGGAAACTGCAGTGATGAAAAGGGGTGGGGTTTGCCCAAGGTCAACTTTGAAATAAACAATAGCAAAAGCTGAACAAAGGCAGTGAAGAAATCAGGAGGAGAACTCTCTGGCTGAAGTTCGAATCTAATGCCTATAAAATAGACCATATGTAAAAAGTAAGGAAGAATTTGACTAATTTTAGAAATGTTCTGGGATGCCTGGGCGGCTCAGTCGGTTAAGCATCTGCCTTCAACTCAGGTCATGATCCCAGGACCTGACTGAGTCCCACATTGGGCTCTGCTCAGTGGGCAGCTGGCTTCTTCCTCTGCCCCTCACCCCACTCATGTTCTCTCTTTTTCAAATAAATAAATAAAATCTCAAAAAAAAAAAAAATAAAGAAGCATTCTAATTTAGGTTACCATTTGTTCTTACCGAGATTTTTAAAAAACTTTAGAAAAAATAATTTATTCCCATAATCATATCCTAGAGCTCACCAAAAAAAAAAAAAAAAAAAAAAAGGTATGTGCTGGAGAAGACTTATTCTGTCACTTCTAGTGAAATGCACCAAATTCATGAGCATCTGCAGTTCATGCTCAAGTACAATTTGAAAATGACACACACACAACTCTCTGCCTCTCTCTCTCTCTCAGATAATGCCTGCCCCCCCAGTATTCCACTATCCTTCTAGGATTGATAGAAGACTCAGCTGACAAGAGATACAACTGTACTTTGAGAACTACAAAGTACTACACAAACAAAACTGAATCATCCAAAGGTGAGACAAGGCTAAATAACCTTTGTTATTAACCTTTGTTAATAACCTTTGTAAATAAAACATTTAAAACATTTGCTTTTCAACCCGCTTCCAGTTATCAGGGCCAGAAAGGGATGCAAATAGCCAGTTAACATTTGTAGCCAAGACATCCATCCATCCATGTGCACTCTTCTCAGGACTTTTATCTTACTGAAGAGGAAATATATCATAGCCAGCATCCCATCAACTGGAGTTGTTACCTTCATCTAACTGTACTTACTACTATTCATTTTACACTATCTACCAGACTGTAATATTTTTTTCTTTTTTCTCTTCCATATCTTTATTTAAATTTGTTAGTTAACATACAATGTAATAAACAATGTTGTATTTGTAGGTATTAATGCTGTATTTGTATATAATAGACAATGTATGTATTTGTAAAAGTAGGTCCTGCATTAAAATTCCCACTTACCATAAAGACTTTTCACGTAAGTAAAGCGATCTCTCAGAATCTCAAACCAGTGAAGTTTTTTCATAAATTCAGCTTTGAACACTTCTTTACTGAACAGTAAAAATGTGCAAATTCAAACACAAAGAGGCAGACACCTAGAATATTGTAAAGACAGCCAGCACCCTTCTCACTTTCCTCTCTTCTTCCCTTTACAGAATCACCATTAAAAGCTCAACACGGTACTTAATTCTACGTTTAACATTCCTTCTCCTTTACGGCAGCTCTAACCTTTTGCTGACCAGAAGGAAAGGGCAAGAAGGCCGTCCAGAGGAGTCAAGGAGGGCGTCCCAGGTGCTCTCCCAACACCATGCCTACTTCACTCACCTAACTCTTCTTGTAACTCAAAACAGCTCTTCATGAAATGAATGTTCCAGGCTGCTGAAGCAAGCGGGGCTCTGACACCTAAACACTTTTACTTCCATACTTGAAACTCTAGGAACGTGGCACAGTATCTCCTCAGAGCCAAGACATTCTACATCCAAGGTGTTGAATACCAGAGGTTTCCAACTTCAACCACTGTAAGCATTACAGCCTACAAGAGTCCTTTAGTTCTCCCTTCTGCTCAGCATCGCCCTTCTCCTAACTTCTCCAAGTTCCCAGATTCGTCCCTCAACCAACAATCAAGTCATGTTCCCTTCATCTTCAGGGTTCTGAACGTGATGAGGGCATCATTGTACTTAGGATGAGTAAGTAACTGCAGCTTATATGCTGTCTTTCCCACTGTGTTTCAAAATCTTGAATGGAGCAACTAATGTCTGCACTGTGCATAACAAAGCATAACAAGCAGTAAAAACAAGCAAATGGATCTAAGGCAAAGAATTCCAAAACCATCAATAATTATAGTATTTTTCACTATAAAATAACTTGATTTGTTACAGAAAAACAATATTGACTTATTAAATTCCAGTCACTTAATATTGACTTCTTATTAAATTTCAATCACTTCTTATTAAATTCCAATCACATTTTAAGGAGTATTTATTAAAAACTGAAGAAATCGGGGCGCCTAGGTGGCTCAGTGGGTTAAGCCTCTGCCTCCGGCTCAGGTCATTATCTCAGGGTCCTGGGATGGAGCCCCGTGTCAGGCTCTCGGCTCAGCAGCAGGGAGCCTGCTTCCCTTCTTCTCTCTCTGCCTGCCTCTTTGCCTACTTGTGATCTCTGTCTGTCAAATGAATAAATAAAATCTTAAAAAAAAAAAAAAAAAAGAAATGGCTAAAACAATCTTACATTCTCCCTTTCACAAAAATATTCCTCTGAACAAGTCCCAGGATCAATATCCCTCATATTACTAATATACTTAAAATGTATTTAACATTTTATTTATAGATATATAAATGTGCTATATATAAATACATTTTAAATATATTAATATATATATATATAAATGATATCCTGAAAACAAAAAATGTAAATAAAACAATTTATTAAGAATTATAAAGAAAAGATACTTACTGAATTCCAAAATCTAGAACTGATGGCTGAAAATGTAAGCCCTTTCCACTGAACAGTTTGTCTGAAAAGCTAAAAAAGAAAAGACAAGACAGATTAATTTTGTTGTAGTTTTGAGGTTTAAATGCTGAGTTAAGAATATATACTTAGGCCAATGGTTCTCATGAGCCATAATTTTCCTTCCTTATAGATGAGTCTAAATTGGTTTTAAATGTAAAAACTGAATTATGAGAAGTCTAATATAATTCTACAGCTGCAAAAATTTAAGATACTTTTAGATGATGGTTAATGTAACTTCATATCAAATGTATAGATTCTATAAGTGTTCACCAAAAAACAGACTGTTTTAATAGGCTTCATTTCTGGATGCATTTGAGTAACATGACTATTTTCATAAACTTTAAATCAAGACAAGACATACAAGTAAGGTGGGTGGGGGTGAGCGACTAGAGAGGGAGATTTGGTCTCTAAATTAGTAGACTATTTGTAACAGGGAAAGGATGGGGGAGTGTAGACAGGGTTGCTCCTCAATGCTGAAACCATCCCCAAATCTGTATTTATAAGAATAATCATTACATAAAACCTCACATGGCAGGTCATATCCTTCTGCAGTTCTTAATCATTACAATGATTTTTCTTTAGAACCAAGACATAAATTAACATACAAAAAAACATATAAAGAAAACAAACAGAAGAAAAAACATATGTATAACATAATAACACAATATACATACACATACATAAATACACTTAATGACATAAAATGCAAAGCACATGATATGTATGTGTATGTGTGTATGTGTGATATATACACCAAGAAACTATCAGTCATCATATGACATTTTATTTTCTAAAAAATAGTTATTTGAGAGAGAGAGAGATACAGCATGCACACAGAGAGAGAATCTCAAGCAGACTCCATGCTGAGCACAGAGTCCAACTCAGGGCTCAACCTCATGACCCAGAGATAAAGACCTGAACCAAAATCAAGAGTTAGATGCTTAACCAACTAAGCCACCCAGGCACCCGGTTTATATGACCTTCGGAAGCCATGTAATTCAAAAACATTTAACTGAAGAGCCCCAAAATGTAACAAGTGTAGCTATTTTCAAAAACTCCAGCAAACTTTCCAAAATACAATCTTTCCACCTAGCGCTCCACCAAACATGGTCCCAAGACTGGGTCCAGGAGTGGACATCTGAGTTTCAGAGCCACTGGCCAATAGAAGCTTTGTGACCTTCAGCAAGCTGGTCTCCCATTTTCCCTTAAGGTGCAGACAACAAGAGACCAGAGAACCCCTCCCAAACCCTCATCTGACAGGGAGAATCCTGGCTGCAATCTTCCCTTCCTCCCTCCACTTCACTGCCCCTATCTAAATCAAGGGGACAGTTCAGTCTTCACCAGCCCAACTTCTGCCACTTCTCCACTTGTGTTGAACTTGAGCAGAGAAGAGGCATGCTGATTACTGGTCTCCCTCCAACCCCAAAAGGCCAGGACTCCCTCCATAACTTGTGTACAAAAAGGCCACTAACTCACCTAGTTGCCTCCAGAAATGTTTCGGAGAATCCTAGTAAGTGACAGATGTAAAGAAATGTGAACATCAGATCGAGCTGGCCAGGGCTCAGCATCCCAGAAGAAAAACAAAACAGGCAACTTCACATGCCAAAAACTGTCTTAGAAAAG
Source organism: Mustela lutreola (assembly GCF_030435805.1). Classification (NCBI taxonomy): domain Eukaryota; kingdom Metazoa; phylum Chordata; class Mammalia; order Carnivora; family Mustelidae; genus Mustela; species Mustela lutreola. The sequence goes on along the minus strand of NC_081290.1, from coordinate 124,217,005 downwards.
TCAGGCTACTGCATAAGTATTAAGCAAAATAACTATAGTCTCCTCTGTCCTGTGCACCGGAAGTGGACTTACATTGGATTTCACACCCAACTTCAGAATGAAGACAAGGTTTTAAGGATTTAAGCAATTCACTCAAGATCACATAGCTACTAAGAGAGCCAGAATTCCAATGCAGGTCTGTTGAGGTCAGAAACTTGAAGCTAGTATGTAGTTCAGGCTTATCCAAGTTCACAGGACCCACCCAAGGAACCAAGGCAGTCTAGTGGCTGGGTGAGGGTTTGGGCTTCAGAATGCAGACAAACTTAAATTCCAGGCCCAAGGTCACCACTCTCTAGTCCTGAGCGGGTCAATCACTTCTCACAAGTCCCAGCCTTACAATTTTAAAATGAAGATGGCAACAGTATCTACCATATAATTATCCTGAGGTTAAAATGAGAGAATAATGCCTTTGCTTTGTGCCTGGCACATAGTTAAAATTAAAAGTGCAATAAATATTAGATCATGTTACTTAGAGGAAGACTGTCACCTGACAAGAAAAGTAATGAGAGCAGATGGAGAAGCCGATCGAATTTGAGTCAGAGCTGACCTGGGGATTTAAAAGTCCCGAATGGGTAGCAGTAATTCTCTCTGAATAGAACAAATGAAATATAAACATACATTATATGTTTATTAAATAAATAAATATGCAACTATTTAACATCCAAAAAAAAAAAAGAGAGAGAGAACAAATGAAACATAAACCTGGGCCATCTCCTATCATAACCAGAGATTTTTAAAGCCCACAATCAGGAAGTTTCACAAACCCAACAGTAGTCAGCTATGTACGGTCCACCTTAAAGCTATAAACTACACATGGTCAGCATTTCCCTAACTTCAGAAAAAAAAAACAACCCTATTTTAATTTTATCATGGAGAAGTAAAATCATGTCACTATTTCTCTCTAAAACTCACAGAACAGATTTATTTTTTCTCTTTGGTCAGTTTCAGCTCACTTGACTTTGACAATTTGGAAAGGAGATCAAGTTATAAGGAGCTTTAACATCACTGTCTTGAGTTAAAAAGTTAGTTCTCAAAGATAAAACTGCTTTAGTGTAGATACTACCCTGGACAATACCTGCTCACGCACACACGCCCTCAAGTATTTGTTAAAAACTGAAGGGGGAAAAGACAGAGCAAACTGCCAAAATTAAGCCAACTGTGGACATCAACAACCATCCTCAAATATCACTGGTGGCAAAGAAATTACACTGTGTTTAAAGATGCCAAAGTTTCATTTCCAACTCGATGACATCCAAGTAACTTAAGCCTTAGGAGTTACAGCAGTAAAAGACAAAATTCCCTCCTTTTTCTCCCTTACTCAAAAAGTCAGCATTAACCTTTTCATATGTGTGTCCCTCAATAGTGTGAATGCTTCCCTTACGCCACAGCTCACCTGCCCTCTTTCACTCTTAGGATTCCCCTCATCTGGCATAAAAGAAACTCAGATATCTTACAAAAACAAATGATAAATTCATGCCACATATTTCTAATGTTCACCCCAGTCCCACCAACAAGATAATTCTAAGGAAAAGCCCTTTATGAGAAGAGGAAAATAAACAAAGGGCCATTTTGCTTCCCTAACAGGAGCACAGGGAGAGGAGTCGAGGTGACGGTTATTTGAGGTGAGGGAGCTCTTGTTTATAGGAACCCTGCCCCCCACACTCTCTTAGCCCTTCTGAGGACACTGGCTGTCCCAGTGTTGACTCCTATCTCACCAGCAGGACATGTGGACAAGGAATTCTACACATGATATTTGGAAAGAATATCATCACCTAAGATTATCTGAATGTTTTCCTCTTTTATCTTCTTTTTTTTTTTTTCCAGAAACTTCAGCTCTTTTCTCTTTCTATAAAAAATAAACAAAACAACAAAAACAGTTCCAAAAAGTGGGTAGCATAAGAGAAAAGGAATTTCTGTGGAAAAGAGAAGACCTTGGTTCAGGTCCCAGGTCCGTTTTGAGTTTCCTCTTTGGCAAACTGCAGGAGCACGGCTCTGACATCCTTACAGGAGCATTCAGATGCCCAGACTCCATATTCCTAGGAAAATTAAATCTCTGACATCAGACACACTCACTGAAACATTTCAGTCCAGTGACTCCGACATGGAAATGGATTAACTATAACCAACTGTTCTGGCCATTCAGAAATGCTATCTGACCAACAAACGCATTAGGGCAAATGCAGTGCTCCACCTCTCTGGAATGAGAAACAGGGCCCAGCAGCTGCAGACCTGGCCTCCTGGCCTACACTCAGTATGGACTGGCTGCCCTGGGGCAGAGGCTTAGCTTGAGGAAGATTCTCCCCTCAAGCTTATGATCCAGGACACCAGACAAGGCTTGTAGGCCAATAAGCCAAACTCAAAGATCAAGAAAATTCAAAGAGAAGAACAGAAATCTCTGAAATGGCCAGGAAAGCTCGGGGGTGGGGGTGGGAGGAGTCAGGGGCTTCAAAGAACAGTGACCTCAAATGGAAACTGAAGGGAGGCCACTTGAACAAAGCTAACAGCAAGAGGGAAGACAAAGAGGCTAAGGAGAGCACTGGCCACATCTGGAGCACACCATCCGAGCGAGGAAAACACACTAGACAGTTGGCCTGGCAGCTCTGAATGGTGGAGTGCTGAGCAGGAAGAGTGAGGACAGGAGGGAGCAGAAAGGGGGGCAGCCAACGATGAGGCCTTGCTGGAGGACGAGAACGCGGGTGAGGACACAAGCCTAACATGCGCCACAATGTGCCCTGAAAAGGGTCTCATGCACTGTAGGTCTGTGCCGGGCCTTTACTCCTAAAGGGACCTGAAGGTTTAATCAGTTTCTGGAGAAGACAAACGAGTTTCCGAAAATAGCACACACAGGCTGTTGTCACCCTTGCTGAACAGGTAAAAATTAAGCTTTGACAGGGATCTGAGAAACAATGGTGACCAGCTCCAGGGAGGATGGAACTGTCTGGTTTTCCATATTCCTAAATGGCCTGGTTTTCCTTAGCCTCTCAAAGCCCTAACAGCTGCAGCTCTCTGCCTTTTCCATGCAAACTCTTTCAGTCCATTGAGAGAGGGCCATGACCAGGCTATAGGCACTGGATGAGCACCAGGACAAGAGGACTGGCTTCCCATGTGTTCTGCAAAACCCTCTCTGCCTGAGAAAGGTAACAAAGGAGACCGTAGCATAATAATACTATTGTCTAGACTCTGAAACATTCAAAGAAAAACCTGTTATGCTATTGAGCTACCTCCTGGGCTCTTCTCCCTAGCTGGGAGAACTGGGGGTGCCCATCAGAGACCAGTGCTGCCAATGCTGGAAAAGACCTACAGATTCACAAAGGTAGAGATTCGTACACTGTCAGACCCCTTGGACCCTGAGCCAACAGCAGGTATTTTCAGGACTCAGCTGTTATTCCCATGAACCTGGAGGGATTTCAGTACTTTTCCGTTATACAGGAGAACTGGAAAGGACCCCTGCATAGACAGAAACAGCTCCTGCCTGGGCAGCCCTTACCAAAGCCTGCCAATGCCAGTGTTAGACCTCCACAGGTCCCCACGGACAGGAAGCCCAGAAGCGGCCCTCCCTGATCACTTCTGTGATTCAATGGTGCCCAGCTTTACAGACCACTGTGAAAAAGCCCAAACTGCATGATTTATGAAGTAAGTTCTAGAAGTACATGAGTTATGAAATTCCACATTGTAATATTAGTACTACAAACTGCTTTCAGCTCTTACTTTTAACTTAAAAAATATTTCTCCCAGAAGTTTACAGAAGAAAAATATGATAGACACACGCACATCTCCTAAGGTCAGAACGGCCATTCTTCCTGGAGAAGTAACAACTGGTGAAGAACCACATGACAGTGAAGGCAGACACCAGTATTTTCCCCCTGGAATTCCCAAAATGGGGGGAAAAAACTATTTGGCTGGACATGATTTTCCTAGCTTCTATTACAGAAAGCCTCTGACTTTAAGGTCAAAGTCAAGAGGAAAGTCCTTGGAGCAATAATACCAGCAGCAGTCTGTCAGAGACACTCTCACTGGTAATGGGATATCCGCGTGTTGGGGTATGGCATGTTCCCAAGGCCAGGACAAAAGTTGTGCACACCAATCTGTCCCTCGAGTTGCAAAGGCATTCTCCCAGTTCATACCACCCATGGATGAGGCAGGCATTCCTTCTCTCAAAGACTAAGGTTCTAAGGCACGTTTCTGGATGGAACCTGGGTTGATGACAGGTCCTTACCCACCATGCCCTCTCCAGGATGTTCAACGTCCCCTCCTGCTGTCCTCCTTCTCCACTTAGACACAGGAGAGGCTCACGCTTCTGTCACTTGGGAAAACCCTTTGACCTTCATCCCTTCAGCTTTGGGCAAAGGTAACAACAGCAAGTACACTTACTAAGCACTCACAGTGTACCAGATGCTGAGCCCAGCACTGTCCCATGTAATCCTCAGAACCCTGTGTGGACACCATTATTATTGCATTTCCATACCCAAAGAAACCGAAGTTTTGGGCATTTAAACAACCAGCCAAAGCCCACTCCGCTGCCAGGTGACTGACAGGGAAGAAGCCCCTGTGTTACACTGTCTCCCACCAATGTCGCTGGTGTCCTGCCCCCTCACTCTCCCAGAAATGCTTTGCTGAGGTCATCAGTGAGGACATGCCAGGAAGGCAAGTGCTGACGTTACTCAATCTGCCTGGCTCTTCTCCTGAAGGGTCCCTCCTTGGTTTCTAGAAAATCTCACCCAGTCTCCCCCTTTCCTCTGTGCTGCTCCTTCTCAGCTCCCTGTCAAGCTCCTCTCCTCCACATGACTGTCCCCTCAGTGCTCCCTAAATTCTCTCTCTGGCCTGTCACATCTACCCACAAGTTTCAGCTATCACCAGCTAGGTGATGCTTTCCTATATGGACATCTGTCATCTCCTTGTGCAGCATCCAGGTTTCCTTACTTTAACCACAGACTTCCCAGTGCCACCCCTCCTGGATTCTGAAAGGGCCAGTTACTCATTTTTCTAGCCCTGCTTTGTAGTCAAGATGCTGACATGTGACTGGGACTTGGCCAGATTCGCCTGCCAGAAGAGGGCATCGGGAGCTGGGGCCACATGGAAGGGAAGGAAGCAGAGAATCATCCTGGGAATGAGCTGGGCAGCCAGGCAGCGGGGCAGAAGTCAAGGACAGCAGTGTCCTCGGCATCTGCTTCCATGGCACAATCCTGGCTGTGCTTCTATCTGCTACAACCCACTTCCTTGCTTTGTTTTCTGAGCCTGGTTCTTCAGTCTTCCTAGAGATTCTGAGAGCGGCCCAACATCTTCTCAATAAATTCCTTTCCTGCTTCAATCAGCCATAACTGGTTTCTGTGGTTTGACTGATTCATTTCCCAAGACTGTATATCTGTGGCCTAGACCCCTCTGCTGAGCTCCTGCCTTGGGTTTCCAAATGTACCAGACACCATCCCACAGACGGCCTCCAGCCCTGTCCCAATGGAATCCATGGCAGAGTTCAGCATCTGGCTGGGACTCCACTGTTGGATCACAGGGCACCGCCCACTAGTCTCCCCCAGGCCATGGTTGCTCTTGCTGTGGTTTCAGTCACCTGCATCACCCCCAGTCCAGAAGCAGATAATCTTTCTTCTGGTACATAGCCAGAAAGTCAATAGGAGCCTCAGGCTAAGTCACAAAGCCTATAGCACTCACCTCCTACATCTCACTAGGGCAGCATTTGACATCTCACATTATCACAAGAAGGGTGAGTGCAGTACAATAAAGTATTTTGAAAGAGCTCACATTTATATAACTTTCATGTATACTGTCATAACTGTTCTATTTTGTTACTATTGGTGTTAATCTGCTATTGTGCCTAATTCATAAATTAAACTTTATCATGGGTATGTATGATTAGGAATAAAAACAGCACAGCTGATCCTTGAACACAGGTTTGAAGTGCATGGGTCCACTTGTACACAAATTTTTTTCAATAAATTTGATACTGTAAATGAATTTTCTCTTCTTTATGATTTTAACATTTTCCCACTCCAGCTTATTTTATGGTAAGAATACAGTGTGTAATTCACAGAACCTACAAAATGTGTTAAAAGCCTATTTAGGTGATCAATAAGGCTTCCAGTCAACCAGTCAGTCTGTAGTGAAGATTTGGGAGAATCAAAAGTTATTTCAGCTGCACCAGGAGTTAAGTACCTCCAGCCCCACTATGTTTAAGGGTCAACTGCACAGATAGAGCTCAGTACTATTTGAGTTTCAGGCATCCACGGGGGCTCTTGAAATTTATCCTCAGTGGATATAGGACTGCCCATCTTGGTGACTGATGGCCTACCTGCCCGGGGGGAGACTTGTGGAGATTCTGACTCCTGTACTCTTCTGAACTCCCCATGCAATGGATGCTGAAGGCCCTGTGGGGACCTGACACATTCACACCCCTCAGATCTGTCCCTGCCTTCTAGTGGCACTAAGAGGACCTTATGTTCAAAAGGCATTTGCAATACTGTCATTTGTTACTATTTATTTCTCATATATATTTGGTCTTTGTCCACAGTTTATGGATCACAGCTCCCAAACTCTTGGGATTTCCCAAATGTTAAGGGTGATAAAGGAGTCTTCTGTTATGTTAATGAATGCTGGAACCCAACTGAGGGGGGGGGGCTGGTTGCCAGGGGAAACAACCTTGTGATCAGAGACTTGGAACTTTCTTTCTCTGCCCCAACCTCCTCTTGTAGGGGTGGGGGACAGCACTGGAGATTGGTTCAGCTGATGGCCAGTGACTTAATCTATCTTTATTTTGGAGCACCGGGTGTGATGCATAAACAATGAATTCTGTTACACTGAAATTCAAAAAAATTAAAAATTAAAAAGAAAGAAAGAAAGCAGGCAAGCAAGCAAGCAAGCCAGCCTCCACATAAAACCAGAGACTACTTCCTAGGGCTTCTGGATTGGTGAACTGGTAGGGAGGTAGAAAGAGTGGAAGGTGTAGAGAGGGCATGGAAGCTCAGCGCCCTTTCCCCAGACCCGGTCCTATGCGTCTCTTCCTTTGGCTGTTGATTCATATCCTTTATGATAGCCTTTAAAAAATGTATGAATCTAAGTGTTTCCCTGATTTCTGACAGCATTCTAGTAAATTAATCAAACCTAAGGAGAAGGTCATTGGAACCACCAATCTGAACCTGTCAGTCAGAAGCACAAGTAACAGTCACAATGCCAACAGGCTTGTGACTGTCATCTGAAGTGGGAGCCAGAGGAGAGGGCTGTCTTGTAGGTCTGAGCCCTTAACTTATGCAATCTTTGAGTCAGAACTGAGTTGAATTCTTGGACATCCTGCTGGTGTCCTAGAATTGCTTGGTGTTATATGTGGGGGAACACCCACGCACATTGGAATTGGATCTGGGAACCCTCAAAGAGCACTGTCTTTTCATTTCAAATAATTTTAAAATATATTATTGTATTTACATCACAATCCACATGCCATAAAGAACTCCTTTAGCTAAGGGACTAAATTTGCAAAAAAAAAAGAAGAAGAAAGAAAGAAAAGAAAAGGCAAAATAAATTTATAAATAAATGAAAGAGGAGGCCAATAATTAAGCCCATGTTTCCTAACTCCTGTTCCAACTTAAGCCTTAGTGCAATTTATGGCTTCCCATCTACAGTTTAAAGATGTAATAACACATTTTCCTAGATTCTACTATATGTTAAAATAATTGTAACTTTTATATCTGCAGAACACCAAATGCATTTTGCACTACCTTTCCATTTCTAGGACACCAAGTTAGGATGAAAAAGGAATTCAGTCTCTAAGCAGCAAAAGAGTTGGCCAGATGCTACAATCAGAAGTGGAAGCCAAGGCAGAAATTCACATGAACACTAAGGGAATGGGGAGACTCAGGATGAAGGACTTATCCTTCTCAGTCACAGGTAGACAATCCAAGTTTCTGCAATACTATGGCTATTTCTAGAAAACCAAATATGAGCTACTGAAGTGTCCATATAACTTTAAATATTAGTTCTCTGAACATTAAGACCCAGCTATTTTTTAAAGCTCATCTACAACCCTTTCAGCAACTGGATAGTTATACTTATTCACATGATGAAAGCAGCAATGCCAAATCACACTGCCATTAATTTCTTCAGTTTCCCTGCATTAAGAGATTATAACAGCCAAAGCAGTTTGAACCAAAGGCTTATGGTCTTGCATATAAGACAAGGTGGAGCACAGTCCCTGAGATGGAAAAAATGGGTGTGGAGCAGGTTAGGAAGTGTTCTGGAAGAGGTGGCACAGAGTAGGGCTTGGAAGGCTGGATACGCTGTCTTCAGGTGAAATGAAGGAGGAATTCCAGACAAGGGGAGAAACAGAAATTAAGGCACACAGACCACAGTAAGGCAAAGAAGGAAAAACACTGACGTATGCAAAGCAATTTCTTAGTTTCTTGGTAGAATGAAAGAATAATACTATGTCATTTCACATCCCAGAGCAACACTTTAATTCCAACACAATGAACTCATTAAAAAAAAAAAAAAATTTAAGTTTTATTTATTTAAGTGATCTCTACACTCAACATTGGGTCTTGCACTCATGACCCCGAGATCAAGAGTCAGATGCTCTACCAACTGAGTTGGCTAGGTGCCCCAGTTTTTTTTTTTGTTTTTTTTTTTTTAATTCCCAATGTGAGCAATATAGCAAAATCATCTTCAGGCAATTACAGAGACTATTAGCAATCCTGTTGGAAAACTTTAGTGAAAAATGTCAATACTTTTTAACTGTTTATCGTGGCCTTCTTGGCCAGAGCAAGTGAACGACTCATGGCATGAGCTTATTGGGAAGGCAAGGCGATGGTTAGTCTCGTCCAATGCTAACTTGTGTGTCCAGGCATTCCTGTTTCTCAGAATACCTGGACAAGTCACTCTCCAACAAGGTCAGTTCTTCTTTAAAAGTGAAACAAAAAGTGAAACTGCCCTCTGATTTTTTTGGTTTGTTTTTGTTGTTGTTGTTAATGTAGCAGCAGCTCTTTTAACTGGCCTGTCAAGCTGTCTACGAAACACCATGGCACACACCACACCCTTGCCCACAGAGCATGGCTTCCAACTCCCAAACTCACGTCTTGTAGGACAGAACACCCTGTCAGAATGGCTCAGGCGCTGGTTTTTCTCATGTGAAACCCAAGTAATACTGACACCGGAGAAACTAGACTAGAATGTTCCCAGAAAGACAAGTACACCTTACTACAAATCAGAGGGGCTGGGTTATTTTTTTTCCCTAGGGACTGCAGCGGGTGAGTGGGGAAGGCTTAAAAACGTGTTGTGTCAAAAACAATCTCCCCTGGAGAGATAATGGTAAAGGTTTCGTGGTTTCTTTCCCAGGGTTCTGTGTGACAGGAATTTGTTCTTCAGGCCTTATTATCTCTTCTCTCCCTCTTATATATCATTTTTTGCTGGCTTTTTCCAGGCTCCCTTGCAGCTGGGTATGGCTATGGGACCAAGTTCCAACAAATGGGAGGTAAGCTGGAGTATTGTGCAGCTGCTTCCAGGAACCCTCTGGACCTCTCCTTCATTCCTTCCTCCTACCTGCTGTCATGGATACAAGTGTCTCCGCCCTGCATCCTGAGTACCAGGCCCAGGACCCTAGGGAAGGCAATGCATGACCTGGAGGGAGCAGTGGTCCCTGAACACTTCCTGGCGCCAAAAGCTGTGGAATCCAGACTCTCACAGAAGAGACAAAACTACTTTTTTTTTTTGCCTTATTTTTAAAAATTTATATAAAATCAATTAATCAATATATTATGTATTATTAGTTTCAGAGGTAGAGTTTGTGATTCATCAGTTGTACACAACACCCAGTGCTCATCACATCAGGTGCCCTCCTTAATGCCCATCGCCCAGTTACCCCATTCCAAACCCACCTCCCCTCCAGTAACTCTCAGTTTATTTCCTGGAGTTAAGAGTCTCTATTATTTGCCTCCCTCTCTGTTTTTATCTTATTTTATTTTTCCTTCCCTTCCCCTATGTTCATCTGTTGTTTCTCAAATTCCACGAATGAATGAAATCAATATAGTATTTGTCTTTACCCAACTGACTTATTTTGCTTAGCATAATACCCTCTAGTTCCATCTATGTTGTTGTAAATGGCAAGGTTTCATTTCTTTTGATGGCTCAGTAATATTCCATTGTGTGTATATATCTCACATCTTCTCTATCTATTCATCTGTTGATGGACATCTGGCTCTTTCCATAGTTTGGCTATTATGGGCATTGCTGCTATAAACATTCAGGTGCACGTGCCCCTTCAGGTCACTCTATTTGTATTTCTGGGATAAATACTCAGTAGTGCCATTGCTGGGTTGTAGGGTAGCTCTATTTTCAACTTTTTGAGGAACCTCCATGTTGTTTTCCAGAATGGCTGCACAAGCTTGCATTCCCACCAAGAGTGTGGGAGGGTTCCCCTTTCTCTGGATCCTCGCCAACATCTTGTTTCCTGACTTGTTAATTTTAGCCATTCTGACTGGTATGAGGTGGTATCTAATTGTGGTTTTCATTTGTATTTCCCTGATGTCGAGTGATGTGGAGCATTTTTCATGTGTCTGTTGACCATTTGGATATCTTTGCAGAAATGTCTGTTCATGTCCTCTGCCCATATCTTGATTGGATTACTTGGGTTTTTTTGGGTGTTGAGTCTGGTAAGCTCTTCATATATTTTTGATCCATCTTGTTTTAAACCTCTGGTATCTTAAAATTCTGTTACCAAAAACTTAATTCTAACTAAAACAGCTTCTCACCCTTCTCAAACACCAGAAATGGCAGGAGCCACTGCTGAACAGAACTAATACCAGGTAACTTTACCCACCCTTCCCCCCTCTGCTGGCCCCGGGGCAGGGGTGGGGGTGCCCCCCCCATAGGCTCCCAGTGCCGCCTCCCTTTCATGTGGTCCAGAACCACAGCTTCCTAATTAATCAGAAGGCTACATAGTTAAAGCAATAAAAGTAACCCAAATCTGGGGCGCCTTGGTGGCTCAGTGGGTTAAAGCCTTTGCCTTCGGCTCAGGTCATGATCCCAGGGTCCTGGGATCGAGCCCCGCGTCGGGCTCTCTGCTCGGCGGGAAGCCTGCTTCCTCCCCTCTCTCTGCCTGCCTCTCTGCCTACTTGTGATTCCTCTCTCTCCGTCAAATAAATAATATCTTTAAAAAAAAAAAAAATGTAACCCAAATCTGATGGCAAAACAAAGAAACTTTTAAGTAAAGAAAGGATAGCTCCTGGCCGCCTTTTACTGGGAAAAGTCATTGACTGTGGTAGTAGGTTTCAGTAGCTTTGCTCACAAGCTGGTGTAAAATGAGAAATGCTTGTGTATGAACCACTTTTAGGATTGGGCACACAGAAACTACCTTATAGTTTAGAACCTATCGTTCTGCTCCTAAGCACATATGAAGGGACAATCCCATGCAGGGAGCTGGAAGGACCCCTATGATACACTTAGGGAACCCAGGGTAGGAGGGCACTCCCTACTGATGTGACCACACCAAAAATATAAGATGTGCTAGAAGAAACACACAGGTGCTGTCCCCACCTGATCTGCTAGGATTAAGTCCTCGAAGGGGCCTTGCCAATAAGAGCCCAATACCATTTACATTGCCATGAAGGCAAGGAATAAAAACTAGCCTACTTTTCAAAGACTGCTTGAAACACACTCAATTATTGACATGCACTGCCTCCTTCCCTGGGGATGAATGTCGGGAGCCCCAGGTCAGAAAGCAACAATCCTCCTGCTGTACCCAAAGTCCTTCAGCCCTGTGACAAACTGCAGAGCTCTTGCAAAGCCAGAAGAGGAAGAACAGAGATAATGGTGTCCTGCTTCCTATTCTGTCCTGGGAGGAAGGACTCCAAGGATCAAGAAGGTTTAAGCAATGAAAGAAGGTTGCTGCATTCCCAAGGCCTACGGTAGGTGACTGGATCCCCATCAGAAACCAAAACACAAGAGCGGAATTAACTAGAAAGATGAGTACAAGAGATCACCTACTATTCTTGTGGCCAGAATTCAGTTTTCACTATTAGAAAATTAAGATAGGTAGGTAGGTCCTCTGCAAGGATTAAATGAAATTTACATGTAAAGAGCTTGCAAAGCACCCAGCAGAGTGTTTAGAGAAGTATCAGTTCTAAGGTCGAAGAAAAGCAAAATAGTAAAGACTGGTATTCTGATTTCCAAAGACTCCAGAGAAACAAATCAGGACAAGGTTAAAAGAGTCTGTTTTATAATTGAATTTATTGTGTCTGTGTGTGGGGGGGTGGGTGGGTGGGTAGGGGGTTAGGTGGCTGGGGGAGGCAGGCAGGCAGAATGCCTCCAACTTAATTCAAGAGAGCTGACAGCTCCAGGCTGCACTCCCCTGGAACAGCAGCAAAAGTAGCTGCAGCCACCCTTTCATTTCAGCCCAGGGAATTTAATTGTTCTTAATTATACAGGCGCCACTCACATGCAAATAGTGCATGAGAGGTTTTCCTTTTAAATTGTAATTTTTCTTTCAAACCTCTGAGGCACTCAAGTGTTATTGCTGAAGATGTCACGGAAGAAAGAGTGGCCCTGTGGTCACTCAAGCCCAGGAGAGAGGCCTCTCTTCATAGGCCCTCCCTCCCTTTGTCTGGCCCTGTGGGCTTGTTACCCTCCCACTGGTCAGAACTGGCCCCAGCACTGCAGCCCAGCTCCATCTCTAACATCTCCCCCTCTGCTTTAGGCATTCTCCACCCCTAGACAAAGACCAGGATGAATCCAGAGCATACTCCAGGGCCCAGCAGAGAAGGGAGGGGAAAGCAGAGATAACCAGTGCCTACAGTTTGACCCACTCCATCCTTTTGTCAAGGTACTCTCATCCCCAAAAACGTGGAGTGACCTAATAAAAACTATGTATTGCAGGTAATAATAGCACACGAAAAAAATGCTGCCAACAAATAAAGAGAAACAAAACTGTCCCGTGCACAATGATTACAACCAAAGAATGCACGGAGGGGCACCTGGTTTGCTAAGCGGGATTAAGCCTCTGCCTTGGGCTCAGGTCATGATCTCAGGGTCCTGGGACTGAGCATCGCCCTCCATCCCTGCCTGCCTACTTCTGATCTCTCTCTGCCAAATAAATAAACAAAATCTTAAAAAAAAAAAAAAAAATACACAGAAGAACAGGAGAAGGCAGGACTAAAATTAAGGGCAATGTCAGGAACATCTCCTTCTACCCCAATTCTCCAAAACTGTTAAGCGGTTTAACATCTCTGAGAATAATGAAGATTTTTCAGTTATGTGGTTTTAGGAAACTCAAGAGCAAAAGGAAGGCACTCTTTTTAAACATCACTTATGATCATTTCTTTTGATCAATTCCAAGAACACATTTCCACATTTATAAAGTTATTTAAAAGCTAACAGAAGCTTCAATTCCAGAACACTTGGGTTGTTACTTTGTTCTACTTCCCTAAGTCACTGGTTAGATTCCACAGTCCCCCAGGGACTCCTCTTCCTTCATTACTTCATCAAGACAGAGAACCCCAGGCTGAAAGCCTTCTCTCTCCTGCCTATGTGCCCTCACTGGCTGATCTGGTCCAATCTCAGGATCCAAACATCACCCCAAGCTTACATCTCCAGCCCAGCCCTCTCTCCAGTCCCACCCCTTGGCTATGCACCCCCAAGCAAACTGGATGTCTACAAGGCATTAAAAAAAAAAAGTCCGAAACAAAACTCTTTACCCCATTGGCTCTGTCGATAGCCATCTCAGCTCAGTTGTTCGAGCCAATACTCTTAGAATCATCCTGGACTGTTCTCCGCCTCTCCCCCCACATCAGTTTGTTGGAAATCTTATGAGTTCTGCTTTCAAAGCATATCCAGAGCCTCACCACCTTCACTGCCTCCGGGATGGCCAAAGGATGCTCATCTCCCTGTCTTGACTCCTGGCTGCAAGGCCTCAACAGACCTCAAGGGCTCTCCCTGCTGTCAAGGCCCCACACCAGCCTTTACACATCTAAGTCAGATCATCTCACTGTGTTCTGCTCAGAACCCTCGCAAAGACAGCCCACTGCTAATGTCTCCCCTGAACCCTACACCACACATACCCCCACCCACTCATTGCCTTCAATTCCTTCCCCTCCTTGGTAGGTGGTCTGCTCTGTGAGCGCTCCCAGGCCTAAGTTCCCACCGTCAAGAGCCTCTGGAGGGGCTCTTCTGTCAGCAAGTTCTTCCCTCACACAACTTCATGGCCAACCCCATGACCTCCTTCAAATCTGTATTAAAAAATCTCTCCCTCTGAAAAGCTTCCCCACTCTAATGACAGTCCCCACCCCACCCACAGTCCTCATCTTTTCCCTTGCCCAACCTCCTTCATACCACAGAGGGTCTTCAAACACCCATTGGTTTCAGCTGTTTATTGTATTTAGGTTTGCTGCCTCCTTCCCATCCCCGATCTGAAGGCAAGTTCCACCAGGACAGGGATTTTGGTCTGTCTTGTGGGCCAACGTGTCCCAAGAGAACAGTTGCTGGATAGGATTTGGTAAGTAAAAGAAAACCTTTTCAGCTGATGTCACGGATTTATAAAATGACAGTTCAGGCCTCAGAATACCTTTTTAATTATCCAGTATAAAGTCAGTCTCACCATAACACAGCAGAACCACAGGATCATAAAAAAAGAAAAGAAAAGAAAGGAAAAGAAAAAAAAATTCCAAATTTCAATTTAAACCTTTACCGAATTGCATTCTAAGGAAAAGAAAGAACAAATGAATGGACGATGTATACAACAGTCTTAGAAACCAGTTAAGTTGTATTAGAAATCAGTTAGGTTGTATTTTTTATTCATCTTAAAAAAAAGTCAGGCCTAGTCATGTCAAGGGTATACAAAATGTCTAGATGTCAAGACAACTAAGAAATTTAATGGGCACGTGGGTGGTTTAGTTGGTTAAGAGGTTGAGCATCTATCTGTCTGCCTTCCACTCAGGTCATGATCCTGGAGTCCCAGAATTGAGCCCTGCACTGGGTTCCCTGCTCAGTGGGGAGCCTACTTCTACCTCCCCTTTTGGCCCTTCCCCTGTTCTTGTTGTCTCTCAAATAGATAAAATCATAAAAAGAAGTCAACTAAGAAATTTTTAAAAACAGGATAGTGAACCTTTTGAGGAAAATAAGGCAGTGGATCAGGCACAGAACATCTTGGAAGAGTAAAGATAGGAACAGGAGACCCGCTTTGTTCACCCATGGCTGGGCAGAATCTTTAAGAAGGAAGCATCCAGGGCCAGGGCCTGCTTCAAATCCCTGACACCACCCGAATCCGCATCACTAATTACCACAGCATGGCTGAGATGACTGTTTTGTCCCGCTGCTTAAGCGAGTAGATTCATAATTCCAGAATGAAGAAATCAAAACCTACTGTATTTATAAATACTGGGTACACAAAACCCAAGTCGAGCTGAGATGAGCCCTAAAACCAAACCCTGGATCAGCACCAGAGGGGAACCCAGGTGCACCCCAGCCCCACACTAGTCCTCCATGAGGCCAACATGGAGGTAAAAGATCCAAGAGAGGGAGGGAGAATCCCGAAATTCACTTACTCCTTGGAGTCAACAACCCTCCTTCTTCTGGATTAAAAGGACTAACAAATTCCCTTAATGCTTAACCGAATGATTGGAGTCTGTCACCTGAGGCTGAAAAGGTCCCAACTAGTAGTTAGACAAAACTAGTAACTAAAATGTAACTCATGAGGTTGGATCCGAAAGTCAGAAAAGCAAGTAACCTTTGGAACATTAAAATCTATTTTATGACTATATATAAAAACACATGCTTTCTGAGAAATAGGCTGATTCTGCAGAGGGCATAATATCATCTCTATCCCCACCAAAGAAACAGAAAAAAACAAACAAAACAGAAAAAAGTGTCTCTTCAAAAGTGCAAACTACCTTTTCTTTACAAAAGAACCAATAGCTTCTTTTAAAAGGGACAGAAATGTTCAAAAATTAAATTGTGGTGATGGCTGCCTAGTCTGGCAGATAGACTAAAAACCATGAATAGTGTACTTTAAATGGTTGAATCGTACTGTATATGAATTATGTCTCAATAAAGCTGTGCTTTTGTTAAGAACCTAAGCAACTGCACAGTGCCAGCCTCCTTGTTCAGTCATTCCATCAGGATTCAGGGTGGCAAGGGACAGAGGAGGCCCCTTCCTCTTCCCCAACATACACCCACCCAAGCCCTCCAAGCTGATTTCCTTTCTGTGCACACAGATGCCTCTTACACATAATGAGAATGCCATATGCAGATGCATTTGATTAGCGCCCTCCACATTTCCCATCATTATGCAGCACTTGGTAAGCTGCAGTTAATTCCTGCCCATTATCCAAGTACAAAATCATTCTGCCTAATTTCGAGCAGCCAAGCAGCTGCAGAGGAAAAGCAGTCTCGCCCGTCTGTGGAGGCCCATTTGACATACAGCCCCCGCTGCTATGAGGACTCCAGTCTTCTAGGGCTAATCAATTTCAATCAAGTAGGCACTATTAGACTACAGAATAATGGTGACTTCCTTCTTCATCTGTTAGCTTGTACCTTCAAAAAGCCAGCATGAGAGGATGAAGGACAAGTGCAGAAATCAGGACTGTTTTTTTTCTTTTTTTCTGGGGGTGGGGGTGGGTGCTGGGTGAAGAAATCAAGTAAGAACAGAACACTATTTACACCAAGAAAGGTCCTCTACCCACCTGCTATCTCCATCCCCATATTAATCTACGTGGACATGTGAGCCCTGATCCTTAAATCACCTGGTCTACAGAGCTCAGTGAACCCTGAAACCACTAAATTATTCCTAATTTGCCAGTTCTCCAAATAATCCTTTGACCTCTCTTCTGAGGAGGCACTTCTGTGTTTTAAATAGCTTTCATTGTGATTTTCCCTTAACTATAAACAGAGATTTTAAAATGTACTAATAGTATTTTATACAATAAAATGGTGGTATTATAGTGTAAAATACCATAGTTATACAATAAATAAAATACAGAAACTTCACCTTAAATTGTTAACTCTTGCTAGAAACAACTCAATTTTTATCCTATACTCAGTAACACTTCAGAAATATATTTCTTTCCTCTAGTAATAACAAAAGAAGGAAATCCTGCACACTTCACTCTAGAAATAGTACCACATTATGGTGGTAGTCACAGAATTAATCCTGTTAAATTCAAGAAAAGGTTAATCCTCAGCAATGGAATCTTTAAAAAGGATCATGATGCAGTACCTCAGTGGCTCAGTCAACTGAGCCTCTGACTCTCGATTTCTGCTCAGGTCATGGTCTCAGGGTGGTGCCATTAGCCCCACCCACCTCAGTCTCCGAACTCAGCAGGAGTCAGTTTGAAGATTCTCTCTTGAAGATTCTCCCTCTACCCTTCCCCTCTAGCAGACGGCGGGCACAAGCAAGTGTGCTCTCTCTCAAATAAATAAATAATTCTAAAAATAAAACAAAAAAAGAGATCATCATGAGCACAGCTCCTAGACTCAAGAAATTAGTCCACTGGTATCCAATTTATGCATCCTTCAGAGATAACCAGGTACAGCTTTTTTTAAAATATGGACTTCAGGAATCCATCACCTCTTCCTGGGTCAGAATCTCAGGAGATAGAGCCTGGAAATCCGCATTGTTAGAACAACTCCCTCCGGCAACTCCAGTCTTCTTGTCCCCATTAGGAAAACAGAAGTAGCATGTGCATGACAGAACCACAGATCCGTTTACCCATCTCTCTGCTGCTCATTCTGGGATTTTTCCAGGGAAACGTCTGTTTCCAACGCAGCTCATTCATTCTCATCACAAAATTCTTCGGTCTCATTGAGAATCAGGAAACAAGCTAGCTATTTTAAGCAGAGAGAGATTTTCACATAGGGAATTAGATGCTTATGAGCTTGCTGGAAGGTTCAAGGGAGCAGTCTCTCCGCTGGGCCTCTAGAAGGGACTCCCAGAACAAGAGGAAAGCGGCCCCAGCAAGAATACTGATCACACTGGGGAGGTGTGCCACCTGTCACACTAGGGAGGTGTACCACTCCAGGATGCAGTTCTAGGACTACTGAGTCAGGAACATCCCATCAGCTGGGATCACAGGACCTGAGAGCTATCTCTGCCACCACTGATGGTCCTATGCCACACAGCCACTAAGTCAAAGTAGGGAAGACTCATTCACTTTTTGCTACCCCCCAGAGGCCCACTTCCATGAGCTAAACGTGCTTCTGATGCTACTGCAGTCAACAGTGATCACCAGAACCAAGTCCAGCATGCCAGCCTTGCCCTGAGCAGAGGACCTCAGCTCCGCAGCCAACTGAGAAGGCACTCCCCCACTCCACAGCCCTGAACACTCTCTTGTCTCCCTCACCCCCAGGACCTCTTCTGGCCTTTCTTCTCTCCATGTCCCCTTCCTGTGGGAACGACAGCTCACTCAGATCCCAGTACTGAACCTATTATCTTTCTTCTTTTCTGATTCCACTCATAATGCAGCCTTCTCTAGGTATTTTATAGGGTCCTGATTTTTGTCATCCAATAAACTGGACCTTTGCCCCCAAACCCCGTCATTTACCAAATCGATGCCACTTAAACAAAGTGGATAGGATTAATAAAAAATATATTACCGCCACCTTCACAAGAAAACGCTAGTAATCACATCATCAAGATCTGCCCAAATTCAACCAGTACTTTTCACGCAGTATTTTCTAAACTGTATGTCCACCACAGCACAAGGATAAAGGCCTCTGACCAGGAGGAGCTGCTCTCCTCGGAGGAGCAGCAGAGACCTAAGGAAAAAGAACAACACACACAGCAAGAATTTTAGATGCTGCAACTAAAATATTTGACCCCAATATTAACTACAAACTACTTGGATTTGAAAGAAAAACGTTTGTTCTCTTCTTAAAGCATGTGTGAGGTCTCGTGGAATGAACATATGGTAACATCTTGTGTAACAGCCCACAGTGTCCATTTTTGCAATCAGATCTTACTTAATACAATAACACCGTATGACTTCAAAATATGGGCATATGTTGAATAACGGAAAATCTCCCACAGTTACCCGGCCAGGGTGAGGAGTGAAGAGAGAGCTTTAAAGCAAATAAAATCATTCCTAACACAAGGAGTCAGGTCAGACAGCACACTATAGTATAAGATGCACATGCATCCTTAATTTCTTAATTTATTTTCTCCTGTGAGCAAACTACTTGTACTCCTAGATTTAACTTGGTGTCATATTTGTGCTTACATGAAGATCCTCCCCCCCACCCACCCAGTGTTTCAGTTTTCTCTTCTCATTGTCTTTTCACATCTTTTGGCCTTCCAAAGCAGCAGCACCGGTTTCTGAATAAGAAATGCACATAAGTTTCTCACTGTACACATTCACTTTCAGTAAGTGGAAACATATACATAGAGTAGGTTTCTCTTCAAGTTATGCTCAAGGTAGAACAGGCACACCCGCGAAAACTTGCTAATTTGTTTTAAGTGGAAACTTCACTTCTATTTCTTTTATAAAAGGATTCCATTCCATCCTCCCCATTTTATAAGCGTGCTGTATGCAATTTCCTTAAATAGAAAATTCAGCATCATCAATCATTTCTATTACTACTGCAAATACAACCAACTCAATACAATAAGGAACAGAACAATCCCATTTTATTACTATTGATATTATTATTATTTTTTTTTTTTTCAGTTAGCCAACTAACTGAAAAAAGTTTCCACCTTCTGTAGATGAAAGTCAAAGTTCATGGGTACTGGATTAAATGTCATTCCTCCTAAGCATCAAGGAACAATTAATTACAAACTACCCAGCAGATCACTAAAGATAATGGAACTGATGAATGGTCTCCAAACATTGGAGTAGTGGGGTACTGGACAGTGCTGGACAGTGGGGTAAAAGCAATGGGAGGTTGTTCTTCACCTCACTGAACCCTACTTCCAGACGATGTGATCCTCCCAGATCAGACTAAATGCAAAGCTGCCCTACAGAAAGGGAGCAACAATCCAACAATCCTATAGCACATATCATCAGATAAGGACTACGGCTATCATTTCTCTTGAGTTTCTAACCTATCTCCTGGCCATACTCTTTGAGAGAGGGGTCAGCTCCGCCAAGCCCAAACCAATTCCTTTTTCCCCTATGCTACTTCCCTTAGTCTTGGAAACTCTAAAACCAAAGCGTGCATTGTCAACTGCTTTGCTTGATACACAGCAACTTCAATATAAACATTTTATGAGACAGGTCCAGGAAGGGGACCCACAGAGACAAGACCAGTGTTTTAAAGAAAGAACAACATAAGAGAAAACGGAAGCGACAGTTATTTCCTCCTTAAGTTCCAAAATAAGTCTTTTCCTCCTCTACCTGCTTTTAAGCTGACGCTTGTTCTCACCTTAATTTTAACTGTCTTGCTGTTTTTAAACCTAGAGGTTTCCCCCTAAATTTCCATAGGTGGATGGGTTTATCTGCATTACTGCAACCAGACTGGACATTCCTTATTTTAAAACTGGTCCTCTTTTTTCAGTATTTTAAAACATGCCACATAGTTTTCTCCAGTCACTGGAAGAGGATACACTAAATTTAAAACTTATGTTTTCAACCCACACAAATCTACCAATGCCAATTGCTAGGAGCTCAAATACAGCCTTACTCTCCGTTCTGTTTTCATCTAGTAGATTCTCCCTATCAATACATTCCCATTTTTACAACTCAACAATACAGTTTTCAAAGAGGCAGGCTGCAATACATCTTATATTATCTAATGCCAAATTCTTGAAGTAAGCTGAGGCTACAATATTTTACTCCCAGTTCTACAGCTCCATCCGTAGCCACAATGCTCTCCATTTCACAGAGACAAGATAATCTCAATGAGTGAATGGACGTCACAGGCCTAGTACGCAATGTCTTTCAGCATGGCCAGGAAATTCAGAACAGACCACAGGAAAAAGCAGCTGCTCAAACTAATGGTGTGGCTAACACCCTAAAATAAACAAGATCGAAAATCAAAGCCTCTCAGATTATAAAAATGTGGTACCAAAAAGATGAAACTAGAGAGAAATAAATGTAAGGTGCTCCAATAAGGCAGGAAAAACCAACACAAAGGGACTGTAAAAAGCCACCTGTCAAATACTTGGAGAGCCATGCTGTTTTAGCATGCTAAGTGTGTGTCACTACACAAATACTGCTGTCTTCATCAGAAGAGCCACCCAATGAAGTTTCTTACCCAGAGACAATCCCTGCTTTACTTTCACAGCACATTCCTAGAAACCATAACCATATCTTCCCATGGGAAGTGCAGTAAAATCGAAGGGTCACATCCTGGCCAAAGACACCAAATAAATCACAGTAATGACCATGTTGCACAAAATCTATGACACAACTCCAAACCCTCTAAATAATATAAAGTGATAAAATCAAGCCATAGCATTGGAATTTGATGTTAAATCTCTCTAAATCTCTCCTTCTCTCGGCCAGTAAATGAAAACCCAAATGATCCCTTGCCCAACAACAGAAATGTCATTAGAAGCCAAATGAGAAACAAACCCAGGCCTCCTATTAACCAATCCTTGTGCTACCACACAAGCTTACTTTCTTTACAAAAGTCCCTTAACATAGACAAGAAGCATACACTGTTATTAAGCTATGTCTAAAATGAGACAACGATAAAGCAAAAAAGCGTAACTCCCATATAACATATTTTACCTGCAAAGATGCCATATCTGTGTGCTCATTACTAACAACGATTTTTTTTTTTTTGTCTTCTAAAAATTTACAAAGTATTGTGGGAGAATACTTAACTGCTAACCCAGAGGAACCATGACTTTTGGCCATTCTCTCCTTCCAGTTAGAGACCCAGTATTCCCTGCCACAGGGACTTGCATGCGACTCAACGCAGGTTCATCAGTGCCCTTTCCCAGACCACACGAACTCTAAGGGAGTCCTCGGCACGCAAAGCGTTGAGAAGGGTTGAGAAGGGCACTCCTGGGCAGCCAGTGACCAAACTCCCCATTAGACTCTCTGCAGGAGGGACAGAAAAAGTCAAACTTCAGAAGTGAAATCTGGGAAGGACAAAAGGACAGCCTTGCGTACCTAACGTGAGAGGTGCAGGCAAGACAGTATTACTGAGCAGAGTGGGGCTCACAGAATGATTTCTATCCTTTTTGTTCTTTTCTGAATTACTAAGCTTGCTATCACAAATATGAATTTGGTAATGAGAAATATAATGGGAAATTCTGTCATGAAGGAAGGGCAGGGTTGATATTCAACTAGAATGGATTCCCTTGTCTAAGACTTCTGAATGGAACCTTGGGTATCGCCCTGAGCAAGGGGTAAAAAACAAATAAAACATTCCCTATAATCTAGATGATAGCTTCATTTCTGGGTGTGGTCCTGATTTGGAGGTAAGTTTTCATTTTCTTTTAACACTAGCTTACTGTAGACATTTCCCACAAGCCTATCAACAGTAATATGTTAAACAATGATCACCTGAGAACACCACTACAAAACCTGACCCGTGAGTTAGAAAGCATACAGCCAACCTCCCTTTGACTGCTCTCCTCAGCACACCCTGCAAAACAGCCAACCAACTCTGCAAATGTCTGCCTCTGCATTTGTAAAGCCTCAATTCCTCTTCCTCAAAAACTTCCGCTTCTCCTGGCCCCAAGCGTTACATTGCACGTGTGCATCAGATTTGGTTTCCTCCTACACAATGCAATGATGTTTTCCTTCAAATTTTTGATTTTTTGTTTGTTATGCTTCTCTCTGCTGTCCATTTCATTCTTGAGATAACTATACCCCCTTCCCTAACCTAAGGCAAAGCTCCTAACCTTGCATCTTACAAAAGGAATTCCATTCAAAAGACAGCAAAAGAGAGACAAACGGAAAATACTTAAGACTCAAAACTACTACTTAAAAAGCAACATAATTCTGGTACTTTTAATTAATAGGGTTTGCCAATGCCTGCCATAACATTTGGGAATTATGCTCACAGGAGACTTCAGGTCTTATTTTGACATAGAACACTAAAGGCACAACAAATTTAAAAGGCAAAAAAGGTCATCCTACAGTCACATGGCCTTTAAGCACTTTTCCAGACCAAAGAAAAACACAGGACCATGGAAATATTACACGATGGTTAAGTTAATTAGACGATGCCACAAAAACCTGCTCAATCTCTTTAGTCCTGTCCAGTCCCAGTCTAACCACCAAGTATCACAGAGGGCTGAGGGGAAACCCAGGATCTCTGTAGCCCTGAGGCAGAGGTGACAGGGATTTCCTCTACCTTTTTAAAAATCACTTAACTCACCAAAGGCAGAGCTCCTAGCAAAGTTGGTGCTGAAGGGGCCCAGTGGGGGAGCAGGGAGCCCTGCAGGACAGAAGAATTGCGGTGACAATCAAGACAGCAGAGCCCCATGTGAGACGCAGGAGCAGACACCTTCTGGCCAGGCTCTTCCTTCACTGGAGGGAACACCCATGAAAGACCATCTCCGGCTCTGGCACCCAGCTAAGCACACCAGGGACACCAAAATAAGAAAGTAACAGGACTGTGCTCTTAAAGAACTCCATCTCACCACATGGAGGCAAACTAAAGACTGAGAACCAGGCGGGCAGAGCACCAGAAGTTCTGGCAGAAGAAGCAAGGCTCTGGGACTTCCTGGAAGCGACTGGGGGGCTGAGTCTCAGGGGACCCAGAGAGCACAGCCTCTCAGCACTGCATATATCCTTCCTTCTATGCTGGGTCTCTTCCCTTCCCCGTGCTTGTTAGCACAGAGCTCTTCTCCCAACCCACCCACCTTGGAGGGAAGAAACTGCGCTTCCGAGGAGGTCTCCTTCATATTTGCACATAATGAAAGCCAGGACATCTATTTATTACAAACTGATGAACTTAGAAAGTTGAAATTAAAGGGCACAAACAGGAACTCAAAACCCACAAGCTGAAGCTTCAAAGATGAGAATGTCCCATTTCATAAAAGGTGGTTGCGGGTTCCCACCTCACCCCTCCACATTCTCCCCTACCACCCCCTGTCACCACAGCTCCATAGACATTTAAATGATATTCATTTCTCATTGTCTTTCAAATTTACATTCAACAGCTACCCTCACATCCAAAGAGGCCAGAGGCCCCAGCAGAGGGGAGATTTCACTCTAGACTGTTCTGTTTTAAGAGGCAGTCTTAGCAGAAGCACGTACTGAAACACAGCAAGACTTATGTTGGGTAGAAGAATCATGGAACGTTTTTCTTCTCTATACTGCTGAAAGACTGTAAAGTAAACGTGTATTTCTTCTGTAATTAGCATAAGGAATAAAAGACAAGGAACAATCAGAACAAGGGACACATGCTACAACATGGATGAACCCTGAGGACATTATGCTAAGTGAAATAAATCTCCCCTTACATGTGGGGCTTAGAGTATCATCTATAATGATAGAAAGTAGCTGTCTGGGGCTGGGGGAGGGGGAATGATGAAGAGAGTCCTGTGGAGAGTTGATGGTGCTGGTAGCCCAGTGATGTGGCTGGTTAATGGTGATTTTATAGTATATATATATTTTATCACAATTAAATAATTAAAAAAAAAAATCTTCAGGGCACCTGGGAGCCTCAGTAAGTTAAGAAGGATCAGCTCCTGAAGTCTCCTCTCCTTTTTCCAGTGACTCAGTGGGTTTAGGGAGCAGTGGTTTTGGTTGGGTGATAAAGGACTCTGTTGTGCTGGGGTCCTTGAGCGAGATGGATTCATTATTAAATGCAAAGAATTCAGGGGCTCCTGGGTGGCTCAGTCGGTTAAGTGTCTGCCTTCAGCTCAGGTCATGATCCCAGGGTCCTGGGATGGAGCCCCACATCGGGCTCCCTGCTTGGTGGGAAGCCTGCTTCTACCTCCCCCACTCCCCCTGCAGGTGTTTTGTCTCTTGCTCTGTCTGTCAAATAAATAAAATCTTAAAATTTTTTTTTTTATTTATTTGACAGAGAGAGGGAGAGAGAGCACACAAGTGGGGGAGCTGCAGGCAGAGGGAGAGGGAGAAGCAGGCTTCCCGCTGAGCAGGGAGCCCAATGTGCATTTAATAATGAATCCATCTCGCTCAAGGACCCCAGCACAACAGAATCCTTTATCACCCAACCAAAACCACTGCTCCCTAAACCCACTGAGTCACTGGAAAAAGGAGGAGACTTGAGGAGCTGATCCTTCTTAGTCTCTCATCAGCGCTTCTCAAACTTTCCCCACTAACCACCCCGACAGTGGGGAATGAAATGCACCAGGGATCTAGGGTCTTCCCAGTCTCCAGCCTGATGTGTGCAAATGTTTAAAGGTTAGTCGTCTATTTTTTTTTTTTTAAGATTTTATTTATTTGAGAGAGAAAGAAAGAGCATGAAAGGGGCGAGGGGCAGAGGGAGAAGCCGGCTCCCTGATGAGCAGAGGGCCTGATGTGGGACTTGACTCCAGGATCATGACCTGAGGCCGAAGGCACTTTCTTAACCAACTGAGCCACCCAGGTGCCCTAGTCCTCTATTTTTAAGATGGATGCAAACTGACCACAATACTCAGAACTTTTATTCTAAAATTCTTCCTTCTGAGTCTTAAGAAAAACTGGCAACAGACAAAGATGAACCATGTAGGTTCAAGGCCTCCAGAGACCCCCAAAGCCCCAGAGTTAGCCCAGATGAGGAAACCAGCCCTGGCTGTCCCCCACATGAGTCCTCACTCACTGTGGGCCCCCACATAGCGTACACCTGACAATCTCTCTCCCTGAGCAAATGGCAGCTGGATGATTCGCTTGGCATTTACGGACTGGGCTTTACCCTGGTGGGTTTTGTTTTTTTTTTTCACATGCATAAATGTGTAAATTCCCTGTGATCGAGGAAGGCCAAGCTTCCCTATCTGTCCACCACACTGAATCCTGTTTCTGACACATCACAGAGTCCCAGGGCAGCAGGCTTTCCAGTGTCCTTGTGTAAAAAAGTGTGTAAGGAGCCAACAGGCCATCTTCCTAGAGACTCACAGTGAATTTCTGTCTGAAAGCCTGATAAGCCCCTTACTTCTGAGGGGGAGAACAGCCATTTACCCTATTGTTGGATGGAGCCCCTTTTCCTTTATCCCTGCCAAAGGGAAATGGCCAAATTACGTGTGTACTAAATTCATGCATCTGTTTTAAAATTCCATGCACCTGTTGTTCCCCTCCTATGTGGAGCCAAGGATAAAAGTTTAAAATTACTCATTCTCCATAGTCTAAATGTGTTAGCTAATAAGAACTGGACAGGTACATACACTCAAATTCCTTCCATGGCAATTTAAAGTGTCTGCATAATCTTATCTCAGCTTTCCTTGTTCTACGGTATTAATGTAACCTGAAATTTGAGGAAATCTTCACATTCCCTGGCCAAGAATAAAAAGTGAGAGACCAGGGCGCCTGGGTGGCTCAGTCAGTTAAGCATCTGCCTTTGGTTCAGGTCATGATCCCAGGGTCCTGGGATGGAGCCCCGGGTCAGGCTCCCTTCTCAGCAGGGAGTCTGCTTCTCCCTCTGTTTGTGCTTCCTCTCTCTCTAATGTATAAATAAAATATTTTTTTAAAAAAGTGAGAGACCTATGTATACAGATTCAAGCTCAAAAATAAGTATGCAATGCCAGTAAATAATTTTCTATTGCGGCCTCTATCACTTCAGCAACTTTCACCAAAAGCTTGGCCCCAAGCAAGCAACTCAAAAAGACAATATTTACATATGACATCAGAACAACTGCTGTTGAAATCCCAAAGAACTTTCCCTATCAAAGCTTTCAACCAAGAACAAAAGGTAGTACCCACACAGCCACAACACCTCTCTGACTCACCAGCACACGCTTCACGTGTTCCTAAGATTGTCTGACCATATCACCAATTCAGCAAGTCCTTTACATATAGAATTCTCCCCCCAGGAGGGCAGGGACAAGAATACCACACAGGGAGGCTAAAAACCAATCACAGGAAATGTAAGAAAGGTGTTCAAAAGTTTCAACTATAACAAGTAAACCACAGGTTAAAGTCTCTGGAGATCCGTAACGGCCTTAACAACCAGGATTTCCAGGTGCCCGCCCTGCAAAGAGCAAAAAAGAGAGAGGAGGCCCAATCGACTTGTAGCTAAGTAGTGTCCCCTGGAGTCACAGCTTCCTTCTGAAAGCTCAAAACTAGCTCCCGTATATCCTAGGAATACTGAAAAGAGAGTCTGAACATCAAGTGAGGCTACTCACTTTTATAGTCAACATGCCAACATACAGCAAAGCCTGGTATGATTTTTTGAAACTGTCACACATGACTTTAATCATGATGAAATTTCTTAATAATTTACCCAATTTTCCCTTACCACGTGTCACGCTAGATTCTCGCTAGTCTACACTCTGACCCTCCAACGTCGCACTTGTTACATACATTTTTCTCCCCAGAAGGATCTAGTGCTGAAACAAAAACTAATTTATTCACCATTTTCAAGCTCTTCTATTCCATTAACAGTTTCTCAGCTAATTGTGTCTGCTCCCTATTTTCACAGACTTTGACATGGGTTCAGCTTCTTCTGAGTCAGTTTTCTCTTTGGATCTGCTCTTGGCCATCCCACCTCGCTGCTGGCTGCCACACTGTCTTTTGAAATACTCTGCAGGATCCACCACCAGAGCTCCCTCCCCAAAGGTGTTCAGGAAAATGAGAGGAGACATTGTAAAGTTTATGTGTTCAATCCTCCAATCATAGAGTACAGCACATTCTAGGGAACCCGTGAGATTTCAAACACCTGCTGAGCAACCTCACTTCTAAAAGCAAACCAGACTGGAGTCCACAGAAAGTCCTGGGTGTTTTCCCCCAAGCTCCAGATCTCAGGTCTCACTGAAATCAAGTCAGAAATTTCTGTTCAACAGTTTATTGAGTTTTTTTCACCCCATTAGTCAATACACACACATGGTTAGTTCAGGAAATGTGGAAAACTAGTAAAGTTAATCACACTGAAGCCCCATCACTCAAGTTGGGCAAATTTTCAAGACCTAAAAAATAGGGTTCTAAAAGATTCCTACTCTGTTTAAAGGCTTTAAAAGAGGTAAATCAGAGTGAGTTAAGATAGAGGCTATACGGACAATGAGTAATTTGACTGGGTTATCACAGGAAATCAGGAATGTACCAAAATAGATTTCTGACTTCTGGTTAACAAGGTTTGGGAACACATGATTGCATAAACACACATACCACCCACAAAATTAATCTTAACTGTTAAAAACCTTCAGAGCATATTTCTTTTACCGCTATCATATTTTTCATGACCCTACTAGGAACCAAGGCTCTCTGATGAACAGAAGTTCCTTTGCAAATACTAAAAAAGCTAATGAGCACTAAACTTCACGGGTGCCATTCAACCCAACTTTGAATTAAACATGTAACATGTCCCAGAGGCAGGGAGATCCAGCTTTTATGGGGTTTTGAAAGTTACTGGAGGGGCTCAAGGAAGAAAAAATACACAATAATATCTCACTTCTGAAAATTTAATTAAAAAACATTATCTATGTGAACACCTTCCTCCGATCCCTCCCAGGGCGTTGGGAAGGACGTGGGCAATTGAGAATGAGAGAGAGAAGGTATTTGGGTCTGTGCAGGTGGGGGAAGAGGTAGGAAAATTTCCTAGATCGGGGGGCCCAGGCAGAGAGCTATCTGGAAGAGGCACAGAAGGAAATCCACAGGCTCAGGGAACAATGGTGGGAAACAAACACTGCAACCAACTTCATTAATAAATAAATGCAAATTTAAAGAAGTATGGAATACGAGTTGGGGCCCTCAGACTCAAAATTAACAAAAATACTGATAGCGTTAGGAAGGTTGTGTGGAAACCAGCAGAGTATAAAATGGAACCCAACGTTCGTGGAGGGCACTTAGGAATTTTTTTTTTCTTTTAAAGATTTTATTTATTTGGGGTGCCTGGATGGCTCAGTGGGTTAAGCCTCTGCCTTCGGCTCAGGTCACCATCCCAGGGTCCTGGGATCGAGCCCCACATCGGGCTTCTCTGCTCAATGGGGAGCCTGCTTCTCCCTTTCTCTCTCTGCCTGCCTCTCTGCCTACTTGTGATCTCTATCTGTCGAATAAATAGATAAAATCTTTAAAAAAAAAAAATTTATTTATTTATTTGACAGTGAAATAGGAGGAGAGAGAGAACACAGCAGGGGGAGTGGGAGAGGGAGAAGAAGGCTCCCTACTGAGCGGAGAGTCTGATAAGGGGCTCCAACCCAGGACCCTGGGATCATGACCTGAGCAGAAGGCAGCCCCTTAACCAACTGAGCCACCCAGGTGCCTCAGGGAATATTTTTCAAAGGCTTTAAAACCTGCCCACCTTTTGACCCAGCAATTCCAGTTCTAGTAAGGAAGGTATCCTAAAGAAACGACTGCATAAGTGCTCAAAGCTGGAGATGCAGTGTCATGGGTTTTTTTTTTTTCCCCCTTTCAAATACATCCCATATATAAAGTATGTGACTTTAAATTACGGAACATTCATATAATGAACTACAAAGCAGTCATTACAAGTGACGTGATCAGATACAGACACGAAAAGATGGTCACAATATATTAAGGTTAAAAGTTACACTAACTTAAAAAGATATTTGCACCCCCATGTTCCTAGCAGCACTACTTACAAAAACCAAGACATGGGAACGCCTGGGTGGCTCAGTGGGTTAAGCCGCTGCCTTCGGCTCAGGTCATGATCTCAGGGTCCTGGGATCGAGTCCTGCATCATGAGGCTCTCTGCTCAGCAGGGAGCCTGCTTCCCTCTCTCTCTCTCTGCCTGCCTCTCCATCTACTTGTGATTTCTCTCTGTCAAATAAATAAATAAAATCTTAAAAAAAAAAAAAAAAAACCAAGAGCCAAGACATGAAAACAACCTGAGTGTCCACTGATGGATAAAGAAATAAGTTGTGACACACATAACACACACAAATGCAATAGGATTCAGCCTTAAACAAACAAACAAACCCCCAAGGAAATCCTGCCATTTGTGATAACATACGTGGACCTTGAGGGCATTATGCTAAAATGAAATAAGTCAGACAGAGAAAGACAAATGCTGTATGATCTCACTGATATGTGGACTCTAAAACAGGAAAACAAACCAAACTCACAGAAAAAGAGAGATCAGATTTGTGGTTACCAGAGGTGGGGAGAACTGGAGGAAGATGTTTAAAAGATACAAACTTGTAGCTACAATAACTAGGAGGCATGTAACATACAGTGTGAGGACTATAGTCAATACTGCTGTATAGTAAGATATGGGAAAGTTGTTAAGATTGGAAATCCTAAAAGTTATTCTCATCACAAGGAAAAAAAAAATTGTTCTTTTTTTTGCTTTTTCTTTTTATTTTATCTACATAAAATGATGGACACTTATTAGACCTACTGCGGTAATCACAACATACAGAAAGAAGTCAAGCCATCATGCTGCACACCTTGAATTTGTATAAACAGTGGCATATGTCAGTTCCTTCTCAATAAAACTGGAAAAAGAAAGAAAAAATTACAAAACTGTACATGTCAAATAATCCCATTTAAAAATACACAGTAAAAACAATACACACTATTAATGGAAAAAAAGTTCTGGAAGGATACATTAAAACCTCAGTATATGGCTAACTCCTGAACAATGTGGGGTTTGTTCCCACAAAATGAAAATCCACAGGTAATCTCCGACTACCCAAAAACTTAACTACTAACAGTTTATTTGTTGACCTTACCGCTAACATAAACTGTTGATCAGCATGTATTTTATATGTTGTATATATATATATATACTATATATATATAGTATATATAAAATATATATATATTATATATTGTATATATATATACTATATTCTCACCAAAAAAGTAAGCTAGGGAAAAGAAAATGTTACTAAGAAAATCATAAGGAGGGGCGCCTGAGTGGCTCAGTAGGTTAAAGCCTCTGCCTTCAGCTCAGGTCATGATCTCAGGGTCCTGGGATCCAGCCCCCATTGGGCTCTCTGCTCAGCAGGGAGCCTGCTTCCTCCTCTCTCTCTGCCTGCCTCTCTGCCTACTTGTGATCTCTGTCTGTCAAATAAATAAATAAAATCTTAAAAAAAAAATCATAAGGAAAATATAGTTACGGTACTGTACTGGGTTTCCTGAAAAAGTCCACACATCAGTGGACCTGTGCATTTCAAACCCAAGTTATTCAAGGGTCAACTGTATAGCTAAACAATATACAATTAATCCAATTAAAAATGGGCAAAGGGACGGGACGCCTGGGTGGCTCAGTTGGTTGGACGACTGCCTTCGGCTCAGGTCATGATCCTGGAGTCCTGGGATCAAGTCCCGCATCCGGCTCCTAGCTCCACAGGGAGTCTGCTTCTCTCTCTGACCTTCTCCTCGCTCATGCTCTCTCTCACTCTCTCTCTCTCAAATAAATAAATAAAATCTTTAAAAAAAAAATGGGTAGAGGGTTTGAATAGATATTTCTCCAAAGAAAATAACACAAACGGGCCCTAGGCACATGAAAAGATGCTAAACATGACTTGTCGTTAAGGAAATGCAAATCCAAACCACAATGAGATATCACTTCACAGCACATCTAGCAAGGCTAGAATCAAAATGTCCAGTAATTAAGTGCTGGTGAGGATGGAGAAACTGGAACCTCCCCAACCTTGCTGGTGGGAATGTAAAATGGTGCAGACACTTTGGCAAGCGGTTTAACACTTCCTCTAAATGTTACACAGAGACTTATACTGGAGCCAGCAAAGCTACTCTTAGATACACAGCCAACAGAATTGAAAACATATGTCCACTCCAAAACCTATACACCAATCAATGTTCATAGCAGCATTATTCATAACAGCCAAAAAACTGGAAACATCCCAAATGCACAAAATCCATACATCCAAACAATGACATACTAGTTCGTAATACTAAGGAACAAGGTACAGATATATGTCACAATGTGGATAAACCTCAAAAATATGATGCTAAGTGAAACAGGCCTGTCACAAAAGACTGCCTGTTGTACGATCCCACGCCTGTGAAGTATTCAGAATAAGCAAATCCAGAAAGACAGAAAATAGAGTAGTGCTTGCCAGGGACTACAGTGGAGGTAATGGGAAGTGGCTGGAGGTGGGTATGAGATTTCTTTCTGGGGTGATGAAATTGTTCTAAATTGAGATTATGGTGATGGTTGCACAAGGACCAATATACTAAAAACCACCGAACCGTATACCGTTAACAGGTACATTTACACGGGACTGTGTGAACTGTGAATTCTATCTAAATAAAGCTATTTTTTAAAACAGTGATCTCAGTACTCTATGGTGGCTTTAGTTTTCTTATTTATGTAGTATTTCCTGAGAAAACTTTTTAAACACAGGCATTACACTTGCCAGGTGGGCCTGAGGAGGTACTCCCTTTGACTTCCTAGTCTAAAATGGGGTTAGTGATAGGTACCCATCATAATGGCATTTAACTCCCAGTTGTATTTGAAGAGTTAAATGAGCATCCATTGGTTGAGGGCTGTAAAGAGTATCCAGCACAGGGCAAGCACTCAAAAATTAGCCATTTTAACCTTTAAAATATAAACAACTACTGTATTTCCACTTTGAAAACAGAAACATGCCCTCCTACTTCCATTACTTCACATTCCTGATTTGTTTCACATCATTAAGAAGCAATTTCTGGAGTGCCTGGCGGGGGCGCTCAGTTGTTAAGCATCTGCCTTCAACTCCGGTCACAATCGGGGGTCCTGGGATCAAGCCCTGCACTGGGCTCCCTGCTCAGTGGGGAGACTGCTTCTCCCTCTCCCACTTCCCCTTGCTTGTGTTCCCTCTGGCTATGTCTCTGTCTGTCAAATAAATAAATAAAATCTTAAAAAAAAAAAAGAAGAAGAAGAAGAAGAAGAAGAAATTCTCACCACAGCTGAGACGAATGCCAAGCCCAAAGGGACGGAGATACCAAAGTAACATGGTCAATACCTCATGGCAGCCTCTGGTCCCAGCATGGAGCCTTGGCTATCACATAGGCCCTCACTAAGCGCCTTACACACATGCTGTTGGGAAACCTCAACAACACTCCGAGAAAGCTACAGCTAGTCTTGCTTTACAGAGGAGGAAATTAAAGCTTGCACAGATTTACCCAGCCAAGGTTGCCCATGGCCAGGAGGTGAGCTGGGATTCAAACCAACGTACATGGTGCCAAAGCCTGTGCTGTGCTATCTTTGAGGGAAAATTAGTACCTGGGGGAAAAAAAAAAGCTACTCAAAGGAAGCCACTTAAAATCCACAACAGTATAAGAGAGAGAGAGAAGAGAATTATGAATTATTTGGGGCTTCACATTTTAAAAAACAAAACTAAGTTATGAAAATAAGCATTTTATATTTAACAAATGTTGTTATAATCCCAACTGTACCTTAAGTAAGTCTCATCAGGAACAAAGAATGAGTCAAGAGTTGAGAATTTCTAGCACAATTCTTAACAAAAACTAGTAAGACAGGACACAGAAGGAGTTACATTTGCTAAAACATTTAAGGGCCTTAGTAATTTTCAAAACGGTATCCCCTAATGTTTTGATATTTAAACAGCTGTCTTTTGAAGCATCAAATAATCACTCTTTGTCAATGTTCTTGTCTTCAACTGCCAACACAAAGATCTTAGCTACCTACTAGATGGGAAATCGGTGAACATAAGCTAATACTAAGTAGGAAGACATGTTTGAATGGAGACCAATTTTACAAGGGTTATATTATTAAATATTTTTATGTTACGACAGCTACTGAAACATCAGTACAGGAATTCAGAATAAACATAAGAAAACAAGATGATCTATACTGTTTCCCCAATACCTAATCTGCCCACAAAATATAAAAACCAAACCAAATCTGCCATATTTCAATCTTCAGTCTACTTATTTGATAAATATTTTCTGGTTCTGTCTTTTTGAAACTGTCAACCCCAAAATGATAAAGTAGAGTTCCTCATCTACCCAGTGTGGAGACCTAGAACCAACAGAAATAAGCTTTTGTAGTTATGTCTTGCAATTTTCCCTAATAAGTACACAAATGTGCTGTGGCCAAGACAACAAGAAAGGCAAACACCGATTTCCGCCCCCTTAG
Source organism: Mustela lutreola (assembly GCF_030435805.1). NCBI lineage: Eukaryota > Metazoa > Chordata > Mammalia > Carnivora > Mustelidae > Mustela > Mustela lutreola. The sequence continues at coordinate 124,182,919 of NC_081290.1, read as the reverse complement.
GCTAACAAGACAGTCTGCAATGGAACTGTAAATTCAAGCAGATTGCTGGCAATAGAGCCACAATTAGACCACAGTATATCCGAATTCTTTCTCCAGGGGCTCCAGCTACTTCCTTAGGCATTCCCAATCTCTCTAGACTCTTTGATAACTGAAACCAGCAGATAAAAAATGGAAATTAGCAGAACAGGAAGACTATCTGCATGTGACAAACTAAGTTAAAACCCCGTTAACTGATAGTTAACATTTGTGGTGAACATAGCATGACGGATACACTCGTGGAATCACTATGTCCTACACCTGAAACTCAGAGTATAACGTTGTGTGTCAGTGTTACAACCTCAAAAATAAATGTAAAAAAATGAAGTTTTTGTTTAGAAAAATAAAACAAAAGCCATTAACATATACTGATAACACAAATGGCCTGCTTATCTAAATAAGGCCTCTAAAAGGGATTCAACTTTTAGCAGGAGGAGGGCGGAAGACATGGAGATGTCAGGAATGGCCTAAAGGCTCTGGGCCTAAGAAGTTAAGGGATTTTAGAAAAGAGAGTGCATTTTTGGATGTCCTGTTTAGAATCTGGCAAATAATCTTCTTTTGTTAAATTACTGCTGAGAGGCTTAAAAATGTACAGCAATATCCTCTTTCCAGGTATTTCAAGCAAGGAAAAAAATAATGACCCTGTCTTCCTCATTACCCTGCCCCCACAATAAGCCTGGCCAGGGTTCTTCACATTTTTGTTTGAATAATCCCAAAAAGGTTTCCGAAAAACTATGTACTCTACACCATTTGAAGTTAACATTCAAAATTGCACACTGAAACAGATGCAAAGAATATTTTTTCTGGCATTTTGTAAATATTGAGTTTTAGATAAAATGATTACATCACTTTTAAAAGTATTCTAGTCTGAATTCCGTCAGCATTTTTCACATACTAACATTCATTTAAAAAAATAAATGAATAAACTCTTCAAAACTTGGAAATTGTGTATCATATCCCTTTCTCCTTGAGCTCATCTTTCTGTTTTACTTTCCCTACAACAGTCTTACTATATATACTTTTATGCCTAAGTCTACCCTACCTCTCTGTAACAAAAATCTGTAAACAAACTGAGATTTGGGTATTTAACCATAAAATTCAACGTTAAAAGTTTCTTTTAAGTTGAGTTCGATACAGTTACTATTGTAAGGACAAAAGTGACCAAGAAATAATACAATTATTCAATATAATTGAAAATAATTATTCAATATATAATTAATAATGTCTATTTTAATGACATGGATGGGACTTTCCCTCGTATTAGTTCATTCTTTGTAGATTATTACTGGACTGAGACAAGATTCCACATGAAATCTCTTATGTTTAGTTCTTACAGATGAAGGCATTGAGAAAAGGGGTTCACATAAACAGGTAGATGGAGGTGGAAGATTTTTGTAGCAAAGAGTAATAATATGCATCCATGGGTATGATATTTAATAACTTATCAGCTGAACACTCCATAAATCTCCTCTCAATTTTATGGACAGTAAAGAACAGGAAACTTATATTTGCAAAACGACCATTTTCTATTAGAGTCATTCCCTTTCTCAGCAGCCACACCAATATTCTCCTCATCCCTCTGCTTGGCACCTTGATGATTAGGGGAAATGTGAAGTTGTCTTTCCTTTAAAGACAGGTAATTCTGAAAAGGGAGGTATGAAAGGAGAACCAGCAAACCACCTGGGCCAAGAGCATTTTTCTGACACAGGTCAATTTTAGGAATGATTACTTTCAAGGTCTAAGAATCTGAAATGAATTCTCTTTCAATTACAGGTGCATGCATAGTCCCTTGAAAAGGCTTCCAAGTATCCCCAGATGTGCATCATCTTGGATCTGAAGGCCACTGCTCTTAAGACTCCTACATGAATAGACCTCAAGGTCAAAGGCAGATGGGAATGACAGGGAAGCACAGGATAAAAATTAAGAAAAAATTATGCAAAGCCAGATTCTAATTTGGCTGTTTCGTACACATACTTTTCGAAAAATGAGAATCAGGTATCAAAATCTTAATATCGAAAGGTATTGTCATACCTTTTCGCATCATCAGATGTGTTTACATTTTAAAATGAAAATTTGGGGGGCGCCTGGGTGGCTCAGTGGGTTAAGCCACTGCCTTCGGCTCAGGTCATGATCTCATGGTCCTGGGATAGAGCCTCCAGCGGGCTCTCTGCTTAGCAGGGAGCCTGCTTCCTCCTCTCTCTCTCTGCCTGCCTCTCTGCCTGCTTGTGATCTCTGTCAAATAAATAAATAAAATCTTTAAAAATAAAATAAAATAAAATGAAATGAAAATTTGGTCTTCTTCAAAATGAACACTGTCATTCCTTTCCTGACAGATCATATTCCCGTCAGCAAGATCAAAACAAGGGCACCATAGAAGCAGCTGTCGGTCTATTACAAAAGCAAGCTGATGCAGCAGTCTCAACTCTGACTGTCCATATTATGATTTGATCAATTTAGGCTAGGGCCAGTAACATCAATATTAAAACAAACCAACCAACCAACCAACAAAAAACAAAAAACTCCCCAGGGATTCTATAGTAAGATGAGGGTTGAGAACCACTGAACTAATAACTATCTAAATATTAAAATTAGTTTTTAATTGAGGAGTGATGTTTATTTCTGATTTATAGATTAACCCAAGGCTAACCTATTTTAATTTTAAGATCTATTACTAATGTATTTTTCCCCCAAACCAAGACACTTTTATTAACATATAAGGTATTATATGCCCAGAGGTACAGGTCGGTGAATCGCCAGGCTTACACATTTCACAAGCACTCACCACAGCACATACCCTCCTCAATGTCCATAAGCCAACCACCCTCTCCCTGACCCCCTTCCCCCAGTTTGTTTTGTGAGTCTCTTATGGTTCGTCTCCCTCCCAATCCCATCTTGTTTCATTTTTTCCTTCCCTACACCCCAAACCCCCCACTTTGCCTCTCAAATTCCTCATATCAGGGAGAGCATATGATAATTCTCTTTCTCTGATTGACTTATTTCACTCAGCATGATACCCTCTAGTTCCGTCCACATCATTGCAAATGGTAAGATTTCATTTCTTTTGATGGCTGCATAGTATTCCATATACCACTTCTTCTTTATCCATTCATCTGTTGATGGACATCTAGGTTCTTTCCATAGTTTGGCTATTGTGGACATTGCTGCTATAAGCATTTGGGTACACGTGCCCCTTCAGATTACTACATTTGTATCTTTAGGGTAAATACCCAGAAGTGAGTTTGTTGGGTCGTAGGGTAGCTCTATTTTCAACTTTTTGCAAAACTGCCATGCTGTTATCCAGAGTGGCTGCACCAGCTTGCATTCCCACCAATAGTATTACCAATGGTTCAAAAAGCATTATATGTGGTAGAGTTCTATGCAGATAAAATGTACCATCTTTTTGACTTAGGAAAAGAGGACTCTTCTCTCTCTCTCTCTCTCTTTTTTTTTTTTTTTTTTTTTTTTTTTGGTAGAGTTGACACAGTATTACATTAGTTTCAGGTGTACAACTTAATGATTTGACAAAATTTATACACTAAGTTATGTTCATCACAAGTGTAGCTACCACTTCTCCCATTTCATCACTATTACACTATCACCGACTATATTCCTTAGGCTATACCCTTTTATTCTTGTGACTTAATTCATTCCATACCTGGAAGCCTGTATCTCCCATTCCCCTTCAACCTGTGTTCCTACTTCTTTGGCAATCATTAGTTTGTTCTCTGTATTTATAGGCCTGATTCTGCTTAAAAAGGCCATCTAAAGCAAACATTAAATAAATAACATTCCTCAATTCAAGGAAACCAATGAGATACACCATTAATCAATCTCCACTGGGAGATGACATTATCTACAATGCAGATGTGAGAAGAAAATATTTAAGGACCTTAGCACACTGTGCTTTACAAGTTCTGAATGGAAGATTCAGATAGAACATGTATCTAATTTTCTAACTTTACATTTCTGGTCTTCATAGCCTTCCTTCATCTGACTTATTGTGACGACTTCTATTAGAAAAAAATAGGCTCAAACACATGCACAATATACATACCAAAATTTGATATCTGAACACTACCATGTTTCTAATCTTCCTGGTTCAAAACTTAGAGCTTTTTTAAACTATAAAAATATTTTAAGCATATAATAAATACAGCATACGGTAGGGTATAAATTGAAAAGTATGTCTGCCTATTATTTACACACACCCAATCATCACTATGTCACACCCAAATCCATCCCCCAGAGGTAATGCTGAATGAGATCTGATCTTCCCCACCATTTCCTTATCCTAACCATTTTAAGTGTGATTTATTCCTTCTTTTACACTCTTCTTAAATCCATTCTTATGGTCTACTAAGCCTCTTCTAGTTCAGGCCTTCACTAGTCCCTACCTGGACTATGCAGTGGTCTTTTAACTGTTTGCCCAGCCTCTAGGATGTTTTCCACACAATCCATTCTATTCATGTGTCAAGTTCTTAGTTGCCAATCATAGAATCCATTCTGCATGTTTTATTTATTTATTTTTTACGATTTTCCTTATTTCTCTGAGAGGGCACAAAGGGGAAGGGACAGAGGCAGAGGGAGAAGCAGGCTCCCCACTGACCAGCGAGCCCGATGTGGGGCTCGATCCCAGAACACGGGGATCACACCCTGAGCAGAAGGCAGACGTTTAACTGAGCCACCCAGGTGCCCCACAATTCTACAAATTTTAAAGGCATTCACTGCAGCAGGATACTAAGTTACAGCCAGTCCAAGGATCAAGGCTGAATCATGTTTATAACTGGTCTGGCAAGGGAGCAGCTACCATCACCAATGAGAAGAAATTCATCTTCTGAATGATTGCTTTGACAACTGTCTTCCCACTAAAGGAAAAGCAAGCATGGCAGACCTGGAGATGAGCTACCCACATGGCTATGGGCAGAGAGCCTCTACCAGGCAGCTCCTTCAAGGTATGCCTCAGCCACAGACCGCCACCCACCCAAAAACATGCCCTTCAAAGGGCAGTCCACATTGAATGACTGATGAAGACAAGGAGCCCAACCATTTGCGCCCAACACTGGACAGCCCTGACGGGCCATAACCACCCCGAAGTTCCCCGTGGTACTGGACTCAGAGATGCAGACCTATACTGCAATTTGACCTTTCCAGCCACCCAACCCTGCCTCTGCCCCCTCCCTTCCCCAAGTGTTAATCCTTCATAAATATCCTGTACAACAAACTCTGTCTCAGCAACTGCTTCTAAGGAACACACACTGAGGCGGAAAACAAGCCAATTACAGTTACAGGGAAGGTTTTCATTCTCCCATCCCTGGCCCTTCCTAAGATTTTATTTATTTATTTATTTTTTAAAACGATTTTATTTATTTGAGAGAGAGAGAGAGAGAGAGAAAGAATGAGAGAGGTCCTGAGAGGAAAGAGGTCAGTGGGAGAAGCAGACTCCCTGCTGAGCAGGGAGTCCAATGTGGAACTCGATCCTGGGACTCCAGGATCATGACTTGAGCTGAAGGCAGTCGCTTAACCAACTGAGCCACCCAGGCGCCCCCTTCCAAAGATTTTAGTCTTAGGATCTGCTGGGGGGGGCTCAGTCACCTTGCTGATGTTTCCCTAGTCATTCTTGCTTAAATGAAGTCCATCCTCTAAAAGATTCCTTAACAACGGCTCCAAAGTACACTCTTCCCTGAGGTGATGTATGGGTAAAGCTGGTTTTCTAGGCTTGATACTTGAGGAACTGAGGGCCGGGTGGGTTGGATTGAACTGCGTAGTTATCAGTTTCCATAAGCTCTTCTGAAAAGGCATCTCCACAGTGACCTCGCTTTGAAAGTCATTTTGAGGAAGGCGAGGACAGTTAAATTTGTTTTGCCTTTGCATATTATTTAATCTTTTTGCAAGTAATCCTTGGGACTATTGTTTCCTTTTCTCTGAAGTGTAATGCTTGATCTAGACAGCATCTCCAAGCTGCTCATTTTGCGTTAATTTGCCCAGGTACTTCATGGGCACTGAAGTCTTCTTTTCTTTTCTGAACGTTTTCTTGGATTTTAAATATTAGTACCACTGGGAGGCCTGGGTGGCACAGTTGGTTAAAGCGTCTGACTCTTGGTTTTAACTCAGGTGGTGATCTCAGGGTCATGAGATCAAGCCCCATGTCGGGCTCCATGCTTAGAGCTAAGTCTGCTTATGACTTTCCCTCTCCACTCCCCCATGTCTATGTTCTCTCTCTAAAAATGAATACAATCTATAAATAAATAAAAAAGAGTACCGCTGCACAATTCTGTTTTTCTTCTTCACAGCTCAACTATACATAAGTTCTTGTTTCTTTGTTACCGTCTTCTATTTCCAACACTTTCCCTCTGATCCTTTTTGCTTCCTGGAATAGTTTCATTCCCCAGGCAAGAATTCAAGCTATCGAAATCTGGTATGACCTCTCCAGGAGACTTATGTTTGAAACCACAAAATATGCCCCATGCTCTGGCCAGGCACCTCCTGACATCCTGAGCATGCCCTACTCACCATTCTCACCCCAAACTGGCTCCCTTCTTCTGAATTCTTACAATTTTACCACCAACTCATTTCAGGGATATAAGACATTTTAGCTGGGTGATAAAATTATAGTAATATCCCACATCCATTAACAGGGCATGAGCTCAAAACTTATCCTCCAAACAGAACATGAACTTGAATACTGAGAAACAGGACATTTTTCTTTTTCCCTTCAGTACATAATATGCTTTCAAACACTAATTCAAATGATGCACAAACATGTTTTTACTCACACTGTAGTTTAAGACTGAAGTTATAGTGCTGGAGTTCATGACAGTCTAGCATACTTTATTTGCAAATATCTATATCTATGAGCACAAAATACACCTAAGTTGTCTTAATCCTCCTACCAGGGTCCCTGACACTCGCCCTACATCCTTGTATCTTACACCTTGCCAACCTTGACCTCTCCTCCCACACGGCTCCCTGAACTCTAAACTCTCTTAGCTGGTCACTCTGGAAAAACTAGCTGAGATTCAAGGGAATGCATCCATCCTTAAAGTGGCATGTTGCCAGTGGTGAAGAGGCAAAAAGTCACGGATTCTACTTGTCATATATGCTAAATTTCACTCATTCAAAAAAAAAAAAAAAAGCCTTTTTGTAGAGACAAATCTTATAGTCCAGCTAAAAGAATCACAACATTTTGCTAGTTCTAGGGCATAAATGAAAAACGTTTTCATTAATAAGAAAACTTATATTACACTAGCCAAGCAACATAATATCATTCTAATAAGTCAATTTTTCTCTTGGGTAAGATAAAACACAAAGAATCAAAACATTTAGCCTTCATTCTACATTTAAAAGCAAAGGCTTCAATATGTGTAGTGAAAACAATGTATTTTGAAAAGCAGTGAGTTTTCTGTTTTCTTATTAAAGATTTGCTTTTAGGGCGCCTGGGTGGCTCAGTGGGTTAAGCTGCTGCCTTCGGCTCAGGTCATGATCTCAGGGTCCTGGGATCAAGTCCCGCATGGGGCTCTCTGCTCAGCAGGGAGCCTGCTTCTCTCTCTCTCTCTCTCTCTCTCTGCCTGCCTCTCCATCTACTTGTGATCTCTGTCAAAAAAATAAAATCTTAAAAAAAAAAGATTTGCTTTTAGTCTCAGTTATATGACTCTTTCATAATATAACCTTACATTTTAGGGCACCTGGGTGGCTCAGTGGGTTAAGCCACTGCCTTCGGCTCAGGTCATGGTCCCAGAGTCCTGGGATCGAGCCCTGCATCAGGCTCTCTGCTCAGCAGGGAGCCCGCTTCCTCCTCTCTCTCTGCCTGCCTCTCTGCCTGCCTGTCATCTCTCTCTGTCAAATAAATAAATAAAATCTTTTGAAAAAAAAAGAAAAAAAACCCTTACATTTTATGACCCTTAAGCATTTTCAAAGCACTTTACAACCAGTGTCTTATTACATTCTTGCAATGAGGCTGGCAGGACAGACAGCCTTATTTTGCTTCTTGTAATGAAATACTCAGAAGTCAAATGACTTGCCCCAAACCACTTTACTAGTAACCTGCAGGACCCAGGTTCTCCAACCCCTGGTCCTGGCTCTGGCCACAAACTGAATTAAGGCATTGATTTCGTATATACGCAGTTTTTTTCTTACCTATTAATATTTCGGTGTATCCAAAAAGACAGCCTAACAGATTTTTCAAAGCTGTATCCTAGCAGTTGCATAATGTCTCAATTTGAAAAATGATAGTAACTCATAGAATTGATTTATTTTGTCTACATTTCAAATAGCTGCCCATTTGTGCCACCGAACCTTAATTCTTTCTTATTTAATTCAGTTAATTCCATCCTAGTTTATGTTTAAAAGCTAGGTTATGGGGCGCCTGGGTGGTTCAGTGGGTTGGGCCTCTGCCTTCAGCTCAGGTCATGGTCTCAGGGTCCTGGGATCGAGCCCTGCATTGGGCTCTTTGCTCGGTGAGGAGCCTGCTTCCCCCTCTTTCTCTGCCTGCCTCTCTGCCTACTTGTGATTGCTCTCTCTGTGTAAAATAAATAAATAAAATCTTTAAATACATACATACATACATAAAAATAAAAGCTATGTTATGCTCCAAGGACGGGAAGGAATAATAACCAGATCCCTGAAATGTGAAAATTCCCTTGCATTTTAAAAATGATTAATGGGAAAAAGTGAATTAAACAAGAAAAGTTACAGCAATGGAAAACATCACATGGACATTTGCTAAGTGTGAAGCCTTTTGAAAAGTTTCCTAAGTGAGAAAGCATTCTCCAAGTTAAGTGTGAGAAGCTGAAATTATGTCTTTGTTTTAATGTATAATTTATAGAGTTTAAGATTAACCTTTAGGCATCTGAGTTGTTCCAACTAAAAATAAATCTCAAGTATTTGGGTCAATAGAAATAAACATGGTCAGAAAGATTAGGGGGAAAAAAAATCATCCAGCAAGATGAGACTTCACAATAACTGGCTTTCTAGAAATTTCATATCTAGGAATAAGGTCACGGACCCCATAGCTATCCTCCAAACACAAGGGAATTATGTGAAAAATCTAAGATGTAGATTTCCCAGGAGTGACGGCAGAGTTAGCACTCTCAGGGCAGAGAGATCAAGTAACAAGCTATGAACACCAAATGCTGCTAACAGTCAAAGCAATCTGCAGGAACTGTCTCCTTACCAGAGGGGAATGTCTGACTCTTACCAGCCGCTCAAGATAGTCTTAGTGATTTCCAGTGTTTCCCTTATCTGCAGATCTTTTCAAAAGTAATGTTAAGCTTTTTCAGCAGGGTATGTTTAAAGGCACGTTAGCCATATAAAAAGCTTCTGTGGTTCAATGCCCAGTCTAACACATAATAATTCACAGGTCAACCAAAGTCTGCTTTTCTGGGTTAATGGACCTTTGTGTTAAATCCCAAAGAGCTGGAGCAAATCTTATATTCCAGAAGTTGAGGTCCTAATATATTGGTGAGTAAAGGCTTGTTGTGACAAAGGGAATGGCTAGCTGCCATCAACAGTTGTTTTCCCTTCCTCCTTTTTTAAAAAATTACTTTTATTAACATATATTATATTATTTGCCCAGGGGTATAGGTCTGTGAGTCGTCAGGCTTACACATTTCACAGCACTCACCATAGCACATACCTTCCCCAATGTCCATAACCCAACTACCCTCTCCCTACATTCTTAAACCGGGCACATGGTGGGAGAGTAGACTCCTTTCCCAGCCAACCCTGCACCAAAGAGGCCATCATGTTGACTAAGTTCTGGAAATGAAATGTGTATTAGAATTCTGGGGCTATTTCCAGGAAGTGACCTTAAAGGGAAGTTGAAGGCCAAATGCCACTGAAGCTCCTTTCTCTTTCCTGGAAGTGACAGGAACAGGATTATGCAGGTTGAGCAGTCATTTTGAAGTGGGAGACAGAAGGAGCCAAACCTTGACAACCATGGACCATCGAGCTTGACGACTTAATGAGCGGTCCAGAAGCAAACTCCTTTCCCATTCACTCCACTTCTACCTTGTTTATGCCACCAGGTTTTCTGTCTCGTGAAGCTGATCCTAATCCTAAGTGATACACTTCTTCACCTTCGTAGTAGTAGCAGGTATGGCCAGGAGAGGCGTTAACACCTGCACACACATTCTGAGAGTTCCTACCATGTGCCAGGAAACAAACTACATACATTATTTACTTTAATATTGGCAACAGCCTTGGGAGGTGGGAGTGCTAAGCCCCTATCCCCACTCAAGCACCTAGTTCCCACTGTAGTGTCTTCATTAGTGAACTGCACCCTGCCAAACCCTGCCCACTCTCCCCCCCCTAAAACCTTGGAGAAACTTCTCTTTATCCTGTCATGCTTAGTAGATCCCCTTATATTTCCCGTTGTAGGCTTTTCTCTAGGTCCTCCGTCAGTTATCATCTTCACCCATTTTTGATCTTCCAGAATTTTTTTCGACATTCCTTGTAACAACTAAGAGCTCCTCTCCCAAACATTTATTCATTATGAGCTTTTTCTACCTTTTAAATTCCTGTCCTGTCATATCAGATGAGGTCTTGGGAGAGAGGAGACTAAGTCATGTGGTTAGTCTGGAACTAATTTCACAATGAGAAATAAAAGAGCGTGTGTGTGTGTGTGTGTGTGTGTGTGTGTGTGCACACGCGCATGCGCGCACATGTGTGGCTTCCTTTGGTCACAACAGGCTAAGGTAGGTCCAAATCAACAAAATGGAATCCTAACAAGACCAAATGTAAATACTTGAAGACTTTTTTTTTTTTTAAGTCTGTGTTGAGAAAGAGAACCTAACAGGTTCCTGATAAAAAGAAGAAAAAGAAAAAGAGAAAAAGAAAGTCTTAAGAGGTTGTTTTGTTTTGGTTTTTGTTCTTGGTTTTGTCTGGCCAAAAAATCAACACAGACCCTGTAGGAAGAGACTGATACAAGTACTAATGAAATCTTAGTCCTCATTAAACAAGCAGAGTCGAGACCCAAAAAAGGAAGAAAAAAACAATTCTTTGCATATGGCACCCTTTTGATCACAACTGAATCATTTTATCCAGTATTGGCCAAACTTAAAATAAAAACAAGTTTAGATCAAAATAACAGTACTGGAAAAAAAGTGAGGAATGATTTAGCCTGAAGTATCAAAATAATAATTGGATATAATCAACCTAGAGATATTTGATAATGGTCTTCAAATCTGTGTGGAACTGCCATCTGTCTGATGGCAGAGCGAGTGGACTCGTTCTGTGTTGCTGCAGAGGGCAGGCTGGAATCAACTGCTGGAAGGCCTCTGATGGCAAACGTGAAATCATAGCCAAACATCAGCTTAACAAAGCGATACGCTCCAATATGGAAAGTGAGTTCCCAAAGTGGTGAACTCCCCGTCATATGAAGTATTCAAGCTGAAGTTGAATCATCAATCAAGTGCGAAGGGTGTCATCAAAGGACACCACTTCTTCACTGGCAGGGCTAGATGACTCCTGTCCAGACCGATGCACCAGAGAACGATATGCCACAGCCTGGCCTAACCCTGCTGTCTCTGTGGGAAAGTCACTACCCAGGACCAGGGCTCAGAAGATAAAACAATAAGTTCAGGTCTAACCCACCTCTCTAAATACTAAAGGAGGGAAAAAATGGGTTGTGTCTAGGATAAGCCAGGTAAAAATTTCAGAAAATGAGAGGAAACCCAAGTTCTCCATGTTAAGACTGCATTCAAAGCAAAAAAAACCAACCCAGTTCAGACTTACACACCACATACATGCTACCAATGCAGAATGAGCTATGCTGTGCAGTATGCTGAGCTTTCACTTAATTCCAGTAGGCATGAGAGGTTGGGAAAAGCTCAAAGTGGATATAACTGCAAAGTCTAGAACAGACTCTCTTGCATATGTTATATAAACTTCTAAATGGCAACTTCTCAATTTCCACCTTCTAACTAGTTTCCAAAGGGACTGAAACAGAAGAGGCCCAGCCTTGCCCAGAAGGGCCAAGTGAGAAGACCCTGGGGATCCAGAGGGCCAAGGAATCTCAACTCTTCATTGTTCACCCTTGGCATAAGTGCTAAGTGTATCTTGTGAAGAGAGAGTTTAAAAGAACTGCCTTCACCCTCTACCTCCCTATCCACCTCCAAAAATACAATCTACATATACACACTCTGTCTTGGTCTCTTTCTCATACATACACACACACACACACACTCACTCACACAGTGCAATTATCCATGTATGGAGTACTAAATAATGCACAGCCTCTAGCCTTCTAGAATCCTGCAAAAACATTTTTATGAACCGATTCACTAAAACACATGTTCCAGGATTTCAAATTAAACAGCGAGCCGGAAATGAGTGGGAGAGCAGGGAAGGCTGGCCTCGGCCCTCCTTGGCTCTGACTGTAATCTGCTTCTCTACCCAAAGTGGACTTTTAGGAAGAGTTCCCAGCAGGGGAGGGCCCCTCAGTCTCTTCATTCTCATTCGGAGCAGCAAAACCATATACAGGGCTGAAGGGAAGGGCCTCCTGCACAGGACTCCTCAAAACTCCTGGCTCCATCCACAGCCCACTTAGCAATGTCTGTGAGGAAAGCAAGATGCTCATTTTTCATCCTCCTACACCTTCTCCCACCCGCCTCCCCAAACTAACAAAGACTCAGGGAATAGCAGGCAGGCTGAAAGGGAACTGTGCCTTCAAACTGACAAAATGAAAAGAGAAGGCAACATAACGTTTTTCTTTTTTTAGCCAAAAACTTCAAAATGCTCAGACATAGGCCCCAGCTCGTGAAAGCTCTAAGGATGTCAGGAGAAGCTGAATCCAGGAGATGTGTGTCTGGGTGCTCACTGCATAGTCCTTTCAAGTTCTCTTTATTTTTGAAATGTTTCATAAGAAAAAGAATACACTTTTAAGTATTTCTGTTTCTCTAAAAACAGAGAAAACAGTAAAGAGTGGGAAAGAATACAGGTGCTCCTGGGTGGCTCAGTCTGTTAAGAATCTGCCTCCGGCTCAGGTCATGATCTCGGGGTCCTGGGATTGAATCCTGTATCAGGGGAAAGACTGCTTCTCCCTCTCTCTCTGCTCCTCCCTGTTCATATGCCCATGTTATCTCCCTGTCTCTCCTGGTCTCTTAAATAAATAAATAAATAAATAAATAAATAAATAAAATCTAACAACAACAATAACCAAAAAAAAGGTAGAAACAATGAAGTCCATGACAAGAAGAGCCAGTTTTTCTGGGGAGCACGTTTATTGTCCGTGCATGGTATGTGCCTGTCTTCTGTGGGTATGCGTGTGTTGTCTGAGTGTGGGCTGTGTGTGCTGTGCTTGCTATGTACATGTTGTGCATGAGGTTTGCATGGTTCGTTTGGTGGTTGTTCTGTGTGAGGTATTTGTGTCAACATGCTATAATTTCATATCTGTGTGTTCAGCACACAAGTAACTTTCTTTTCCAGAACAGGACAAAGCAGCTCCAACAGACCGGAAATTGAACTGTAATGTGGGAAATGCTTTACTTGAGACGAAGACTTTAAAAACATGTCTCTGAAAATATGAATAACAAAATGGGAGACCCAATTTAGTGAAATTAACTCTCTAGGTCGATGATTCCATGGAGCAAAAAGCTTTAAACTGGGTTAGAGTCACAGGTTTCTCTCAAAGACTTGACACAGGAGTAACAGGATGTTTTCAGCTTCAGGCAGCTGAGGCCTAACTCAGAAGAAGGTAAGTAAGGATTTCTCTCACATGACTCCCAGGACATGAAGTCCTAAACAGTTCAGGACAGGCAGGTCCAGCTGTGGAAATGTCCCACCTTGCCATCCCCTCGGCAGCATACTCTCACTGGTGCTGAGGTGAGGAAAACTTTCCCTCAGGTCCTCAAATAACACTGCCTTCAAAACTGTCATTCATAAACATCTAACCCTAAACTATTTGCTGGCAACATGGAGGGGACAATCATGACACTGTCATGGTAACACAAGACACACAACTATGCAAAAGGGGATGACTTAGACGGGAATACATCTCTGGGGCTGGGGGGAGGGTTAGTCCTCCCTGGCATGCATGGCCATTGCAGATGAGTAATAAGATTGGGGGTGGGGGGCGGGGTGGTTCTTGGAAGGTTACCGTCCCTTTGGCTCAGTGGGTCTCCCCATCCCCACTGTAATAGAGTGGCCTAAATAAAGTGTTCAGTAATTTAAGAATCTTGTGTTTCCTTTTTTGAAACTGTAGTTTAGACCAGTCTTCTGAACTAATGCCTGGACAAGTACTGGTTGATCCTTTTTAAAGAACTTCTATCCATTAAATCTATAGCCTAATCTACTTTGATACCCTGACTCTGCATGGGCTTCTCTTCCACCAACCACCTCTCCGGTTCTTAGGGACACCCCTTGCAGTGAGGCTGGCTTGGCATTCTAGGAATTCATCTTCAGACTTCTTTTCCGGCTTGGGCTGACATCTACTCCCTAAGCACCAGTCCAGACACCCTCATTTAACATGCTGAGATGCTTTCCTACGTGTTTGCCAAGGAGCTACTTCTCCTCTCCGAGGACCCCCTCACACCTCCCCAGGATTGAGCAACTAATGCGTAAACACCTGGCAGAGCTCCACCCCCCACACTCCCAGCACCCTGGCTCAGAGCTGGGTCTAGACTTTCTCGCCAGAATCTGCCCACAGCTGTCAGCCCTGTCACAGCCCCTCCCACAGCTCTACCTCCACCCTCCTCAATACCCTGGATTCCCTTCCCCACCCCACAGTCACTCCTCATGTCCAAGAAGACAACTTCCCACTCTGCAGGTCACACTACCTGAAGCAAGGGCATCCCATGTGTAAACACCACCTTGGCAGAAGGGGCTCTCCCTGGCTCCCAGCATTCAGAGTATCAAGGATTACAAGTCATTATTTATCGGTTTCCTCTTTTTAATGTGAATTTCCCTAATTCAAGGCATCTTTTTTTTTTTTTTTTAAAGTAATGTACCTTATGGCAGAATAAGCAAAAATAAAAATAATCTTTTACTCCCAAACAAAAACACTGACCATTCATTGCCCAGGGCGTTCTCGAAGACTGCGCGTGTGCCCTGTGGCATATCGGTCATTCTGAGTTCTGAACTACGTCCCTGGGAACCATTATCAGGACAAGACAAAGCAGTATGTGGGGAACTCTATCACAGAACCTGGCCCAGGCTCGGTCAACATTAGTACCTTTGTCACCCTTGCTTCGGGTAGTGTCACCTGAAGAGTGGGAAGTAGTCTTCTCGGACAAGAGTGACTATGGGTCTGGAGAAGGGAACCCTAGGAAGGGCTAGCAGACGTTCTGGAGGCTGGAGATGGAACTGTCGGAGGGGCCATGACAAGATTTCATTACAAGATTTTTTTTTATTGAGATAAAACTGACAAATAGCATCAGTTTCGGGTGTACCATATAACGATTCAATATTTGTACACGCAGCAAAATGATCACCCCAGTAATCTGTCCATATTTTTCTGTCAAAAATTCAGTGTCATGAACATCTTTCTCCAATACTTTATTATAACGTTATCTACATGGATGCCCTCGGTATAAATTGTTTCTACTTCTTTCCCAACATAAAGTAGGCTGATTATATAAATATGGGAAAATAAGTTTTTTATATATAGGGGAAAAATATTTTTATATGTTTTTTATAAATAGGGGAAAATATGTTTTTCCTCATGTAAATATACATTTACATATTTGTAAACACATCCTACTGTCTCCTCAAGAAACTCTTGAAAGCATAATATCTTTTTTTTTTTTTTTAAGATTTTATTTATTTATTTGACACAGAGAGAGTGATCACAAGTAGGCAGAGAGGCAGGCAGAGAGGGAGAGGGGAAGCAGGCTCCCCGCTGAGCAGAGAGCCCGATGCGGGGCTCGATCCCAGGACCCTGAGATCATGACCTGAGCTGAAGGCAGAGGCTTTAACCCACTGAGCCACCCAGGCACCCCGAAAGCATAATATCTTTAAAGTACACACACACTAGATGCTGCCAATGTATATGTAACCCCTTTAAAGAACCCTCACAACCTTGTGAGATGGGTGCTCAGTTTTACAGATAAGAGAACAGAGGCTCAAGATCACGCAGCTGGGAAGCTAGCTACTACAGAGATGGGGTCACACCCTGAGCCCAGGGGCCTTCCCCACGCTAGTTCCAGCTTTTCAAATGCAACAATTCCTGAAAAGAGCAGTCTCTCCTGGAAGCCAGCAAAGGGTGTGGGCCAGAGCCATGCACTGATGTTCCAGCATACCCGCTGCCCACCAGGTGAGGGCCATCTCAGTCCCACCCCCAGCTGTGTAGGGCAGCTCTGTGCCCCATCTGTCCTAAATGCCTTATGTATTTTTATTTAACTCTTAAATAAAGTTAAATTATTATTATTTTTTAAAGATTTTATTTATTTATTTGACAGACAGATCACAAGTAGGCAGAGAGGCAGTCAGAGAGAGAGGAGGAAGCAGGCTCCCCACTGAGCTGAGAGCCCATGCGGGGCTTGATCCCAGGACCCGGAGATCATGACCCGAGCTGAAGGCAGAGGCTTTAACCCACTGAGCCACCCAGGCACCCCAGTTAAATTATTTTTAACTCTGCCACCAGGTACTACTAAGAATATCCACATTTTAAAGAAGGGAAACTAAGGCACAGGGCATGTTGGCAACTTGCCAAAGGCAGCCAGCTGAGAAGCAGAATGTCCAATTCAGATCAAGGTGGTCTGGCCCCAAGCACATCATTTCGCACACCATTTGAGTGACTTCCTACCTTGAGGTTGGAAAAAATACCCGACCTCAGGTAAATATTACCATATCCGCCTGTGTCTCAGCATAGTATTTCACAGCTCTGCCCACGTGAACACTTCAGGTTCCTGACCTTGGCTCATTTCTTCAGCTTCCTGTGAAGTAAGGGTAGGGGGAAGACAGGGACCCCAGTCCAGCCATCTCCTCCTTACCTCTGCCTGCTGCTCATCTCCCATCTACCACTCTCCCACTCACCTATTCTCATCCCATTTTCTCTTTGGCGCTTTTCCACCTTGCCCCCAGCCCTCACCCAACATTATAGGTATAAAGCCCCCAAAAAGACAAGTAAAAAGAACTAAACTATAAACTTTGCTCATAAACATACATTAGTTCATGTGCCACCAAAATCATGTGTTCTTTCTCTTCAAACTATACATTCCTTGAGACTAGAGCCTGTGTTTTTAAGCTACTAGTTAACCAATATGCTTCTGGGGGCTTTCTAGTAACCATGCAATTCCAGTTTCCTATTATGAGCATATTGCCTTTTAATCAGTAATTACAGCATAACATTCATTTTCCCCAGTCTAATTTGGCAAGCTTGAGATATTTTATGCATAACCTTGAGACTCAGACAATGATTTAAACAAAATTTTGTGCATATTATTATTTAATATAAATTCAAAATGGTCATTGAAGATCTCTCCAATTGAAGCATCATTAATTTGGAAAATGTAATGATTTGGACAGGGGTGAGTAAAAAATTCAAATTTTCAACAAGGTCCCTCTCTTTTTAATCCAGGGTGAACTCAAAAGAAAAATATTTTAGTCCTAGGCTTTTAACTATTAAGAATTAACTACAATCAAACCAGCATGTTAATTACAGGTCACCATCATCATGGATGTTTTGATCAGCCCCCTTGAGCTAACTTAAATACTTATATGAAAAAAATCTTCTTTTTTAGGGGCACCAGGGTGGCTCAGTAGGTTAAGTGTCCAACTCTTGATTTCAGCTCAGGTGGTGATCTCAGGGTTGTGAGATCCAGCCCCATGTCAGGGCTCCATGCTCATCTGGGAGTTTGGAGTCTGGTTGAGGATTCTCTCTCTCCCTCCCTGCCCCCACATCCTGCCTGGCTGGCACCTGCACTATCCCTCACATAAAAAAAATCTCTAAAAAAAAAAAAAAAAAAGAAAATGTTCTTTTTTAGGTCAAAGTTTCCATAACTCCATTCTGCCTTTTCCCCAGCTTACAAGAATTAACATTTCAGTATATGTAATTAGATGATACTATTCTATCTTGCTTTTCTTTCTACTCATCTCAGAATAGAGGGAAACTAAAGGAAGAAATGAGAGTAAGTGAGAATTTTCTAATCACTTCAACTAACATCACACCCATGAGTGTGAGAAATTCAAAGTCTGGTGGCTTGATCCCTGGACTCCAGTCTCAGCCCCAGCACCTCTCATTTGTGGTGAGAACTGAAACCTTGAGAGGCATGAGTCTCAAAAGTCAGAGTAAAATTGAAATAAGGCTATTTTCTCTTGAGAGGTTCCTACGAATGAGCTAGTACTTACTAAAAAAAAAACAAACAAACAAACAAACAAACAGAAATGTTAAATGTTAATAAATGTTTCTACACCCAGAATCTTGGTTTCATTACCCCCCTCTTCCAGATGAGATACAATCTACAAGCTTAGAGCAAATGAGAACACATGGCCATGTGCTTTAAACTATAAAGTGTAGTATGTTAGTCTGCATAGAAAACCCAGTATGTGAAAGCATACTTAGTTTTAATAATTAACATTTTAATTTAATTTCTAAATGAACTGTTTAGGCTCCAAAAGAAACACATGCTTAGTATAATAAAACTGGAGCAGGCAGAATTAAGTTCAGGACTGGCCCATATGGTGCTTTTGTACAAATGTGGGTAAGACACCTTCTCTGGGAGGATGTCACCCCAAGGGCAGCAGGCCAGTCTGACAACCCATGTTCAGTGGCATAAAGCAAAATGCTCAAGTCAGCCTGTCCCTCCTAGCATCCCTCCCTGAAGGACAGAACAGACTTAACTTTCCAGGGCTTCAACGTCTATGAAAATTTTAGGATTCCGATTTCCATAAAAATTAAAAGCTAGCTATTTCTCATTTATTTGCCATAATAAGTATGCTAAAGTCTCTTAATCAGGTTTCTACTTTATGGTAGAAATACCATCTATTGAGTTCTGCCAAATATATCTAAAACTAGCCATTACAAGAAAAAATACTCCAAAAGTTATACTGGTATAGAAAATTAATATTATAATAGCTTAAACAATTTTTTGGTATTAAAAGTCTTTACTCAGAAGACCAAAAGAAATCTTTAAAAAAAAAAAAAAAGGTACTGAACTGATTGGGTTAGAGGGAAAAAAAAAGGTGAGATTTGGGGGCACCTGACTGGCCCACTTGGTAAAGCACATGACTCTTGATTTGGAGTTGTGAGTTTGAGCCCCATAGTGAGTGTAGATATCACTTAAAGAAACTTTTTTTTTTTTTTAAGATTTTATTTATTTATTTGACAGAGATCACAAGTAGTCAGAGAGGCAGGCAGAGAGAGAGGAGGAAACAGGCTCCCTGATGAGCAGAGAGCCCGATGCGGGGCTTGATCCCAGGACCCGAGATCATGACCTGAGCCGAAGGCAGAGGCTTTAACCCACTGAACCACCCACGTGCCCCTACTTAAAGAAACTTTTAAAAAAGCATTACTTTTATTTGAAAGATTTTTATTATTTATTTATTTATTCATTCATTCATTCATGAGATAAAGTGAGGCATAGGGAGAAATGGCCTCCCCACAGATCAAGGAGCCCAATGCAGGGCTCCATCCCAAGACCCTGGGATCATGATCTGATAACTCATGGGATCATGACCTGACCTCACTCAACGGACTGAGCCACACAGGCACCCCCAAAAAAAATTATATTAAGAAAACAAATACACAAACCATACAGATTGGAATAAAATGACTAATGGAAAAAATATTTATAAAGTTGTCCCTAAACAGATTTAGAGGAGTAAAAGTGATTTTTACCAATCACCTGAATGATTACAGAGGACAGAATAATGACATGGACCACTGAGAAAATAACACAAAACACTGGTGACTTAATTTCATAAGATTAACACAATAATCACCATCTATCTGATCAAAATCCCTAACGAAGGGTGTAAACAAAAAGCGCCCGCAATCCAGACTCTCCTTTTCTTAACCAGTTTCCTGATGCACTTACTTCCTACCTACTCCCCCTTCTCTTTTATTAGTCACTATCACAGGTGCTCAGGTCTCCTGGAGCATCTCTCTCCTTCTCCACTTTTCCCTTTTATCCCCAATTCAAACGCAGGAATAAAAAGACATTGTAAAGAATGCATGTTCAAGTGACAGACCTTGAACTCAGCAAGAAACTGATGTGTGTTACTTGGTATCTGTGTGCCCATAACCTCTAGTCTACGTGCCACGGATACACTACGGAACTCATGAGGATCATACCCACGTAACATCTCTGAACTGGGGTTTGGTTTTGCTATGCTTGTTTTGTTTGCTTTTAGCCTCATTTCTTTTTTTAAACTAGAATTTTGGTTTCCAACAAAGAGAAGTGTAACTTTAAGGGACCCTTACTGAATCCACGGTAACTTTAAGAAATGTGGGCAATTGGGGATAACCTTCCTCCCTTAATTATGGTCTAAATGTGGTGAGTAAATTAAACCCTTTCCCAACTACCTTAGCATACTTTCAAATTAAAATGAAGCCGGCACTGAAAACCCAGGTTAAATGGATTAAAAGATTAAGGCATGGGGAGCCAGAGCTTTCTCCCTTTCTCCCAGTGCCACCACAAACCACCCCAGCCCTCTAATGATGGGAGGAGTCACTGTGAAGGTGCCCAATTACCCATGAATTACACCAACCCTAACCAATTTCAAGATCACAGATCAGACTTTCCCAAAACACAAATCTGCTAATTAAGTTACATGAAAGCCAAACTCACAGGCAATTTGGATGTGCCATTCATCCACCTGAAAGTGAATGACAGAAGTGTCTAAGTTCACGATGACACAGCTACTCCTCAGGGTTACACTGAGACACCCAGCCGCCTGCCATTAAAATACATGGAAGCAGAAAGAGACTCATCTTCAGGCACGGGCTTCCAGGAAACAGCAAAAGGATTCCCCCACCAAACCCTTAAAAGGCTCCGGGGAATCTTCTTAGGCTTGTGAAGCAACCCGCAGGCACTCCTCTGTGCTGAGCTGAAACCGATGAGGAAACAGGTTGCAGGCAAGGCCACACACAGACGCAGCACAGCGTGCACAGCCTGCCAGGGGTCTCAGAAACCACACGTTTCTGGATTCTCATCAAAGGAGTACAGCTTGATTTCAAGGCTTTGCCCGTGAAGCGTCGGTACATACTGAAATGCTCATCAATCTTCCCACTTACTCCCCACAAGGCAAAAAAAAAAAAAAAAAAAAAAAAAAAAAATCCATTAGAGAAGATACTTGTTCCTGACACTCATGACTGCGTAAATAGCATACAGAATTCCCCTGGATAGGCTCTTGCAGATGTGCAAAACAAATGACTCAGAAATATAAAGTCCACTGGACCAAAAGGCCAGGTTCAATGAGCTGGGTCAGAAAACACATGGGGCCTGCCGCTGCCCCTGGAGCTCTGGCAATCTCAAGCCCCCACGGTCCGGAAGGGCAGCTCCAGGAAACCAAAAGTCACCGCCAATCAATTAGAGCACCAGCCCAACACCAGTTATTTCTCAGGAACCCCAGACTTGAGGAACAGCAGAAAAAGGAGCTGAGGAGACCCTTACACGGGCCCACAAATGAGTGTGTGTTACAAGTGGACAACCCCACCGTACTTCAGAACGTGACCTTATTTGAAAATAGGGCCTTGCAGACATAATTTGTTAAGATCAGGCCACTGCGGAGAAGAGGGAGCCCCTCCTTTAAGACAACTGCTGTCCCTCTAAACAGATGGCCACGAGAGGACATGGAGAGACACGGGAAGGATGTTGTGTGAAGACAAAGGCAGAGACCAGAATGATGTATGTAAGCAGCAAGACAAGGAACACCGAAGCCTACCAGTAAACCAGCAGAAGCAGAGGCAAGGAAAATTCCCCTACAGGTTTCAGAGGGAACGCAGCCCTGCCAACACCTTACTTTCACACTCCTGGCCTCCAGAGCTGGGAGAGAACAAGCCTCTGCTGTTTTAAGCCACCCAGTTTGTGGTACTTTGTTATGGCAGCCCCAGGAAAAGGAATACACTGCACCTGAACTTGGGTTTCCTTCTCTTGCCTTCCTCCATCTGCGCCTCAGCCGGCAAATCCTCCCATGGCAACATGAAAGGGCTGCAGGGAAACCCCAGTCTGTGGTTTGGTTGGGGAATCTCTCTTAAAGGACAAGCGACGCTATCCTAGGCCCTCGTCCAGACTTCATTCCTTCCCTTCAGCTCCCACCATGTCCCTGGGGCACCACCCTGCTCCTGTCCAAGTGTCTGTGACCAGCGGTGGGGAAGTTCCCTTCCCTGTAGGCGGTACCGGTTCTGCTTCCTCCCACTCCCATTTCTCACAGAATTCTCAGCACAATTCTTTCAGTTTTTACTTAAATAATATCCTTCCTCATGCCCCAACATCCCCCCTACAGGCTCACACACTCTCAGTCTCACACACACAGCCACGTGCCCAGAGGGAGCAGGGCCAGGAGGCAGATCTGAGTACACTCACCAGCCTGTACTGTGAGTGGCCACTCCCATCCAATAACTGAGACTTTTTGTTACAGGGCCAAGGTTTTCTGCCAGACTCATTTCCCTTATAATGAATGAATTATCCCTGAGAAAATTCCTTCGTTCTCTCCTGAGAGCTGACCTGCAATGGCCTCGCCCACCTGTTTACTAGGTGTGCCAGAGCATGGCAGACCTCGATGAGTGGAACCCCACCTTCTAGCCCCATACCCATGATAGAGCTCTTTTAGAAAAATTGGATCAACTGGCTGAAACTTGATACCATCTGAAAAGAATATGTATTCTAGGTTTGCTCAAATACTGGGCCAGTAACAGTAAGCCAGGCTGGAAAGGTAAGAAAAAAAAAAAAGTAACCTCTGTCTCCAAACTCCCACCCCACTGTTTTACCAACAAGACCGTTTCTGCTGTTCATTATTTAATCTTGAGCCAAAGTGGATTTTGGAATGTTCTTCCTCAGATGCCTTACACTGGACCAAGGATTCCCAAACTAGAGCACACAGTGTTATCATCTGGAGGGCTTGTTAAAACAGATCACAGGCCCCTCCCCTGGAGCTTCTGATTCAGTAGGCCCCAGGGTAGGCTCTGGGAACTGGTCTAACAGGTTCCCAAGGCTGAGCCGATTCTTTTGGTCCAGAACTCCTCTTTGAGAAACACTGCCCGAGACCTGTCACTCCTCCCTGACAACAAACCCCAGGCTGGAGCCAGCAGGCACCTCCAGCAGCCTTCCCACCATCCACCCCCTTTTCCCACACAGGGACAGCCTCAGCAGGGTCAGTAAGCACCACTCCCTGGCGACTGTGTAAACCCTGCGGACCAGGGTGAGTAGTTCAAGGCATAGTTCAAGGTGAGCATGGACCATTTTTTGACCTGTGAGATGGAAGGGGAGGTCGCTGAGGGGCGCTCCTGAGAAAGAGGCACAGGATGAAGGTTCTTTGAACCTGCCTTTGGTGATTCCAGGGGAGGACTTGAGGCTATGAGGCTTGAGCCTCAGCAACCTTGAAGGGAGCCGGGCAGCACCGTGAGCTAGCCACAGAACAGGGAGTTGGAAGAACCCGGCTGCCCAGTGCTGACGCTCACCTGCTTAGTAAACCAGTCTAGACCCACCCAGCCTCCAGGCTTCTTGTTAGGTGACAAAACACTTTCTTCATTGTTTGAGCTGGTTGAGTCAGGGTTTTCTTCTACTTGAAGCCAAAAATATCTAATCACAAAGCAATGCAAACAGGATAACATGCCCATCCAGAGGGCTAAAGAGGTTTCCGCACACATTACAGTGGTATGTGTTCCACAGAGTAATTCTAAAATTCCAGGTTTATATTTTCCAATGATTTCAAAAACCATGCCGCTGAATGTCAGGGGATAAGCAGCACTTAGAACAGGACAGAAAATGGTGGGGCACCTCAATGGCCCCAACAGGTAAGCCTCCAGCTCTCGAATTCGCCGGAGGTCATGATCTCAGCGTCATGGGATCCCAAGCCCAGCTTAGGGCTCCAAGCTCAGTAGGGTGTCTGCTTGAGATTCTCCCTCTCCCCCTCCCCCTGCTTCTGTGCGTTGTGTGCATGTGCAGATGCAAATCTCTCTCTTAATAATTCTTTAAAAAAGAAGAATAGAAAATGAAAGAAACTCTCTAACACACAGTAAAGTGTTATTGTACTCGAGTCTCAGTTCTGGGTCTCCCTTATAAGAGGCAGACTCATTTTTCTCAGAGGTTTGCTAGGAACCATATAATACCAGGGAATTCAGTTACTTTAAAAAAAAAAATTCAGGTGCTTCCACATATCAATCCTAGGTTTGGTCTCCTTATACAGAGAGCAGACTAATTGGGAAAGTCATGTTCCAACCTGTATCAATTTTTTTTTTTTTTAAGGTTGTATTTATTATTTATTTGGGAGAGCACACAAGGGAGGGCGAGGGTAGGGAAGGGGCAGAGGGAGAGGGACAAGCAGGTCTCCCCCCACCAAGGGGGAATGGGCAGAGGGAGCTGAAAACAGAGGCTTAACTGACTGAACCACCTAGGCACCCCTATATCACTTTAGATGAAGAAAAACAAGTATTTCTTGAGAGAGGACACCTCAGATTATGTGCTTTTCTGCCACTTTGTAGCTCTGTAATCTTAAACTGATTTGCTTTTTTCAATCTGTTTCTTTTTCTATAAAATGGGAATTCCTAGTTAACTAAGGACAATTCATGTAAAAATATTTTGTGAACTACCAAGTATAATACAAGGGCAACCACTTAAATCCAGGTTTTAAGGATTAACTGGATTAGTGAGACTTGGTTTTGAGCAAGATAGATCAGTCTTGATCCCAGAGGAATTACCTCACCAAAGCTTCATGCTACATACATCTGCCGTAACTGTTCATTGGAACGATGGATTGTTATTCAAACTGGACTTCACCTGTTACCAGTAATTTAGTAGCAGCTAAAGGAACCAACAGCCAGAAGGTAGTACAACCCAAAAAGTTAACGATGTACAAGGCGTTACATCAACATGAATTATTTACTATGTACATCTGCACAATGTTCAACATGAGAGCCACACACAACGTTTGGTTTTTACTGAAGCTGTGCTCCGGGAACTACCTTCAAATGCAGCAGTGGCTTTCTCTGAACATTTCACAGGTGGCAAATCATCTTTCCTAAGGAAAAATTTAGTTTTGGGGTGGGGGGGTGAAGTTTTTCTGAAGTTTAAAAGAATTACTGAAGTATAGTTGACATATGCTATATTAGTTTCAGGCATACAACATAGTGACTCCACCATTCTATATGTTACTCAGTGCTCACCACAATAAGTATAGTCCCCTCTGTCACCACACAACAGGATGACAATATTACTGACCATATTCCCTATGCTATACTTTTCATCTCTGTGACTTATTTTATAACTAGAAGTTTTTACCTCTGAATCCCATTCACCTCTTCTACCCATCCCCCACCCGCTCCTCTCTAGCAACCACCCGTTTTTGTTCTCTGTAATGAAGAGTATGGTTTTCTCCTTATTCATTTGTTTTGTGTTTTAGAGTCCACATATTAGAGAACTCATATGGTATTCATCTTTCTCTATCTGAATTATTTCACTTAGGATAATACCTTTTAGGTCCTGCCATGTTGTCACATATGGGAAGATTTCATTCTTTTTTATGGCTGAATAATCTTCCATTTTATGGATATGGATATAAAACCTCCTTTTTATTCATTCATCTCTCAGTGGAACACTTCCATATCCCGGCTATTGAAATAACACTGCAACAAACATAGAGGTGGATATATCTTTTCAAACGAGTGTTTTCATTTTCTTGGGTAAATATCCAGTACCGGAATTACTGGATCATATGGTATTTCTAATTTTAATTTTTTTGAGGAGCCTTCATATTCTTTTCCACAGTAACTGTACCAGCTTGCATTCCCATATTCCCATGAACAGTACACAACGGTTCCTTTTTGTCCACATCCCCACCAACATTGGTTGTTGCTTGTGTTTTTGATTTTAGCCATTCTGACAAGTGTGAGGTGGATCTTATTGTGGTTTTGATTTTTATTTCCCTGGTAAGTTGTATAGAGCATCTTTCATGTATCTGTTGACCATCTGGATGTCTTCTCTGGAGAAATGTCTGTTCGTGTCTTCTGCCCGTTTCTGAGTGAATTATTCATTTTGGGGGGTGTTGAGTTGTGTAAGTTCAGTATATATTTTGGATACTAATCCTTAATCAGATACGTCATTTGCAAATATCTCCTCCCATTCCACAGGTTGCTTTTTGTTTTGGTCATGGTTTCCTTTGCTGTGCAGAAGCTTTTTAGTTTGGTGTTGTCCCCACAGTTTATTAATAGGTAATGTTTAGGTTTAGCCCAAGAGCCATATGCCATCCAGAGCTATGTCTTCTGATTGAAATATCTGAACAAACTGGGTAAAAACAACAGGAATTGGCCGTGAGGGAAGAAACATATATGGCACTAAAACCTTGTTTCTCCAACTGGGATATGTATGTGTGTAGCACAGAAAATTATCCCATGAGGTAAATACAGCAATCTTCCCGAAACATACATTTTACTAAAAGATTTTTGAAGGGGGAAAAAAAAAGCGATCAGAGAGTAATTTTAAAATGACTTAAAATTCTCAATAAATTAAAAAAATATATTTTTTTAATTTCAAAGAATTTTCACATTCATAGCAGACTTTTTAAAACTACATCCCCACTACTTGGGAGAAAACATTGGGAAAGGCCACAATAAACAAGACTTTCCCCGTATCATTCATAAATGAGTTTGCAAAGCAATTCAAAAACAATGGTTCCAGAAGCATCTTTACTGAGCACACCATCTGTGAAATACTGTCTAAATTATTATAGTTAATTATTTGTGAAGTGGCAACATTCTTTTGTTACACCTACTAGAGTGGGGGTGGGAATCACTATTACTCCAGAGTCTTATTTCGTATGTGGAAGACTGCAACAACAAAACAATCTGATGACAATTCATTTAAAACTAGAGTAACGAGCTCCCGGGAGACCCTCTTATTTTAATACTTATGTTCCTAGACAGAGAATACTGCCTTGGGAAATTCTATTTCTCCTTTGAACCTTGAAATCCCAAGCTCTGTCACCCTCTTAAGCAATATGAAGTTTGGTGTCCCAGCACATCCAGAATGCCTCCACAGCATTGATGGATACTGCTGTCAGTATATTGGGATCCATCTGAAAAGTACTTTTATTTCTCATCAGCGCATCGTGATGAGTAAAGAGCAACCAAAGCACAATTCTCCCAACATCAAAGAAACCTAAGACAACCACAGTGTCAGCTCATCTCTAACTATACAGCTGTAAGTTTTCTTGAAAATGGAGGTTGGGTTTAAAATGGCAAAACATCCAAGTCTCTCTTTCACTCACAGTGGTACCTTCGCTCTGATCTGAAAGAAGCTCCTTAGAAATCTTTTATGTACTTTTTAATACCCATGTTGTCATTTCCATGGACAAGTCTTCCTGGGCTGTTGAATCTGCCTAGCTCTTACTTCAGGATGCACACCCACTGAACAGACTTCAGAAGACACCTGACTGTGAAGTATTTGTGACAAGGAGCTGAGACAGTTGTGAAGCAAGCTAAGAGTCAGACTTTGAGTGTTGGATTAAGACACTCCGCCTAAAGGCAATTCCTAGTCTAAAGTAATGAACATCAAGTTTCTGGCACAAGTTACACCATGTTTAGGGACGTTTCTGGCACAAGTTATGCCACATTTAGGGACCATACCCAAGCTCTTGAGATTTCGATTCTACTTTATGGTTTCAGGATCATGAACATTAATGAAATGTTTTGCTTAGTTTTAATCTAGAATAACCCTTTAAAATATACCTGGAATTATTAAAATTGGTTCAAATATCTTTTTCTTTCTTTTTTTTTTTTTAAAGATTTTATTTATTTATTTGACAGAGAGAAATCACAAGTGGGCAGAGAGGCAGAGAGAGAGAGAGAGGAGGAAGCAGGCTCCCTGCTGAGCAGAGAGCCCGATGCAGGACTCGATCCCAGGACCCCGAGATCATGACCTGAGCCGAAGGCAGCGGCTTAACCCACTGAGCCACCCAGGCGCCCCCAAATATCTTTTTCAATATAAAGATATAAATTAGCACAAGCTTAATCACTCCAAAGTCTGTAGAAAAATAAATCTAGAAGTAATAATTTTAATAAAATCAGAATTAGGATACTGATCCTACTATACTATTTTTTCTAATTAATTCTAATTGAGGTCTAAACAATTATATAAATAAGTCTCAAAAAGCTTTGCTGAAAATTTCAAAACCTAAAAACAAATTAAAAAAAACCTAAAAAATGTATTTTGTGACTTGAAAACAATTTTAATATATACCAAGAACCCTGTTGAAAAGTTTAAATTCTAAGAATATCTATATTAGCAGCTCTCTTATAATCAATAAAAATTTACTTTAGACTGTGAGGGTCATGCAGCCCATGACTGAATGCATTCATTCTGCATCCTTCCCAGGGCCCACATAACTCTATAGAAAGTACCACGGGGCACGCACCAATAGAGCTAATAACCCATTTTCTTTAAAAACATACCAACTGCAATGACCTAATTTAAAAACCACAACCTCTAATATTAATACCACTGCTTTGATTCTGATGGCAAATATGGTTTGTGGGCTTGGATACAAAGAACGTGTGAAATGATGTAAGTTATCAATTTAAAAGACTTAAATTTGGGGCGCCTGGGTGGCTCAGTGGGTTAAGCGGCTGCCTTCGGTTCAGGTCATGATCTCAGGGTCCTGGGATCGAGTCCCGCATTGGGCTCTCTGCTCAGCAGGGAGCCTGCTTCCCTCCCTCTCTGTCTACTTGTGATCTCTGTCTGTCAAATAAATAAATAAAATCTTAAAAAAAAAAAAAAAAGACTTAAATTTGTATCAGGAGCTTGCCTCCCTTCATTCAGCAGTTCTTCACCTAGATGTTAAGTACTAGGTTGGGTGCAAAGGAATTAGTGGATCGAGACTCAGGACAATGCCAAGACAGGTGATTTTAAACAAAGATAGACCCTGTGTTACAAGTGCCGGTACTATATGGAGTTGGTCAGGTAAGGGGCTTAGCCAGAGAAGAGAAGAGAAGAGAAGAGAAGAGAGGAGAGCAGGAGTCCATGTGAAAGAGGGGAGGGAGAAGCAGGGGCAGGAAGGCTGAAGAAGTGAGCATGGCCGAGATCACAGAAGGCCTTCTATGCTATGTTCCAACGTCTACACTTGGTCACAAAGGGCAAGGTTGTGTGTAGAAGTAAGGACAGGAAAGGAAGTATCACTGAGATACATTACTCAGGTGGGAAGGTGGAGAACAGGTTTGGGTAGCTATAAAATAGAGGTAGCAGACCATGTGGAGATCCAGCCACCACCTGGTCATACACTAGGGTGGGGAGTGGGAAGGAGTCAAGGGGCATCCTGGTATCTGGCTTACACAAATGAATGTACAGTGCACAATGGGGGGGAGGGCTGAGAAGGAACTGAGCCTGAGAGCTCAGTTAAGTTAGCAGCACCTGAAAGCTAAAAGGAGCTCTCTGTGGGCAGCCGGACAGGTAAGACCCCCTGGCTAGAAGGTACAATCCAAGTTCAAGTTCTTTCTATTTAGGTAAAGCCCCAAGAGAACAGGTGAGATCACCTCGGAGAAAACGACAGATGGGAAGAGAAGAATGTCCACAGTGGAACCCTGGGGAGGCATGCTCAGCTTAAAAAGCTAGGATCCTGTCAACAGGTAAGGAACTGGGGGGTTATACTGAAAAAACAGCTTTCAACTTCTAAAGGAGAACAAAGAAAAGTGAAAAGCAGTTCCATTCCCTGTGGGGGCTCTGAAATCCCCTTCGCTGCCAAAAGGAAGTTTCCCTAGCAATTAAGTCATTTTTGTCTGCAATTATATCTTTCAGTATATTGCTGAAAGGTTAACAAGACTTTCTTCATGTCCTGACTCTTAGGCTCAGCCTTTAACTGATGTCAAAACGGATTCAGAAGAACACAGTTTGCTGCTGTTAACTGATCATATAAAATCACATCAAAAAAATACAACACGGGGTGCCTGGGTGGCTCAGTGGGTTAAGCCACTGCCTTCGGCTCAGGTCATGATCTCGGGGTCCTGGGATCGAGCCCCGCATCGGGCTCTCTGTTCGGCAGGGAGCCTGCTTCCCTCTCTCTCTCTGCCTGCCTCTCCATCTACTTGTGATCTCTCTCTATCAAATAAATAAATAAAATCTTTAAAAAAAAAAATACAACACAATGACAAGTCCCACACTGTACTTGACCAGTCAGTATTTACGACTTTCATATCACCATTTTAAATGTGGATACACTATACTGTTCGCCTCACCACTGCTCACACTGTTCACATTCTAATGTACGCCAGCAAGGCTTATGGGAGCTATGTACAGAGAGCCAGACGAGCTTCCCAGAGAGCATTCGATTCCCGCAAGAGCTGAAGTCCGCTCTCACTGGCTCTCATTGCTGAATCCCAAATGCAATCTCTCACTTTCAGCGAAGGAACAGATTACTGCTGGTATTTGAGAACACCCAGGAGAAAAACGTGGATTCAGAGGCAAGAGGGGAGAAAGTCTTTCAGATATTGCTTTCCTGGCTTTCAACCAAATGCAATTACATAGCATTCACTCAAGTTAATACAAACAAAATCTTCACTGAGGCCAATTTCCCTGAAAGCTTTCCCTAAGTGTGTTTGAGATCATAAGGTGGCAACTCCAGAACCGTTCACCCCAAGAGTAATGGTGGTCTGCTTTGGGCCCCACCCTGGGCAGGCTGCCGACTGAGACACAGAGCCCTCTTCAGATTCAGATTCTCACCAGGGATAGATGTCAGTGCCACCTACACTTTTCTTGGGACATCTTGAAACTCTCTTTTATGGCCACAGCTATATGGAGTTGCAGTGTGGTCCTCTAGATGGTGCCTCTCGAGACGAGGCATTTGTGGTGCAGAATTCCCAAGCATTGCCTCTACTGACTTAGAGTCTTATTTATCAATAGAGAGTTAGTATGTGGGGTAATAATTAAAACCAAAAATCACAAAAATGTTTAAAACCATGTGTAAAGAGGCAGTAATAACTTCACAATAAGATTTAGGCAGGACATTAAGCTAGCAAGGCAAATCTAATATCAGATTATAATCCAAAGCGTAAAATAAGTAAAATAAGTATGTCCATACTGATATAAATAAATGACTGAATGAATAAATGAGGGAAGAACTCCAAATAATTTCTGTAGGTGGAGTTTAACTCCATTCAATGACTTGCCTCCAAAGAGTGTAGCATGAGAAGAGATGAAAAAGCCAGGTGATTAAGGTTAATATCAAAGCGATAAGCCATGTTGACAGGAGAAATCCTTGATATGTGATGACAATTCCCTTTATAGGTGTGGTCTTCCTCCCCAAACCACATACCCCCAATCTAACCAGGAGAAAGAACATCAGGCAACCCCAAAGAGAGGGGCATTTTACAAAAGACCTGAGGCGGTACTCCTCAAAACAGGCAAGGTTTCAAAAACAAGGAAAATATTACAAACTGTCACAACCAAGAAGTCTTAAGGAGACAGGACAACTAAAAGTAATGCGGCATCCTGGATGGGATCCTGGACAAAAAAATGACATCAGGGAAAAATAAGTGAAGTTCAAATAGTGCGGAGTTTAGTTGATGGTAACGCACCAGTGTTGACTTCTTAGTTCTAACAAATGTGCCACCGTAATGGAAGATGTTAGCAGTTGGGTAAAGTGCATGAGGGCTCTATGAGAACTCTCTGTACCATCTTCACAGCCTCTCTGTAAAACTAAATACATTCTAAAACAGAAGTTCTACTTTAACTACAGCAAGACATTATATGAGCTTTGGAGGTATTAAAATTTTCATTTAAAAAATTTCTCAACAGTGCAGTAAAGGTAAATGAATACTAAGTACTTAGGTGATTCATTTACCTATCACAGGACATTACACTTACAGTGAGAATTCCTGGAAAGAGCTCCAGAACCTACATCTTCAGGAAACAGACACAAAGAAAATTCTCTAAGAGTACCATCCACCCCTGTCGTGATCTAGTCTTTACACATGAGGAACAAATCCAAAGGTGGGAGGGCGGGAGGGAAAAAAAGCCAGAAGAAACAAAGAGGAAGAGGTTTGGAAGCCAAGTTAAAAGGAAAGCAACTAGCGATAATGTAAGAGCAAAATACTACAAAATAGTTAATATTGAGAGATTGAAACATATAAATCAGGGCTGATCAAAATGGGATTCATGATTAAGAAATTTTAAAATCATTCCTGTAGAGGTAACCAGCATTTCTTTTTACATGAAATAAAATTAATTCGAAAAAGTCTGTGGATGGATGGTAGTGAGTGGATGCACAGCTGTGTGGATCAGCTCGATGCCACAGACCTGACGTTTAAAAATGGTTTAAATGGGACCTGTTATATATATTTCATCACAATAAAAAAATGAAATAGAAAAGAGTATGACAGGGGCGCCTGGGTGGCTCAGTGGGTTAAAGCCTCTGCTTTCAACTCAGGTATGATCTCAGGGTCCTGGGATTGAGCCCCGCATCAGCCTCTCTGCTCAGAAGGGAGCCTATTTCCCCCACCCCTCCATGCTTGCCTCTCTACCTACTTGTGATCTCTGTCAAATAAATAAATAAAATCTTAAAAAAAAAAAAGAAAAAAGAGTATGACTCAGGTAGTACAGGTACTCAGTTCATACATCCAGATATATGTGTATGGGTAGCTAGGTGCACATGATGTAAAATATATCCCTTACCGTGAGTCACTGTCAGAAAGTTTGAAAGCCACTGTGTTGAGTAACTGCCATTCTCCCACCCCACACACCTTCCCCAGCACTCTGACACTAGGTAAAAAGACCCACGGGGATAACATCTACTGATACCTTCAAGTCTGACAGAAAACAGAGGAAAGTAACCAGTTGTGACTGATGAGAAAGAAGAGCACAGCAATCTACAGAAGAGAACAAAAGCTAAGGCGCACACCGGGCTGCCTACAGGCTGGATACGCCCACCCCTGGAGGCTGCCCAGAGCTTCCTAGCTTGGGGCTCACAGTACCACTTCCTCAGGAACGTGTCAAATCAAGTTTGACATTCCTATGAGGCAACCAAAGTTCCTGATTCCCTCCCCTACTTCCTTTCCCATCTCAGTTTTCATCCCCTCCAGATGCTCAAGCCAAATTCTAGAAGACCTCTGTGACTACTTCTCTTCCCCTCCTGCTCTACCACTGATTCAGCAACTGATGAATCTGTTCCACCCCCAAAATCCATCTCAGAACTTCCCAACTCCCACCAGCCTCGTCTGAACCACCACCAGCAATCCTCACCTCTCCTTGCTCCCTCCCCTACACTCAAACAGAAAACAATGGCAAACTCTCAATTCTGCCTCATATATTTATCCCACATTTAAAATTTTATATTATGAATTTAAATGGCTGCATAGAATGTCATTTCTGCCATATTATAAATAACAGTTTTCTAAATAAAACTCACCATCACTTTTAAAAATATATGCAATGGATGGGGTGCCTGGGTGGCTCAGTGGATTGAGCCTCTGCCTTCAGCTCAGGTCATGATCTCAGAATCCTGGGATGGAGTCCCGCATCAGGCTCTCTGCTCAGCTGGGAGCCTGCTTCCCCCTCTCTCTCTGCCTGCCTCTCTGCCTACTTATGATCTCTCTCTCTGTCAAATAAATAAATAAAATATTTTAAAAATATATATATGCAATGGAATCTGAACAATACTCAATGAAATCTACCATCATTCTTTTTTTTTTTTTTTTTAAGTAATCTCTATACCCAGCATGGGGCTCCAAATTATGACCCCAAGATCAAGAGTCACCTGCTGTATCAACTGGGCCAGCCAGTTGTCCTATCATCGTCCATATTTTTAAACACACCAATAGGCATTCTTGTATGGCTGGATATTCCCTCCAAGGATTTTTTTTTTTAAATATTTTATTTATTTATTTGTCAGAGACATAGCGAGTGAATGAGCAAGCACAAGCAGGGGAGACGGCAGGCTCCCCACTAAGTAGGGAGCCCAATGCGGGACTCCAACCCAGAACCTGGGATCATGACCTGAACTGAAGGCAGACACTTAACCAACTGAGACACCCAGGAGCCCCTCCCTCCAAAAATTTTAACCTAACATGTACATCATTATGTTGAAAGGCTTCTGAAACAAAACTATGTGTTTCACCTGAAATGTTGGGCTTTTAAAAATATTTCCTGTGCTGGGGCACCTGGGTGGCTCAGTGGATTAAAGCCTCTGCCTTCAGCTCAGGTCATGATTCCAGAGTCCTGAGATGGAGCCCCACATCGGGCTCTCTGCTCAGCAGGAAGTCTGCTTCCCTTCCTCTCTCTGCCTGCCTCTCTGCCTGCTTGTGATTTCTGTCTGTCAAATAAATAAAAATAAAGTCTTAAGAAAAAAAATTTCCTGTGACTTACTGGGTTTAAGTGTTAAATATTTTTTTTCTTCTGAGTTACCAGTATAATTTTCGTTAGTAAACAACCAATCAAACCAACAAATTTGTAAGTCTTGACAGGTGATTAGACATAAGGAAACAAATTTACTGAAAATGCATTCCTTAAAGAAATGGATGAAAGTGTCTTACCTCCATCCTTGATTCATGTGACTATTATTTTTCTTGTCTACTTTTTTTTAAATGTAAGCCCTGAAAAAGCTTGTTCACATAAATGGGTGTGAATGGAAGGAGAATTGTTACAGCACTGTCCTTATAGTCTCTAAACTCCCTGTTTACCCAAAAAGCAGAGTGATCTATCATTAAAAAATAACTGCTGATGATCTATCAATTGCTGATTTGATTGTGCCCTTCAATTTTGTGGTCAGGTTTGAAAACCACCAGCGTTAGAAAAGAATTTGTCATCCAGTCAGAGTTAATCGCTTCTCCTAACCAATGCCAGTATTTCAAATCATGCCTCTGTTTGCCCAATATGGAGCACATATAAGATGGGGGCTAGGGAAGAAGTCTGTCTTTCTCCTATGAAGTGGAAAAGAGATTATAAAAGAGGAGGTAGAAAAGGATAGCTTGGAACCTCAGACAGATCAGCTTTAGAAGACTATATGGATAATGAGATCTAGAAGCTGACTCTCCGAAAGAAATCCCTGTGCCCAGTCTCCGTGTACCTCCAAGCGACCAGACATCCCAGTATGACAAGTGACGGAGACTGCTCCACCACCGAAGTTTTTTTGTTTGTTTGTTTGTTTGTTTGTTTGTTTTTTTGTACTTATCTGTTTGAGAGAGAGAGAGAGAGACAGAGAGTGAGCATGAGCAGGGGGCAGCGGCAAACGGAGAGGGACCCTGGAATCATGACAGAAGCTGAAGGCAAACTCTTAACCAACTGTCCCAAGGTATTCTTTTAAAAATCTAGTTTACACCTTTAGATTTGCTAGCCCCTGCTTTAAATCCATTAACAAATCATACCACCCTTAAAAAAAATAAAACCCAACCTCCTTACTGTGGTTTCTAAGGTCCTACCTTACCTTAGTATCCTACATACTACATTGGCCTTCTCCAAGTTCCTGGAATGCTGCCAGTGCCTCCCACCTCCGGGCCTTTGCACCTGCCACTCCCTCTGCCCAGAGCACTCTCCCTTCATTTGCTGCTTGCTACATGGCTAGTCCTCCATAGCCTTCAGCTCAAATATACTTGCTAAGAGGGGCCCCACCTGATCTTCCTCATTATTCTATACCACGGCAATCTGATTGTCGATAGTGTAATCACAACCATTTTGTTTTGTTTACAGTAACGTCTGACTCCACCACTACATTCAACACGGGTTTGGGTCCTTATTTTACACACAGCACCCAGCACTATGCCTGATGCTAAACAGGTATTTGTGAAAAGGGGGGCAGCATAAGTACGCCATGGAAAATGCAAAGCTGAATATCAGGGATGGGGTAGATATTTCTAACAGTTTTCTGTACAACCTTATTTTCAAACAAAGATATATTAATTATTAGAGACCACAGACACCCCAACGCCAAAAAGCAAGGCATATCACTGATCTATTAAACATGTAAACATAAACGTACATATACCAAGACTTCAGACAGCATCCAAAGTGAGCAGCAATGTTGAGAATGCAGGTATTTGCTCCTGTTGTTTTTCTTACCTCTGTTCTTGAGAATGCTCCTCCATATTCTCTTCGGAATCACCCTATTGATAAAAACAAACGAAAAAACACGGTTTAACAGTTATTTCAAAAGAACGCAAAAATCTCCAAAAGAAATAATTCTTAAATTTCACATGGATGATGAACTTGTAACGAATGTCTAAAAATAGTGCCTTAAAAAAAATGGGTGGCTTAGCTGGTTAAGTGTCATTTTTGATCTCAGCTCAGGTCCTGATCTCAGGGTAGTGAGATCCAGCTCCACATCGGGCTCCATGTTCAGCATGGAGTCTGCTTGAGATTCTCTCTCTCTCCTTCTCCCTCTGCTTCTCCCCTTTTTCCCACTCCCTCTCAATAAATAAATAAAATATTGGAAAAAAAAATTTTTTAAGTGAAATAAAAATAAAAAATAGTGCCTGATACACAGCAGGTATTCAATGAATATTTATGGATATTGATAGCAGCAGGTATATTAATGAATATTTATTCATTATTGAAAAAATGATACTCCTAAAAGCCATAAATTGCCATGTAATCCCTCAGGCAGTGTAAATAAAGTTTCTTCCTGCTTAAAGTCATGACCTAAACATAATCTCAAAACTACTTTGACATCTCTTCTCTCCAAAAGCCTTTTTTTTAACATTTAACTTGAATCGCATAAAATAAAGTTTAATGATAATATAGAAAAGGGAGGGGCGTCTGGGTGGCTCAGTGGGTTAAGCTGCAGCCTTCGGCTCCGGTCATGATCTCAAGGTCCTGGGATCAAGCCCTGCATTGGGCTCTCTGCTCAGGGGGGATCCTGCTTCCCCATCCCTCTCTCTCTGCCTGCCTCTCTGCCTACTGTGATCTCTGTCTGTCAAATAAATAAATAAAATCTTAAAAAAAAAAAAAATATATATATATATACATATATATGTATATATATATATATATATATATAGAAAAGGGATTGGTTAGCTCAGAATCCCCTACATGGATACCTGACTACCTGACATATTTTGACATCAACATAAAAAGGCTAATCAATTTTATAAATGGCATAAACATCACACTCAAAAACACTTCCAAAATCCTCTCCCAGACTCACCAGGCCAAAATCTGACCACATGACATATACCAGGAGGGTAAAAAGAAAAGTCACTTGAAATAGAAACACAAGGGTAGATCCAATTAAATACTACATGTATTTGTCTGGCAGACAGAGTCTTGCCCATTCTTTCCCGGAGCTCGTCACTGCTGGGTTCAGGAGTACCGAGCCTTCCTGGTTCTCTGGCTTCTTGCTCTTGGTACTTACTGCCTCTCCACCCCCTGCCTTCCTACTTGTCACTACAGTCCTCCTGGGCCCAGACTCCCTACACCAATTCACTCACAATGTTGACACAAGCTTATCACCGTGGGGCCCAAATCCCCACCACTGGACCCAACTCCTCCTCAATCATAGATGTGGTTGCTCAGGGAATGCCTATCTTTCCCAAGAGCAAGACTCCTCCCCCTTTAGGGAGCCCAGCACCAGGCTGTGGCCAGCACATGGCAGGTGCCCCACAACACAAAATGCCTCTAGCACATACGCATTTTGTCTTCCCCCAAAACAGTAATGATCAACACTGACTTATAGCAACATCCCGGGCCCCTGCCAAGTGGTTTCTGTTCTAACTGGTTTCCTTCTGTCAAGGATACCATTGCACTCCTTGACCTATGGACAAACCTTAGGGTCACCTTATACTGCTCTCTTTCCTTAACCTCCAGCCATAAAGACCTACTCACTCAACAGAACTATGGTACAGACCTGTGCTTTCTTCTCCATCCTTTCTGCCAGCAAAGCAGCCCACACCATCAGTACCTCAGGCCTCCATGACCAGCACAGATGGCGCTCTTCACTCTGTTTAAGACCACTGCCTCCAGTCCACCCCTTTTGTCTCCGCAAAACCGATTTTCTGCAACATCAGTCACAACTTTCCACCCACTTGGTATGGACCCAGCATCCCATATCAAGAGCCTACCACCGCTCCCTAGCTGCGATTCAGACGTACTCTAAGCTCCATAACCTGGAACTGGGCAACTGTCAAATGACCTTGACATACCCATCCCAATCTCTACAGCCACACTTCACCAGGAGCTCTGGACTCCCAGCTAAAGCATCTGCTTAAAAGCTGTCACTCCAGTAAGGATCTAGAGGAGGTCCCATTCACACCTCCCTAATGCAGGCATCAAAGCAGCCCTCCCAGCCCTAAGCCAGTAATAGACTCCTCCAAGATGCACTGTTCCGCCTCCTTCCTTTCAGTTCCTACAGTTCAGCACTTGAATGTTATCTCAGGGTAGTACCAGCCTTATCTCCCCACCACCACCAGGCTCTCAAAGGCGGGAGCCAAATCCTATAATTTCGCTACCCCACCCTCTTGGCAGTGCCTCAGGGCCCTTGCACTAACTATTCCAAATCTCTCACTGCTTTCTAGGTCTTCTCAAACCAACCTACTTCAACTTGTTAAATTAAAACTCCAGCTCCCATCAGCTGAATCTTCCTCTGGTCTGCCACCATACAGGCCTTTCTAACAGACTAAAGAACATATAATCTATTCTACTTCGTATTTACCATCTATATGCCTCCATTAGACTGCAAGCTCCATGAGGGCAGGGGTTTTGTTTTTGTTCAACGTGACATCTGCAACCCCTAGACCAGTGCCTGGCCCACAGTACATGCTCTGTAAATGTCTGCAGAGCTAAGTACAGTCTAGCTGTTCCTTAAATACTAGTGGATATATACCTCACACCTGTTAGAATGGCTACTACCAAAAAGACAAAAATTAACAACCATGCACTGTTGGTGGGAAGGCAAACTGGTGTGGCTACTCTGGAAAACAGTATGGAGGGTCCTCAAAAAATTAAAAATTGATCTAACAATTCCACTTTGGGGTATTTAACTGAAGAAACTGAAAACACTGATTCAAAAAACTATCTGTACCCCCTGTTCATAGCAGTATTTCAACAGCCAAGATACGTAAACAACCTAAGTGTACACTGAAAGATGAAGGGACAACGATGTGGTATGTATGTGTGTGCATATATATGTGTACATGCATATAAACATATATGTACATATACATATAATGAAATGCTATGCAGCCATTAAAAAAACGCAATCTATTTTCAACAACATGGATGGACCCTTAGGGCATTATGCTATGTGAGATAAGTCAAACAGAAAGAGAATACCTGTGGTTGCTCTCAGATACAGAATTTCAGAAACAAGAACAAAAACAGGGCCTCCTGGATGGCTCAGTCAGTTGAGTCTCCAACTCTTGGTTTCAGCTCAGGTCATGATCTAAGGTCATGGGATCGAGCCCCATGCTAGCATGGACTCTGCCAAAGATTCTCTCTCTCTCCCTCTGCCCACCCTTCCCCCCCAGCCCCCTGCCGATCATACTCTAAATAAATAAAATAATTTAAGAACAAATGCCAAGCTCACAGATGCAGAGATCAGACCAGTGATTGCTGGGGAGCCAAGAGGGTTAGGAAGTGGCAGGGAAAATGGGTGAAGTTGGTCAAAAGGTACAAACTTCCGGTTATAAAATAAGTACAGAAGTCCTGGGGATGTAATGTATAGCATGCGACCAGTGAATAATACTATACCGCAAATTTGAAAGTTACTGAGAAAAAAATCTTTAAAGTTCTCATCATAAGCCAAAAAAAAAGCTTTGTAACTACGTATGGTGACAGATGGTAACTAGACTTACTGTTATGTTGCACACCTGAAAGTAAAATGTCAATTATGCCTCCATAAAAAAAAAATTTTTTTTTAAAGATTTTATTTATTTATTTGACAGAGATCACAAGTAGGCAGAGAGGCAGGCAGAGAGAGAGGAGGAAGCAGGCTCCCCGCTGAGCAGAGAGCCCGATGCGGGGCTCGATCCCAGCACCCTGGGATCATGACCTGAGCTGAAGGCAGAGGCTTTAACCCACTGAGCCACCCAGATGCCCCATAAAAAAATTTTTAAACAAAAATTTCAAAAATACTAGTGGATATGACCATTTTTTAAAACTTCACGAAACAAATTTTTCTAATTCAAAACAAAACACAAAAGTATCTCCCTCAGACCCAGGAACTTTACCACCACAATACTGTTTAGACTGCAAAAACTCACACAGTGACCTAGCATGGGCTTTGAAGCTCAGGGCCTCCTGGATTCAAATCATACCACTGGCCCATTCCTTCAGCCTTGGGTAATTTTTCTAATGACTCTGTGCCTCAGTTTTCTCATCTGTAAAGTCAGGGCATAACACTTCACACTTTAAGTATATGAATGTGAGTATCAGTAACACATAAAGTGCTGAAACAATGCCAATGATACTCAACTCATGTTAGGTATTATTTTTTATGTTGACAGTGGAAGTAGATTAAACTAAAAATAAATCTCTATGACAAAAAGATTTCCAAATACCAGTCAATGATTCACTGACTGGAGCAAGATGTGATTACGTAACACAGTACCTGAGATAATAAAGAATTCAGATATTCAATGTACAATAGTACATTTCTTTCTACCAGTTTCCGTTACCTATACCATCACACTTAAGGGAGTAAGACATGAGATTTTTAAAGGCAGAGACTTTCTTACTTATAATTGCTGTATCCCAGGGGTCTAACTGGGTCAGGCCCATGATAAGTGTCTGCTAGACGAACAAACAAGGCCAGAAAAGCACTAAGCCTAGCCACCCCAAACCAGACCAAAACGGTTCTGTATCAGGTAACAGCTGCTTGTATTCAGCAAAAATGTCAGTGTCTCAAATCTAACCGGAGGTGTTAGGAGCCTTCTCATCTCAGCAAAGTCTGAATGGATTAGAAGAAAAAATTCTAGACTGCCATTCTTGCTGCTAGCACTCATATCAAAACAAAAACAAAAACAAAGAACAGTAGGAAACCAACACTTAAGGCATTCCGCCAGCCACCTTTGAAACTAACCTCATAAACAGGACAAGACACTGATAACTGGCTCTCCTCAACTGCCGCCACAATGGGACCACCAAGCTTAGAAGCCCAAACTCTCTTACAGGGAATCCAGTCAGGGCAAGAAGGTACAGGCAAGGCAAAGAAGAAATCCAGACACTCAAACTCATAGAGAGAAATGACAACAGTGCCACTGCTAGACCTCTAACCACTGAGTTAGAGGTCTGGAAGGACTGGCTCCAATGGGAACGGCACGGCGATAGCCTTTGTCCTTTCATTCAACAGATACATGTGGGGCCTGCTAAAGGGAGCATCCCAGGGTACTGACTGGAAAGACACACAAGGTCAGGAAGGGCCCGAGAGTCAGAGCAGGTCAAGGGGATCACAGAAGGGTTTGTACCTTGAAGGTGAATAGAGCAGGTACACAATGCAGTGTCTCACACACAGGCCATTATTTCCTGATAATAAGCTAATGAAAACATGTGTCTGGTTCCTAACCATCACCACTTTGTATTAAAGGATGGGAGAAGTAAAGTCAGAAGAGAGGAAAAATTCTGTAAATCTAAGAATAAAATTACGTTTTTTTCCTTCTTTCTCATTATTGTCATGGATAAAGTGTTTTATGTTCCTACGCCAACTATTGACCACATAAAACAGCATATAACAAAAAAATACAAATAACATAACATATCTATACACCTGTAGACATATGATAGTACTGAATTCTCGGCCCTGGAAAGCAGGAAAGCTGTCCCATGCCCTCCAGCAACCGAATCTAGGAGTCAGCTGAGATATATACCAAAAGAATAGGTAACATACGTGAAGTGCTTACTAAGTTCCGGATACTTCAAGCACTGCTGATCCTAAGAGAATTACCCCCATTTTCCAGATGAAGAAACTGAGAAAAGGGATGGAACCAGCAGTCAAAACCTGGAAGCCTATCCAGAGGGTCTTTAAGGTTATAACAATTTAATTATTGTATTTGGTTTTACTAATGATGCCTTTTTCTAGTCTTTGGTCACTTAAAGACCCATCAGAAAAAGAAAAAGAAAAAAAGAAAGACCCAATCACCAGAAAACATTTCCAAAATAAACAACAGTTCAAATAATTCATGGTGACAAATGTTAATATTCTATTTTTTAATGCCACGCTCTCTGGTGCTCCCACTTCACCTATCACTGACAAATCTTAGCTTCTGCCTTGGAGTGTTCCTGACTGAAAGGAGCCCAACCTACAGATTAATTAAGCAGAAATGCTCAAATTTAAAAACACCTATAAATACTCTTTTCAGCTGACTCCATGACACATAGGGGAGTTTTGGGGGGAAAAAAGTCAAAATACTTTAAAGAGAATCCACTAAAAATAACTTTCTTTAGAACCCTCTGCAGTTTATACACATACGAGTGCGTGTGTATATATATGCAGCTTGGAGAGATCCATATGCATGTTTACCTACAGTTTACATAGATAGATCCATATACATCCCCTCCCCCCACCCAGGTACATGCAGGGTAAAACAGTCTCTAAAAGACAGACATATAGACAGAGGCGAAGTATTTAGAAAATTATTTTGAATATCAGTTTCACTTTCATTATAGCTCTGATTAAAATAGCTTAGTTACAAATGCTTTTATAGTGAGTAGTCCAGAAAGACAACTTCTAAATTATGTGCTTTTTTTTCTTACCAAAACAAACTGTGTTCTACATGAAACAAAACAAAACCACAAATTAAGAATTGTATAAAACAACTCTGAAGGCTATAAATAAAATCATTAATCACATCATAGGCCTTGACATTTCCATCTCTGAGCACAGTATCTTCAACTAATACTACAACAAACGAGTGTCTATAATTTACTCTCCTTTCTGTCTGGGTTGGCTTCCAACACTAACCAGTAAGGAGCACAGGCCAGAACTGAGTAAAAAATGCAAATGCATATAGATATACACAAGTGCTTCTCAACCGGGGCAATTTTCCTCCCCAGGGACATCTGGCAATGTCTGGGGACATTTTTAGCTGTCACAAGGGGGGGTGGGGAGGGAGGAGAAAGTGCCACTGGCATCTAGTGGGTAGAGACAGAGATGCTTTAACAGCTGGGCATCTCGTAGCCCCCAAGACACAGAGTTCCACCCAGGATAGTCTCCACAAGACACAAGTCTCCAGCC
Source organism: Mustela lutreola (assembly GCF_030435805.1). NCBI lineage: Eukaryota > Metazoa > Chordata > Mammalia > Carnivora > Mustelidae > Mustela > Mustela lutreola. The sequence continues at coordinate 124,139,650 of NC_081290.1, read as the reverse complement.
CAGAATGTCACGAATGCTGCTTTTAAACAACTCTGATACACACAAATATAACTATATTTTTAAAAAGTAAAACCGTCAAGTTTTATATGTGGATCTCTCAGTAGAGTCATTAACGATTTCTATTTGGTTCTTTTTATCTTTCTGTATTTTCCAAACTTTCCATAATACACATCTGTTATTTATAATCAGGGGAAAAAAAAAATCCATTTGGGAATAAACTTTTAAGAGAAGGACAGACTATCTGCTCTCCATCCCGATGAGGTTTTTTTCTCAAAGGACTGGTCTTATTCAGCATGCTGGCCTTCAGGGAAGGTCCAGGAAAATTTTCCTCTAAAAATCACCTCTCTGCCTTGAAGCTGTTATTCATTAGTCCTGGTTAAAGTGAATATTCTGAATGTCTCAAAACCAGCACTCTAATGCTTCACATAGGAGGGAGAAACTCAAATGTAAAACTGCATAGCCGTGGACTTACAGCTAGACATCCTGTTTTTCCAAAGAGCCGCAAGAAACAACATAGAATTAAGTGCTGTCACCAATGTGGGAAGTAATGAACATCTTAAAAATTACCCCACACAAGCTGAATATTCCCTTATAATTAAACCCTCCCCTCTCCAAAAAAAAAGAGTATTCAGGGATCACTACTGTCGCTGCTGAAAAGCAGTTGACAATATTATATTTTATTGTGCACATTTGCATTCAAACGTTAGACCTTAAACCTTAACACAACGCCTTGCAGAACTGTATCTACCGCAGCCCTAAATAAACCCTGTATGATGCCACGGATTCTCAATGAAATGCTAGTAATTATTTTTCCACATGCAATTATTGTATCATATGGGGGGGAGAACCCCCCAAACCTGAAATTCAAGTTGTTAAGAGAATTAAAGGCACTTGGAAAAAATCCAAGACTACAACCTTTTAAAGTCCCATCTTCACTGCAAAGCCACTTCACGAGAATGGCAAGTGCCACTCACTAACACTTCTGCAATCAGTCTTCCTTGTTGTCCTGGGGCACAGGGCTCTGGCTCACTTAGGGAACAGGGCACACGCCCCTCGCGCACCCAGGCCCCCAGCCCGCCCTGGGGCCCGCCCTTCCCCTGCACGAGGCTGCCCTGGCCGACCCGCGGCCCTGCTGAGGAGGCCAGGGCTCCCACCTCCTAAACTTGGGGCGGGCGTGACTCACGCCCTGTCACATGGCGCGGGAGGAGGCTGGGAAGGCCACCGTTGCCAGGTGTTCAGGCTTGGCCCGACCGTTTATTTGCCTTGCAAAGCGGCCCGAGCGCGGGTGCCGCTGGAGGGCCGACGGCCTCCCTCGCGGCCGCTCCTCCCTCGCACACCCACACCCGCCCTGTCACCTGGCTGTCCTCACCTGAGTGGGCAGTAGGAGTTCCCCTTCTTCTGCCTGCCACAGCTCCACCACGTTGGGCAAGGGCTCAATCGCTGCACGAACAACCAAAAAAATACAGCGCGTTTTAATGCAAGGAAAAGAAACGCTTCCTGTTTCCCTGCCGTGCCCCCAAGCACCCGCCTCACCAAAACAAGTCACCCTCTCCTTAAAGTGTCGGCCCCCGGAGGAGCCAGCCGGGGACAAGAGCACAATGAGCGGGGTGCAAGTCGGCGGCCCCCCTGTCGCGGGGAGCGTGCAAGGTCTGGGGTTCGCGTACTGGGGATACGGAGATGGGGAAGCTGCTCCGCCGGCCACGGCGCTCCGCATCCCGCAGCATTTGGGGCGGGCGTTTGCGGGATGGGTCCCGGGCGGCCAGGCTCGTGGAACAAAGCTGCAGGAAGCCGGGCCGCGGCGGGGCCCCAGCGCGCGCCACACAAAGCGGGGGCTGCGCCCGGGGCGCCCGGGGCCCGCGCACAAAGGCTCTGGGGCGCGTGCGGCTAGCGGTCCGCGCCGCTGTCCCCAGGCTCCACGACTGCCCAGCTTTCTGTTTGTCTGAGGGCAGGGGGCGCGGGAGAGGACGCTGCGGTCAGAAAATGTTATCAGCCGAGAATTGCAACCGCTTTCCTTCCTCCTCCTGCCCCTTTCCCCTTCCTCCCCTCGCCGTCTTATAGATTTCAGCAGTTCCCTAAAAGAAAGAGAAGGGGGGGCGGGGTGGAGAGGGCGAGCGAGCACAGGCGGCGCAAGGCTGACCTTGTCCCTGAGCCCCTCCCGGACGACAGCAGGGCAGGAGGACCTGGAAGACGCCCAGCAGGAGGTTCACGGCCGCGGCGGTGCGGCAGTAGCAGCTCGGCTGCGGGCGTCGGAGCCCCGCCATGCTGGTGCTCGCGCTCCTCTCGGGTGCTCGCCGCGCTCGCCGCTCGCTCGCTGGCGCCGGGGCTGCCTCGCCCCGGGCCCGCCCCCGCGCCGCCCCGCCCCGCGCCGCCCCCGCCCCGCCCCCGCCGCCGCCGCTGCTGCTCTGGCCCCGCGCGCGCCGCTCGCTCTGCGCGCGTGTGCGCCACAGATAGGGAGGGACGGAACGCGGCGGGGCGCGGGGGGACGTGGACAATGCGAACGCGGCGGCCCAGGACGCCCCGCCCGGGCGCGGACCCCACGGCTGCGGGCCCGCCCCTCAGCAGGCGGCCGCGTCCTTCCCAGATCCGCGGTCCTCGGGCTCTGTCTGCGGCCGTGCAGTGGTCGCTGAAGAGCTGTCGAGAGGCAGTAGCAGGCCACTGTCGCCAAGTGCGATCTGAGGAACTTTCGAGTGGTTTCCTCTTTGTTTGGGCACGCGGGCACAGTCGGGTTATTATCCACGAGCGAAAGGGTACCGCTGGACGGTGGGAGCGGGGAGTCGCCCGACCAGAGGCCTCAGACAGGATATTAGTGGAAATAATGCAGTGGTTGTCAGGAAACGCTAGTGCAGCCACATGGCTACTGCCAGTTATGCAGCGAGGATATCCGGTGGCTGCAAAGTCTGTAATTTAGAATAAAAAGAGCTCTCCCAAGACTCGAGAGGCTGACCTCAGCGAGGCGTGGCGGTGGTGTGCCCGGCAGCCTCCATGGAGACGGTCCAGGTTGTGACAGGTGGGGAAACCTCCTCTTAGGGCACTGATAGCTTTAAAGACCCTGCAGATACCCCCCGTAAGATTCATATTGTAAAGTTCGGCTAGCCTCTTCTGAAACACGGTTGAGATCGAGGACGTGGTCAGTTGCCTGTTTCTAACATTAACTGGATGAAACACGGAACCCTTGAGAACGGATTTTCTAACCCCAGTATTTTGATGCCTATAACCAAAAGTACACCTAATGTCTGAGATCTAAGTTTAAGACCATGCCTTTGCGAACGATATCACAAAGGTTTATTCAGGAATCGCTTTGCATTACCTGGAAGTATTTGCAGTCTTAAGATTTTTGAACTAGATTGCTGCTTCCAGAGTGATTTGTATGAAATGTGGAGAATATGAGCAGTGTAGAAGTAAGCGGGGCAGTGGCTGGGGCACACCTGTCTGCTTACACTGATTCTCTAATTGTTTCTGGTGCCTTACAGTCCAGACAATGGGAAAGCAATGGTCAAAGAGCAGGACAGATGCCAAAAAAGGACTAAATCAATCATGGGTCCTCTCTCTCCCAAGGAAAAAGTCACTTTGCATTATCCAACTTCCACACCTCCAATGTTCACTCTGTTCCCTGCCTTTTCCATGTGTTCCTGCTGGCATCTTCCTTTCTGCGTCAAGGATCTTCAATCCCATTCTAATGTGTCCCTTTTTTTCTTCATTTTACTTCTTAGGTTTGTATTTGCCCCTTGAGCTCTGAAGGTTTTCCCACTGTGTTAAGGGGTCCTCTTCTGGAAAAAAAAAAAAAAAAATTTGCATAGCCAAAGTAGACAGTAACTGCACCTTCCAAGTTTGTTTTTAAATGAAAGTTCTCTCATTGGCCTGTTTATATTATGTATTTTTAAGTCCTCTTAGGACTTAGAAAGAAAGCAAGCAAATACTGATGACCTAACAGGTTTTATGAAACAGGTTTAATAAGCAGTCATGGTACAAAACTTTTTTTACTATTTTTTTTCTTTTTGACTGATTTTTAAACTATCTTATTTTTTTTACTTAAAGTCTTGCTCACACTAACCAGTATCACAGAATCCATGAATATACCTTAAAGATAGAAGAAAATTGCTGTGGACCATATATAAAAAGAGCTTTATTTTGTTCTCCTTCTGAAATTTTTTGAAGGCCAGCTTCATTTTCAGGTTGTGGTCTTGTGTACTTTACAAAGTGGGTAATGCTCTTTGACTGTTGTTCAAAAAGCCAGCATTATGTATCTACAGTGCCATGGGGCTGGAGAGGGATATGGAATTACACAGCTGTCTTCTTAGATAAATCTGACCTACTTAGCCTTCTCTGGAGGTAGTTTTCATGCTGACTCATGAATAACAGAAAAGTTATGGCCCACTAAGTAGCATCCATGTTTTGAAGTAAACTTGTTCTCCAAAGAAGACTCCTTTGTCATTTACTCCATAATTTGCCTGTAGGCAATATTCAATTGTCACAGAATATTAGAGCTGGAAAAATTTTGGCCAAGAAATAATAGCCCAACTGCCTAATTTTATAGAAGAAGAAACTGAAGCCCAGTCAGGCTGAGAAATATCCAAGTTTTAGTGGCAAAGTTGTGGAGAACTATGTAGAAATAAGTTTAATTGAAAAAAATTCTTATAAACATGAATTAATACGCAAATTATTTACACAAAACTAAAGCATGGAAGAGGCACTAAGGAGATAGCTTACTAGAGTTAATCAATTTTAAATTAGATCCACATAAGTTAAGTTGAAAAAAAATATATATATATACCTAGGGGCATCTGGCTGGTTCAGTTGGAAGAGCACACGACTCTTGATCTTGGTGTACTCAATTGGAGCCCCACACTGGGTGTAGAGATTACTGTAAAATTAAATAAACTTCTTTCTCTCTGCCTCTCTCTCCCAAAATAAATAAATAAAAATCTTAAAGGGAAAAAAAAAAAAAAAAAGAATGAAAAGGACACTGGGTGGCTCAGTCAGTTAAGGGTCTGACTCTCAGTTTTGGCTCAGATGGTGACCTCAGGGTCATAAGATCAAGCCCCACCTTGGACTCAGCGCTCAGTATAGAGTCTGTTTGAAGATTCTCTCCCTCTGCCCCTCCCTCCATGCGCTCTCTCTCTCAAAAAAAAAAAAAAAACCTTAAAAAAAATTAAACTTAAAACACATGCACACATAAAACTTACTAAATCTACTCTTATTTTGAAACATACAAGATATTGACATGTTTTTTACTTTATTCACCCTTGTTTGTTTTTTCTTAATGAATATTAATGAAAACCAAGCAAATCTATAAATGTGAGTTACATCTCAACACATTCTACATAAAATTGACAGTGAAGTGTCAAGTCTAAATCATCTGTCTCTAGTCCAGAGAAGATTCAATACACCAGGTCACATGGTGGTTGTGAAGACTGAATGAGATGCTATATGGTAAGCATCTAGTATAGGTGCTCAATAAATGCTAGTAATGATATTATCATGTATTCACATTGTGGGAACATGCCTGACCTTTCCTTCATATGGTAAGGTTGATACTGATATTCAATTATTTGAATTACTTATTATCACTGGTCATTTATCACTTAGAAATACTGGAAATGGGAATGCTTAATGAAAATGTACATAAACAACTATTTGCTACACATCCATTTTGGGCTTCATCCAGTCATGACAATAAAACCAAGTGTTTCGTCAAACCACCACCACCTTCATTGCTGGGATCCTAACCTCATCTTTGCTGGGAGAAAAGGCCCAGAAGGGATGGCTCTTAGGAATACAGAAACCTAGTGGTTATGATCAAGTACTCTTAAGAGGCAAATTGTCCCCTTGACCTAAGGAGACCAATTGTTTGCTAACTTTATTCCATTTCATCTCATCTCAGGAAACTTTGATTAGGTGCATTAATAAGGGTCCTTGCCTTGCTCAGATGACTCTGTTGTGTTAAGTAATGGTCCTTTTCCATTATGAAAACACCAACCAGCGGTATTCACAGTTAAAAACAGTCATTTTCTGATTTGTTTTCCAAACTCGTAAGGCTGTACAATGAAAAGGATAAATTTTGTGCAAAAATTAAAGTTAAAAATAATAGAAGCTTTTACCTAAAAAATACATTTTGGGGACACCTGGGTGGCTCAATTTGTTAAGTGTCTGCCTTTGGCTCAGGTCACGGTCCCAGGGTCCTGGGATTAAGCCCATCAGGCTCCCTGCTCAGTGGGGAGTCTGCTTGTTCCTCTGCCCCTACCCCTACTCATACTCTCTCTCCCCCCCAATTCAAATGAGTGAATGAATGAATGAATGAATAAATAATACATTTTTAAGAAATTAAAGACAAAATTTTTTAAAGGTAGAGTAAAATGTGATTTATACAGGATACCCTGAATGTGGTCATGCTAAAGGCTTAAATATGATTAAATGAATGATGCATGAGTGAAAAACAAAGAATAAACAAAATAAAACATAACAAAAAAAATACAAAAATTGTCATCTTCCCAGACTCCTTTGTAACGTGGCATGGCTGTTTGGCTTGTTTCTGGTCAATGAGATATAAGCAGACCTCTACTGGCACGGCTTCAAAGAAAGCTCTTGTTTTCATGATGAAAAGTGATAGGCTCAGCTAGGACAAGTCTTCTACTCTGTGTCCTTCCTCCTGCTGGAATATAGATGTGATGCGCAAAGGTCTGCAGCCATCAGGCAAGCTTGAGAAAGAAAGCTACACATTGAGGACAATGGATTGGAAACCCAGAAGTATGGAGCCATGTTGGAATCATGGAATTGCTAGATCACCTGCTTTTAGATAACTTGTTTGGGCAAGCAGAAGTAACCCCTTCTCACTGTACTCAAGTTTTCTTTTATTAGTAGCTAAAAACAATCCCAAGTGAAAAAAAAAAGTCAACCAAAACCAAAATGAAAGTAAGCAATCGTTACTAACAATAGCCAGTTGGAAAGATATTAACAGAGTGCTCATATAACAAGGGGAAAAATAGCAAACAAGCAGGTGGTTTATTTTACAAGTGCATTAAAATATGATGCATCATTTTATATCAGTTAAATTAGCAAAATAAATAAAAGCAACAAAAGTTAAAAAAAAAAAAAAAAAGATTTGATGGCTCCAGAGATGTGCTATAATCAGCAAACTGGTTCATTCTCCAACGGACAGTGTCATCACCAGGTATGTCATGTTAGGTCATTGGGAATGGCCCTCATGATGTGTGTGACATACAGCTGTGAGTGCCCATCTATGCCTCTTCAAGTGGCTTTGCAGTCCCTTCTTTCAATGTTCAACTTCTAAAAGTAGGAGTAACATCTAATGAGTCCCAAGTTACATTTTAGCCTTAACCTGAAGTCCACACTCATATTCCCAACTGCCTACTTTCCATCTCCACCAGAAGGTCTAATAAACATCTCAAACCTAATGTCCCTCTTGCTTCTACCTAAGCAGACCTGCACATCCCCCATCTTCCTAACTTCTAGGCCACTGCCGTACCATCTCCCCATTTCCTCAAGGCAAAATTCAAGAGGTCATCTTTAATCCTTCTTTCCCTTATACTCTTCAGATCAATCAAGTCCTAGGGTGCTCACCTCCAGAATAGTCCCCATACTTAGTCTTTCTCAACCACTACCTTGATGTAAGAGTAGCTCATCTGTCAGGTAGACTTTTTTTTTTTTAAGATTATTTATTTATTTATTTGACAGAGAGAGATCACAGTAGGAGAGAGGAAGGGAAGCAGGCCCCCTGCTGAGCAGAGAGCCTGATGTGAGACTCGATCCCAGGACCCTGAGATCATGACCTGAGCCGAAGGCAGCGGCTTAACCCACTGAGCCACCCAGGTGCCCAAGGTAGACTTTGACAGTTACCTTCTACCTGTCTTTCTGCTTCCATTCTTGCCCCTTACATCTGGTGTTACAACAGCCAAAATGATCTTTTTAAAGCAGAATTCATCGGGTAGCATTTCCTTTAGCAAATAGAGGAATACTCTCTCACACACACATACACACACACATACACACACACATACATACATACACACACACACACACACACACAAATCAGAATTCAGATTAGGTACAAAACACTCCAGTGGTTTCCTCTAAAATTAGACTAAAATCCCAACTCCTATCCCTGTCCTGCAGGGAAGTGAGATCTAGCTCCTCCTCAACATTCTGACTTCATCTTCTACCTGTCTTCCCCTTGGTAACGGTTCTTCAGCTCAGGAGCTTTGGTGTTCCCTAAGCTTACCAGGCTTGATCCCCTTCTCCAGGCCTTCACACTTGCTGTTTCCTCCACATGGGAAGCTCTTTGTCTGATTGGCACACCTCTGGCTCCTTCCCATCATCTACTTAGGGCTGCTGAGTAGGCTGTGTGTGAAGAGTGGGAGGAGCAGGGCCTAACTTCAGCTCTCTAAGTCACCAAGATGGGCTCTGGCTCCAGGGTGCCTGGAGTAAGAAAAGCTGCCTTCTGATGCCACAGAAACACTGACCATGGCCAAACCACATGCCTGTGCTGTGTCCTCCCAGAGGGAGGGAAGGAGGAACATTTTCTAATAAAAATATTATTTCTTATGTCTAAGAAAGGAGACCTAGCTATCACTGGACACTGATTTTACTTGCATGTCTTATGTAAAAACACAACAAGGATTAATCTTATTGTAACCATTTTACATGTTAGACACTGAGATTGAGGAGTACGTTGTTAATCCAGACTTAAAACTGGACTCTCATTCCAATGTACCACACTGTCTCTAAAGATGAAGAAGCGAGAACTCACTTGGAAACTTCCATTTCTTTCATGTTTTAATTCTATTTCTTACTTAAGGATGCTTGTAGGAAGGTTAGAACAATCTACAAAGGCCCAACTATAGTCATTAAGTATAAATTACTATTACCACATAGAGCTACAAAATATACCCACCTAGAAACCCTCAAGGTAATAAATTAAGGTCAATATGAAATCCAGTAAAACCTGTCATTTTTCTTTTGAGTCTACACTTTTGGAGATTCAGTTCTTATCCTTCTGACTTCTGTACATACTTCTACTCTATTTGGGAAAGTTATGTGTATAAACTTCTAAAATAGTGGCTGCATTAACCTATTTGTTTATACTTATAAGGAAGATCTTCTACTAGGGAAGTCAAAAGCAGACCAATGAGTAGGATTGATTTTTCTCTTCTTTTCTGGCTTTTTTTTCTTCCTTGTTTTTAAAAAGACAGAGAAGTAGATTTCAGAAGGTTGGCAGGAATCACAGCTCTGTAAATTGAGTCAATTTCTCCATGGATGATCTTGGGAAAATATTTTTTAAGGTCCCACTTATGCTATAAAAGCAGGCCTAGCCTTAGTCTGGGAAGCAGAAATAGTTAGTACTTTTTCAGTTGCATTTCATGGTCCAAAGTGATTCCTTGTAATTCAACCTCCTTTTCTAGAAATAATAATATGGTGCTTATAGCATGCCAAGCCCTATCCTAAGTACTTTGCATATAGTAAGTCATTTAGTCCTTCCAACAACCCTTGGAGGGGGGTATTATTATGATCCCTATTTTACAGATGGAGAAATTGAGGCACAGATAGGTTAAGGTATAGCAGCCCAACATCACAAACCAGTAAATTGCAGAGCTAAAATTTAAGACCTCTCAGTCTGTCTCTGAAATCCATGCTCTTACCCACCAGCTTTATAACTTCAAGTGATTGGGAGATTAGTATGAGCACTACTGTACTATTGGTGATCATTAGAAATGTCTGTAGAGGGACACCTGGGTGGCTCAGTGGGTTAAGCCGCTGCCTTCGGCTCAGGTCATGATCTCAGGGTCCTGGGATCGAGTCCTGCATTGGGCTCTCTGCTCAGCAGGGAGTCGGCTTCCTCCTCTCTCTCTCTCTGCCTGCTTCTCTGCCTACTTGTGATCTCTCTCTGTCAAATAAATAAATAAAATCTTAAAAAAAAAAAAAAAGAAAGAAATGTCTGTAGAATACACTGAAAATAAAGGCCTTGATGGCACCAAAAATCTAAAAAATTGTTAAAAGGATGTCAGTGCTGAATAACCAATCTCTAGTCATTCAATGTGTCATTGTTCTAGAAACAATGGCATTCCCAGTAGTGGAAATGGGTCTGTCTAGGAGAGGTAAACTTGATAGATGAACTAAGCTATATGAACCCATGTTGGCTGTAGAAGCTTCCCAAACTAATCCCATCTGCCAATTTCCATAACCAGATAGAACCTCAACAGTAGTATTTCAATAAAACTTACCTGACCCACGCACCTAAACAATCTAACTGCAATTTTAGAAAATATGCTTCATGACCTTGAACAAAGCACTTTACCTCCCTGTACTTGCTTTCTTACCGGTAAAATGAAGCCATAAAACAATATGATCTTTAAGGTTCTTTCCATGTCTAACATTATATGATTTTCTGTCCAGACCTGATAGCTTGGAAGCAAGAAGCTGGAACTTTTTTGGTCATTGTTTCTTATCACTTCAAAACCCACTGAGTAAAGCAACTTCACAGCTTCCTGAATTTGCATGCTTTCAGATCACAATCATGTTAAGTTTGGCACTTGTAGTTCAAATAAAAAGCTGCCAGGTCAGCAGCAGGGAGCCAGATGTTATGGAGAAGAAGTAGGAAGGGGTGACCTACCCTTTCCTTAGGTGCACGTCTGCTTTGCCAGTGTAGGGCCACTTAGCGAAGTGTGCTGTTGGTAGAATCTAGTGTTCTATCTATGGGGTCTTGGGCAAGTTACTTAACCTCTCTGTGCCTTACTTTCTCATTTATAAACTGGCGATGATCATCATCAACCTCATGAGCTGTGACCAGGAGATGAGTCTATAGAAGAGTGCCTGGCACCTAGTAAATGCTACAGAATGTTGTTTCGTTCCTGTTTCCTGTATTAAGGGAACCTTGATGAGAACCCGAAGAAGGCAAAGCCCAAGAGTTTATACGGCTATGCAAGAGAGAAGCTCACACAATGGCCTCTAGAAGGCTTCTACCACATTACCTTGAATGCCAGGCCAACGTGAAACTAGAGCCCTCATATTGTGAAAACACCCCCACTTCAGTTGTTCCTTTAAGACACATGGTTAGATTCCAGCTCCCAAGCCAATACAGGGCTGACTTACTTTCCCCCCAATGGCAAAGCAAAGCAGACCACCAATTAAAAAAGGAATATCTGAGATAAGTTCTGATCTTTTTGCTTCTGTATGATCTCCCTCCCTTTTCAAGAAACAATAATGGGCAAAAACCCTGACTTATGGGGCGCCTGGGTGGCTCAGTTTGTTAAGTGGCTGCCTTTGGCTCACATCATGATCCCAGGGTCCTGGGATCAAGCTCCACGTTGGACTCTCTGTTCAGCGGTGAGGCTGTTTCTCTCTCTCTCTCTGCCTACTTGTGTTCTGTCAAATAAATAAATAGAGTGTTTAAAAAAAAAAAGGGGGCAGGGGAAGTTCAAAATTTATAAAAAACAAAACAACAACAAAAAAACCCTGACCTAGGCAGAGGTGAAGGAACTTCCCAAGGTCCCAGAGCTAGGTGGTGGTGGGGACGGAATTCGAACCCAGACTGTCTGGCTCCACAGTATTTTGCTGCATCACAGACTATATTCAGTGTGCATGTGTGTGTGTGTGTGTGTGTGTGTGTGTGTGTTTGAAGAAGAGAGCAATGTACACCCTAAAGGGCTTGAGAGGAAGGCCTGCTGGATCATTGAAAAATATACTCGCATGGAGCACCAAACGTGCCATCTGCCTGCATTGTGCTTGCTGACTCTAGGCCCCTATGCACCTCCCTCGAAAAAGAAGCAGCAGACCCCTGATCAGGGAGGGCCTCCACCAGTGGAGGGAGTCACAAGCCCCTTGGGGTGCTGGCTGGTCATGGTGGCCACACAGGGCAGCAGGTCCCATGGCTCCGGAAGAGAAACCGGGCGGGGGACAAACCGAAGGCATGGAACACAACCTGAGGAGAGTCAGCGGCCAACAATAGCTCAGAGATAACAGCAGGAACAGCTCAAACTGCAGTGCAGCCAGCATGCCCGAGGACTCTGGGCCAGCAGGAGGCAAAGGGGCAGAATCACAAACAGCGGGTGTGTGAACCTCGAGCAGTGGCTGCCACTGCGGCAGGCAGAAAGCTGTACAGACAGCCTCCAACCTCAGCCAACAGCTCTTCAAGATACCTAGAGTCCCAGAAAAAAGTGACGGGGGCAAGATAAAGGCGAAAGGGCAATGTCTGGGACTCGGGAGACAGAGGGTCCAGTCCTAGCTGGCTCTGTGCCCTCATCCCCCTCCCCTATGCCCTAAGCAGCACATTAAACTGGAAGTTGTGGGTAAATAACTTGGAGAGTTGGAGGTCACTAAATTGGTTAAAAGACTTTGGCAATCATCATCATTTGTGTGTGAGGAAACAAGTATCTAGACTATAGCTATTTTGTTAAATAGCAGTCAAGAGTTTCTCCTCTGCCAACATGCAGGCAAATGCCCAGTAGATATTTTTTTTTTGAAGATTTTATTTATTTATTTGAGTGAGAGAGGCAAAGGGAGCCTGAGTGAGGTTAGGCGCCGAGGGAGAGGGAGAAGTTGACTCCCTGCTGAGCAGGGAGCCTGACATGGGGCTTGATCCCAGGATCCTGGAATCATGATCTGAGCCAAAGGCAGACGCTTAACTGACTGAACCACCCAGCTGCCCCAAATGCCCAATAGATTTGAAAGAATGATCAATCCCACTCCCTTGGAAATTGATTTTGTTCTCTATTAAAAGTTATCTCAGTCCTGAAATTTTATACTGATAGATCAGCCTCATTAGACATGCAAATTAAGATAGCTGCAGTATCATTTTCTAATGATTACATTAACAACAATAACAACAAAAAACCCCAAATCATTATAAAACCCGGTTTGGGAAGGATTCAAAGAAACCAGCCGTTACAGTGCTAGAGATGGGATAAGTTGGGACTTCTTCCTAAAGACAAGCTGAACACAGACTATGAGCCATGAAAATGACCATAATCTTTGACACACTAATATTCTTAAAATTTATTTTGAGAAAATAATTTTAAATAAAAGCTATTTTGCAAGATATTTACAGCAATGTTATTTAACAGCTCTAAACTGGAAACAGTCCAAATAAATCCATGAAAGTGGAAATGGCAAAGATAACGATGATAGTTATAGTTAGACGGGCTTTTTAAATACTGTAAAGAAAAAAAAGCACACATAATGCTGGAAAGAAGGGATTTCTCGGCAATGAGATTAGAATGTGGTGGAGGATTGTGTTGTACTTGGGCAGAATGTGGGGCCCACGAAAGGATAAGATAGATCCAGCTCCACTTGGAAGGGGTGTGTCACGATCAGGATCAAGCTGGGTCAATTCAAACACAAACCAACAGCCCTTGGGAAGCCATGGTCATAAACAATTAGTTTATGCCTTCTCCTATCAAATGATTTAAAAAAAAAAAAAAAAAAAAAAAACTAACTTCCAGTTAGTACTGGAAGAGCACAGCACAGGTCTTTGGGCCTGTCGGTGCTGGTTACTTAAATGGGAAAGGGGAATCAATGACTGAATTTTCCTCTGTTCTTTGAGTGAGCAGATAACTAAACATATCCCTAAAGCAGGAAGCTGGTACACAGGCCAGTGGCTCAAAAGGAACAGGGCTCTGGGCAGGAAATGGCTAAGACAGTCTTTCAGGTTGTCAGAGGAAGTTGATGCAATGAAGACAAGACTCTGGGAAAATGTTGCTCAAATAATAAGACCAAATACTTCAGGTCACCTCTGAAGAAGCCCAGATGTCATCTTAGAACAAAAAGGTAAGAGGCCAAGAAGATTCGTTGAAATAATGTGTACAGAAGAGCTTTGCCAACTGAGAAATGCTTTTTAAGTACTATAAAGCCTTGGAGACTGGGGCTTCACGCTAAAAAACAAAACAAAGCAAAACAGAAGACAAAAAAAGATTGCAAAATGAGCCAGTGTGTTCTTTAACTACAGCTCTAAATCAATAGATGATTTTACAAATTCTTAGAGTTCTAATTTTGAAGAAGGGTTGGTAAAATCATTATCTTTTTTTCTACTCAAGCTATGATTTTATCTTGACCAGTTAACCATGTTGGCTCTTTTCAGATCTTTGATAACCTATAAGCCAGCGCTAATTAAATGGATCCTGTTGTGAATTAGTGAACCAGTCTAAAAACACCAATTTGGTCATGATTGGCTCACGGATTTTTGTAGTCTTAATATTTTAAATAAAATGACCACTTCATTCATTCATTCATTCATTCAGGAAAGTTACAAGAGAAGCTATGTGTCTATGTAGGTAGGGTGAACATAGTAGGTAATAAAAAGGTACAGAACACTACAGATTTTAAGAAAAGAAAAATATGAAAGTAGGGTTACAGTATATAAATTGTTCTTTCTGCTGATCTCTACGAGCAAATTACTTACACCATTTCAAAGAACACCATTTGCTCTTTCTTGCCCAGTCTTAGCATTTGGCTTCATAAAGCCTGCTAAATTGTGCTAGCTAAATGCTTGCTCTTACACGCACTTACATGTCTCTGTAATGTTTGGTTCATGCGGGCCAAGAGTCAGCGTCTACCTCAAGCCTCAGGGAGATCAGGTTTCAACTCCTGCTGTTTGAATATAATATATCTCCCCTCATGTCTTATTAAAACAAAGACTTTCGATTTGATTTTCTTCTTGTGACTACTGCGCCCACAGTGGTTTTCTTTCTCCACTCTTGCTAACCATCTCCTGTATCATTAAGCCCAGATAGGAAAAGGTATACACTTTATACACTTCTGGCTGAGAAAGGCAGTCTTCACTAGATACCAGTTTGTCGACATGTCTTATTAAAACAAAGACTTTCGATTTGATTTTCTTCTTGTGACTACTGCGTCCACAGTGGTTTTCTTTCTCCACTCTTGCTAACCATCTCCTGTATCATTAAGCCCAGATAGGAAAAGGTATACACTTTATACACTTCTGGCTGAGAAAGGCAGTCTTCACTAGATACCAGTTTGTCGACATGATGAAAGTAGCATTTCATTTCTGATGGCCTTAATTATCCTTGGGCCTGGGTTTTGTGTTGTCTTTATAAACACACACATACACTCAAACACACAAAGAGCCTAGTTCTTTTTAGGCATTTATCCAGCTGTGAGTTTAGCAAGGCTTCTTGCTAATGGGGAGACAGAATTACAGCCCCAAACATTCCCCTGCCACTGATCCAGAACATGTGTTATCATCTTACACACTGTAAATTGATTCCAAATCCCTGCCAACAAGGGCACAGTCTGTATTCCAAATATCTAAGTCCCTGGGACAGGGAATCGTGAGTCAGGAATATGCCATACTTTCTCCTTTCATTTGGTGTAAACAAAGTTTGCTAAACATTTTTGATTCTTAGGACTATGTTTGGGGGTTTTCTGAAAACAGAGAACAGCCTACAAAATCTCTGTACCTTTGTAACAACAGATTTCATCTTGAGGATCCCCAGTTTCCTCGATGTCACTTCCAATCTCCTGGTAAGGGTTGGTTAATGGGAAATGGGGCAAGATGGAGGGGAGCTCACATTTAAGATAATAAAGTGACTCTCGTTCAACTGACGAAACACATAAACAGTCTGACTATGATGGTCTCATGGGAATAGAAGGCTAGGATTTCAAATGCTATATAAACAGTTGCAAATCTCTGCAATTACTCCAGAAATGGACTCCCAGCACACATGGCCATGTCAGGAATAAACATAGCCTCAGTTCTGTGCTATCCCATATTGACGACTTGAGTTCCTATGGACTTATTCCTTATTCGAAATAAGCACAGAGAACAATTCAAAATAAATATTGTGAACAAACATGGCTAAAACTTGTCTTTATTTTTGTGACCGTTGGGGACTGGAGAACAGTGGCCGGGAGAAGAGAGAGTAAGTGTCTTTGGGAACATCTTGAGGAGAAGCAGGAAAGTTGGTGAATCTCCTCAGAAGTCCTTAGCCCCAAAGTGTCTGGAGAGTCCCAGCGTGGTTACCATGGTGATACGAGCCATTCCATCATTTCACCTTACAAGGTCTCTATCATCTCTTCACTCTTGAACATTAGCCCATCCCACACTGCTTTGACCCAGCTCTTCCTCATTAGAGCCTAAGAAATAACCACATATGCACACATAGGGACAGCCAATTAATATTTTGTGACATGTGGGTTCATGCCAGAGGGTGAAATTGCCAATGCAAGTACTCAACGAATCCTATTTCATCATGCACGGAAGGGTACTACGGTGATGGTGGCATATGTGGATGAGTGAGTGCTAACAAACAAACAAACAAACAAAAATCTGGCAGGCTGCATAATTAGCCCAAATTATTTTTCAGTTGGTATGGGATAATGAAGGCAGAACTCCTCTAGCTTTTAAGAGGACTGGCCTCCAGGGTGGGCTTTTGGTCAACCAGCCGAGTGAGCTCAGGCAAGCTTTTTCTCCTCCCATGCCTGTAGGTTTCAAACAACACAGTAGAGGTGCCAAAGATGGCCCCTACGTCTCAAATCCAGGGATTCGCTTTTTTATTGGTCTTTCCTTCTCTGAGATAAAAGATTTTACTGCACATTTCCAAGTTTATGTCTTTGATCTTGCTACTTTAAACCTTTAGGGAATGAAAACAATAATGTTTGAAATAGGAGTGTACATTATCAAAATAAAGGGAATTTAAGCTTTATACTTTTTAAAAGATGAAATTATGTCTCCTTGGGAGAGACAATACATAAGATTATAATAGGAAAGAATGATTCAAATCTATTTAAGTATACTAGGTGTTTTCGTTTCCTGAAAAACCAAACTATGAACAATGGAAATAAAAACTAGATTTGAATTCTATAACAATAAAAGTGGATCTTTCTCAAATATGAAGATGGACGTCTACATATTAAAAGTTCCTCTTGAGAAATGTTCCCCTAGATTTATTTCTACTTATTCTAGTACAACAGATATCATGGTCAGCATTTTGCCGTAAATGCCACTGACTATAAGTGCTTGGCTTCGTTGACCCGAGTCCAAAGCCAGAATGTTGGAACTCTCTGGAAGGAAGGAGGTCTGTTCTAATTGGCTGTAAGATGAGAGTAGTCATGAACCAGTGGTAGCAGGGCTCCAGAAATTTCTCCTGCATAACTTGAGGAGGGGTAGGGGTGATGGGTCTACAAGACACGATTTTCAGTGGGGAGTTCAAGGTGGGCTTCATTAAAAAGAGGATGATTTGAGAGGAGTCAAACTTGCAGCCATCAAGGGGCAGAGCCTTCCAGGCAGAGCTCAGCAAAGACCCTATGGCAGAGTTGTGCCTGCAAGAGGCCAGTGTGGCTGGAGAGGGAGAGAGTGCAAGAAGAGATCTGAGAGTGAAGAGCGGAGTGGGTGTCAGGCAGATTAGCCAGGACCTCTCCGACCACCATCCCTCTGCAACCACCCTCAGTGCTGCAAAATATACCTCTACTTCCCAGAAAGATGGAGAGTTGCGAAGGGTTTTAAGCACACTGACCTGATCTGACGTACATTTCAGGGGGATTCCTTTGCGCCCGTGTTGAGAATAGACTGCCTGAGAGTAAGGATGAGACAAACCAGTTTGGAGGCTAAGGTGGTAATCTGGTCTAAAAATGACGGTGACTTGGACTGGACATTGGCAAATGGAGGGGCTGAGAAATAGTCAAATTCCAGATAGGTTCGAAAGTTGAGTTAATAAGACTTCCCAATAGAGACTGGATGTGGGATTCACAGGGGGGAAAAGGAGCCAAGTATGACTTCAAACTTCTTGGCCTGAGCAACCAGAAAAGTGGAGTTGTCATCAACCAAGTTGGCAATAAAATGAAATGGCCAGCTTACCCACAAATCTGTATTTTTTTCTTTAGAAAAATAAATTACTGAGCTCTTATTATTTGCCAGGCGCTGTGCTAAGCATTTGATTTTATTTAAACATAGCAAGGGTGCTGCAAGGTATATACTACTAGTATGAACTATTATTTGCAGATAGAGAAACTGGGGTTTAGAAAGATTCAGATAGGTAAGTAAGTCAGTCAGTGTATGGAGGGTTGAAATTTGAACCCCAAAAGAGTCCCCACTCATACTGCTCTACCTCGTCAGGTCATACTCTCTTTACCTGCCAGTATTAATAGAATCCTCTTCTAAAGTACAGGAATACAGCACAATTATCTGGGTAAGACACTGCGCAACATTTAGAACCCGTCTTCACTTTGTGAAAGGTCAACCCAGGACCCATTATCGCAGCTAGGAGCAAGAGGACTTACATCAGGGAAATGCAAATGAAAAACCACAGTAAGATATCACCTCACGGGGCACCTGGGTGGCTCAGATGGTTAGGTGTCTGCCTTCGGCTTAGGTCGTGGTCTCCAGGCTCTGGGATCAAGTCCTGTGTCGGGTTCCTGGCTCAGTGGGGGAGTCTGTGTCCTCCCTCTCCCTCTGCCTCTGCCTCTCCCCCTACTTGTACTCTCTATGTCTCTCCCTCAAATAAATAAATAAATCTTAAAAAAAAAATCACCTCAACTCTGTCAGCATGACTACTATCAAAAAGACAAGAAATAACAAGTGTTGGCGAGGACACAGAGAGAAGGGAACTCTTGTGCATTGTTGGTGAGAATGGAAACTGGTGCAGCCACTATGGAAAACAGTATGGGGTTTCCTCAAAAAATTAAAAATAGAACTACCATATGATCTAATAATTCCACTTCTAGGTATTGATCTCAAGGAAATGAAAATGTAGACCCCATGTTCATAGCAATATTATTTCCAAGAGCCAGGATACAGAAACAACTCAAGTATTCATTTTTTAAAAAGGATTCTATTATTTTTAAGATTTTATTTATTTTTGAAAGAGAGAGAGTAAGTAAGAAAAGAAAAAACTTATTTACTTACAACCCCTTCTCAACCCCAAGAAGTCTCATGCTCCACTGACTGAACCAGCCAGCATCCCCTAAGTGTTCACTGATAGATGAGTCGATAAAGAATTTGTTACATGCACACACACACACACACACACACACACACAGGAATAATATTCATCTATGAAAAAGAATGAAATTTTGCTATTTATAAAAACAGAAATAGACCTCAAGGACATTATGCTAAGTGAAATAAGTCAAAGAAAGATGTATGATCTCCCTTATACCCGGATTCCAAAAACCAAAACATAACAAAACCCAGCTCATAGACAGAACAGACTGTTGGTTGCCAGGATCCTGGGTGGAGGAGAGCACAAAATGGGGTCAAGAGATACAAATTTCCAGCTATTAAATTAGTAAGCAATGCGGATTTGGCATACAGCAAGGAGACTATAGTTAATAATACTGTATCGCATCTTTTAAAGTTGTTAGGAGAATAAATCTTAAAAATCTTCATCACAAGGAAAAACAATTTTGTAACTGTATGGTTATGAATGGTAATTCAACTTACCATGGTGATCATTTCACAGTGTATGCAAATATCTAATCATTATGTTGTATACCTGAAAATAATATAATGTTAAAAGTCAATTATACTGCAACTAAAAGAAAAGGAATAGAGGCCATCAACTACATGTAAATAGATTGGCACATTTGAGTTAGCCTCATCACCCCTTGATGTCAAGATAAGGTGGGTATTGATCTTCAAGCCAGTATAAAGGAGATACATGGCATAGAATCTTCATCTCCACAAGACTATGGTTTCCCATGAAAGGGAGATTGTTTGGGGGAAGGCAATGTGTGTTGCCGGATTCCGGGTCTAGAAAAGGTTTTCAGGACTCCTTTGGGGTAAGAAGACAGTAAGCAGGACAGAGTTCATCATATACCACGTGATACATTTGTAGACACTCAGTAATTACGAAATGAACTGAAAAATAGGTCATCCAATAGCTTTTTCTCAGAGGTACCTTACCCCAAATAGGAAAAACTGAATAAACAAATACAAAAAGTAAGCCAGTCATCAGGAAAGTTGTCCTGGATGTTGGGGTGACAGGTACGGGGGCAAAAAAATGAACAACTCTAACACCACATGTAACGTGAACCCCCAAATGAAAGGTGGTGAGAAAAACACAAGGAGCAGAATTGCTTGGGATTTAAGGCAAAGCCCTGGAGTTCTTAATGAATGCTGCAGACTCCTATCTCTGAGCAGTAAGAATTATGTTATCATGATGTTGAGATGATCCAAAGGAATGAAAGGAGGACGGTCTTTTTCTCTCATTTATTTCCAAGGGAGGAAGTGTTAGTCCCACTCCAGACTCTACATTTCTCAGAAAATGGGGAGCCAGAGATGGGGAACGTGAATACAGGCATAGATGTCACGCTGACCTTTTCATGACAGCCATACCAGCTTCACAGTAAGGGGATTTAAAGACATTATTGAGTCTAAAGACATTATTAAGCCCGACTCAGGGGTACTCTCTCAGAGGCAGTAGGACTCTGAAGTCTGGGTTTCATCCTCATTCTTCCACTCGGCATGACTTTGGGTAAGCATCTTTATAACCTCTTTGTGTCTCAGTGTCTTCCTCTGTAAAAAGGGAATAATAATGGTTCTTATTATCATTGTGTTGTAGGGAAGATTAAATGAGAAAATTCACTTATTAGTTTAGAACAGTGACAGATATATCAGAGGTACTGAGATATTAACAACTTAACAAATATTGTTAGTATTAGTGCTTAGTAGTAGAATACAGTTTTGGCAGTCAATAAAACTTTTTAGGTAATTACTAGGAATAACCTGGAAGGCTCTAGCTAGGATAGTCTCTTGAAACTTGTTATTTATGCCCCATAGAGAGGCAGACCACCCTGCTGGGTCTTCCCTTACTTTGTACATATATCCCTTCTAATTCATTTGAAATTCCCGAAAATCTACATCCTTTGATCTTCTTGCTCCCTGTTCTTGCTGCTACCACTTACTATACACCTAGCAATAAAATAAAATTTAATTTAATTTTTAAAAAGTTAAAATAGCCACTGTGTCTCCCAATTACCATTCCAGTGTACACGCAAGCTTGTTCTTTTGCGCTCCCACTATCCTTCCTGCCTATAATAACCTCCCTCCCACCTTCTGTTCATTTGAATCTTGCCTGTCACTAAAGGGCTACTTCCAGTTCCACATTCTCCAGCAAACCTAACCTGACCATGTTCCCAGACTAAAACTTTTGCTATATTGTCTTTAATGTGCTATCTGTAACACCTTTCTCTTTCTCCTTCCTTCCTTCCTTCCTTCCTTCCTTCCTTCCTTCCCCCTGCGCACAAGCAGGAGAGGTGGCAGGCAGAGGGAAAGGCAGAGGGGGAAGCAGACTTCCTGGTGAGCAGGGAGTCCCAACTCGGGACTTGATCCCTGATGCCAAGGATCATGACCTGGGCCAAAGGCAGATGCTTAACTGACTGAGCCACCCAGATGTTCCATCATGACTTATTTTAATCAAATGACATTACTCATGGAAACACTGTTGATTTTAATCCCCTCAGTAACTATTTCTACTTATGTTCTTACATTCTTCAGCTTCTTTTTTCTAGGTTTTTTTTTTTTTTTTAATTTCCTTAAGTGATTGCTATACCCAATGTGGGGCTCCAACCCACGACCCTGAGATCAAGAGCCACATGCTCTACCCACTGAGGCAGCCAGGCACGTCTTCACTTCCAGTTTTATTAAGCTGTAATGGACATATGACATTTTAGTTTCAGGTGGATGACATAATGACTTGGGTAGATACTATGAAATGATGACCACAGCAAGTGTAGTTAATATCCATCATCACACTTAGTCATAGATTTTTTTTTCTTGTGATGAGAAATTTTAAGATCTACTTTCTCAGCAACTTTTGAATCTATAATACAGTATGTTAACTAAACTCAACACGCAGTACATTATATTTCCACAACTTAGTCCTCTCAATGACTGCAGGTCATCTCATCCACTCACCCTGCCCCTTGTCTCTGGCCCCCACCCATCTGTTCTTTATATAATCTTCAACTTCTAATTTTTTTTACTCATTTCCTTCACCAAGAACTCATGCAAAAATAGCTCCCCAGCCTGAATTACCACAGACTCTATCACCTTCTCGTTCCAGGCCTGCATTGTGCCTGTGGTTCCCTCCCTTGGTCACTACCAGAACCTGCAGAAGTCTCAAGATAGTTAACAATAAGAGGCATTTTGAAAGCTCCATTGTTCTTTCACTCTGACTCAAACTTTCCCCCTCTGTGCTGGGCTGGCCCTTATATAGTGCTTTCGTGTGTTTGTGCAGACAACTCAGGGGCTGTGGGTCAACTCTGAATGAGCTGACTCCATGAAAATGCTTGCTTTACCTAAAACTACATAGCAGTCAACTCCCAGGGTAGTAGTCCCACCTCTAAAAAGGCCAGCTCACCTCTTCCAGTGCCAGAAATTAGAAAACTTCTAAGAAAAAAAAAAAAAAAAATCAGGGGCTGGCTCAGTGCGTTAAAGCCTCTGCCTTCGGGGTCAGGTCATGATCTCAGGGTCCTGAGATTGAGCCCCACAACGGGCTCCCTGCTCCCCGTGGGGAGCCTGCTTCCTCCTCTCTCTCTCTGCCTGCCTCTCTGCCTAGTTGTGATCTCTGTCAAATAAATAAATAAATTTTTAAACAAACAAACAAACAAAAAAAAACCAGAGTCATTTCCATTGACCTGGGCCTGTTGTTGGTTTTCAGATATGTTTATAACAGGAAGAAAGGCAGTGAACTTTCAAAAGCAGGGAAGAATATCTCAACCCCACCCCCCCACCCCTGCCCTGGGCTTCATTGTTTCTCTTCTCTCTCCATGGGCTGGTTCTGGGTTTCTCATCCAATCAAATGGCTCCAAAGACCACACCCCAGACTCCATCTCTGGCCCCAGCCTCTCTTCTGGGTTTCACATTACTGACTGCGTACAGAGTGACTCTCCCTGGAAATGCATTGGCTCCTCAGACTCCAAATATTCCATGTGGAGTTAATAATCTCTCCTTCCACCTACCTCCTTCCTGTCTGATAGTACCTGTCTTGCTTTCTTGCACATTGTTCCTACCAAACTAGAAGTTTGATGTTGGCTTCGACTCTTTCAACTCTCTCCTCAGGAAAACACTGCTACTCTGAATGTTCTCTTCCATGGCCGCTGCTCTCCTCCCCGCTGACAAGAGGGCTGATGGTTGCTCCATCTAACCTCCCTTTCCTCAAGTTCATCCTGATGTTGCTGCTGGTGATTCTTCTGAAACCCAGATTTGATCTAATCATTTCCCTGCTGGAAAATGTTGGATGGGTTCCTACTGCCTACAGAATAAAGTCCAAATCCTAGCAAGGCCTACAGGGTGCTCCACACTCTGAATCTTGGCCATACTCCTGGCATTCCTTCTCCAATCCTTTCCCCAAATCACCCCAAGCTCCAGGAATGAATGAATGGTGTTTCCTGAAAATCCCACTGAATTTCCCAATCCCATTTTTGCTCTGCTTTTCTCTCTCCACATGTAATACTTAAACCTTTTCTTTCTTTTGCATTTCTATGTTTCTTCACATCCATCAATTTATTCTTTCCAAAAGAATTATAGTAATGATCATGCTATGCCAAGCAGTGCATGAAACTATCCTTATATCTATAAAAGACCATCCCTGACCTCAAGGAGTAGCGGAGTGGTGAAACCAGATGTATAAATGGTAGATTTTATAATCATACAGGATGATAAACACTGTGGGGCCCAGTCTCTTTTCCTTAATGAAGTGTTCTCCCACTTCCCTCAGGTAGAGTCAGTGAATTGGTGACCTTCTTATCTATATCCCCCCAGGCTGAGTTGGTCACCACCTGGTCAGTGTTTGCCTCAAGTAGACTTGACCACCCTTTCCTGAATCTTAGTGGTCTTTATGTCCCTAGCACATGATGCATCTTACACACTCGGTACATGTTTCCAAACCAGGGGCCACTCCTCAGGAATACTGAGCTTAGAGCCTCTCTGTGTTTCTCCACTGAATTCAGTGTACGTGGCTATGAGCACCAGGAAGAGCAGTAGCAGAGATCACCTCCTGGCGTCCTCATATAAATCTACAATAAACATTACTTCTCTACTCAACTTTCTAAACGTGGTTTTATTATGACTTTTCTCCCTGCAGAAGCTGCCTTGGCTTCCCATGGCTAACAACAAGAACATAACTAGGATACCAAGTTGCTGATTCCTCTATTTCTAGCCCGATGGTGTGGAGAGAAGAAGGAGGTTGCCCAGAATAGGCACAGAAAGGTATGGAATTATTCTGTCAGTTTCACTTAGTTAATAAGACTCTCTTTTGAAACACAAATGTTCTCTTGGGGATTGAAGCCTATTGGCCACTTGAACTTGGAATACCATGTGTTAACCAAGTAATCTGAAGCGTGTATTGCCTACTAAGTTCTTGGTGACTGTGGCTTCCATATGCATATGACAGGGTCATCTGATGGTTTTTCAACTCTGAGAAATTGGAAACTTTACATGAAGTGCATTTTATTTCATTTTTTAAAAAGATTTTATTTATTTATTTGAGAGAAGAGAATTAGAGAGAGAGAGAGAGCATGAGAGAGAGGAGGGTCAGAGGGAGAAGCAGACTCTCCACTGAACAGGGAGCCTGATGTGGGCTTGATCCTAGGATTGCAGGATTATGACTTGAGCAGAAGGCTGTCGCTTAACCAACTGAGCCACCCAGGCGCCCCATGAAGTGCATTTTAAAAAGGAATAATTTTAGGACAAAGTATAGTTTTAAGGACACAGCCTTGTTCTGAGTATGGCTATACCTATGTTTCATGGATTAAGAATGATTAGGATTGTGCCCATGAGGGGTGACAAACATGCAAAAATGGCAGGTGAGAGTAGGCAAAAGAGCTTGCTTGCTTGCTTTCTCTCATTTTCCTTTAATTAATTAATTCATTGATTTCTGTCTAGGATTATGATGACATACGTTCTTTCCAAGCTATTTGTAAATTACTTGGGATTGTCACAACCTAGAGGATATGGTCAAATTCAAACTCACTCAGGCTTTCATCTTCACTTGGCCCATGTCCTCACCTTAGATCAAATGTTACTCTCCCTCTGACTTACCCTACCCACCCCTGCTCCCACTTCTGGGTTCCTTGGCTTACTAGGGGCTAGAATGTCACCTTCTCTCAAACCTACCTATCCTTCCTTCATTTATTTAGCCAACAACTATCCCCTGAGAACTCACATTCACAGGACCATGCTAGGAGGGGGCACAAACACCAGTAAACACTGAGATATCACCAACCTTGCTCTTGTTTGGGTGACTTTTCCCCCATTAAGGTGTCATTCATAGTTTGGCCAACACTTTCTTTTCCTTTTTTTAAAAATTTAAATTCAATTAGCCAACATATAGTTTCATCATTAGTATAGCCATCATTAGTTTCAGATGCAGTGTCCAGCAAGGCCAACACTTTCTGAACAAAAACCCAAATCAACCACCTGACACGAGATATGAAAATAGCTCAGGAAAGTTTCAATCCAGTCACTCTGGAAAATGTAGTTTAACACTCCCATTTTCTGTACCTATTGCCATATTGTTTCAACCATGAGGAATTAAGGACAGAAGAGTTTTTCTCAGTCAGGATGGAGTTTTAAGATAAGACTGAATCTAAAGTGGCAGAGGGACAGACGGGCTAAGAAAGAGTGATCACAGGAAGAGAAAGGGCGAAACTCAACAGCCCTATTGGAACAGTAACTCCTTCTCGCACTAGTGATCCCAGTCCAGAAGCCTATTCTGGTAAACCCCTCAGTGAGTTTTGTTTGATTTTATTTTAAGTTGAGTTTATAGCTATTACTACTAGATTTCAAAACTTAAGAGATATAAATAACATTGGATAGGGTTCAGGGAAGAACCACTGTGAGAACCACCATGACTAAAGTGAGGGCAATGATACCTATTAATAGACAAAGAAATTGAAATCACTTAGCTTGAGGGAGAGCAAGTTTAAGATCAACCCAAGTGCTATCTTTAGTGGATAAAAGGTCAGAAGAGCAATGGACCAGTAAGAAAAAGACATACTCTTTTAGGCATTCGATTTTAGAATTTCTATTTTTAAAAGGCAGGATAAACTACTCATAATTTTGTTAAGAGAAGTTGAGAAATAAAGGCTTTCTAAATACTACCCATAAGATTCGGCTTATATGAAAAGTATGTAGGAGCCTCTGAATGGAGAGCAGGGGAAGACTTTTATTTATTTATTTATTTATTTATTTGACAGAGAGACACAGCAAGAGAGGGAACACAAGCAGCGGGAGAGGGAGAAGCCAGCTTCCCACTGAGCGGGGAGCCTGATGAAGGGCTTGATCCCAGGACCCTAGGATCATGACCTGAGCCTAAGGCAGACACTTAATGACTGAGCCACACAGCCACCCATAACTTTTAAAATAACCATTAAGTGTCCTTAATGCCACCGTTTCTATATCTAGAAATGGTCAAAATGGTCATAGTTTTATATTACTATATTTTAAACACACCCACAAAATCCGTGGAAGAAAGCTGGAGTTAACATGATGCTAAATAATGTCATTTTTAGGAAAATTCATACTCACGTGTCTGCTCTTCTAAGACTCAGACTCGTTTTCCTGCAAAAACAAAGCATTCTTATAATAGAGAAATGGATGCTGTAAGGAGATAGACCTTGGCCTTGAATTCAGATGCAGAGTGATAGGAGGTAATGGACAGTCCATGCCTTCTTGGCTGCTTCTATATGGAATTCCAGTTAAGTCTGGGGAGCAGCACAGCAGTAAAGTTGGTTGGATGGGACAATGTTTCTTTATATCAGGCAATAATGTCCCAAAGAACAGAGTCCTGAAATAGGAATTCTTGGGGCTTCTTCATTCTTGGTTTTTCCCCTTCCAGGTCCTCTTTGCTCTACTCCCAAAGTTAGATCTTCTTTCCAGCTTTATTCATGAAAGCATCAGTGGGCAACTAACTTGTGAACTGAAAGTGCAGGGAGCCATACTGTTCCTTTCCTTGACTATCCTAAAGAGGGAGATGAAGCACTAACTTGATTGTCCCACCTGAAAATAGACATCTTCACTTACTTTCAACTTTCAGAAAATAAATTTAGATTAAAGCAACTCATAATGACTTCTAAGAAACATTAAAATGTTCTCTTAAAAGAAAATATATCTTAAAAAAAAATTTTTTTTTTTTTAAGTAGTCTCCATGGTCAGCATGGAACCCAGCATGGCTTGAACTCATGACCCTGAGATCAAGACCTGAGCTGAGATCAAGAGTCAGCTGCTTAACCGGCTGAGCCACGCAGGCATCCCTACATTGATAACCTTTAAAACTTTTTAAAGGCCTAAAAAGGCATCTACCATTTCCTTCTGGTAGTTCTCTTGTGATATTTTCATGGAAATCGTATCTGTGCATTGCCTTTAAGTAAATGTTCATATTTTCTTAGGCTCCCACTCTGGGCATGGCTAGATGGGTCAATGAGTTTTGTTGATCGTTCCTAGTTCTGCCTAGGTACTGGTACTATGTTTAACAGCAGAAAGTTCAGAGCCTGATCTGTTTGGGAGATTATTTTCTCTGAAATGACCAGCTGGTCATTTCAAAATGCCAGGTGAGACTGATCCTGCCCTCCCGTCAGCCATTACGTAGACACCCTGCAGAGAATTAAGGAAAAAGGACATTTTGCTTTTGGGGAATAAGGTCAAAAGTCACCCCTATGGCAATTTTAGAGCAGAAAAGGAGATTCTTATTTCAGTAAAAGGCATAGACTTTTGAAAATAAGGTTAGAGCTGAAAGGAGAAAGTTATTATTTAATCCACTTTATCTAAAGATTGGAACCTCACTCAACACTTATCATAATAGTGTCCAAAATTTGGATCCAGGTATGGTATTCCTGTATAAGGAATGCTAATCAAAAGGGTGGAAGCAGGCCTCTTCCTATTTTTGCCCACATATATTCTACCCAGAAAACCATTATGGAGATGGAAGGCCAAGGAGAGGTAGAAGGGAAGAAATGCTCAAGGGACTGAAGACTGGTTGAGTGCTCACTTTCATTCACTAATAGAGATAAAAAGTCTGGATTTAGGCTCTTGTCTCTGAGATTAAAAAGAGCCCATCCCATGGGGTGCCTTGGTGGCTCAGTCAGTTAAGTGGCTGCCTTTGGCTTGGGTCGTGATCCTGGAGTCTTGGGATTGAGCCCCAACATCAAGCCCTGCATTGGGCTCCCTGCTCAGTGGGGGAGCCTGCTTCTCTTTCTCCCTCTGCTTGCTGCTCCCCCTACTTGTGTGCTCTGTCAAATGAATAAATAAAATCTTAAAAAAAAAACAAACCCATCCTAGAAACAAGAGGGCCTTAACCAATGCTACCTTGAAATCTACCTCCAGTCTTCTTTTGCAAACCAATAAATCCTATAAAAAATCCTAGTCACAACTGTGGCAGGTTTTAAAAAGTGATATGGATATATACATTTTTTTTTCTTTTAGAAAGAGGAGATCCTTTGTATCCCCCTTAAGAAAGGTAGGTCCATTTAGGTTTATAAAGGAAGGAAATCCTGACACAGGCTACAACAAGGATGAATATTATACTATATCAAATACACCAGTCATGAAAGAACACAACGATTCTACTTTCATGTGGCACCTCGAAGAGCCGATTCATAGACACAGAGAGTGAGAGAGTGTAGTTGCCGCAGGCTACCAGAGAGGCCATGGGAGTTATTGTTTAATACCTGATATATAGAGTCTCAGTTTGGGATAATGTAAAAAGAGTTCTGGAAATGGGTGGTGGGGAGGCTTGCACAAACACGTGAGTGTACTCAATGCCAGAGGCTGTCCCCTTAAAAATGGCTCAAATGATAAATGTAATGTTATGTCTATTTCACCACAATTTAAAACATTAAAATTATTTAATGACAGTTCTGCATGCTGGCTCTTTTCTAGATGTCTAGTGCAATCTACATCTGCTTCCCAAAACATAGTGTAAGATTCATAGAGTTGGTTTAGCTCACAGTAAATATCTTCTGAATCACAATGGGGACCTTGACAGTAATGTCCCCAAGTGCACCTGTGGGTTGCAAGCTGCCTGCCACATGATTTATTTTTACAATTAGCCTGGAGCAAGAACTGAATAAACGCTTGATAAAATAAATTCTTAGAAGATGCTGCTTTCTTCCTCCTTTCCTACCCTCATCCCTCCCTCATGAACACCACATAAAAAGCAACAGTTTGTAATTTTTTTTCTTCTTTTTGAAGTGTTAGCATTAACATTGGATGAGAAGTTCATTCTTCTTTGAATGCAAACAGGCTACATTCCACTCTGGGAACATCCCTCATTTCAACCTAGAAGGTACCCTATTATGGAGCTGGTATCTTATCCAGCCACAGAGTCAGAGACTAGGGTGCAAAGGGACATTTCCTGTCTGTCTTTCCCCTAATATGGTTGCTTCTTTGTGGGGAGAGGAGTCAGGGAGTGCTCTGGGAAATACAGCTTTCTGGTCCCCAAGTTCCTCTTTCGATTTCTATAATTTTCACTTCCTGTCCCATCAGAAATCCCCACACAGTGGTGCTTTCTCCTCTCTCTCTCTCCCTTCACTGTCATTTGCCTTTCATATCTCCCCTGATAGCACCTCTGGGTTTGTGCCCTGCCTCCCTGCTACTGCAACCTTCTCTGTCTTCACATTTTGGGGTCCATTTCCCCCCAAGTACTGGCAGGCCATTTCTATACCAAATGTAATGCTCTGCTTTCAGTAACACCATTTATACTTGCAAGCCTGGCTGGCTCTTCCTGGTGCTTTTTCCCAGTACAAACATTGGCTAATGGGAGTCAGGGTCTGCCTTCTGGGTGCTTCCATTTTCTAGCTCCTGCCAGACATCTCGGCTGATGGGGAAGATACCCACCCTCTGCATGTGAAATTGCTTGCTGCTCTCTGGCTAGTCAAAGAGGAATTTCATAGGGAAGGACTTACCTCCCACTCTTTCTCAGAGACACGTCCCCATTTCACATCAATGGTGTCTTCTGGAAAGATAGAAATGTGAGAGTTTTCATTGGGTAAGCCAGATCTGAAACCTCAGGGCTCGTCAGGCCCTTTGCTCCCTTTCAGAAATTCTAACCTATATAAATGTCTAAGTCTTGTGTCCGCTGACCCTGTGTAAATGACTTGGACTTGGCACTGAGAATCCTTTCCATCTAGTTTCATTCTGGAGTGCTGGCATGGTTAAGCCTCATTTATTCATGTCCTCCTATTTCAGAATGAGTACAATTCCCTAGACATGCTACACCGACGTGTCTTTCTGCGTTTATACAGAAAAGAAGTTGGCTCTTTGTAATGTTCCTAAATCTCAGCCCATAAACCCATTTTTGTAAGGCAAACATGTCGGTGTACTTTACTTTCTATATCAAATTTTTTCCCATTTTAAGGTCCCATCATGCAGGATGAGAGATTGAACCTGAGCCCCTTTTGAGGCTCTCTCCTTATTTCCCAAGATTTTGCCACAGCCCTGGGATCTTACATAGTATCAAGGGCTTGTGCCTCTGATCTTCTGTTCATAGATGTCACCTGCTGCAAAGAGGTCCGCTCAGGTCCAAGGGCTCTTGGCAACTTCAGGCAACATCCCATATTTGGGACGTGGAATTCTTGCCCACCTATGTACTTCAGGGCATATCTCTCTGGAGCTTGCCTTGTCCTTAGCAGTGCAGCTAAGAAGCAGTGCAAGGGTCCCATGCATTTTTAGGACCCCCAACTTTCCCTCTCTTTCCTCTTCCACCTTGCCTGGAATAATTTTTTTCTAATAGCAAGGAAATCTTCCCTTCGTGTTTTTGGCAGAGACCTTTTGACTCGGCCCACTCATCACTGCTTCCCCTTGCCTTTAGACCAACAGTCTTCCTACAAGCAGGAATCCACAACCCTCTCTGGGGCTCAGGCCTTTGAAAAAAATCCAGGATTTCTGCTTTCTGGGACTATCACTGAACTGGTGAGCACCCATCACACCTGCAAAGTAAGATAAAGGAGAACCCAACTCTAACTTTAGGTCCCATTTCCAGCAGCAGTTTTTGAACACAAACAATGATTGTGATAGTTACAAATGACTTTTAGATATCTGACTGATTAAAGAAAACCTTGTCTCCCCAAAGTAGTTGTCAAGTCTTTATATAAACTTGTACCTGTAGAGTACAAAACTGCATGTCTCAAAATTAGTTCAAGAGTTATGCAAATTCTCTCTTGTGGAGAAAATTAGCAAGATATTTCTAAATTTATAGATAACATTTCCCCTTAGACGTTAGGATCACTGAACAGGCTCAGATGTGTATCTTACTTACTAGTCTTTCTAACTAAGAGAGTGAAGCAGAAGTAATTACAAGCATTCAACAGGACATTTAAAAAACCATTTTGCTCAATATGCATGTAAGAGAAACATCTTGCTTTCTCCTATGTTCCAAACTCCAAGTCACTCAAATTCATTCCAAATTAAAAACCATTCAAGCAGACTTTTGATTATGGAACAGGACTGTGGGTCTGACAGCTTCTCACATTTCACTGATTGACTGATTGATTCAATTTCTATGTAGGTTGCTACTCCAGGAGCATTTAAAAATGGTTTTGTTTTAAAGATAGTAACACACATTCGTATATGAACTTAAGGGTTTCCATAACCCTAGGTCCATTATCTTTTTGGGATCCTTAGAATCACTCAAAGTGGCTGTGCCATTGAAAGGATTTTTTTTTAACAGTAGTTGTAGCTGACATTTGCCTACAGATAAGTACTAAGCCCAAGGGCTCCCTTAATGAGGGGGTTTCCAGCCAGAGCTCTGGAGTTGTGCAAAAGATGCCTGCCGCCCACGTATGGAATAACCATAACTCCTTCAACTTCTTTATTTTTGTAGACACCTGTGAATAGCATTACTTCTAGTGTATGTGTATGCTGAGAAAGTCTCAAGTGTTTCTGAAAATGTACTAAGAAGTCATAAAATGGATCAATGGGAAAAGGTTATAACTTATATGTATTTTATAAATAATTTATATATATATATATATATATATATATATATATATATCACAATCAAAATTGCAAGTAATAAAGGTATTCCTGTAACTTTTACAACCTAGAATGTATTTAGTATCTGAGAGAGGAAGCAACAGAAAATTGGGGCCTGAGGAGTCTTGGCTTTCTATGGGAATTTCCTTCCCTTAGAGAAAGAGAAGACAAGAACAGAGAATATGAGGGCTAGAGGTAATTCCTGTCACAAAAGGAAACACAAACACGCACGCAGACAGATGAAATGACCGTAAGAGTTCTTCCTGTCTTTTTTTTTCCCCTCCAAAATTTAAATGGCAGAGTTGTTTTTTTTTTTTTTTAAACCAGGTTACATTTAAAGGGTAAATTGCCACTCTCATTTGAGAAGTTACTCAGACCAGAAACTGGGTGGCACCTTTAACATTGTCTTCTTCCTCACCTTCACCCCCTCCTCTGTGCCATCCAACCACTCATCCAACCACTCATCAAGTCTTCTCTATTCAACTTGTAAAATATGTTTAAAATCTGGGGCACCTGGGTGGCTCAGGGGGTTGAGCCTCTGCCTTCAGCTCAGCTCACGATCTCAGGGTCCTGGGATGGAACCCCGCATCAGTTCTCTGCTCAGCAGGAAGCCTGCTTCCCCCTCTCTCTGCCTGACTCTCTGCCTACTTGTGATCTCTTTCTCTGTTAAATAAACAAAATCTTAAAAAAAAAAATAAAGTGCAAATTATGAGAATTTAAAAACAAAATCCTAGGACTTCTATTTATCTTATCATTTAAAATGACTGTCTCTGCATTTTATAATAGACATAATATTACATAATAATAAACATCACCCACAGAACCTCTGGCCTTTCTTGTGTTCATCTGCCCCACTCCAGAATACCTTATCTTTAAGACTCGGCCCTGATTAACCATTTGTTTTTCTATCAGGACTTTTGAGATGCCCCTGGACAATTATTCTTTTACCCGGACTCCCCAGCACCCTCTGAAAAGCTTTATTAAAGCACTCAGTGTGTACCTATTTCTACCTATTCCTTTTCTGTGCCAGGATTACCTTCAGAACTTGGACCTCGTCATTCCTCTTTGTCACAGGTTTGAAGGAGGCATTTCACAAGTGACTGGAGATCTCAGGTGTTCAGAGAACTTACTCTGTAGAGAAAAAGTTTCAGCTGGCTTCATTTCCTAATTCTCAAAAAGTTACAACCATCCCTTAGATCAAGCCAAACACTCTGGGTATCTCCACAACTTTTATCAAGACACATTTAATGTTTCTATCTTACCCATTTTGAGAACTGGCTTTGTTAAAGGGGTGGGAAGAGAACTAACGTTCTGTCTACTGCTGATTTTTTCTTATCCCTCTTAGAGAAACTAAATTAAAAGTCTCTGAGTAACTCAGAGACTTGAGTATAAACCTGGTAGCGAAGAGTACATGGAAATTGCTTTTGTAGGTAGACACGAAGATAAAAGAAAGAAGAAAAAGGTAAGAAAAGACACACCTGATACTCTTCGCGGATGGAAAAAAAAGAGAGTTAGAAAAATGTTTTCTTGGGACTTAGGACAGGATGAATTCAAAACAGGACAGGAATTGGTTTTTTGTGAGAATAACAACCTCATAGAGATCATTTCTACTCATGCCTCTTCCTCCCGCAACAACTTTATTCCAAAAAGTCAGTTTAGTTGCTCCATACAGTATCTACCAGCTTCTACACACAGGGGGTTCTTAATCTCAGTCCCTGGGCTGTTTAATTTGTAAACTTGGATCCTAATAAGGGTTGAGCTTGCTCCCCTGAGTCCCATGAACTGCTCTGAGACAGTTACCATACATGGCCAGAGAAGCCTCCCAGGAGGGAAAGGGGGAGGGAACACTTGCTTCAGCGCGGTGCTTATACAACCACAAGGGGAGCACTGCAAAAGGAAAGGTTCTCTCTGCCTTCCTTTAAAATATTAAATTCTAAAAATGTCTGAGAGATACCTAACAAGCACATCTGAGTTTCCGGAGTTAGTAGATTAAATATAATTAAGACCCAGAATATCAATTCAATCTGATGGGTTTCTTGGGCTGCTGTTCTAAATAACATTAGATACTTGGTATCCTCAAGAAACAGTCATAGAAACATATGTGCAGTGTGTTTCAGTAATAGCAGAATAAATGTCATTTCCGTTTTCATTGACAATGAGTTATGAATGTTGACCTACAGAGAGTCCCCAAACAAGTTGCATTCCAATAGCTCATTTCTAAGTCAGTTGTTAGGCACGTGGAACATAGTTTCCCATAGAAACAATTTTAGATGGGGTGGTTTGGATTTCCCGATATGGCAAAAGAAGCCCATTTGCCCATAAGTAATTTCACTCAAGACCCTAATCACCACGTATAACAATGCTTTTTTATAAGAAAATGCTTTCTTGTTTCCTACTTGGGATTTCCTGTAACTCATCTTCCCTTGTCCTGGGAGGGGTGGGGAATGCCCTGATTGTAGAGCTGGTTGAGAGTTGTTGGTGGTGTGAAGTCGGGGAGGGAGAATGCCAGGAAACGTAGGCTTCTCCAGCAGCAACAGTAAGGACTCCAAGGTGAGAGTGAGGTCTGGTGGAGTCTGGGCACTGGAAGACAGTGCACCTGTGACAATGACCTCTGTCATTATATTTGCATTGAGGGGTATTTTATTTTCTCCTAGCAAGAACTTCCTAAATACTCAGAATGATATAAATACATTTGATTGAACACAGTGTTGATTTCTGTGTCTACATTATTTTACACAATTCTCCAAACTCAACATCAGTTGAGTCAGTTGTTTTTACCACATTTAAGAAAGAGGGCACAAAGGCTTAGGGACTTTAAATAACTTCCTAAATTCATCCAGTTGGAGCCAGCCCTTGAACCCAAGTTTGTTTGACCCAAATCCACTATTCCGTACTCCAAGGACTTAGTGAATAATTCCAACAGCTTATCCTTTAGTTTTCCGTGTAACAGTTTAATTAAGGCAGTAACTATACCCCTCAAGGAATTGACTGAGTTAATGGCTCAAAAAATATGAAGTGCGGGGTGCCTGGGTGGCTCAGTGGGTTAAAGCCTCTGCTTTCAGCTCAGGTCATGATCCTGGGGTCCTGGGATCGAGCCCCACATCAGGCTCTCTGCTTCGGCGGGGAGCCTGCTTCCTCCTCTGTCTCTCTGCCTGCATCTCTCCTACTTGTGATCTCTGTCAAATAAATAAATAAATAAATAATCTTAAAAAAATATATGAAGTGCTTCTTATGCGGAGGATGTTGCTAGATATCCAAACATGAACATTTAGATAACTTTGCATAACAACAGAAGACCAGTACCACAAGAATGGACATACCTGAATTCATTATATGGAGACTCATGAGAGGTCACCTGGAGCTGGCAGTCTCAGAAGACTCATGAAAGATGTTTGACTGGGACTAGACCTTAGAGAAATGGGTTTAGATAGAGACTATGCCTGATGAGGGGCTCTGCTGAGCAAAGTTTCCATACTAATGATTGAGACAAAACTAGCTAGATTTACTTCTTGCTATTAAGTGGAAAATAAGATTGAAAAAGTTGGGGCTAGACAGTGTGGAGACATCTAGGTTTTTCTGTTATAATTTAACTTTTTGAACAAGCAATATATAGTTCAAATCTATAAAAAGGAGCAGAGGAAAAATCTCTACCTCTCACAGAATTAACCACAAGTATCCTGTGAATTCTTCCAGATATTTTTGTACGTATACAAGTAATTATAAATATGTATTATAAAAATATTATATATTATTATACATATAGTATATCTACAATACATATATAGATATATCCTCATATAACACAGGAATGTGTATGTGTGTGTATATATATTAAAAGGTAGCATACGACCGGTAAATTCTGATAAGCCATTACATTATTTACATTGATATATTCTTATTATTTAATATGATTCTGTTTACTTATTAAAATATAATGCTATTTCCTGGTGTGGATTTATCAAACAAATATCAAGAACTGGGATCCAGAATAGGGACAGTGATATCCAGAGGTGGACTCCAGAGTCAGCTTTGTATCTATGGATCTAAATGTAAAAAGTGTGGGTTTAGGTAAGACCATGTATACTCCTCTCCTTAAGCTTTCTTCATAGCTTTATAATCGACTGTTTATGTGTTTACCTCACTCGATTAGAATTCTTTGAGGCAAATAAACTATAGGGCTCATTTATCTTTATATCATCATCTAATACAATGCCTGGCAAATAAGAGTACTTAAAATAAATGTTCAAATGATTTAATGAGTGGAAAAAAGGTATGTTGGATGAATGCGAATAATATGTTCAAGGAATGCCTTGAACAACATAGCTAAGTCCTAGGGCATCAGAATATAAGAAGGAACAGTAATACAGGAATGCAGTTTTTTTTTATTTTTTTTATTTTTTTTAAATTTTATTTATTTATTTGACAGAGAGAGATCACAAGTAGGCAGAGAGGCAGGCAGAGAGAGAGAGAGAGAGGGAAGCAGGCTCCCTGCTGAGCAAAGAGCCCGATGCGGGACTCGATCCCAGGACCCTGAGATCATGACCTGAGCCGAAGGCAATGGCTTAACCCATTGAGCCACCCAGGCGCCCCAGGAATGCAGTTTGATGAAACTCTGGAGAGATGTGTTAGGAAAGATCAGCCAGTAGAGAAAAAGAGGGAACAGATTCATGGGAAGAGGAAGAGGGAAAATGAAGGTAGGTCTTTGAACCACCAGGAAGGAGCTGGATCATGGGCAACAGCAGACGATGGCTTACATAGGAAGTACGGGTGTGAAAATAACCGGGGTAGGTTGGTCAGAGAGCTGAAATTATGCTTAAAGGGCTCAAATTCGGGGCACCTGGGTGGCTTACTGGGTTAAGCCTCTGCCTTCAGCTCAGGTCATGATCCCAGGGTCCTGGGATCAAGCCCCACATTGGGCTCTCTGCTTAGCAGGGAGCCTGCTTCCCCCTTCTCTCTGCCTCCCTCTCTGCCTACTTGTGATCTCTATCTGTCAAATAAATAAATAATTTTTTTTTAAAAAAAAGGGGTCAAATTAAGTTTGTTCGTTCATTAATTGTTTTTAAATTTTATTTATTTGTTTGAGAGAGAGAGAGAGTGAGAGAGCATGAGAGGGGAGAAGGTCAGAGGGAGAAGCAGACTCCCCATGGAGCTGGGAGCCCGATGCGGGACTCGATGCTCATACTCCTGTATCATGACCTGAGCCGAAGGCAGTCTCTTAACCAACTGAGCCACTGAGGCGCCCTGTTTTTGTTTTTGTTTTTTTAAATGGATAAAATCGAGTAAAGTGATGTTGAGTAGAGAGGCCAGGGTGGCAAATGTCTGAACTAGTTGTAGGGACTGAGAGGAAGGGCTGACTGAAAGCAACAGGTGCCTTCTGGAATAAGGCCAATTATAACTTTGAGTAAAAGCATTGATAAGCAATACTCTGTGTCTATTTGGGGCAAGAGATGATGAAGTTGCAAGTCTTTTGTGTCAAATTCTGTGTGAGTGCTCTGGGCCTGTAGAAAGGAAAAATCAACATGTTATCTTGGAGCTTTTGTCTAGTACCAGAGAAGGTCGTCCAATACTTCCAAATATATCTAGTTCCAACATTACACCTTACTCTTAAAGTGATCTTATTATAACATTGCACTATAACGTGGCTGTCACTGCTGCTATTCTGTTCATACGTGAGAAAACTTAAGCAACCTCTTAGATACTTTCAGTTATGGTTATGCAAAATAATTTTGATATTGTGATACTTTATTTCCTGAAGTTGTGCTATTGTCAAATGCTGACACTGTTCTAAAAAAGAAGTTATCCTTCTGGATCCACGAATGGAATTGTTAAAGAGTACATTTTTATCTGTTAAAAACAAACAAATAAGCAAACAAACAGGCCATTTCAATCTCATAACAAACTGATTTTATTAGGGGACTTACGGCAAAATATTTGTTCCCTTTAACCTAAGAATCAAACCAATTCTGCTCAGATAGAAATTGCTAAGCAACTTAAACTCAGCCAGGTGTGGGTCCCCAGAGCTCATATAATACAGGAAACACATGTAAGCAAGAAGTACATTTACTTAAGCATGGTAACAACCACAACTGGACAGAAAAAAAATTACACATCTGTTCAATTTAAATGTGTAAAAAGTTCCCATAGCGACTTTTCAAAATGTTATGAGAAACACGATGCCTTCCAAGTTCAGGCTTGCAAAATAACTCACCCTTTCTGCAGCAAATCCAGTCTCCAAATTGGTAAGCTGTATTTTAGAGATGTTGTTTAGAAAGCATTTAGCCTTTGTCTTTCGAAAGCCAATCTTTATCCTAAAGACATGTGAACAGTAATTACAAACTTTCTTTTTATTAATAGGTTCTAACAGATTTTACAAATCTGTTTTTGATAATAGATTCCCAGCTCATTTTATACAGATCTGTTTAATAAAAAATTACTTAGAGTTCATTTCTAAAAACCCATGGAAAAAGCAGTTAAAAAAGTCCTCAAAGCTACTACCCTTCCTCTTCTTTTCTATAAAATTCGACTGTCTTATATTTTTCATTCTTTTTAGAGGATCAGTTCTTCATGAGAAGGGAGTTTTCCCTTCTTTCTTTCCTTTCCTCCCTCCCTTCCTTCCGCCCTCCCTCCCTCTCTTTCTTCCCAAGGGATTCATCCTCAAAACTCCCACAAATGTGCAAATAGATATGTTTGGAAATGTTTTCTGAAAATATTATTGGAAACAGCACGAAACAGAAAAATTGAGAAATGTATGTCAGCTTCAGTATATCTTTTTTTTTTTTTTTTTAAAGATTTTATTTATTTATTTGACACAGAGAGATAGAACAAGCAGGGGAAGTGGAAGGCAGAGGAAGAGGGAGAGACAGACTCCCCACTGAGCAATGAGCCTAATGTGGGACTTGATCCCAGGATCCTGGGACCTTGACTGAGCTGAAGGCAGACACTTAACTGACTGAGCCACCCAGGTGCCCCTCAATTTCAGTATAGCTTAATAAAGAAATACTACATAGCAAGTAAAACAAACTTTTTGAAAACAAACCTCACAAACTTTTAAATGAAAAACAAAATATTGTTGATCTATATGTACTGAATGATCTAATTTTTGTTTTTGCTCATTTAAAATTTTAATCGAGTAAGGGCATCAGGGTGGCTCAGTTGTTGACCAACTGACTCGGTTTTGGCTCAGGTCATAATCTCATGGGCTGTGGGATGGAGTCCTGTGTCAGGATCCACACTCAGCGGGGAATCTTCCTGAAGATTCTCTCCCTCGACCTTCCCCCGACGCACATGCACATGCTCTCTAAAATAAATAAATAAATCTTTAAAAAAATTATAATTGACTATCTTTAGAGACCAGAGAGTCCCAATATTACAAACATAAATTGTTTCAGAGCAAATAGAATGAAGGAAAACATCCACATCTTTTATCTAAATCTGTAAAGATAGCACATAAAAAATTAAAGGTCAGTCTCACATAAAAAGTGATAAAAAAATTCTAAAGGAAATGTTAACAAATAGATTTTAACATCACATTAAGAAAATAGTTCAGCATAACCAAGTAGGTTTTATGCCAAGAAGGTTGAGCATTAATATCATTCACCTTATTAATAATCTTAAAGAGAAATATCATATACTTATCTCTATAGATGGGGAAAAAGACTGACAAATTCAACAACCTTTCCTTATACAAATATTTGAGAAAATAGGACTAGATGAATACTTAATATTATAAATTATATATGATAAAATTATAAAAAGCCAACATTTTAATTATATAGAAATACAAATGGCATTCCTGCTAAGGTCAAAAACAAAAAAACAAAAAAGATGTCATCAATCTCCACCACAGTTTTATGAATGGTATTAGCCAATGCAATTAGATAAGAGAAAACAAGTAGAAGCATAAGAAGCAGAAAAAAAGAATCAAAACCATGTCTATTTGAACATGATATGATAGGATACCTGGAAAACTTCAGAGAATTAATCATAAACAAATTCAAAAAAAGAAGACAGCAAGATGTAAATTACAGTTGACCTTTGTCAACACAGGTTTGAACTGTGCAGGTCCCCTTATATGTGGATGTTTTTCAACAAATACAGTATAATACTATAAATGTGTTTTCACTTCTTTATGATATATTTTTTAAAGATTGATTTATTTGACAGATCACAAGTAGGCAGAGAGGCAGGCAGAAAGAGAGAGGAGGAAGCAGGCTCCCCACGGAGCAGAGAGCCTGATGTGGGACTCAATCGAAGGACCTGAGGCGAAGGCAGATGCTTTAACCCACTGAGCCACCCTGTGGGTGATATTTTTTTTGATATTTTTATGATATTCTTTATGATATTCTTAATGATTCTATGATATTCTTAATAACATTTTTGATATTCTTAATAACATTTTTAATGTTTTTTATGATTTCTTTTGATTTTTTATGATAGTTTATCATCTTTATGATATTCTTAATAACATTTTCTTTTCTCCAGCTTACTTTATTGTAGAATGCAGTATAGAATATGTATGACACAGAAAATGTGTTAATTGACTATTTGTGTTATCAGTGTTTTCCAGGCAACAGGAAGCTATTAGTAGCTAAGTTTTTGTAGAGTCAAAAGTTGTATGTGGATTTTTGGCTGTGTGGGGGTTGGCATCTCTAACTTCTGTGTTGTTTAAGGACCAACTGTAATATGCGAAACCAATAGCCTTTGGATACATAATAACCAGTTAGAAAATAAGATGGAAGGGAAGACTCCATTTGCAATGACAACAAAAAGGATAAAATACTTAGGAACATACTTAAAAACTTCAACAAAGAGATAGAAAATATATTTAAAATCTAAGAGCTGAAAGAATACAATAACCAAAATGAAAAATATACTACAGGAAATCAACAGCAGATTAGAAGATGCAGAATAGATCAGTGATCTGGAAGACAGGATACTAGAAAGCAAATAAGTTGAAGAGCAAAAAGAAAAAAGGAATAATACAAAATGAGAATATGTTAAGGGAACTCTACAACACGATCAACCATAATACCATTTGCACAATAGGGATCCCAGAAGGAGAAAAGAGAGAGAAGGGGGCAGAAGATTTATCTGAAGAAATAATAGCTGAAAACTCCCCTAATCTGGGGAAGGAAACAGACATCTAGGAAGCACAGAGAGAGTACAAGTTGAATTCAAGGACACAAGACATGTAATAATTAAAATGGCAAAAAGTAATGATAAAGAGAGTATCTCAAAAACAGCAAGAAAAAAGAAAATAGTTACATACAAAGGAAATCCACAAAAACTATCAACTGATTTTTCAGCAAAAATTTCCAGGCAAAAGGGAATGGCATGATGTATTAAACTGCTGAAAGGAAAAAATCTATAACCAAGTATACTCCACCTAGCAAGATTATCATATAGAATTCAAGGAGAGCTAGTCTTACAGACAAACAAAATTTTAAGGAGTTTATTGCCACTAAACAAGCCTTATAAGAAACATTAAAGCAGGGAGGCCTGGGTGGCTCAGTCGGTTAAACATCCAATTCTTGATTTTGGCTCAGGTCATAGGCTCAAAGCCATGGGATCAAGCCCTCGGTGCTCAACAGGGAGTCTGCTTGAGATCCTTTCCCTCTGCCCCTACCTCTAGCTCTCACACATGCTCTCACTCTCAAAATATATAAATAAATCTTAAAAAAAAAAAAAAAAGAAATGTTAAGGGGAATTCTTTAAGGGAAAAGAAATGACAATAACTAGGAGAAAATTATGAAAAGAAAAAATTTCATAGTTAGAAGCAAATATATAGCAAAATAATAGATTTTAAAAAGCTAGTATGGAGGTCAAAATACAAAAGTAGGAAAACATATTTACAAAAATTAGTCAAGGGTTACACAAAATAAAAATATGTGAACTATGACATCATATATATAAAACACACAGGAAGGAGTAAAAATTTAGTACTTTTAGAATGTATTTGAACTTAAGTGACCATCAACTTAATATCAACTGCTATACCTATAGGATATTATCTATGAATCTATTTGTAACTACAAATCAAAAACCTATAATACATACACACAAAATAGAGAGGAAACTAAGCATTACACTGAAGAAATCCATCAAATCACAAGGGAAAGAGTAAGAGAAAAAAGGAACAGAGAAAAACTACCACAGCCAGAAAACAATGAACAAAATGGCAGAGTACACACCTATCATTTAAATATAAATGGACTAAATGTTCTAATCAAAAGACATAGGGTGACTAAATGGATAAAAAAAGAAGACTCTTATATATGCTGCCTACAAGAGAGTCCTTTCAGATCTAAATATATATAGAAAATGAAATGGATGGAAAGATATTCCCTGCAAGCAAAAGCAAAACAAAACAAAACAAAACCCAAAAAACAAAGAGCAAGGGTAGAAGTACTTTAATCAGATAAAATAGACTTTAAAAGAAAGACTACAGAAAGAGACAAAAAAGGGAATTACATGACATAATGATCAATCCAACAAAAGGATATAACAATTTTAAATATCTATGGGTCCAACATAGGACCACCTAAATACATAAAGTAAATATTAACAGACATAAAGGGAAAAACTGACAGTATTACAACTGTAGGTGACTTTAACATCCAACTTACATCTATGAGTAGATTATCTAACTAGAAATTCAACAAAGACGCAATGGCTTTGAATGACAGGTAAGACCATATGAACCTAACAAGTATATACAGAACATTTCACCCTGAAGAGCAGAACACACATTCTTTTCAAATGCACATGAAACATTCTCCAGCAGAGATCAGATCTTAGGCCATAAAACAAGTCTAAATAAATTTAAGAAGACTGAAATTACACCAAGCATTTTTTCTGAACATAACCGTATGGAACTAAAAATCAATTACAAGAAAAAGAAAATTAAAAAAAAAACCCACAAACACTTGGAGGTTAAACAATGCTACAGACAAGATAACCAATGGGTCAACAAAGAAATCAAAGAGACAATAAAAAGAAAATGGTGACAAATGAAAACAAAAACACAACAATACAAAATCTTTGAGACACAACTAAAGCAGTTCTAAAAGAGAAGTTTATAGTGATAGAGGCCTACCTCAAGAAACAAGAAATATCTCAAGAAATTTAACCGTACACCTAAAGGAATTAGAAAAAAAACAAAGTCGAAAATTAGTGGAATAAAGCGAAAAATAAAGATTGGAACAGAAACACATGAAACTTAAAATGAAAAAATAAAATAAAAGGAATCAAAGAAACTAAGAGCTGGTTCTTTGAAAACATAAACAAAATGGATAAGCCTTTAGCCAGATTCATTAAGAAAAAAAGAGGACTCAAACATAATCAGAAATGAAGAAGAAATAACAACTGGCACCAAGAAACATAAGAGAATATTATGAGAAATTATATGCCAACAAACTGGACAACCTAGAAGTAATGGATAAATTCCTAGAAACATAAAATCTTCCAGAAATGAGTCAAGAAGAAATAGACAATTTGAACAGACCAATTACTGGTAATAAAAGTAAACTGGTAATCAAAAACTCCCAAAAAACAAAAGTCCTGGACCGGATGGTTTCACACGACATTTAAAGAGGAGTTAATACTATTCTCCTCAAACTATTCCAAAACAATAGAAGAGGAGCAACATTTCCAAATTCATTCTACAAGGCCAGAATTACCCTGATACCAAAACCAGACAAAAGCAGTACAGACCCAAAACCAAACCAAACCAAATCAAACCAAAACTGCAGGTCAATATCCCTGATGAACACATGTAAAAATCCTCAATAAAATATTAGCAATTAGCTAATTAACAAACCAAATTAAAACTATCAATTACCAAGATTAGGTGGGACTTATTCCTGGGATACAAGGACACTTCAATGTTCACAAATCAATCAATGTGATACCTTACCTTAATAAGAGAAAGGATAAAAACTATGACAATCTCAATAGATGCAGAAAAAGCATTTGATAAAATAAAACATCCATGCATGATAAAACTCTCTCAACAAAGCGGTTTTAGAAGGAACTTATCTCAATAGAATATAGGCCATGAAGGAAAAACCCACAATGGTGGAAAGAGAAAATCTTTTCCTCTAAAGTCAGGAATAGGGCGCCTGGGTGGCTCAGTGGGTTAAGCCGCTGCCTTCGGCTCAGGTCATGATCTCAGGGTCCTGGGATCGAGTCCCGCATCGGGCTCTCTGCTCAGCGGGGAGCCTGCTTCCCTCTCTCTCTCTGCCTGCCTCTCCATCTACTTGTGATTTCTCTCTGTCAAATGAATAAATAAAAATATTAAAAAAAAATTAAAAAAAAAAAATAAAGTCAGGAATAAGATGAACACATCCACTGTCACCAATTTTATTCAACACAGTTTTGGAAGTCCTGGCTGCAGCAATCAGACAAGAGAAAGAAATAAAAGCCATCCAAAGATGAAGTACAACATTTACTATTTGCAGATGACATGATACTACATACAGAAAACACACACACACACAAACTATAAGA
Source organism: Mustela lutreola (assembly GCF_030435805.1). Classification (NCBI taxonomy): domain Eukaryota; kingdom Metazoa; phylum Chordata; class Mammalia; order Carnivora; family Mustelidae; genus Mustela; species Mustela lutreola. The sequence continues at coordinate 124,095,207 of NC_081290.1, read as the reverse complement.
ATAAATGAATTCAGTAAAACTGCAAAATACAAAATACACAGAAATCTGTTGAATTTCTATAAATAATGAAATAGCAGAAAAAGAAATTAAGAAAACAATCCTATGTACAATTGTACCAAAAAGAATAGAGTATTTAGGAATAAATTTAACCAAGGAGGTGAAAGGCTTATACCTTGAAAACTATAAAACACTGGTAAAAGAAACTGAAGGTGATACAAATAAATGGAAAAATACACCATGTTCATAGACTGGGAGAACCACACATTGTTAAAACATCCATAAGAACCAAGGCAATGTACAGATGCAATGTAATCCCTATCAAAATACTGATAGCATTTTTCACAGAACAAGAACAAATAATCCTAAAATTTGTATGGAACCACAAGAGGCCTTAACTGGCCAAAGCAATCTTGAGCAAGAACAAAGTTGGAGGTATTGTAATCTTAGATTTCAAGATATACTACAAAGCTATGGTAATCAAAACAGTAAGGTACTGGCACAAAAATATAAACACATAGTTAAATGGAACAAGACAGGGAACTCAGAAACAAACCTTGTGTTGTATAGTCTATTAATCTATGACAAAGGAGGCAAGACTAAACAACAGGGAAAAGATGTCTTTTTAGTAAGTGGTATAGAGAAAAATGGACAGCTACAAGCAAAAGAGTGAAACTGACCACTTTCTTACAGCATATACAAAAATAAGCCAAAATGGATTAAAGGCCTAAATGTGAGACCTAAAACCATAAAAATCCTAAAAGAAAACATAGGCAGTAATCTCTTGAACGTTAATTTTAGCAGTATATTTATGTATACCTATCCTCAAGCAAGAGAAATAAAAGCAAAAATAAACTACTGGGAATACATCAAAATACAAAGCTTTAGCATGGTAAAGGAAACCATCAACAAAAAAGAAAAGCAAGCCACTGAATGGGAGAAGATATTTGCAAAAGATATATCTAATAAAGGGTTAGTATTCAAAATTAACCCCAAAAGGATTGATATCCGAAAGAACTTGTATGACTCAACACCAAAAAACCAAACACTCCAATTAAAAGATGGGCTGAGGACCTGAACATTTTTCTAAAAAGGATATACAGATGGCCAGCAGACACAAGAAAAGATGCTCAACATCACTAATCATCAGGAGAAATGCAAACCAAAACCACAATTAGATATCACCAATCAAAAGAGCTAGTATCAAAAAGATAAGAAATAAAAAATATTGGCAAGGATGTGGAGAATAGAGACCACTTGTGCACTGTTGATGGGAATGTAGATAGCTACTGTAGAAAACAGTGTGGAGGGGCACCTGGGTGGCTCAGTGTGGTAAGCCTCTGCCTTCAGTTCAGGTCATGCATGATCTCAGGGTCCTGGGATTGAGGCCGGCATCGGGCTCTCTGCTCAGCAGGGTGCCTGCTTCCCCCTCTCTTTTTGCCTACTTGTGATCTCTCTCTCTGACAAATAAATAGAATCTGAAAAAGAAAAGAAAAGAAAAGAAAATAGTGTGGAGGATCCTCAGTCAGAAGAGCATGAAACCCCTCTTCTTCCATATTTTTTTTAAGAGCATTCAACTCTAAGGGCACCTGGGTGGCTCAGTTGTTAAGCGTCTGCCTTTGGCTCAGGTCATGATCCCAGGGTTCTGGGATCGAGACCCATGCTGGGCTCTCTGCTTGGCGGGAAGCCTACTTCTTCCTCTCCCACTTCCCCTTGGTTGTGTCCCTCTCTCCCTGCCTCTTTGCCTGTCAAATAAATAAATAAAATCTTAAAAAAAAAAGAGAGAGAGAGAGAGTGCATGCAACTCTTGATCTCAGGGCTGTGAGTTCAAGTTCCACGATGGGTGTAGAGATTACTTAAATAAATAAAACTAAAAAAAATAGAAATAGCATACAATCCAGGAATTCCATTGCTGGGTATTTACCCCAAAAGAATGAAACACTAATTTGAAAAGTTATATGCCATCCTGTTTTACTGCAGCATTACTTACAATAGTCAAAATATGGAAGCAACCCAGTGTCCACTGATGAATGGATAAAGATGTATATAAACACACCATGAAATATTACTCAGCCACAAAAAAGAATGAAATCTTGCCATTTCCTATAACATGGATAGACCTAGAGGGCATTATTCCAAGGGAAGTAAGTTAGATAGAAAAAGGCAGAAACCATATGATTTCACTTATATGTGGAATTTCAAAAACAAAACAAATGAACAAACAAAAAAACAGTCTCCTAAATACAGACAGTAAACTGGTGATTGCCAGAACAATGGTGGAGGAGTGGTGGACAAAGTCAGTGAAAGGGATTAAGAGGTACAAACTTCCAGTTATAAAATATACAAGTCATGGAGATGAAAAGTATAGCATAAGGAATATAGTCAATAATATTGTAATAATGTTACATGGTGACAGATGATGACTTTGCTTATGCTCAACATCACTAATCAGCAGGGGAAATGCAAACCAAACCACAATTAAATATCCTCACACCAATCAAAAGGGATAGTATCAAAAAGACAAAAAATAAAAAAATGTTGGCACTGAGCACTAATGTATAAAATTGCTGAATCACTATGTTGTATACCTGAAACTAATATAACATTGTATGTCAACTCTATTCCAATTGCCTGGGTGGCTCAGTTGGTTGGGAGTCTGCTTCTACCACTCCCTCTGCCTCTCCTCCCACTCATGTTCTTTCTCTTTTTAGAAGAAGAAGAAGAAGAAGGGGGAGGGGGAGGAGGAGGGGGAAGAGGAGGAGGAGGAGGAGGGAAAAAAAGAAGAAGAAAAAGAAAAAAATTGGAAAACCGAAACTGGGGGAAAAAAGAATACACTTAAGAAATGTGAAAAATCCATGTGAAGAAAATTATGCAATCTTTAGAAAAACACAAAGGTATGCTTGAGCAAGTGGAAAGGTATCACTTGCTCTTGGTTCTTGAATAGGATGCTTCATCATCATAAAGATATCAAATCTCTTTATGTTAATTTGTAAACGAATACAATACAATTTAAAAAAATAGCACCAGGATTTTTGTTCTGCAGTTTGAAAAGTTGAAACTGAAGTTTGATCTCAGGTCAGTTTGTCAAACTGATATAAAATTGTGACTTAAAGAAGGAAGCTGTGAGGCGCCTGGATGACTCAGTCAGTTAAGCATCTGATTCTTGATTTCAGCTCACTCAGGTCATGATCTTAGGGTCCTGGATCCAGCCCTGCCTCAGGTTCCTTACTCAGTGTTTAAGATTTTCTCCCTTGGCCTCTGCTGCTCCCCCTGCTTGTGTGTGCACATGCATGTGCTTTCTCTTTCTCTATTAAATAAAGAAGTCTTAATGAAAAAAGAAAAGCAAGCAAGCTATATGCTGGCATTCCTCCAAGAAAAGAACTCATTACCATTGAGTTAGTCCTACTACCTCTAGTTGATTTGCTGCCATGTGTAACAAGGATTTAAGATTACTAAATCATCCAGTTTCCAAAAGAAGCTCAAAAATCTCAATTTGCAAGTGACATTTTCCATGGGAATATGTTGGCAAGTAATCTAAGTTAAAAAATAAAATACAGGGGGTGCCTGGGTGGCTCAGTGGGTTAGGCCTCTGCCTTCGGCTCAGGTTATGATCCCGGGGTTCCGGGATCGGGCCCCGCCTTGGGCTCTCTGCTCGGTGGGGAGCCTGCTTCCTCCCCTCTCTCTGCCTGCCTCTCTGCCTACTTGTGATCTCTCTCCCTCTTCAAATAAATAAATAAAATCTTTAAATAAAATAAAATAAAATACAGGTTGGGCAAAATAAAACATACCTTGCAGGTCACATGCAGCCCACAGGCTGTCAGTTTTTGACCTTTTGGATCAAATTTTTCTGTAAAGGGTCAGAGAATTAATATTTTTAGGCTTTGCAGGCCATAAACACTCTCTGTTGCATATTCCTGTCCATTTTTACATCATTAAAAAATGTAAAAGGACATCCTTAGCTCAAGGGCTGTAAAAATCAGGCCTTGGATTTGGCTCTAAGGGTTGTAAGTTGCCTATCTTGGTTAACAGAAATCATTGCCTTTGAGATTCAACAAATATTTCTAAAGGTAGCCATGTTATCTGACTTCCATCTCTCACAAATATATATATTTTTAATTAAGCTGAGATAAGTATATTTAAATTCAATGCCGTGGGACATTTCATAATGCAGTACATTTTTCTCTTGGTATATGGAAAATATTCAGAAAGCATATCCTGAAAATGAGTTTATGTGTGATTTTAAGATACAGTCCTACCATCTGTCACATTTTAACTGCTCTTACAAATGATGCCATATTGGCTGAAAATGTTTCCTATTTTATTCCAATCAGGTTCTCAAAAAAAAAAAAAAAAAAAGCCAACAGTTTTATCAGGTTTATAATTTAGACTTTTGTGTTCAAGAATTATAAGGGTGGTTTCTTGTTTCTTGGCTGGCCAGCTATATTCATTTCCTTTTTTAATCCCTTAAAAAGAAGCATGTTTGATAAAGTTGGATAATAGCATCTATTTCTGAGACAGGCCAAGAAATTTATAATCCCATTAGACTAATGATATGGCAAACATCAGAGGAAAAGTCATATCCAATTCATCCTTACAGATCGTTTTGGTCCTGGACCAACCTCAGAAGGGACATCAGTGATACGATCTGGCCCTGAACAACTGTGAAACTTATTAGGAGACTATAAAATCTTTCTCCTAGTATTCTTTAAAAACAAGATAGTGAGATTTAAAAATAACTACATGTGAAGAAGACTATTTAGAGATGGATGTCAGCTATCAAATACCTTTTAAACTTCATAATTCATTTGGAAAGATACTGGGAGTATCAGTTATAGTATTATTTGCTAAACCAAATTTGACCATGGATCACTAGTAATTTGACTCTTGTTCTACCCCAGTTGTACTCAGTCTTCACATCAATAAAAAAACCAGCCTGGGATGAAGGATTTCCTAGAGATTGGCTGGACCAATGCCCTGTGCTTCTTTATCAGTATCTCTATTTCCAGGGAAGAGCAAGCTTAAAAGCAGCTTTTTTTTTTCTTTAAAGATTTTATTTATTTATTTGACAGACAGAGATCACAAGTAGGCAGAGAGGCAGGCAGAGAGAGAGAGAGAGAGAGAAAGGAGGAAGCAGGTTCCCTGCTAAGCAGAAAGCCCGATGCGGGGCTCAATGCCAGGACCCTGGGATCATGACCTGAGCCAAAGGCAGAGGCTTTAACCCACTGAGCCACCCAGGCACCCCTTAAAAGCAGCTCTTAAAGATGAAGAACAATGATGTGCTAGGGTAGGCAAACCAAGTGTTAAGTAGCAGTGAACCACCTGTTAAACAGCCATCACTAAAGATTAAATTACATGAACTATAATGAACCCTTATATATTAAAAACAATAATATTGAAGGTAATAACTCATCACTCCCTAATTATTTTACATTTTATCCTTCTTTGTATTCTTGACATTATTTGCATCTATTATATCTGTATGGTAGAAATATTTATACCATGCAGATAGACAAATAATATAAATCAGGCCCCATCTTACCTCCTAGAGAGTTAAACATTTAAAACCAAATTACTGTATGTTGGCTAATCGACCATAATAAATAAATAAATAAATAACCCAGAAAGAAAGAATTAACCATATTCCTGGGGGGTGCCTAGGCGGCACAATTCATTAAGCATCCACAGTTTTGGCTCAGGTTGTGATCTCATGGTCATGGGATCAAGACCTGCATCTTGCTTCACACTCAGCATGATATGCTTGAGACTCTCTCCCTTTATCCTGCTGTGCCCTTCCTACCCCCACTAGTGCTGTCTCTTAAAAAAAAAAAAAATAATAAATGAAATCTTAAGAAAAAAAAGCACATTACTGACTTGGGAGGGTAGCCTAGTTTCTGGTTGGCTCATATACAGACTCCATCTCAATCATTCTTGTTAGCCCTACAATATGGACTTAAAATTAAAAAAAAAAAAAAAAAGGTGCCAAGCAGCAGAATACACATTTTTCTCAAATGTCATAGAGCATTCTCCAGAATAGATATGCTGGCCACAAAACAAGTCTCAGTAAGTTTAAAAAGCTTGAAATCTCATCAAATTTTTTTTTTTTAAAGATTTTATTTATTTATTGGAGAGAGAGAGCCAGAGAGAAAGCATAAGCAGTGGGAGCAGCAGAGGGAAAGAGAGAAGTAGGCTTCTTGCTGAGCAGGGAGCCCAATGTAGGGCTTGATCCCAGGACTCTGGGATCATGACCTGAGCCAAAGGCAGATGCTTAACTGACTAAGCGACCCAGGTGCCCCAGAAATTACATCGATTTGAACCATAATGGTTTAAATCTAGAAATCAATTATAAGAAGAAAACTGGAAAAACCACAAATATATGGAGATTAAACATGTTATTTAACAACCAAAGGACAACAAAGAAATCAAGAAATAAAAAAACACTTGGAGACAAATGAAAATGGAAATCAACATACTAAAATCTATGGGATGCAGGAAAAGCAGCTTTAACAGGGAAGTTTATAATCATACAGGCTTACCTCCAGAAACAAGAATAATCGCAAATAAATATCTAACTTTGCCTAAAGGAACTAGAAAAAGAATAAAGGCCAAAGGGGCACCTGGGTGGCTCTGATGGCTAAGTGTCTGTCTTCAGTTTGGGTCATGATCTCAGTGTCCTGAGATCAAGCTTCACATTGGGCTCCTTGCTCAGTGGGAAGCCTGGTTTCCTCCTCTCTCTGCCTGCCTCTCTGCTTCTTGTGATCTCTGTCAAATAAATAAAACTAACTAACTAAATAAATAAATAACGAATAAAGGCCAAAGTTAGTAGAATGAAATAATATAGATCACAGCAAAAATAAATGAAATAGAGACTAGAAAATACAACAGAAAAGATCTGTGAAACTAAGAGCTGGTTCTTTGAAATGATGAAATTGATAAACCCTTAAGAGAGGGCTGGGGCATCTGGCTGGCTCATTTGCTAGAGCGTGTAACTCTTGATATTGAGGTTGTAAGTTTCAGCCTCAGAGTGAATGTAGAGATTACTTAAAAATAAAATCTTAAAAAAAAAAAATAAGAGAGGGCTCAGAAAATCAGAAATGAAAGAGGAGAAATTACTATTGATGTGACCAAAATACAAAGAATCGTAAGAGACTATTATGAATAATTATATACCAAAAATCTGAACAACTTAGAAGACCTGGAAAAATTCCTAGAAATATACAATCTTCAAAGATGGAATCAGGAAGAAATAAAAAATCTGAATAGACTGATTACTAGTAAGAACAGAGAATCAGTACTAAAAAACTCCCAATGAACAAAAGCCCAGGACTAGACATCTTCACCAGTGAATTCTACCAAACATTCAAAGAAGATTTGATACTTACCCTTTTCAAACTCTTCCTAAAAAACTGAAGAGAAGGAAATGTTTCTAAATTCATTTTATGAAGCCAGCATTACCCTGCTAACAAAACCAGAGAAGGACATCACACACGCACACACATTACAGACCAAATCAGTGTGATATGCTACATTAACAAAATAAATTTAGGATAAATTAAGGATAAAAATCATATGATCATTCCAACAGATATAAAAAAAGGCATTTGACAAAATTCAACATCAATTTAGGATACGAACTCTTGACAAAGTGGATATAAACAGAACATAACGTATCATAATAAATGCCCTATGTGACAAGGCCATAGCTAACATCACACTCAACAGCAAAAAAGCTGAAAGGTTTTCCTTTAAGATCAAGAGCAAGACAAAGATGCCTACTCACCACTTTTATTCAACACAGTACTGGAGTCCTAACAAGACCAATTAAGCAGGGAAAATAAATAAAAGGCACTTGAATTTAGAAAGGAAGAAGTAAAACTATCACTATTTGTGGACATGATTTTATATATAGAAAGTTCTAAACACTCCACAAAAAACCACTATAATAAACAAATTCAGTGAAGCTGGAGGGTACACAACTAATATACAAAAATCTTTTACATCTTTATAAACTAACTAACAGAAAAATCCCAAATAGGCAAAGTAATCCTGAGAAAAAACAAAATTGAAGGTATTACATTTCCTAATTTCAAACTATATTAATCAAAACAGAATAGTAAATGACATAAAAACAGACACATAAGTCAATGGAACAGATAGAGCTCAGAAATAAACCCAAATATATATGGTCAATCAGTTTATTATGACAGAGGCAAGAATATACAATGGGAGTAAGGGAGGCTTTTTAATAAACGGTGATGGGAAAACTGGACAACCACATGCAAAAGAATGAAACTGGACCACTATCATACCATATACAAAAATTAACTAAAAATGGACTAAAGACTTGAATGTAAGATCAGAAATCATAAAAATCCTACAAAAAAATACAGGCAGTGAGCCCTGTAACACTGCTCTTGGTGATATTTTTTTGGATTGGACTCCAAAGACAATGGCAACAAAACCAAAAATAAACAAATGGAACTACATCAAACTACAAACTTCTATACAGAAAAAAAAAAGTTAACAAAATTAAAAGACAATCTATTGAATGGGAGAAGATATTTGCAAATCACATATTTTTTTTTTTAATTTTTTATTTTTTATAAACATATATTTTTATCCCCAGGGGTACAGGTCTGTGAATCACCAGGTTTACACACTTCACAGCACTCACCAAATCACATACCCTCCCCAATGTCCATAATCCCATCCCCTTCTCCCAAACCCCCTCCCCCCGGCAACCCTCAGTTTGTTTCGTGAGATTAAGAGTCACTTATGGTTTGTCTCCCTCCCAATCCCATCTTGTTTCATTTATTCTTCTTCTACCCACTTAAGCCTCCATGTTGCATCACCACTTCCTCATATCAGGGAGATCATATGATAGTTGTCTTTCTCTGCTTGACTTATTTCGCTAAGCATGATACGCTCTAGTTCCATCCATGTTGTTGCAAATGGCAAGATTTCATTTCTTTTGATGGCTGCATAGTATTCCATTGTGTATATATACCACATCTTCTTGATCCATTCATCTGTTGATGGACATCTAGGTTCTTTCCATAGTTTGGCTATTGTGGACATTGCTGCTATAAACATTCGGGTGCATGTGTCCCTTTGGATCACTACATTTGTATCTTTAGGGTAAATACCCAATAGTGCAATTGCTGGGTCATAGGGCAGTTCTATTTTCAACATTTTGAGGAACCTCCATGCTGTTTTCCAGAGTGGCTGCACCAGCTTGCATTCCCACCAACAGTGTAGGAGGGTTCCCCTTTCTCCGCATCCTCGCCAGCATCTGTCATTTCCTGATTTGTTGATTTTAGCCATTCTGACTGGTGTGAGGTGATATCTCATTGTGGTTTTGATTTGTATTTCCCTGATGCCGAGTGATATGGAGCACTTTTTCATGTGTCTGTTGGCCATCTGGATGTCTTCTTTGCAGAAATGTCTGTTCATGTCCTCTGCCCATTTCTTGATTGGATTATTTGTTCTTTGGGTGTTGAGTTTGCTAAGTTCTTTATAGATTCTGGACACTAGTCCTTTATCTGATATGTCGTTTGCAAATATCTTCTCCCATTCTGTCAGTTGTCTTTTGATTTTGTTAACTGTTTCCTTTGCTGTGCAAAAGCTTTTGATCTTGATGAAATCCCAGTAGTTCATTTTTTCCCTTGCTTCCCTTGCCTTTTGCGTTGTTCCTAGGAAGATGTTGCTGCGGCAGAGGTCGAAGAGGTTGCTGCCCGTGTTCTCCTCAAGGATTTTGATGGATTCCTTTCGTACATTGAGATCCTTCATCCATTTTGAGTCTATTTTTGTGTGTGGTGTAAGGAAATGGTCCAATTTCATTTTTCTGCATGTGGCTGTCCAATTTTCCCAGCACCATTTATTGAAAAGGCTGTCTTTTTTCCATTGGACATTCTTTCCTGCTTTGTCGAAGATTAGTTGACCATAGATTTGAGGGTCTATTTCTGGGCTCTCTATTCTGTTCCATTGATCTATGTGTCTGTTTTTGTGCCAGTACCATGCTGTCTTGATGATGACAGCTTTGTAATAGAGCTTGAAGTCCGGAATTGTGATGCCACCAACGTTGGCTTTCTTTTTCAATATCCCTTTGGCTATTCGAGGTCTTTTCTGGTTCCATATAAATTTTAGCATTATTTGTTCCATTTCTTTGAAAAAGATGGATGGTACTTTGATAGGAATTGCATTAAATGTGTAGATTGCTTTAGGTAGCATAGACATTTTCACAATATTTATTCTTCCAATCCAGGAGCATGGAACATTTTTCCATTTCTTTGTGTCTTCCTCAATTTCTTTCATGAGTACTTTATAGTTTTCTGAGTATAGATTCTGTGTCTCTTTGGTTAGGTTTATTCCTAGGTATCTTATGGTTTTGGATGCAATTGTAAAAGGGATTGACTCCTTAATATCTCTTTCTTCTGTCTTGCTGTTGGTGTAGAGAAATGCAACTGATTTCTGTGCATTGATTTTATATCCTGACACTTTACTGAATTCCTGTATAAGTTCTAGCAGTTTTGGAGTGGAGTCTTTTGGGTTTTCCACATATAGTATCGTATCATCTGCGAAGAGTGATAATTTGACTTCTTCTTTGCCGATTTGGATGCCTTTAATTTCCTTTTGTTGTCTGATTGCTGAGGCTAGGACCTCTAGTACGATGTTGAATAGCAGTGGTGATAATGGACATCCCTGCCGTGTTCCTGACCTTAGCGGAAAAGCTTTCAGTTTTTCTCCATTGAGAATGATATTTGCGGTGGGTTTTTCATAGATGGCTTTGATGATATTGAGGTATGTGCCCTCTATCCCTACACTTTGAAGAGTTTTGATCAGGAAGGGATGTTGTACTTTGTCAAATGCTTTTTCAGCATCTATTGAGAGTATCATATGGTTCTTGTTCTTTCTTTTATTGATGTGTTGTATCACATTGACTGATTTGCGGATGTTGAACCAACCTTGCAGCCCTGGAATAAATCCCACTTGGTCGTGGTGGATAATCTTTTTAATGTACTGTTGAATCCTATTGGCTAGTATTTTGTTGAGTATTTTCGCATCTGTGTTCATCAAGGATATCGGTCTATAGCTCTCTTTTTTGGTGGGATCTTTGTCTGGTTTTGGGATCAAGGTGATGCTGGCCTCATAAAATGAGTTTGGAAGTTTTCCTTCCATTTCTATTTTTTGGAACAGTTTCAGGAGAATAGGAATTAGTTCTTCTTTAAATGTTTGGTAGAATTCCCCCGGGAAGCCGTCTGGCCCTGGGCTTTTGTTTGTTTGGAGATTTTTAATGACTGTTTCAATCTCCTTACTGGTTATGGGTCTGTTCAGGCTTTCTATTTCTTCATGGTTCAGTTGTGGTAGTTTATATGTTTCTAGGAATGCATCCATTTCTTCCAGATTGTCAAATTTATTGCCGTAGAGTTGCTCATAGTATGTTCTTATAATAGTTTGTATTTCTTTGGTGTTAGTTGTGATCTCTCCTCTTTCATTCATGATTTTATTTATTTGGGTCCTTTCTCTTTTCTTTTTGATAAGTCGGGCCAGGGGTTTATCAATTTTATTAATTCTTTCAAAGAACCAGCTCCTAGTTTCGTTGATTTGTTCTATTGTTTTTTTGGTTTCTATTTCATTGATTTCTGCTCTGATCTTTATGATTTCTCTTCTCCTGCTGGGCTTAGGGTTTCTTTCTTGTTCTTTCTCCAGCTCCTTTAGGTGTAGGGTTAGGTTGTGTACCTGAGACCTTTCTTGTTTCTTGAGAAAGGCTTGTACCGCTATATATTTTCCTCTCAGGACTGCCTTTGTTGTGTCCCACAGATTTTGAACCGTTGTATTTTCATTATCATTTGTTTCCATGATTTTTTTCAATTCTTCTTTAATTTCCCGGTTGACCCATTCATTCTTTAGAAGGATACTGTTTAGTCTCCATGTATTTGGGTTCTTTCCAAACTTCCTTTTGTGGTTGAGTTCTAGCTTTAGAGCATTGTGGTCTGAAAATATGCAGGGAATGATCCCAATCTTTTGATACCGGTTGAGTCCTGATTTAGGACCGAGGGGAGGAGTCAAGATGGCGGAGAAGTAGCAAGCTGAGACTGCTTCAGCTAGCCGGAGATCAGCTAGATAGCTTATCTAAAGATTGCAAACACCTGAAAATCCATCGGCAGATCGAAGAGAAGAAGAACAGCAATTCTGGAAACAGAAAAACAACCACTTTCTGAAAGGTAGGACCGGCGGAGAAGTGAATCCAAAGCGACGGGAAGATAGACCCCGGGGGGAGGGGCCGGCTCCCGGCAAGCGGCGGAGCAACCGCTCACAAAATCAGGACTTTTAAAAGTCTGTTCCGCTGAGGGACATCGCTCCAGAGGCTAAACCGGGGCGAAGCCCACGCGGGGTCAGCGTGGCCTCAGGTCCCGCAGGGTCACAGAAGGATCGGGGGTGTCTGAGTGTCGCAGAGCTTGCGGGTATTGGAACGGGAAAGCCGGCTACAGAGACAGAGCCGACAGTAAGCTCGCAGCTCCGTGTTACCTTGAACCGGTCGCAGGCTCGGTGAGCTCGGAGCGCGGCCGGAGGTCAGGCAGACAGGAGTAACTGGGCGCTGTTCTCTGAGGGCGCACTGAGGAGTGGGGCCCTGGGCTCTCGGCTCCTCCGGGCCGGAGACCAGGAGGCCGCCATTTGTATTCCCGTCCTCTGGAACTCTACGGAAAGCGCTCAGGGAACAAAAGCTCCTGAAAGCAAACCCGAGCTGATTACTCACCCCGGCCCCGGGTAAGGGCGGTGTAATTCCGCCTGGGGCAAAGACACTTGAGAATCACTAAAACAGGCCCCTCCCCCAGAAGATCAACAAGAAATCCAGCCAAGACCAAGTTCACCTACCAAGGAGTGCGGTTTCAATACCAAGGAGAGCAGCAGAATTCCAGAGGAGGAGAAAGCCAAGCACGGAACTCATGGCTTTTTTCCTGTGATTTTTTTTTAGTCTTGCAGTTAATTTAATTTTTTCTTTTTCATTTTTTTTTTTTCTCGCCTTCGGGTAAAATTTCTTTTTAACTGTTACCTTTTTCCTTTTTAACGATTTTTTACTAGTTTATCTAATATATATATATATATATATATATATATATATATATATATATATTTTACATTTTTCTTAGGTGTTTTCTTTCTTTAAAAATATTCTTTTCTTTTCTTTTTTTTTTTTTTTCTTTTTTCTTTCTTCCTTTTTGAACCTCTTTTTATCCCCTTTCTCCCCACTCACGATTTTGGATCTCTTCTAATTTGGTTAAAGCATATTTTCCTGGGATTGTTGCCACCCTTTTAGTATTTTACTTGCCCCTTCATTTACTCTTATCTGGACAAAATGACAAGACGGAAAAATGCAACACAAAAAAAAGAACAAGAGGCAGTACCGAAGGCTAGGGACCTAATCAATACAGACATCGGTAATATGTCAGATCTAGAGTTCAGAATGACAATTCTCAAGGTTCTAGCCGGGCTCGAAAAAGGCATGGAAGATATGAGAGAAACCCTCTCGAGAGATATAAAAGGCCTTTCTGGAGAAATAAAAGAACTAAAATCTAACCAAGGTGAAATCAAAAAAGCTATTAATGAGGTGCAATCAAAAATGGAGGCTCTAACTGCTAGGATAAATGAGGCAGAAGAAAGAATTAGTGATATAGAAGACCAAATGACAGAGAATAAAGAAGCTGAGCAAAAGAGGGACAAACAGCTACTGGACCACAAGGGGAGAATTCGAGAGATAAGTGACACCATAAGACGAAACAACATTAGAATAATTGGGATTCCAGAAGAAGAAGAAAGTGAGAGGGGAGCAGAAGGTATACTGGAGAGAATTATTGGGGAGAATTTCCCCAATATGGCAAAGGGAACGAGCATCAAAATTCAGGAGGTTCAGAGAATGCCCCTCAAAATCAATAAGAATAGGCCCACACCCCGTCACCTAAGAGTAAAATTTACAAGTCTCAATGACAAAGAGAAAATCCTGAAAGCAGCCCGGGAAAAGAAGTCTGTAACATACAATGGTAAAAATATTAGATTGGCAGCTGACTTATCCACAGAGACCTGGCAGGCCAGAAAGAGCTGGCATGATATTTTCAGAGCACTAAACGAGAAAAACATGCAGCCAAGAATACTATATCCAGCTAGGCTATCATTGAAAATAGAAGGAGAGATTAAAAGCTTCCAGGACAAACAACAACTGAAAGAATTTGCAAATACCAAACCAGCTCTACAGGAAATATTGAAAGGGGTCCTCTAAGCAAAGAGAGAGCCTATAAGTGGTAGATCAGAAAGGAACAGAGACCATATACAGTAACAGTCACCTTACAGGCAATACAATGGCACTAAATTCATATCTCTCAATAGTTACCCTGAATGTGAATGGGCTAAATGCCCCTGTCAAAAGACACAGGGTATCAGAATGGATAAAAAAACAAAACCCATCTATATGTTGCCTCCAAGAAACACATTTTAAGCCTGAAGACACCTCCAGATTTAAAGTGAGGGGGTGGAAAAGAATTTACCATGCTAATGGACATCAGAAGAAAGCAGGAGTGGCAATCCTTATATCAGATCAATTAGATTTTAAGCCAAAGACTATAATAAGAGATGAGGAAGGACACTATATCATACTCAAAGGGTCTGTCCAACAAGAAGATTTAACAATTTTAAATATCTATGCCCCCAATGTGGGAGCAGCCAACTATATAAACCAATTAATAACAAAATCAAAGAAACACATCAACAACAACACAATAATAGTAGGGGACTTTAACACTCCCCTCACTGAAATGGACAGGTCATCCAAGCAAAAGATCAGCAAGGAAATAAAGGCCTTAAATGACACACTGGACCAGATGGACATCACAGATATATTCAGAATATTTCATCCCAAAGCAACAGAATACACATTCTTCTCTAGTGCACATGGAACATTCTCCAGAATAGATCGCAAATCACATATTTAATAAAGGTTAGTATCCAAAATATAAAGAACTCATATGGCTCAATAACAATATAAAAATAATCCAATTAGAAAATGGACAGAGAGGGCACCTGGGTGGCTCAGTGGGTTAAGCCACTGCCTTCGGCTCAGGTCATGATCTCAGGGTCCTGGGATCGAGTCCCACATCGGGCTCTCTGCTCAGCAGGGAGCCTGCTTCCCTCTCTCTCTCTCTGCCTGCCTCTCCATCTACTTGTGATCTCTGTCAAATAAATAAATAAAATCTTAAAAAAAAAAAAAGAAAAAAAGAAAATGGACAGAGAATCTGAATATACATTTTTCTGAAGAAGACATACAGATGGCCAATAGACGCATGAACAGATGCTCAACATCACTACTCATAATGAGATATCACCTCACACCTGTCAGATTGGCTATTATCAAAAACAAAAAATAATAACTGTTGGTGAAAATGTGGAGAAAAATGAATCCTCATTTACTATTAATAGAAATGTAAATTTCTGCAGCCACCATGAAAACAGTATGGGGTTCTCTAAAAAAGGTAAAAATGAATGAAAATCCAGTAATTCCACTTCCGGATATTTATCCAAAGAAAATGAAAACACTAATTTGAAAAGATATGTGCATTCCTATCGTCATTGTAGCATTATTTATAATAGTGAAGATATGGAAACAACCTAAGTATCCATCAACGGATGAATGGATAAAGATGTGGTACAAAATACTACTACTCAGCCATAAAAATGAATAAAATCTTGCCATTTGCAACAATATAGATGGACCTAGATGGTATTATGTTAAGTGAAATAAGTCTGACAGAAAGACAAATACATGGAATCTTGTATGTGGAGTCTAAAAAAATTAGCAAACAGAACAAAACCAAACTAAACTCATAGATACAGAGACCACACTGGTAGTTGCCAGAGGGGAGGCTGTGGAGTGTAGGTTAAATGTGCGATGGTGATCAAAGGGCACAAACTTCCAGTTATATAAATAATAAGTCATGGAGATGTAATGTATGTAATGCACAGCATGGTGACTATAGCCAATAACATCATTGCAAATTTAAAAGTTGCCAGGAGTAAATTTTAAAAGTTTTGATCATAAGAAAAAAATTGTTATATCCTTATATAGATTTTTATATCCTTATATAGATTTACTGTGGTGATCATTTTGCAAAGTATACAAACGTCCAGTTGTTACCTTGTATACCTGAAATTAATATAATAATATATGCTAATTATACTTCATGTTTTACAAAGATACCTAAAATCTTTTAAGGATCATTAGAAATGGCTTCCTTTTGGAACATACATACACTCTCTTTAAACAAAGAAGTATAATTTCTAATAAATAGCAAACTGTATCTGAGAAATTTTAGAATTTCCACAATTGGTGTTTTTGGGAAAGGCTTATGACTAGTTATTTTTATTTTTTGTCCTTTTGTCTCTCACTTCAAATACTTTCTCCTGTGAAAAGAGCTGTTGCCCTAAGGCAGCATAAAATAGCCTTGAGAACAAAGAACAAAGATGGACCAATTTGCTCCCCCCAGCCTCCAGGAAGTAATTAAGAAGGCCCAGAGCAACTCCATGCAATACAAAGGCCAGATTCACCAACAAATGGTTTGGATTGTGTTTGGTCATTTCAGACATATGGGGTATCTTTCCAAGTTACTTAAAAGAACATCAAAATTAGTATGAGACAAAATTAAGGCATGTGAGTAAAGAGCATTACACACATTAGTTTTGTTTTTTTTAAGTTTTTCTTAGAGTGCCTGCCCATACTCTAAATACCCAAGCTGAACTGGAAAAAAAGTTATACACACAAAACAAATTATTTTTAATTTGCTTTTTTAAAATGTAGTTGAAAAAAAGAAAATCCCTGAACTCCAGTAGGTGATGTGTGGCAGGCTAATGCCACTGAATCTTAAAAAAAGTGCATAAATTGGGACAAAGGGTTACATGCTTGTTCTTTAGAGTAAAAGGGCATCAAAAAGTCAAAAGAAGTTTTCATGACTGAGAAATTACTACCTAACTCTAAACTTGAGTACACCAACATTTTGTATTTTTTTCTATAGTAAATTCACAAACATGATGCAGTATAATGAAAATCAACCACATACATTTCCCACTAAATAATGAAAAATAGTAGAGAACCCATTAAAGTTTTAAAGGTTTTTTCCAAGTATTTATGTGTGGGTATATGTCTGTAATAGGACCTTCAAAGGTACCCTTAGTTCTCAATGTTTACTATTTGAGTGAAACTAAAAAAATGTTATCATGTCATGATATCTGTGACCCCTAAAAAATTATTTGTAAAGTAGATGATTTTATTTGCATTATCCTACTTTGATGACCACCTGGGAATATGGTCATAATCCTGCTTTTGATAGATCAAAAAAAGAGAAAATCATGTCCACTTTATACTTTATTTAAAATTAATTAAATGATAAACACAATTATAGGTAAATGGCAATTCAGTACATTTGAATAACATTTTAAAAATTACATATTCACAAGTACATAGATCCTTTACCAACATCGAACATTTTAGTCTATGTAGTCAAAGTCTTCTGGAATTCCAAAGTTTTTATCAATTTTATTTTCTTCGAAACCAAATTTTCTTTTGGCCCAAGATTTTATTGCAAATATATTATCTATAAAGAAAATTGAGAAATATTTTTAAGAATTAAAAACACAATCATAAAACATGTTAAATATAATATTCTTTTTTGTTACTTCTATTACCTTCAGAAGTGTCAACATAGCAAATGTGCTTTATTTTCAAAAGTAAAGGCAATTCATTTCTGAAGAAGGAATATTCTTTAATTAAATTAATCTTCTTTAATAATTTTAATTCTTTAAAATTCTTTTAATTTTCAGCAATGAGATTGCATTTTAGATTAGCTGCAATTAAAGAATACTCAATTTAGGAATAATCCAAAAACAGGGAAAGGATAACAATGGTGTTTCAACCACCATTTCCACAGCAGAGGCTCAGGAATTAAATTGCTCCGGTTCCCAAAGGGTACACATTCTCTCTAGACTTTTTCCTCGCCCCACAGATAATGATGGTTCCCAGATAATCAGGTCAGTGTGAGGAGAAGGGGAGAGGAGAATAGAAGTTAGTTCTCCTATTTTAAGACTAAGATAGGAGCAGAGGTATCTTTTGTGTCCTCTGAGGGGAATTAAAAATGCATTTTGCCACAGAAGAGGTATTGTATCTACCTACAAGGATTTATCCCAAGGAAACAAAATAAATTGTGTACAAAGACTTATGGTTAAATCTTTATACCAATGTAATAAAAGAAAAAGTAAAAAGAATATAACTATCTAATCTCATGTATTGTACTTCACTTTATTGTACTTCAAAGATAGTGCAGTTTTTACATATTGAAGGTTTGTGGCAACCATGTATAGAGAAAGTCTAATAGCACCATTTTTCTAATAGCATTTGCTCACTTCATATATTTATGCCACATTTTGGTAATTTTCACATACTTGAAACTCTTTCATTAATATTATTATATTTGTTCTGGTGATTTATGAGCATTGATCTTTGATATTACTATTGTAATTGTTTTGGGACACCATAAACTGCACCTGTATAAGATAGCATACTTAATCCATCAATGTTTTGTGTGTCTGTCCCACCAACTGGCTGTTCTCCAATCTCTGCTCCTCGGGCCTCCCTATTTCCTGAGACACAACAATATTGAGATTAAGCCAAAGAATAAACCCTACATCGGCCTCTAAGTGTTCAAGGGATAGGAAGCATTGTATTTCCCTCACTTTAAATCAACAGCTAAAAATGATTAAGCTTGGTGAGGAAGGCATGTCAAAGGCCAAACAGGCTGAAAACTAGGCCCCTAGTGCCAGGCAGTCCAGTTGTACATGCAAAGGAAGAGTTCATGACAGAAATGACAAGTGCTACTCCAGTGAACACACAAATGATAAGAAAGTGAAACAGCCTCATTGCTGATATGGAGAAATTGGAGTAGTCTGGATAGAAGATCAAACCAGCCACAACATTCCCTTAAACCAAAGCCTAATCCAGAGGAAGGCTCTAAGTCTCCTCAGTACTCTGAAGGCTGAGAAGTGAGAATTGGAGAGGTTGCAGAAGGAAGAGTTGGAAGCCAGCAGAGGCTGGGTCATGAGGTTTAAGGAAAGATGCCATCTTCATAACATCAAAATGCAGGAAGAAACAACACGTGCTGATGGAGAAGCTGCAGCAAGTTCTCCAAAAGATCTAGCTAAGATCATACACTGAACAACAGATTTTCAATATAGATGAAACAGCTTTCTCCTGAAAGATGACACCATCTAGGACTTTCGTAGCTAAAGAGGAGAAGTCAGTGCTGGGCTTCAAAGCTTCAAAGAGCAGGCTGACTCTCTTGTTAGGGGCAAAAACAGCTGGTGACTTTTACTTGAAACCAATGCTCATTTACCATTCTGAAAATCCTAGAGCCCTGAAGGACTCTGTTCAAATTAAGACCTGAAGGATCGACTCTGCCTGTGCTCTCACACAACATCCATTCTGTGGCCTGTGGATCAAAGAGTATTTTTGACTTTCAAATCTTCTTAAGAAATACACTGCACAGAGCTATAGTTGCCATAGATAGTGAGTGATTCCTCTGATGAATGTGAGCAAAGTAAATTAAAAACTTTCTAGAAAGCATTCACCATTCTAGATGCTATTAGGAACATTCATGATTTATGAGAAGAGGTCTGAATATCAACATTAACAAGTGTGGTGGAAGTGGGCATCCAACTCTCAAGGATGACTTTGAGAAGTTCAAGGCTTCAGTGGAGGAAGTAACTGCAGATCTGGTGGGAACAACAAGAGAACTAAAATTCAAGGTGGAGCCTGAATGGGACTGAAATGCTGCAATATCAGGTTAAAAGTTGAAGGTATGAGGAGGTGCTTCTCATGGATGAACAAAGAAAGCGATTTCTTGAGATGAAATCTCCTCCTGGTGAAGATGCTGTGAAGATGGCTGAAATGACCAACAAAGAATTTACAGCATTACATAAACTTAGTTGTTAAAGCAGGGGCAGGGTTTGAGAGAATGGACTCCAATTTTGAAAGTTCTACTGTGGATAAAATGCTAACAAACAGCATCACACGCTACAGAGAAATTGTTTGTGAATGGAAGAGTCAATCAATGTGGCAAACTTTTTTGTTGTCTTATTTTAAGAAATTGCTACAGCCATCGTGACCTTCAGCAGCCACCACCCTGGTCAGTCAGCAGCCATCAGCCTGGAAGCAAGACCCTCCACCAGTAAAAAGATTACAACTCACTGAAAGCTCAGATAGTTAATGCTTTCTGGCAATAAATTATTTTTAAATTAAGGTATGTGCCTTACTTATTTAGACATAATGCTATTGTATACTTAATAGACTACAGTATAGTAAAAACATAACTTTTACCTGTACTGGGAAGCAAAAAATTGATTTGACTCACTTTATTGCAATATTCACTTTACTGCAGTGGTCTGGAACCAAACCTATAATATCTCTGAGCTATGTCTATTTTATTATGTTACCCTTAAAAAATTAAGGGTAATTTGTTACCTTTAACAGACTAAAGTTTGATCACCTTTAAATATATCATTTTGGGAAATTTAATTCCAAGTAACGAATAATAATTACATGTTTGGGATGAAGTTTGTTTCTCAAGTGACTACTACTCCATCAAATAGAATGTTAACAAAACATCCCCAGTTTTTAAAATTAAACTGTAATGGAATATCAGCAGATGTTAAAAAATGAATCTTTATGTAACAATTTAAAGCAAATCTTTAGTTTTCCTGGGGACCTATGAAAGACCACTACTAACATGAGGCACTCCAGAATGATTTGTTTCGTTTTCCTAGAGCCTACATAACCATACATTCTTGTCAGTCACAGTTAAATACATGGGGCCCACTGCTGCGTGAGACGGGTATGAAGTTATTACAGGTACCTATAAGGTAGACAGACTACACCTTCAAGCTGACACAAGAGTTGAGAGAGAAACATTAACTTATTACTAGATAATTCCAAAGGGTTATGTATGTTAAAAAGAGAAAGTATTATACGTATAGCTTCCAGAACAGGCTCCTTATGTGTATAGCTTCCAGAACAGGCTCCAAGAGCACAGAAAGACTGCCAGCAAATGAGAACAGATGCAACACTGTAGGAAGCATGAAGGAACAGACTTCAAACCGGGATTAGGAGCGAGAAAACTAAGGCAGCACAGTAAGGTTACAGGCTTAGCAGGAAGGAGTTGCTGGTTCACATGAATGCAAGGAACCATTTTATTATAAACATCCAAAGATTACACTTGATCTTTGCCAAAAGGCCGAGAAGCGATTAAATCTCCAAATATTAAAACGAACAGAAGACCAAACAAAAGCCTATCCACAACAATGCTTCATGGACCAACTCAAAAAGACTGACTAAAGCTGTCTCGGACTGCTGGATGTCTGCCTTCAAGACAATATTACCTGCAATCTTGATGATTTATTCCCTGTCAAATAAAATTCTCCTACTATGTGGAAATTTTTATAAATGGATAAAAAATAGTTGTTGTTGTTGTTGTTTTTTCCTTTAAAGAAACATCCTTAAGAGTAGTAGGATTTCTGCTTATTTCCATGGTGGCATCCCCAGGATATACGCAGAAATAAAGATGGGCAAAATCATAAACGTGAATCTGTATTTAGGACCTCACAACACCTATCCCCCTCCTCACTCACGGAGATGCCTCTCACAGAAAGTCATAAAAACTCCCACTATCTTAGTTATTATGCCAGATTTTATATAAGTTGTTAAATCACACTTAAGGTGTATTTAAGGGGCGCCTGGGTGGCTCAGTGGGTTAAGGCCTCTGCCTTCAGCTCAGGTCATGATCCCAGCATCCTGGATCTGGCATCTGGCTCCAGGCTAGGCAGGGAGCCTGCTTCTCTTCCCCTCTCTCTGCCTGCCTCTCTGCATACCTCTTTGTCTGTCAGATGAATAAATAGAATCTTTAAAAAAAAAAAAAAAAGGTGTATTTAATGCCATAAATCATTTAGATATGATATTTCCAGTTATATTTATACCCTAAGATCATCTTTCATTTTGTAAAACTGAAATAATGAATTACTGAACAGTAACTATCTTCCATTCTAAACATATTTTAAGAAACTTTTTAGATAAAAAAAAAGCAAAACTTTAACTAATAAGTAGATAAAATCTCTGGTTACAAGTATTACCAATGTTTTCTTTTTGTTTTGAAGACAGGTTGGTTTTCTGAGGTGTAATTTGTTTTTAAACTCCATGCTTTTCTTAACACTTTTAAATTGGAAGGATCAAGTTGTAACTTCAAATGGAAATATGGCTCCCAACAGCTGTTTCTGCTGTGCTAAAAACATCTTCCTTCCTATATGATTTTAACAGTTTCAGGTTCTTTCTCAACTAATAACGTAAGGGGAAAAAGTTCAAATTATTCTTTTTTCCATAACTGGACATTTATGATCAAGTGGAAAACATGAAAGGATTTTTTAAGAGAAGAACGGGAAAGGGGAGTATTTGTTTATCTATGTATCTAAGATTGTGTGAAAGGGCTTACAAACTGTTTTATTTAATTCTCCCAAAATGTAAGGTAGATATAATCTACACGGAGGAAGCAGCTTCAGAGAAGTTCAGTAAGTGATACAGCAGCTAAATAAAGCACACAATCTGCATTCCTTTCAAAGTGAAGTTCTTCTCACCATATACAAAGGCTGCTTGTTCCTACTGCTTACTGAGCTGCTTTCCCGAGAGCTATTGCAGGATTTCACTTGGTCTTTTTTTTTTTTTTTTTTGGTGATTCCTAGATTTTATTTAAAGATTATACAAAATATCCCAACACAGGACTTCTAATCCTTGTCCTCCTCCTCCTCCTCATCCTGGTTGATCTGGAAGTAGCGCAGCTCGTAGCTCTCCTTGCTGTTGGCCACCACGCACAGCCAGTCACAGAGGTTATTCTTCTTCAAGTATTTTTTGGTCAGATATTTCAAATACCTTTTGGAAAAAGGCGCCTCGGAAGTTACAGTGATCTTGCTTTTGCTCCTTTCAATGGTTACAACCCCTCCACCGAGATTTCCAGTTTTTCCATTCACTTTGATTCTCTCCTGAAGAAACTGCGCAAAATTGGCCGCATCCATGATTCCATCTTCTATAGGGTGGGTGCAATCAAGGGTAAACTTCAGAACTTGCTTCTTTTTTTTGCCCCCCATCACCACGAGCTTTTTCATGGGTGCCATGGCGCCTGCCACTTTGTCTTATTTTTAACCTATGAGTCCACTTGTCTTCCTTGCTCAAAGTTTTGTATTTCTCAAATTTTCTATTGATATCATTGTATTTATTATTTAATTATAGTTATTGGACACACATCTCATTTTTCTCTTTTAGTCAATATTAGCTTACTGTTTTTACCCTCGTCTGTTCTCATCACTAAAACATTAGAATATTTATGAAATGTATTACTTTGTAATAAATAAGATTGCAAATTTATCAGAACAAAAAGACAATTATAATTATTTTATCAACCTACTTAATTCTAAAATAGACAAGGACACGTGATTCATGAATGTTGTGTGACATACAGAAGCCTCAACACAGAGTCAGGAAACCTGGCTCGAACCTTTGTACATCCAGTGACTAATCACCTTTGACTCAAGGCATCACTTAAAATTTTCTGCGTCTCTGTGTCAATACAGTTTTACCCATACTCTCCCAGATAAACAGAATGATGATGAGTGGTACATGTGACGGTATTACGGACTCTTACCAGATGGTAAAAGTTGAATTACCATTACTTTAGAACACTAGAAAAACGTCAGTGTAATTTGTAGACATGTTTTAACAATACTGATCATACCTGTATATATTTGATAACAATCCTTATTAATTATCTTCTACGCTTTAAGACACAGGGGAAAATACCTTATTAATTCTCGTTTCTTAGAACATCTCTTGTGTAGACCAGAGTGTATATCCATTGGAAAATGGATTAATGAAATATTTATATGAAAGCAGGTATACAGAGAAGACAGTATCATGTAGTGGTAAGAGCTTGGACTCTGGGATCAGGAAAGCTGGATTCTAATTCCTGTTCATTGCCTAGCCCATGTGTCGCCATGGGCTCCCAATGGCCTCAGTTCCATTGCTAAAATTAGGGATGATAATCCTATTTAACTCACAAGATTGTTGCAGAGATAAAATGAGAATGCACCACAGGTACTCTTTGTGATGCCTGACTTATAGTCCAGCCCTCAACAAATGTTAGCTATTATTATTATGAACAATTAGACAAATCTTTAGAATTCATGAAATTCCTGAAGTTTTATCTTATACTAAAATCATAAAGCTTAAGTAATAGCCCAAGTGACTTATCTAGGAAAAATTACACAGAAGTTAAACTGTAAGCAGTCATTGGTTTTACAAAAATACATTGTATTTTACATACAAAATGACTCACAGTACGATTAAAAAAAAAAAATAAACTTAAGTAGGGGTGCCTGGGTGGCTCAGTGGGTTAAAGCCTCTGCCTTCGGCTCAGGTCATGATCTCAGGTCCTGCTATCGAGCCCCACATCAGGCTCTCTGCTCAGCAGGGAGCCTGCTTCCTCCCTTCTCTCTCTTTGTCTGCCTCTCTGCCTACTTGTGACCTATCAAATAAATAAATAAAATCTTAAAAAAAAAAAACCAACAAACTTAAGTAACTAAAATGCTTTAATATAATGAGTTAATAAAAACTCAATACCGGGATTCCTGAATGGCTCACTCAATTAAATGTATAACTCAGTATTGGCTAAGGTCATGAACCCAGCATCATGGGATTGAACCCTATATCACGCTCAGTGCAGAGTCTGCTCGAGATTCTCTCTCTCTCCCTTTGTCCCTCCCCCTGCTCATACTTGTGTGCACTCTTTCTCTAAAAATAAACAAAGTCTTTATTTTTTTTTCCTAAAGATTTTATTTATTTATTTGACAGAGAGAGAGAGAGAGAGCAAGAGAAGGAAAACAAGCAGGGAGAGTGGAAGAGAGAGAAGCAGGCTGAGCAGGACCCTGGGATCATAGCCTGAACCTAATGCAGATGTTTAACTGACTGAGCCATCTAGGAGCCCCAAAAAACAAAATCTTAAAAAAACAAAAAACAAAACTTAATACATACACTTTTAGAAAGGTCTTTTCTTGAACAAAACTAGGTACAATAGCTTCTGCATTTCATATATCACAGTAAGTGTGGAAAAAGCTTAACTATAGCTTATCAGTACCATTATAATACATACCAGTCCATCTGTTAGCAGCTTCTTTGGCTATTTTATTTGCTTGACCTGAAAAAAAATTTTTTATAAATAGTCATATTCATCTATTTATAGATTTTTTAAAACATGAATAAAATGTTATACAAATAACAGTTTATGTTAAAAGTTCAAATAGTGCATATTGCATCCAACAATCCTGCTTAACTTCTCAGATTTTAGTTTCAATTGTATTAGTCATGAAGAGTCAATGTAAAGAATTTCCCTTAAATGTCCATTATTATTGTACTTGTTCCTCTTAAAGGTAAGTGTGAGATGTTTTTCTGAAATAATTATAACATCAAGAGGATAAAATAATTTAAATTTAATGATAAGAATTTTAGAGTGTATGTATTAGATTATAATGAATCTGACTTTAAAAAAATTTATATGTCTTGCTATTAAATTACCTATGTCTATGTCTCTCAAGTTAATCTACATAGCACATTAACAGTGCCATGATCAAATGAGCACAAATACTACTTATTATGATGGCATTTATTTATTGAAAGATAATTTATATACTACATAATTCACCATATTAAAGTGCATAATCTGGTGGGTTTTAGAACAGGGTTGTAAAACCATTACCACTACCTAATTCCAAAACATTCTAATCACCCAAAAGAAAATCCCATACCCATGAGTATGGGATTTTTAAAAGCCCCTGGAGACCATTAATCTACTTCCCATCTCAACGAATTTCCCTATTCTGGAGATTTCATATACATGAAACAATACAATATGTGACTAGCCTCTTTTACTTAGCATCATGTCGTAGCATGTATCAATACTTCAATCCTTTTTATTATCAAATAATATTTCATTGCATGGATATACCATATTTTGTTTATTCATCAGGTGATGGACATTTGGGTTGTTTATTGCTAATATGAATAATTTAATAATTTTTATGTGAACATGTTTTCAATTCTCTTGAATTGGATATATATACATTTAGGAGTGGAATTGCTGGCTCAAATTGTAACTCTACTATAACATTTTGGGGGAATAGATAAATTGTCTTCCAAAGTGGATATATCATTTTAACAATACCACCAGCAAATTAAGAGTTCTGATTTCACCACATCCTCACCAACAATTATTTTCCATTATTTTTATTATAGCCATCCTATGCATTGTGAATTAGTTTCTCATTTTGGTTTTTATTTGCATTTCCCTAGTAACTAATGATGCTGAGCATCTTTTCCTATACTTACTGACCATTTGTATATTTTCTTTGGAGAAATTAATAATTTGCCAATATTTAAATTGGGTTTTTAAATATTATTCAGCTGTAATTTTTAAAAATATACACATTTTGGATATTGGACACTTGTCAGGTACAAGATTTGTACATATTTTCTCCTATTCTGTGGGTTTTCTTTTCACTTTCTTGGTAAGGTAACTTGATACACAAAAGTTAATAGTGATGAAGTCAAATTGATCTGTTTTTTCCTTCGGTTGTTTGAGCTTTTGGTGTCCTAACCAAGAAACTGCTGCCTCATCCAAAGATACAGAGATTCATCTTAACAATATTGTCTTTTAACAATTATTTTAGTTTTTCTATAAATGCAGAATGTCTTTTTAATTAATTAATTAGTTAATTTTTTTGAGAGAGAGAGAGCACATGAAAAGGGAGAGGTCAGAGTGAGAAGAGGGCTCTCTGTGGAGCAGGGAGCCTGATGTGGGACTCGATCCAGGGATTCCAGGATCATAACCTGAGCTGAAGGCAGTTGCTTAACCAACTGAGCCATGGAGGCACCCCACAGAAGGTCTTTCTGTTTATATGTCTTTAGTTTCATTCAGTGTTTTATGGTTTTCCATGTAAGTTTTGTACTTCCTTGACTAATTTTTTTGTTCATCTGTAATTTTTTCTTAATTTCATTTTCAGATTGGTCATTGTTAATATATAAGATACATGTGATATTTATATATTGATTTTTATATGCTTCAACCTGCTGACCTCACTTACTATTCAACATGGATGACTTTTAGTTCTCTTTTTTGCCTAATTGCCCTGGCTTGAACTTCTAGTACAATGTTGAATAGAAGTGTTAGGGAGGCCAGACTTGAGGAAAGCATATAGCCTTTTACCATTCAAAATGATATCAGCTTTAGATTTATTAGAGATGCCCTTTTAAAAATTGAAGAAGTTTGGGGCATCTGGGTGGCTCAGTGGGTTGAGCCTCTGTCTTGGGCTCAGGTCATGATCTCAGGGTCTTGGGATTGAGCCCACATCAGGGCTTCTGCTCAGCGGGGAGCCTGCTTCCCTCTTTCTCTCTGCCTGCCTCTCTGTCTACTTGTGATCTCTCTCTCTATCTCTGTCAAATAAATAAATAAATAAATCTTAAAAAATTAAAAAAAAAAAAAAAAAAGGAAACTCACTTTGAAAAAAAAATTGAGGAAATTCACTTCTTTTCCTAGTTTGTTGAATGTATCATGAAAGGGCGTTGGATTTTTTCAAATACTTTTCCTTTGTCTAATGAGAAAATCATGTTGTTAGTGTCACAAATTACTTTTTATATATTGTGTGTCCAACAAAATAGCTTATTATTATTTTATGCATCTGTATTTTAAATCAAATAGGAGAATGCTAAGGAGACAAAAACAAAAATACATATAATTGTCTTTTATATTTACCTATGAAGCTGACTTTACCAGTATGCTTTATTTTTTTGTGTCAGTATCTAGTGTCCTTTTACTTCAATGAAAAAGACTCCCATATTTTTTTAGGGCAGGTCTGCTAGTGACAAACTCTCCCAGTTGTTGTTTACCTGGGACTATCTTACTTTGTCCTTCTCTTTTGAAGAAAAATATGTCGGGATATAGAAATCTTGGTAGACAGTTATTCTACCCCTCCTCACTTTGAATATGTCATCTCAATGACTTTGGCCTCTATGGCTTCAAATAAGAAACAACTTGTTAATATGATTCAAAATTCCTTCTGTATGATGAGTCACCTCCTGGCTGCTTTCTAGAGTCTCTGTTTAACTTTTGACAAGTTGATTATAACAAGCTTATCTGTGGATCTTTTAAGATTGTTCTAAATTAGAGTTTTTTAAGTTTTTTTGATGTATAGATTGTTTTTCATCAAATTTGAGAAGGGTTCAGCTCTTATTTATTTATTGTTTAAAAACTATTCTTTCAGTCCCATTCTCTCCCCTCTCCTTCTGGGACTTCCTTTATGTATATGTTGGTACTCTTGATGGTGTGCCACAGGTCTTTTGAGACTCTGTCAATATTTCTTCATTTTTTTTTTCTGTTTCTCAGATTGAATTATCTCTATTGAACTATCTCCAAGTTACTAATTCTTTCCTTTGCCTGCTTAAATTAGCTGTTAATCCTGAGTGAAATTTTGATTTCAGTTATTATGGTTTTCAACTCCAGCATTTCATCTGATTTCTTTTTTATTTCTGTATCTTTGCAGATTACCTGGTGAGTTTTCATTTTCAGACTTTCCTTCAGTTCTTCAGACATGTTTTTCTTTAGCTCTTGTAACATATTTAAAATAGCTGACTGAAATTCTCGGTCTAGCAAGTCCAACATCATGCATTGTGCATGAACCATGCTTCCTTTGTACATCTCGCAAATTTTTGTTGAAAGTTGGACATTTTAAATAATATAATGTGGCAACTCTGGAAATCAGATACTTCCCTCCCCCCTTCCCAGGGTTGTTGTTTTTGGTACTTGTTATTCTTGTTTGTTCAGTGATTTCTCTGAACTAATTCTGAAAAGTCTGTATTCTTTGTTATGTATGGACACTAAAGTCTCTAATTTGCTTACCAAGCAGCTAATAATTGAATAGAAGTTTCCTTAAACACCTGAACTAAAACTTGAAGTGTTCGCTGAGAGGCTTTGTATGTGTGTTGGGGCAGGATTCAACACTCAGCTAGGCAATTTACAACTCTGCCTTGGTCTTTGCTTCTTGTATGCAGAGTACTACAGTCTGCTAGAGGTGGGAGTTTAGGAACTTCCCAGGACTTTCCTGAGAAGGTGCACAGCCCTATGGATGCATCTGGCTTTCTATATTTCCAAAAATATGTTGCTTTTCAAGGCACATATGAACATCTCTTCCAGCCTCTCCTTTTAAGCTCTTTGATTAGTCTACTGTTTGGCTTAACTGTTAAGCCAGCTAAAATAGCTGTGAAATTAAAACTCTTGCCTGTAATTGTTAGACTAATGCTCCCCAAAAAGAGGCTGTTAGCACTGGTCATACTACAAGCCAGATCAAATAAGGACAATCCTTCCTATTGGTGGCTTTCAGAAAACCACCGAAGATGTCAAATAGTAACAGTTTGGGGGAAATGAGGGTCTTAAAGAACTCCAGTTCCATTTTACTCCCTCTGGTACCAGGAATGCATGGCTGTTATTTTTTAAGGTTAGTGCTGAGCTAGAGAGTAGGGGATGACAATAGGAAAAGTTAAAACACCATAAGGCTTATTATTCTTGCTGAGATATAGCCATTTTTTCTTGGATAGGCAAATCATTGGTGAATTTCTAGACTTCTGGCAAAGTTGCAACATTTTTTGCCAGCTTTCATGGAAGGAAAATTTTCAGAGGTCCTTACATCATTTTCACTGTCATCCTGGCATTTTTAAGAAAGTTTCTAAGTACTTCTAAGATTTACTTTCAAGTATTTTTATAGGATTCAATTCTTACCACAACTTATTTTGACCTTAAATAATGGTCAAAGTAGTTAAAATTAAATTTCATTTTTTATATATTATTGCTTGACTTCTCATTTCTTAGATGTTTGCAACCAATCTTGCTAAAACTTATTTAATATAGATATCAATAAGTCAACTTGTCTGATGAAATATAAATGTTTCCTGCAAGAGTTAGTGAGAAATAAGTAAAAGATTATACATAGCTATGTCTACATGAATATAAATGTTATAGCTCTTCTCCACAGAAAAACTGTTTCAAAATAAATCATGATAGATTTAGAGATTAGCCTGATTATTGTGACATGGGTGCTATAACCACACTATTAAGAAACAAATCTTATTAAAATAATTTGTGAAACTCATAATCCTTTAATCCACTGTAATCTGTTCTGCAAGAACATGACAACCAAAATCCTATGAAACCCTTCATTATCAAAAAGCATGTTTTAAAAACAATAATCTCTTTGGGAAAAGGAAATAATCTCATTTGGGGGAATAGGGTTAAAATCTAAAAAAATTCTCTAGCTTTAGTAATAAGGAGATTGTTGCCATTTACTACTTAAATGTTTAAATTTCTTGAATCTGTGGGTTTATAGTTTATATCAAATTTGAAAAAATAATAGTCTTTATTTCTTCTGATAGTTATTTCTTCAGATATTTTTCAGGCAGGAATGCACACACACACATACACACTCCCAAGATACACACACACATATACACCCTCCCCACCCCCAGCATACACTCCTTTTGGGACTTTGATTACAAATATATTTGAAGTTGTCCTACATGTCATGGAAGTTGTCCTACATGTCACTTGAAGTTGTCCTACATGTAATGGATGCTATTTTTCATTTCAGACATTGTAGTGTTCAACTCCAGAAGTTTAACATGGATCTTTTTTATATTTTCCATGTTTCTACTTAACTTTTTGAACATATACATTTTTTTTTTTTTAAAGACTTAGTCATCTATTTTAGAGACAGGGGAAGAATGTAAGCAGGGAGAAGGGGAAAGGGCAGAGGGAGAGACTCCCCAAGGAGAATACCCACTGAGCACAGAGCCCTGATGAAGGGCTCCATCTCATAACTCATGATATCACAATCTGAGCCAAAATCAAGGATCAGGCGCCCAACTGACTGGGTCACCCAGGTGTCCCTGTATGATACATTTATTATATCTTTTAATGTTGTTGTCTTCTAATTCTACTATCTGTGTCAGTTCTGGGTCAGTTTTGATTGAAGAATTATTCTTTTCATTAAGGAACATATTTTCTTACCTCTTTGCATGCCTGGTAATCTTTCATTATATGCTAGACATTATGAATTTTATTTTGTTGGGTGCTGGGTATGTTCGTATAAATATTCCTTAGTTTTATTCTGGGGTGCATTTAAGTTACTTTGCAATAGTTGGATGTTTTCAAGACTTGGCTGTTATGGTCTATGAGCTGAATGGAGAACAAAGCTCAATCTATGGGTAATTAATGCTTGCTAACGGAGGCAAGATGTTCTGGAGTGCTCCATCTAAAGCCTTGTGAACTGTAAATTTTTCCAATTTGCCTGGTAAGAATAGGCATTATTCTTGGTCCCATGTGAGTGTCAAGCACTTGTTCCCTCTAATTCTCTGAAATTGTTCTTTCCCCAGCTTTGTGTAGTTATTTCACTAGCATTCACCGCATAATTGAGGGGAACCCTCTGTGGATACCCAGGGATCTCTTTCTTTGAAACTTCTCTTTAGTATGCTGTCCTGTGAACTCTAGCCACACTGGTCTCCCTGATTCTTAGTACCCTTTGCAGGGCTCTGCCTAGGTTCTCCTTTCTTGTGCTACAGCCTAGAAATGCGATAAAATAAGCTGACACAATTTTAAGACTTACTTTGTCTGCTTCCCTTTCTCTAAGAATCATTGTCTTTTATTGTCTGATATCACATATCTTAAAAACCCATTTCATATATTTTATGTGTTGTTTTTTAGGTGGGCAGATAAATCTCATCGATTACTACTCTATTTTGTCTGGAAGTAGAAGTGTCACATTTGTATAAAATTTTATTTGTTAGCTGTTCTGAATTTTAAAACAGAGGAAATGGACATTTCCCTCTAAAAGTATGAATGGAAGTTAGTCTAAAGTTAGGTATACAGGTTTTGATAAGATTTTTTTTTTCCCTCTGATTATAGTTTGGTAGCTTTCCACAGGAAAAAATATCCTACCTTCACATCTAAAATATACTTAGGGAATAAGAAAATTATCTTACATAACTTCTATCTACTAAATAAGTTGAAATTCTCCAAAATTAATGTGTTTTATTAAAATAGATAAATTTTTATAAGGAAAAGTTCGGAAGGAACTCAAACACCTGGAAACTAAAGACCACCTTGCTTAAGAATGCTTGGATCAACCAGGAGATCAAAGAAGAACTTAAACAATTCATGGAAACCAATGAGAATGAAGACACTTCGGTCCAAAACCTATGGGATACAGCAAAGGCAGTCGTAAGGGGGAAATACATAGCCATCCAAGCCTCCCTCAAAAAAACTGAAAAATCCAGAATACACCAGCTGTCTCTACATCTTAAAGAACTGGAGAATCAACAACAAATCAAACCAACTCCACACATAAGAAGGGAAATAAGATTAGAGCAGAGATCGATGAGGTAAAAACCAGAGATACAGTAGAACGTATCAATGAAACTAGAAGCTGGTTTTTTGAAAGAATCAATAAGATCAATAAACCATTGGCCACACTAATCCAAAAGAAAAGAGAGAAAGCCCAAATTCATAAAATTATGAATGAAAACGGAGAGATCACCAAGGAAGTAGAAACAATCATCAGAAGTTATTATCAACAGTTATATGCCAATAAGCTAAGCAACCTAGATGAAATGGAGGCATTCCTGAAAAACTATAAACTCCCAAAGTTGAACCAGGAAGAAACTGACAACCTGAATAGACCGATATCTAGTAACGAGATTGAAGCAGTGATCAAAAACCTCCCAAAAAAACAAGAGCTCAGGACCTGACGGATTCCCTGGGGAATTCTGCCACGCTTTCATTCTTTTTTTTTTTTTTTTAAAGATTTTATTTATTTATTTGACAGAGAGAGATCACAAGTAGGCAGAGAGGCAGGCAGAGAGAGAGAGAGGAGGAAGCAGGCTCCCTGCCGAGCAGAGAGCCTGATGTAGGACTCGATCCCAGGACCCTGAGATCATGACCTGAGCCGAAGGCAGCGGCTTAACCCACTGAGCCACCCAGGCGCCCCTCTGCCATGCTTTCAAAGAAGAAATAACACCTATTCTCCTGAAGTTGTTTCAAAAAATTGAAGCAGAAGGAAAACTTCCAGACTCTTTCTATGAAGCCAGCATTACCCTGATCCCCAAACCAGGCAAAGACCCTACCAAAAAGGAGAATTTCAGACCAATATCACTGATGAATATGGATGCTAATATTCTCAGCAAGATCCTAGCCAACAGGATCCAACAGCACATTAAAAAATTATCCACCATGACCAGGTGGGATTCATCCCTCGGTTACAAGGATGGTTCAACATTCGCAAATCAACCAATGTGATAGAACAAATCATTAAGAGAAGAGAGAAGAACCACATGGTCCTCTCAATTGATGCCGAAAAAGCATTTGACAAAATCCAGCTTCTGTTCCTGATTAACATGCTTCAAAGTATAGGGATAGAGGGAACATTCCTGAACTTCATCAAATCTATCTATGAAAGACCCACAGGAAATATCATCCCCAATGGGAAAAAGCTCGCAGCCTTCCCTTTGAGATCAGGACACGACAAGGATGCCCACTCTCACCACTCCTGTTCAACATAGTATTAGAAGTCTTAGCAACAGCAATCAGACAACAAAGAGAAATAAAAGGTATCCAAATTGGCAATGAAGAAGTCAAACTCTCTCTCTTTGCAGATAACATGATTCTTTATATGAAAACCCAAAATCTCCACCCCCAAACTACTAGAACTCATACAGCAATTCAGCAATGTGGCAGGATACAGAAATCAATGTACAGAAATCAGTGGCTTTCTTATACACTAACAATGAAAATACAGAAAGGGAAATTAGAGAATCGATTCCATTTACTATAGGACCAAGAACCATAAGATACCTGGGAATAAACCTAACCAAAGAGGTAAAGGAACTGTACTCGAGGAACTACAGAACACTCATGAAAGAAACTGAAGAAGACACAAAAAGATGGAAGACCATTCCATGCTCTTGGATTGGAAGAATAAACATTGTTAAAATGTCTATACTGCCCAGAGCAATCTATACTTTTAATGCCATTCTGATCAAAATTCCACTGGTATTTTTCAAAGAGCTGGAGCAAATAATCCTAGAATTTGCATGGAATCAGAAGAGACCCTGAATCGCTGAGGAAATGTTGAAAAACAAAAATAAAACTGGGGGCATCACGTTACCTGATTTCAAGCTTTACTACAAAGCTGTGATCACCAAGACAGCATGGTACTGGCATAAAAATAGACACATAGGTCAGTGGAACAGAGTAGAGAGCCCAGATATAGACCCTCTACTCTATGGTCAATTAATCTTCGACAAAACAGGAAAAAATATACAGTGGAAAAATGACAGTCTCTTCAATAAATGGTGCTGGGAAAACTGGACAGCTATATGTAGAAGAATGAAACTCGACCATTCTCTTACACCGTACACAAAGATAAACTCAAAATGGTTAAAAGACCTCAACATGAGGCAGGAACCCATCAGAATCCTAGAGGAGAACATAGGCAGTAACCTCTTTGATATCAGCCACAGCAACTTCTTTCAAGATATGTCTCCAAAGGCAAAGGAAACAAAAGTGAAGATGAACTTTTGGGACTTCATCAAGATCAAAAGCTTCTGCACAGCAAAGGAAA
The DNA here is from genome assembly GCF_030435805.1 of Mustela lutreola. Taxonomy (NCBI): domain Eukaryota; kingdom Metazoa; phylum Chordata; class Mammalia; order Carnivora; family Mustelidae; genus Mustela; species Mustela lutreola. The sequence continues at coordinate 124,060,371 of NC_081290.1, read as the reverse complement.
CAGTCAACAAAACAAAGAGGCAACCCACAGAATGGGAGAATATATTTGCAAATGACAGTACAGACAAAAGGTTGATATCCAGGATCTATAAAGAACTCCTCAAACACAACACACACAAAACAGACAACATATTAAAAAATGGGCAGAAGATACGAACAGACACTTCTCCAATGAAGACATACGAATGGCTATCAGACACATGAAAAAATGGTCATCATCACTAGCCATCAGGGAGATTCAAATTAAAACCACATTGAGATACCACCTTACACCAGTTAGAATGGCCACAATTAGCAAGAAAGGAAACAACATGTGTTGGAGAGGATCTGGAGAAACGGGAACACTCTTACACTGTTGGTGGGAATACAAGTTGGTGCAGCCACTTTGGAGAACAGTGTGGAGATTCCTCAAGAAATTAAAAATAGAGCTTCCATATGACCCTGCAATTGCACTACTGGGTATTTACCCCAAAGATACAGATGTCGTGAGAAGGGCCATCTGTACCCCAATGTTTATAGCAGCAATGGCCATGGTCACCAAACTGTGGAAAGAACCAAGATGCCCTTCAATGGACGAATGGATAAGGAAGATGTGGTCCATATACACTATGGAGTATTATGCCTCCATCAGAAAGGATGAATACCCAACTTTTGTAGCAACATGGGCGGGACTGGAAGAGATTATGCTGAGTGAAATAAGTCAAGCAGAGAGAGTCAATTATCATATGGTTTCACTTATTTGTGGAGCATAACAAATAGCATGGAGGACAAAGGGAGATAGAGAGAAGGGAGTTGAGGGAAATTGGAAGGGGAGGTCAACCATGAGAGACTATGGACTCTGAAAAACAATCTGAGGGTTTTGAAGGGGCGGGGGGTGGGAGGTTGAGGGAACCAGGTGGTGGGTATTAGAGAAGGCACGGATTGCATGGAGCACTGGGTTTGGTGCAAAAACAAAGAATACTTTTACGCTGAAAAGAAATTAAAAAAAAAATAAAAAAAAAAGATAAATTTTTAATGGAGTGAAACAAAAATAATACAAAGCCAGGAAGGACCGTTAGTATCTCACTCCCCTATAAAGATCAGACATGCACAATGTAAAAATGTCAAAAATTAATACACATGAATTCATCATTACAAAATTCTACAGGATCCAAATACAGACCCATCTTATGTGACTACATAATCAAATAGAAAAAGATAACCTAGGTCTGATGTTGATGAAAACTGATAAAGTTTCTTAACTCACTGTTATCTAGAAAACATTTTCTTCTCACTGACTTAGACCTCATAGCCTACTTAATACTCATACACTCTGACATGTTTTCCTTAGGTTGAGAAATAAATTACCAACCACAAGGGTTAAGATGGAGAATAGAGGTCAAGTTGAGGAACTTCCTCCTCAACTATGCTATGCTACTCTCCACAAAATTCATCATCCTTTATATCACCTGAAACTTCTTCCATCAAATTTCATCAGCTCTCTAAGAGGTGAGGTGAATGCCAAAATTGCTGCTTGATTCAGAGATACAAGGAATGGCAACATCTGAAATCACATGCCTGAAATAAATTACTTCCCTCTCAGTGAATCAGTTTGGCACAGTTCTTTGCCCTTGTGGATTTCTTGCAACTCAAGACGATCCACTGGCTGAGGATCATCACCAGGGCAGGTCAGAGGAGTTTTGTAAGACTAAGTAAGTTTTAGCGATTCCTCAGGGATCAGAAGTAACCAAAAGGACTGTAAAAATAGGAGGTCATTAGGAGAGGTGATGTCAGTCATGGTCATATGCCCAGGGAAAGAGCAATGGCAATATAATGGGGGCCACAAAGTAGAAAAGCAGAGCCTTGACTGGGTATGGCTGTGAGTTTTAAGTCCTTGAAAGAAAAGAGAATGAAACTGGGTAAGAAAAGAATTGGAATCATCAAGGAAAAAGTCCCTAACTACACAACACTGAAATCACAAAGGAAGGCAGAACCAAGTTAGAGTAATATACATAGGATCAGATTTGATAACTGTGAAAACAGAATTTTCATGATGAACTGCTAGAGGGCACAGACATGCTGATCCTAAAACTAAATTACCTGAAGGCATTTGATCTGGGAAAGAAAACTGTTCTCAAAGTTTTCTTTCATGACACAGTTGATGTCCTCTTTAACAAGCAGTATGCACTTCCTTTTAAAGATGATTCATGAGCAGGCCTAGCTTTCTCATAGTAAACTCCTAATTGCCTCTTGCTGCTTTGAAGTACTTGTGTTTGCGGAAGGTCATTTGATATTAATTAAAACTTCAAGACTGATTAAACTGGTTAATTTTGTAGCAGATTTGGTTAGCACCTTTTTCTGAAGGATGCTGATAAATGATAAATGAATTAATCTATGGGCAGCATGAAAGAGCTAACATGTCTCTCTAAAATGTAAATACTTGATTTACAGAAAATGATTGGCTCAGGGGTGGAGAGGTTGTTCTGACTCCACCTCTCAGTCATCCTGGCTGAACCAGGGCCAATACATGCCACATCTAGACTGGGGACTACATGTATGGGATTAATGCTTCATGGAGATGTGCAAACCAGTGACCTGTCTCTGAGTTTAACTTCAGATTACAGGAACTAAACTGCTTAAATATTTTTTAATTGCAAAGACAACCATCAGGAACAACGTAATTGTAATCCAATTATTCTCAAGCTAATTTTAAGGTACCAAATATTTTAGATTTCTCTCAAAGCTTTCAATCAATTACAAACATTTCACTAGGTAGAGTTCCCTAAATGAAAAGACAGGCTAAGACAGAAAAATGTGATGAAAGTTATACATATTTTCCTAAGCAATTAGATGAAGTATCCTTATAATGTACTCTTTTACTTTCTTAAATGTTCAAATTCATATCTTTACATAAATATATTAAAATCATTCAAAATAAAGCTTTGGTTTTTATAAAACCAATAAAGATTGGTTTTAAAGTAGAGGAAAACATCACTGGTATGTTCAAAAGACAAGTCAATGCACAGACTGATTTTCTGTAACTTGCAACATCATATTTTTGGTATTATCTTGCCTAGAAGATAATGGTGGGTTTTGTTCTCAAGTCAATATACTTGGGGGCAACTTAACTGCTCTGACTTCTCAGTTTCCTAAACTTAATTTTTGTCTTTATCCTCCTACCCTATCTACTGTTCTTCTTCTTAAAATAATTTCAGAGTTATCACTATTCAATGCCTTAAGACTCTTTGATGGAAACACTAATGCAATATTAAAACTGTTCATGGCTTGATTTTCTCATATACATGGAGAATGGTTACTAACTAGAAGTACAAAGTCTCATTGACAAAGTCAAAAACTTTCAAGGTGTGAGTCTGCTTGAAATTTTCTTTGCTTTTCCACTCAGGTGTGCCCTATCAAAAAATAAATAAATGAATAATATAAAATTAAATAAAATTAAATTAAAAAAAAAAAAGGAAGTGCCTAGGTAGTTTAGTCAGTTTGGCATTCGACTCTTGGTTTTGGCTTAGGTAGTGATCTCAGGGTTATGAGATCAAGCCCTCTGACTGGCTCCACACTGGGCATGGAGCCTGCTTGGGATTCTCCCTCTGCTCCTCCCCTCACTCTAAAACTTAAAAAATTTTTTTTAAAAACCTTCTAGGTGTGATATAAACTTACGTATTTCTTCCACAACTTGTGGGTCACATTCCTTGTATTCTTCTACTTCTGCCTTTAGCTGTTCCCTTTGGTCTCGAAGTGAAGAGAGCTCTTTTGCTAGCATGGTTCGCTCTTCCTGCATTCAACATAGTTTTATGTAAATTAAGACAAACAAAATGCCATTGTAAGGTTATACATTTTATAAACATTTCATTTTATTTCTCATAACTAATGTGCACTAGGCTTTTAGACAGTATTATACAGACACATACCTATATTCACAGTATAAGAACAAACTCAACTGACATTTTTCTCTGATATCTCAAGCATCTTTCATATATTTTGACTGGATGAATGGGAATTAATATGTAGAATCGACCAGTCATAAATAGACGATTATCATACCACTGATTATCAAATGTTTGGAAAAGATACTGCCTCTTGGGTAGGTTCATAAGATTGTGTCAATATAAGTAATATTTTATGGCAACATCATCATTATGCAATTTTCCTTAAAAGTGTGACAGACAATTTTTCGACCTTTAAGGATGATTAGCCTTTAAAAATATTTAAAGATATCAGAAATAAGAAATTATTGCCTCCTATCATTTTCCTTTAAAGGTAAACCACAATAAAGCTTTTAAAACAACAGGATCCAATAAACACATTTGAAATTTCTAGCCATAGTTCTCACTAACAGGTGGAAGTCACCGTGCCACAGTTTTCAATTCATATGTGTGAACGGTTATGACACAAACTTATAGGATAAGCCTGAAGCAAAGCCAAGCAGAATTCAAGCTGCCTTGATGGAACTTATTTAAGGTTCCTTGCTAGCTTATATTTGGTACTTGTATTTTTTGCCTTTTGCCTTTAACTGTTCTCTTTTGTTCCAAAGTGAAGAAAGGCTCCTTTGCGAGCGTTTGTACAAGGGAATGCAGAGCATTGTATGGAGCAGCATGGGCTGAAGCAGCAGAGTCCAACAGAACTCTACAATGATAGAAATGTTCTAGATCTGTGTTCTCTAATGCAGGAAACATTAGCCACATGGACCTTCTGAGTATATGATATATGGCTATTGTTACTGAAAAACTGAATTTAATTGCATTTATTTCTAATTCAAATGTAAATAGCCACATATGATTACAGTGTATATTGTATTAACATAACTCAGAAGAGATTTAAAAGTAATTACAATATAAGATGGCTATTTGCCATCCACACCCAAAATTATACATGCTCCACTATGAAAATTGAGCAAAATGGTGAAGAATCTGTGTGAAGGCAATAACTCTCTAGACACTCTTAACTAGGAACACCTCAGACTGTTACTAGCACTGAGATCTGTGCCACATTACTTTAATTTTTTGTGCCTTTAGTTTCTTGAATTAAAAATGGAGATAGTAATAGTGGGTACCTCCTTGCACTATTGGCAGGATTCAATGAATATAAAACGCACTGGGATATACTTGCTTGGCTCACAGTAAGCAGATTATGTATGTTAGCTATTTCTCCTTCATTGACAGCAGCATCATCATGACCATGAATAATGCCTAGTAAATGGGGGCTAGATGTTTCTGAGAGATCCTGATTGGTGTGCTCAGGATGAACACGAGAGTTCATCTTTCTCAGGAGCCTTTCTAAACTGTTGTACTCCTCCAAGCCCTGCAGCATCCATAAGGATTTTTCCCAGGTGCAATGGAGCCAGGGGACTGGGTAACACTCAACAGACAACTTTTGGGCATGGATATTAGCTGAAGGTGCATCTATAATTTATGGCCAACGTTAAGGAAGAAAAAAAGAATCAAATAAAGAAAGAGTATTTGCTACGGTCCGTTAAAGATAACAGCTTCAGGTTATGCCCAGAACTTACCTTTTCTTAAAAATTCTTCAAAAATTACCACTCTCTAATTCTTATCTGTGACTGCTGATTATTCACATAAAAGAAGTTATGTGAAATTATTTTGAAAAGCCACGATAAGCCTATGGTGTATTCTTTTCTACATTGTGACTGTTTTTGAGTCTTTCACAATTAAGTGGTACAAATAGAGGCCTAGATGGAATGTTTAGTGGTGCATTTAGATCTTCAACATTTTTTCAGGTCATAAATCCATACTGGAGATTAATGAGGAAATTAGAATGGAAAGTGATTTTTAAAAACCCCTAACATAACACTTCAGAGAACATTATACTTTGTGAAATAAATAATGTCAATATTCACTTAAATAATTTAGAAATGTTACAAAGCCCCAAAGATAATAAATTGATAGTTTTCAATTTGTTCTATGCCAAAGACTTAAAAAGCATGACTCTTAAAATTTTACATAAACATTTATAAAGGGCTTACTTTGTGCCAGGTACTCTTCTGAGTGCTTTGCAAATATTTGCTAGTTTAATCCACACAGTAACCTAATGAGGTAGATTTTATCCCTTATTTTACAGCTGGGATAATTAAGAACAGAGAATTTAGGAGACTTTCAAACCCAGGCTGTCTAGCTCCAGGGTTTATGCTTCTATGCTATGCTGCCATATACAATATAGTACAATAATAAAAAATAAACCTAGATTACAATTAGTGAATCCTACCAGGTCCAATGTTCATGTCCTTTGCTGTACTCATCTCTCTTCTGGTAGGAATGGTACACTCCTCACAGGAAGCTCTAAATTCTTACTCTTCTATTTTTTTTTTTAAGATTTTATTTATTTACTATTTTTTAAAAAGATTTTATTTATTTATTTGACAGAGAGAGAAAGATCACAAGTAGGCAGAGAGGCAGGCAGAGAGAGAGGGGGGGGAAGCAGGCTCCCCACTTAGCAGAGAGCCCGATGTGGGACTTGATCCCAGGACACCAAGATCATGACCTGAGCCGAAGGCAGAGGCTTAACCCACTGAGCCACCCAGGCGCCAGTTACTCTTCTATTTAGAATTGACACTATTAAAGACTCTAAAGACAAACTTACTGTTTCATGTCGGCCAATTTTAGCTTTCTCAATGCTTTTCTGTAGATTTGTGTGCTTCTGGTTTCCCTCAGATACCTGGAGAATTAAAATAAAATGGCTTTCTAAGATAAACTTGCTTAATATGAAGTTTATGAGTCAAGAAGTCAAAATGAGATTTTGACTTTTTAGCCCAAGGCAGTGTAACAGACAAGTGAACACTACAATGGGAACTAACTTGACTTGTAACAAACAAGTCAAGACTACAATGGAAACTAACTTCCCTAATTTGAAGAAAACCAAGTACCATGAATCATTAGGGCAGAATGGAAAAAAAAAGTTCAAAAACGTTTCCTCTCATCCCATCAGATTTATCTGCTGCAATCTTTATTTATTTACCTGCAATCTTTATCAAGTCCCCTAATTCCATGCCAAGTAACTTGAGGTATATTATGTAGTTAGAAATTGAATTTGAAAACTAAAAAAAAAATGTTTTATATGAATTCTTTCTTCAAATTTCATTTCAGTTCTGCCTAAGTCTTTTGAGAACATCTTAGACTGTTTCTTATAGGCTTGTAGTATTATGGCCTGTTTCACTAACATAGAGTTGAAAATAAGACATCACTTATTATTCTTAAATCAGGTACATTATGAGGAATTACATACATGATATACTAAATTCTTAAAGAAGAAAAAAATATATGAGCCTGTTGCTGATTTTAGGCATGTTTTACATACTTTAAAAGTGATCAGTTCAAGTATTGTACTAAGCCTAGAAAATAGTAAATTTTATGTAGAAATGGATCAAATAAAACCAGCATAAAGAGACCATAAATACAGGATATTCATTAGCATGTGGCTGAGCCCACACCAAATAGGACTGGTTAATTTCAGAACATCAGTCCCCATGCTTCTCAATTTTATTAATCTCACCTGGGCCCATGACTAGATAAATAACCACAGGATTTTCCCAGTATTAAATTCTCCACCACATCTTTTGCTAGTTGGAAATTTCAGACTCATATGATTGGGTAAGAACCTCCTTAGAACATAATTTACTTCTTACTCACTCTTGAGTTACAAACATTTGGAAAATAATAATTGGATGAACGATTTCTCTAAGTTGATTATAAGAAGCTGACCTTTTATAATATGACCTAGTTATGTGTATAGGGTAAATAATACTATGTGTCATAGATTAAAAAATCACAAACAATATCTTCAAAAAGTTAGCTTTACCCTGGCTTTAGGAAATCTTCCATTACTCAATTTGTATAAAGGAAACGCTGTCAACTTTCCTTTAATTGTTCTCTAGTCACTGATTCTAATCCATACCATGAATAAGATCCATCTGTGATGCCAAGAAGACAACACCACCAAACCAGTTATACCTCTTCTGAGGGTAACTACCTTCCTAATAATTAAAAAAAAAAAAAAAATCTGCTATACATTTAGGAGTCAAAATAAAGCTTTAAAGTCCTAAATTTAACAAGGAGATCTGGTTTTTTAAAACAACAGTTCTCATTTATAAAATAACACCATGTTTAAAACGTTAATAATCTGTCCTGCAGGACTCACCTGAAATAATTAATAAATTCATGTGATTTTTTTTTAAGATTTTGTTTATTTATTTGACAGAGATCACAAATAGGCAGAGAGGCAGGCAGAGAGAGAGGGGAGCAAGCAGGTTCCCTGCTGAGCAGAGAGCCCATGTGGGGCTCGATCCCAGGACCCTGAGATCATGACCTGAGCCGAAAGCAAAGGCTTAACCCACTGAGCTACCCAGGCGCCCCTTCATGTGACATTTAAATTCAGGAATAGAGAATCATACAGTGAAAAAAATACATTAACCTATTGCCATAACATATTTCCATTAAAAGTGCTCTTAAAATATTCTGATAGGTAGATGTTATCCAGGTAGTTAATAATTACAAAAATAAGCCAATAATTAATGGATATATATCTTAGTTATATTAATGAAGTATCTTCCAGGTACTGTATGTCTGCTTATAATTATTTATAACTCAAAAACATTTGAAAGAGAGCTAATTCAGTAATTCCTTAACTCTGAAAATATTATCTGCTTTAAATGTGATCTCACGGTTTGTCATTTTAAGTATGTCAGTAATGGAGGAGAGACCAACTTAGATGATGTTATCAAATGAGAAGCTTCTGCTAACCCTCCTAAGTACTGAAGCAACTTGGTTCAGCTCCATAGTGAAGGATTCTTGGTGCTCTGTTCTTAAAATCTCAGCTACCAGAAACAGTGAAACCAACTCTTGCAAGGTAGCCCTGGCTAACAGCTTTTCATCTACACATCTCTTAGAAGCAATACCACTAGAGTTTTTTTTTTTAATATTTTATTTATTTATTTGAGAGGTAGATAGCGACAATGAAAGAGAGAGAGCATGAGAGGAGAGGTCAGCGGGAGAGGCAGACTTCCTGCTGAGCAGGGAGCCCGATGTGGGACTCGAATCCAGGACTCCAGGATCATGACCTGAGCTGAAGGCAGTCGCTTAACCAACTGAGCCACCCAGGTGCCCCACCACTAGAGTTCTTAACAGGTACCTGGAATTCAACCAAACCCAGGCTTTCAAGGGATAAACACTGAAATTTGTAGCCACTGTGCAGATATTATCTAAACCAGTCCTCAAACTTTAGCATATATCAGAATCCCCTGAAGGGCTTGTTAAAACACAGGTTCCTGGGCTACACCTCCCAGTTTCTGAACAGTATTCTGGAGTAGAACCTAGTAATCCGTATTCTAATGTGCTCACAGGTGATGGGTGATGCCGATGCTTTGCATTCTTGGGCACCACGATTTTGAGAACTACTGACCTTAACAAAAACCTGTTTTGTTACAATAACGAACCCAACTACAAATACACAAGATATTAGTATATGGGAGAATATTTTCTAGTTCAGCAAAAATGAATTACTGCTAAGTACTGTAGCCTGAACTAGAAACAAACAAAATATTTTAGTAATTCTCCCACTAAAAGAAATATAAAAGTTTGCATTTACAAATAGAGAAAAACAAGTGATGTTTAGTTTGTCCAGAACGTTATTTACCATAAAATTCCTTTGAAGAACTTTCTATATACATTTTCATTAATAAAAAAAGAGCCAACTATATGCTATACCAAACCCATTACAACCCTCACTAAATAATTTGGTAAAACCCAGTGATTCAGAACAATAATAGCAACAAAAAAATGTCATGATTAGCAAGAAGAGGATTTCATCTCTAGATTTGAGGATCTGATACAATGCCTCTCTTTAATGCTTTCCAGACCACCTATACAGACACTCAGGGTTAAGAAACATAATGCCAATGTTTTCTAAAGGGCTAATTCACTGCCTGGAGGAACTGCCTGTTCATAAGAACAGAAAGACTGATTCAAGCTGTCTGCACTGGAATTCTCATTTGCTCCTTTTAATAAATAAAAAAATTTCAAAGCACTGCAGAGGAATATAGAAGTTCTCATAGGTGGGAAAGAATGTCAGGCAACAGGGAATGTGGAAAAGAGATAACAGCAAGAGAAACCAGATGAGTCTACTGCTTTATCAAAATTCACATACAGTTATATAGGGAAAAATAAGTTCTATGTCTTGTTCCTCCTTAAAAAAAAAGCAGTATCGTTTATTTTGGTATTTTATATATTTAAAAAATCTTGTTAGAGTATCTACAACTTTAAAATTCACTTTTTAAGGTGATATTTCATTTAGGCATCAATCATAAGGAAACTATGGATAGTAAAGACATTTATATATAATGAAAATTGCCTTATAAATTGCCTTTATATATAAAAAAATATAGCCTTTATATGTATAAAAATTGCCTCTCTATATATGTAAGTTCCCTTTATATATATAAAGATGAAATTGCCACAATAGAGAAATCTTAAATCAATATTTCATGGTATGAATGTGTCACGATTATGTAGCTAAAGGAAATGTTATGGAAGAATTTTTAATGACACTCTGAAAATAGAATAGAGTTTTTAAAAAGGTGGAAACAAAACCATCAATACATTTCAGAGTCTATGACAAAAAAAACTGCAATAAAATGCACAAAATTTTAAAAATGATTACCTCTATCGTGGAACATAATTTCAAACTTTCTATATAATAAGCAAACATCATTATTATTTAAAAATTTTTCCCATTATAAGCAATATTTGAATATTCTCAAGAAATGAGTAATTTTTATTTTAAAAGACTCAGTGCAGAAGAATTTAAAAGTGTCTTTTTACTCCCACTTTTGCACCATCCCCAGAATCCCCTCTTTACAGGGGCATCCTGTAAAGTCTAAAGGGCATCCTTCTTTTCCCATTCCTCTGCTTTATTTTCAGATATAGGTCAATATAAAGAATATCTCAAACACATACAGGTTTATCTTTCGTTATGTTCTGTAACTTGTTATTTTTATCGAAACTTCCGTGTCAACATACATACATAGGTCTACTTAATTTTTTAAAAATCTTATTTATTTATTTATTTGAGAGAGAGTGAGGGCATGCACAAGCAGGGGGTAGAGGGTGGGTGGGGCAGAGGGACAAGCAGAACCCCCGCTGAACACAGAGCCCAATGAGGAGTTCCATCCCAGGACCCCAAGATCATGACCCCTTCCAAAGTCAGACGCTTAACCAACTGAGCTGCCCAGGCACCCTAGTTTTTTTTTTTTTTTTTAAGATTTATTTTAGAGACAGCCTGTGCACACAAGTGGCGGGGGTGGAGGGGCAGCAGAGGGAGAAAGAGAGACTCTCAAACCAAGTACCCACTGAATGCAGATCCTGACTCAGGGCCCAATCCTTCCACCCTAAGATCATGACCTGAGCTGAAATCCAGAGTCAAATGCTTAACTGACTGTGCCACCCTAGTGTTCCTAATTTTTTTTTTAAATAGATTTTATCAGAGTACTTCTAGATGCTGGATGGAAGGCACAGAGAGTTTTCCAAGTAACCCCTGCCCCCACAGACACAAGTACCAGATTTATTTTCATTTTCAAATGAAACCCCCGCCTCCAAAGTGATCCACTGAACCTACATTGACACATTATTATCACCCAAAGTCCATGTACATTAAGGTTCACTTTTTGTGTTGTACATGCTATGGTTGTGACAGATGCATAATGGTATGTATTCATCGGTATGGTACATACAGAGTATTTTGCCCTTAACATCTTCTGTGCTCTGCATATTTATCCCTGACTCCTGCCAAGCTCTGGCAACCAATGATCCTTTTCACGTCTATATAGTTTTGTCTTTCCAGAATGCCATATAGTTGGATTCACACATTATGTAATCTTTTTAGACAGGCTTCTTTCATTCAGTATGAATTTAATTTAGTATGAATGCATAAATATGCACTTATGCTCCTCCATGTTTCTTCATGTCTTGATACCTCATTTCTTTAAATCACTGAATAACAGTCCATTGTCCGAATGTATCATAGCTTATTTATGCATTTACCTACTGAATGACACCATGGTCACTTTTGAATTTAGGCAATTATGAATAAAGCTACTATAAAATTGACATGCACATGAGTTTTCCACTCATTTGGGTTAATCTCAAAGAGTGCAACTGTTGGATCATAAGAGTCTGTTCAGTTTTATAATCAGCTGCCAAATTCTCCTTCAAAGTGGCTGTACCACTTTGCATTCCTAAGAGCCGTGAATGAGAATTCCTATTGTTCCACATCCTCACTAGTAGTTGGTGGTAGGTTCTTTCTTTCTCTAGTGTCTACATACTATTACTTTATTATTCTCTTGTCAATAGCTATTTTATTAATGTCTCATTTTCCATTATGGCAAGGCTCCAACACTCCCACCATTTGACATAAACCTCTGTGCACATGTGCAAGTCTTTCTCTGAGGTATAGTATAAGCAAAATTGCTGGCTCAAGACACAAACATGTAACTTTCTGTTAGCACTTTTTATTGTGGAAAATTCACATTCAACTTAAACATCTTAACCATTTTAAGTGTATAATTCAGCAGTAGAAGTACATTCACAATGTTGAGCAATCATCACTGTTACCCACGTTCAGAATTTTTCATCACCCCAAACAGAAACTTTATACCCATTAAAGAATAACTCTCCATTCTCTTTTCCATGCAGCCCTTTGTGATCTCACTTTACCTTCTGTCTCTGTGAATTTGCCCATTCTAAGTACATCATTTAAGTGGATCATGTAATTTTTGTCCTTTTGTGTCTGACTTACTTCACTTAGCAAAATGTATTCAAGTTTCATCCATGCTGAAACACATGTCAGAATTCCATTCCTTTTTAAGGCTGAATAATATTTCATTTTATGTATGTATCACATTTTGTTTATCCATTCATCTGTTGATGGACTTTTGGATTATTTCTACCTTTTGGCTATTGAGAATAATGCTGCTATGGACACTGGCATACAAGTATCTGAGTCCCTTCCTTGCTTTCAGTTCTTTTGGGCATGTGCTTCAGAGCGGTATTGCTGGATTATATGGTTAACTCCAAGCTTTAATTTTTGAGAAAATATTAGACTGTTTTCCGCAATAGCTTCACAATTTTACATTCCCACCAGCAGTGCACAAGGTTTCAGTTTCTTCAACATTTGTTATCTATAATTTTTTCTTACATAACATATGTGAAGTAAGTGTTTAACTTTGAATTTAGTCATTTTGCCCTTCACTGGTAGTATATAACAAGCTTACTCCCTGCAGTTTTCCCCAAAGTGGTTACTGGTAGTTTAAAAGATTGATAATCTGATGCCTGAAAATGATATTCCATTATTGTTTTAATTGCATGTCTTTGATTATCAAGATTTAGCATCTTTTCATCTATCTACTGATCATATGTATTTTTTCAATGACTTAATACCCTTTGACCATTATTTTATTGCATTGTTTACCCTTTTTTGGGGGAAAAGATTTTATTTATTTATTTGATAGAGGGTGAGAGAGAGAGCATAAGCAAGGGGAGTGGGAGAGGGAGAAGCAGACTCCCTGCTGGGCAGGGAGACAGATACGGGGCTCAAACCCAGCACCCCGGGATCATGACCTGAGCCAAAGGCAGATGCTTAACTGATTGAGCCACCCAGGCACCCCAGTTTATCCTTTCCTTAAATATTTTTAGAAACTGTGATAGATGGTAATCACTTGGTTATATATGTTTGACTTTTAATGTCTTTCAATGTATAAGTTTTAATTTTTTTGGGCAAATCATCTATCTTTTGGCTTTCAGATACAATGTCTTGCACAGAAAAGCCTCTCAATCTAATACTGCACAAATAGTTTCCTTCTATTATTTGTATTCTTTTGATCTTTCACTTTGTAAAAGGCCTCTGGTTTATTTTGGAAATGATGTGAGCCAGGGTTCTAAATTCAATTCATTTTGATGGATATCCAATTATCCCTATAACTCATTTACTAGTCTGTCCTTTCTCTACTGAATCGATAAAGATGTACAGAATCTTTGTCATAAACTAAACAAGCATGCATAACCCTGTTTACAGTTTCTCTTCACTGCTCTACTTATGTTTGTCTATTCTTACACAAGTAGCAAGTTTTAATTACTATGGCAATATATATATTTTTTAAAGATTATTTATTTATTTACTTGTCAGAGAAAGAGAGAGAGAGAGCATAAGCAGAGGGATGGGCAGAGGTAGAGGTAGAGGGAGAAGCAGACTTCCTGCGAAGCCAAGAGCCTGACAGGCTCTATCCCAGGACCATAGGATCATGACCTGAGCCGAAGGCAGACACTTAACTGACTGAGCCATCCAGGCATCCGTCACCTCACTGTTCTTTAATACTTACTTGTTTCTTCCTACAATTTCTCTACCACATGAACTTGAGTATCATCCATAATAATCTAATAAGATTTTGATTATCACATTAGCTATATAGACATAAATAGACATTTTTGCAGTTTTCTCATTTGTGAATTTATTGCTCCATTTTTTAAAGACCCTTTCACGTCCTTCAGTAGAGTTTTGTAGTTTTCTTCATGTATGTCTTGACCATTACTTTTTAGATTTTAATATTGTTTTGGGTGCTACTGAGGGAAGCCAATGACCTCTTGTCTAAGTCTATCACTGTATGGAATGTTCTTTGTAACAGTAGTTGATCTCAAGTGTTACTAAATCTGAATAAAGTCAGTCTTTTTTTAATGGTTATGGGAAAAAACTCTCTCCTGCCATCTGGATTGTAAACTCCAAAGCTACAAGGAAGCAAACAGCCCAGATCACTATTGGCAGCCATTTCACAACAGTCTAGAAAGCCAACTTTAGGACGTATCACACAAAAGGCAAAGCTAATATAAATGCAAAGAAACAGAGTCACAATCTTGATTAAACAATGCCTAAAGTATGTTCTACTTTTGAAAAAATTTAATTTAAATGCGTCACTAAGTCAATTCTACCTTTATCATTCATGCCAAGTAAATTTAAGTGTTCTGCCATTACCATGGTAAACATCTTAACTATTACAACAGATAAAGCTTTAATAATAGTCTATTTCATTTACTACTGGCTAGCAATGAATGCTGTGAATTATTTTTGAAGATAACAGATTTAAAACATTCTTATTCCTCTATATTGGGTTATAGAACTAAGTCTCAAAGAGTAAGAGTAGGTGGAATAAAGTGACATATGCCAGGAAGGTTCTTCATTCAATAAGCTTTTATAAAGTGCCCACTATATACAGTTTTAATAATATGAGCTTGAATCTTTTCACTAAATTGATATAGTAACGAATAACTCAAGGCATGTAGTGAGCACTGACTGTTGAGTATTTTTGAATTTTTTCCTTATGCAATAAGATAGTTGCTCATTAAAAAAAAAACAAAAAAAAAAAACCAACAACACCACTCTGTGAAGCTAGCAAATCAGTACTCCACTTAAAAGGGAGATCACATTTCCAGCAATCCAAACTGTGCAGCACACTAAATAACCTGGAAATGAGAAAAGTATACCAGAAATCTTAAATAATGGACTTAGGAACTAATAATGAGGATCCCATTAAGAAAGCAACACAGGGGCGCCTGGGTGGTTCAGTGGGTTAAAGCCTCTGCCTTTGGCTCAGGTCATGATCCCAGGGTCCTGGGATCAAGCCCCGCATCAGGCTCTCTGCTCAGCGGGGAGCCTGCTTCCTCCTCTCTCTCTGCCTGCCTCTCTGCCTACTTGTGATCTCTGTGTCAAATAAATAAATAAAAAAAATCTTAAAAAAAATAAAATAAAAGAAAGCAACATAAAGGGAAAATGAAGCCACTTGATAAGCACATACTTGAGAACCCAAGGAACTCAAACTCACACACAATATACCTGCTGAAGATGAGATCACGACAATCAAAATTACAATGTGAGGAAATGAACTATGAGTCAGAGGAGTGCACAACAAACAGGAAATAAGCATTCTTTCAATTAGGAGTATTAGGAGTACGTATGTTCAATAAGACTAAGTAATAAGAGGAGAATTGAAAACTAAAGAAATTACAAGAAGGAAAAAGCAAGAAGATTCGGAAATGAACTACTTGAAGCTGAACTATCTGAAAATGAACTATTTTTGATTTCTAGGAAGTGATAAAAAATTAAAAAGTAGTTAAAAGATGTGGAAGATAAAAACAAGTCCAACAGAAGCCTTATATAGTATAGTGAAAACAGACTTAGAAGTTGTAACTACAGTCAGAATCCAATTAAAAGTCCCTCAGAGGCGCCTGGGTGGCTCAGTGGGTTGAGGCCTCTGCCTTCAGCTCAGGTCATGGTCTCAGGGTCCTGGGATCGAGCCCCACATCGGGCACTCTGCTCAGCAGGAAGCCTGCTTCCGCCCCCCCCCCACCCCGCCTGCCTTTCTGCCTACTTGTGATCTCTGTCAAATAAATAAAATCTTTAAAAAAAAAAAAAAAGTCCCTCAGGGCGCCTGGGTGGCTCAGTGGGTTAAGCCGCTGCCTTCGGCTCAGGTCATGATCTCAGGGTCCTGGGATCGAGTCCCGCATCGGGCTCTCTGCTCAGCAGGGAGCCTGCTTCCCTCTCTCTCTGCCTGCCTCTCCATCTACTTGTGATTTCTCTCTGTCAAATAAATAAATAAAATCTTTAAAAAAAAAAAAAAGTCCCTCAGATATTTTGAAAGCCAAAAACATGAAAAATCCAACTGACGAAGTGAAGCAGGTTAGATACAAAATTACAGAGAATTAGACTCTTCAGACATGAGAACTGGGTTCTAATATGATAAACTCAGAGATAAGTGGTATGCAGCAGAGGTTACTGTCTACCAACATCCTCTCTTCCTTGTAAGAGGACCCCAGTGAATAGTGAAAATAAATGCAAATTAGTACGTCTGTCAGTGGGGTGAGCAAGAATATCTCCTAGATAGGAAACCTCTATTAAGAAACTCATCTGTTTGAGAAGGAAACCCAAAATCCACTTGGAAGGGCAAGCCTAAAATTATTTGGAATAGACATACTTGTTTCTTCAATAGATGAGTTTTTTTTTTTTTTTTTAATCAAGGAGAGACTTAGAATTAGGTATAGAGATTTGGGGGTGCCTGGGTGGCTCTGTCATTAAGTGTCCGCCTTCAGCTTGGGTCATGATCCCAGGGTCCTGTGTTCGAGCCCCACATCAGGCTCTCTGCTTAGTGGGAATCCTGTTTCTTCCTCTCCCACTCCCCCTGCTTGTGTTCCCTTTCTCTCTCTCTCTCTGTCAAATGAATAAATCTTTAAAAAAAAATAAAGATGAGACTTGTATTAATATTTTTGTATTAAAAAAACCTCTACGCATATTTTGCACTGTACTCATGGGGTAAAGTCATAAAAGCAACTTAATTCTGCCCCCAAATGCCATTTTAAAAACAGCTCAATGTGGGAAGTACTTCTCTGCCACTGGATGAGGAGGTAGGAGTCCATGACTTCCCTGATGACTCTTACTATCTACAGTGATTTTAAGTTGTGAAGCAAAGCCTTGAATCTGAAATTACACTAACAAAATAATACTTTCAATCTTGATTTAAAGGTAAGATTTCCCTTTTCAGCCACAGCTGGCTGCCAGTGGGTCTTTTGCTAGAAGAAGGACAACGTCCTCCTCTCTTTCCTAGACTAGAGTTTCTGTTCTCCCTCCAGTCCACTGCCTGGAGAAGGGGAAAGAAAAAAGGTAAAGGTATAGAAAATAGCACAGACTAGGTACTGTTGCTAAGATGTCTCAGTACTCTCTGGGCTTGACAGATGTTTAAGCTAAACTCTTGCAAAGCTACACTCCTGGGTTCTTTGTAAGTTTCCCCTTTGCGTCCTCCTAATCATAATCCCCACAATGCAGAAGGTACATTCCTCTGAGGGCTACACAACAGTCCACTGGCTCACCGTCTCCCTTCTCTAGCTTGCCCCTCATTCCCTGCCAGTCTGATTTTTCAGAAGTTCGTTCCACACAGACTTTATGCTAGGTTCTATAGTGCTCTGTGGGTGGAATTGAATGTAGCTCCAGTGCCTCTTGCTCTCTCACTTTTGACTATGGCTCACATGTTGCCCATGGAGACCCTTATACCCAACACACTCCAGGATTGCTGGCCAATTCCTTACTTTCATGTAATAATTGACAGAATCAAACAATACATAGATGGTAAAATCAGCAAAATTATTTTTACATAAGGAATTGGCTATTTTCGTACAGTCTTTCAAGAGCACTGGGAAATAATATGCCCAAATTTTACTCTCACCATTTCTGAATACTTACAAGAATTAAGATTGTCCACTATTAAAATTGTTAATAAAAATATTGCTGAAATGTTATTTAGAATGTTTTTGATCCAATAACTTACTCAGTTTCTTTAAGTGATTTAGTTTCATTAGAAGCTACCAATCTAAAATACAACAAATTACTTGCTAAGAAGCATCAGTTAAAGAGTTTAAGCTCAAAGTACTATTTAATTTAAATACAGACTTTAAATGTAAAACTTCAAATTTCTATTTAAGTCATGTTAAAGATTTACTTTTTTGTTTTAAAAAAAGATTTTATTTATTTATTTGACAGAGAGAGAGACAGTGAGAGAGGGAACACAAGCAGGGGGAGTGGGAGAGGGAGAAGCAGGATTCCTACCAAGCAGAGAGCCTGATGTGGGGCTTATCCCAGGACCCCGGGATCATAACCTGACCCGAAGGCAGATGCTTAACAGACTGAGCCACCCAGGTGCCCCAGTCATGTTATAATAAACTCCACATTAAATTTACAAAGCCAAAGAACAAGTCATAAAGAGACAACAGTGTTGAGAAAGTGATTAGAGGACCTGCTCATAAAAGGCTTTCATCTTTTCAAGAAAATAAAGTCCATTCTTCTTTTTCTACTTCTGCCTCTTATGGTAGAAAAGTTTCACAAGGACTTGGATTTCAAGGGATTAAAAAGGTAACCTAATAGTTTCTCTTCCATAGCCAAAATAGCTTTAGCAGAATAAAGGGAACCCAACACATTCAGATGGTGAACTAAAGAGTCAAGAATAATCAACCAAACTAAGATTTACAGCAAGTTTAAGTGTTAGAAATTATTGAAAGGTGAGATAGATGTAAGTTTTAAAAATATAATAATTAGGGGTGCCTGGGTAGCTCAGTTAGTTGAGTGTTGAATTCTTGGTTTCAGCTGAGATTATGATCTCAGGGTCCTTGGATCAAGTCCCATGTCAGGTTATGTGCTCAGTGTGGAGTCTGCTTGAGATTCTCTCCCACTGACCACCTCCATCCCCTGCTTTTGCACTCGCTCACTCTCTTTCTAATAAATAAATAAAATCTTTAAAAAAAAAGGTAATAATTAACAAAATTTAAAATTGAGGTTGTTTTGCATCTAATCTAAACCAACACTTACAATAAGTACAAATACTAGGGAGCGTGACCAAAGCCCTATATTTGAATCTGATGAAATACAGTCCTGGAAGTTTGAACCACACCTTTGGTCAAGTAAGAAACATACTTAAACAAAAAACACCTAACTAACAGGGCCATTCTGGTGAAACTTCTAAATAGATAAAGCAGCCACAGAAATTATAAATATTGAAACATTAAAATATATAAAATATTGATGTTTTTATGGGTAAAGCAAGTCAAACTAATTGAAATTTTAGGGCTATCCCAAGAAATTAATACATATATATTCTTCTATCTTGACACTGCCACCACCTGGTGGCATGATATCAAAATTGTAGGCTGAGTTTTTTTGTGGAGTCCATCTCTTCCAGGTTGGCTGATTTGGGGAGAAGATAGTTATGAATGAAGAATGAAGAATGGAGGTCACAAACCTATAACTCACATGAAGCACAGAAGAGTACAGAGAATTCTATAGCTCTAGAGTCAGGCTTTTCAAACATCCAGCATCTAGCTCCAATAACAAAGGAAAATAATTCCTGAAGAAAAGTTTAAAAAGCCTAGTCCAAAGCTACCTACTACTAAAGAAAATATAAATAAATATAAAAGAGAAATCATGAGTCTTATCAAAAATCTCTGAATTCTGAGGAAAAAGTCATGCAAGTTTGACAGCTGTAATATTACCCATTGTAATTATTAGGTTCTTTACCAATAAAAATAACTTAGTTTATATACTCCATCCACTCTGAATTTTTTAGTCACTCAAACTCATCAAACATATATTTATTCTTGATTATCTGAGACAAGGAGAATACGAACATTCAATGTAAAAGACATGACTTCTAAGTGCATATAGATATAATTTTGCAGACCCTCTTAGTTGCCTCTTTTTTAAAAAAAAAAAGATTTTATTTATTTATTTGATGTAGAGAGACAGTGAGAGAGGGAACACAAGCTGCGGGAGTGTGAGAGGGACAAGCAGGCTTCCCTCTTAGCAGGGAGCCCAATGTGGGACTGGAACCCCGGACCCTGGGATCATGACCTGAGCCAAAGGCAGATGCTTAACTAACTGAGCCGCCCAGGTGCCCCTGTTAGTTGCTTCTCTACAGCCCTTCTCTGTAAACAGAACTCCAGCTTTGTTCAGATTGGGGTACTAGTATGCTCAGAGAGAAATGCGGCCCCTCCCAGTCCCTGAGGATGAATTATGATGGCTTACCCTTCCAACATGAGCATGTGACTCAAAGCTGACCGAGGAACATAAAGAAAAGCCTAATTGGGAAAGGGGACATTCTGGGATTTTTTTCCTGGAAAAAAAAAAAGAGATGTACAAGAAGCAAATCCATCTTTCTTTCAGCTTTGAACCCTGTCACAGAAGACATATTAGCTGCAGTAGCTACCTGCATCCAAAAAGGGAAAGCCAAAAAATGGCAGAGCAGCTAGTGATCAATCTGCAGTTAGAGTAACCAATTCTGACAGCCCATCTCCAAACTTCTTATATAAGAACCCATACTATTTAACCCAATTTGGATCTACTTTCCTGTTATTTGTGGCTGAAAATATCCTGATTCATGTTTATAAAAAAAACCATAATGTTGGGCAGCATTTCCCAATGGAACATTAATCCCTCATGACAATGGGTCAGTTAAGGGGTACCTGAGTGGCTCAGTCAGTTAAGCATGACTTTGGCTCATATCATGGTCTGAGGGTCCTGGAACTGAGCCCCATGGCAGGCTCCATGCTTTGTGGGGAGTCGGCTTGTCCCTCTTCCTTGGCCTCTCTCATGCTCATGCTCTCTCTCTCAAATAACTAAATCATCTTAAAAAAAAAATGGGTCAAGTAAGATTCACAATGCATATGCCATCATATTATAGGATCTGAGAGCTCAAATAAACTAGTGTATCTTTATTATAAATCCAGGATCCTCCAATACTTTTCGTTATAGAACTTTCCTTTTAACTAACACCTATTATACATCCATTCCACAGAATTACTTTGGGTAATGATGAGCTAGTGTCCCGCAAATCATAACTCAGGTAAAGTGGTAAAAGAAAGTATGGTAAAAAGTGGTAAAAAGAAAGTGTGGAGTTTAAAATTCATGCTTAATCATACATATACATGATATTTCTGAGGCTAAATCTTCCCCATGATAAATTACTATAATCATGATTACGTAGTGGAAATCATCTTTACTGCTATATGTTGTAGACTGAAAGACAAAGAAAACCTTTAGGCCAAGAAGGAAGGCTCCTAAACCAAGAACACAGTATTAGGGACTGAAACTGAACAGAGCTGTATTGATTTACGCTTTCATTCAACATTTATTATATCTCTTCCTGTCTCAATAATTGCATTAAATGCTAGGGAGAAAGCATGATTAAGATATCTCTGCCCTCAAAGAACGTCTGCTGTGGAAATAAGGCACATAAAGACTTCACTCTATAAAAGGAATATATATAAGATGGTCAAAGCACAAATAAGTTCTAAACTATTGAGGAGGAGGGGATAATACTCAGAAAAGATTCTTAAGGTGGGTCCTAATGGATATATGTCTCTGGTTGCTGTGCAGGTCAGAGTCTGTTAGTTGCACTAGTAAAAAAAAGCCAGCCAGGCACAGCGTGTAAAAACACAAAGATATAAAATGAGTAGCACTTAGGAAGCTATAAACAATTCAGTATAACTGGTCTGTAGGGCTAGCAAAGGGGTAACAGCAGGCTATTAGACTGGCTAGTGGCGGGAACTAGATTACAGAAAGCCTTAAGCCAGTCTGAGGAATCTGGACTTTATTATTCAAGAGTGAGAAAAATCTAAAGGACTTTAAAGATAACAACTATAGCAGATAGGAGAAAGTGAAGACTGGAGACAGAGAGACTGGTGAAGAAAATAATTCCAAAATTTGGGGCCAGAGATAATGAAAATCTAAGCCCAAACAGTGGCAATGGGGCTGGAGACAGAGAGACATTTGAGAGATACCACTGTAGAATCAACTGAGGTTTTAGCATGAGCTGGATAACTACCAAGTTTGGGTATCTAAGAGGACAGTAGTTCCAGGGTCTAGGAGATACAAAATCAAGTTTGGGTAATGAACTGAGCTGTGAACGTATGACTGCAATTTGCCTGTCAGTCATTCAAGGAGAGAGGTCTAGTCAGTAGCTGAACACACAAGTGTGGAGCTCAAAGCAGAGGTATAGGCAGGAGATAAAAACTGGGAAAGAAGAGGTATGCGGGTGGCAATGGAAGTCACAGGAGTAGACAAGATTTCCCAAGAATGCTCAAAGCACGAAGGGAGAGGGACTGAGGAGAGAATGCTGTGGGCCAGCCTAGGGATCCCTAGTTTGTCAAGGAAGTTGCTTGAATTTGAGTTATTTTTCCCTATTTCAAAAATCTTCACAGAAAACCTGTATCCTAAGACAGAAGCCACCTAGGCTAAAGTCCCATGAATGGTAGTCTTAAATGATAGTTCTTCAAAAATGAGACTCGGGTAAAAAGAATATGCAAACTCTTCCTTACAATTAGGGAGACTGAAATAATATGTTAAAGCTTAGATTTATATCAGCTAAATATGTTAGCACTAGTTATTTCACATCAATTTTGTAGAGCTCTTACTGGTGTCACTTAGATCTCTGGTTGAAAAAATGAAAAAAAAAAAAAAAAAAAAAGGAATAGGAATGAAATAATAGTCATGAATCTAAAATAGGGCCTTGATAATAATTTGTAAAACACCAGACTAAGATTATTACAGGAATGAAAATGGGGCAAGTACAAGAAACACTAAACTAACTAAAGGTAACTGACAACAATTGGTAATGGATTACATAAAAGGTAAATAGAACCAAAATTAATCTTCCAATGTGAAGGCACCAGAATTATGGAAGTGACAGACGCCAGGATGATCTCCATTTTTTTTTCTTTTTTTTTTTTTAAGATTTTATTTATTAATTTGACAGAGAGAAATCACAAGTAGACAGAGAGGCAGCCAGAGAGAGAGAGAGAGGGAAGCAGGCTCCCTGCTGAGCAGAGAGCCCGATGCGGGACTCGATCCCAGGACCCTGAGATCATGACCAGAGCCGAAGGCAGCGGCTTAACCCACTGAGCCACTCAGGCGCCCCTGATCTCCATTTTCTACATTCTTAGACATGCTCAGTTAAAAATTGAAGTCTGTAAAGAATTTGAAGTTTCTTTTAGAGCTACAGATTTTACTCAGATATTGGTTATACAGATTAAAACTGTAGTCTAAGGGAATAAGTGTGGAGGAGAAAACATTCTTTAGAATCAATCTTGAAGGACATGAGAGAGAAGAAAACATCAATAAATGATAATAGAGTAGTACTCCCTGCTTATCTGCAGGGGATACAGACCCCTAGTGGACGCCTGAAACTTCAGGTGGTACTGAACCCTGCATATACTGTTTTTCCCTATACATAGATACCTGTGATAAAGCTTAATTAATACATTAGGCACAAGAAGAGATTAACAACAGCAACAATAAAACAATTACAATGTGTTATAATAAAAGTTATGTGAGTGTGATCACTACCCCTCTCAAAAAGTCTTATGGCACCAAGACTCACTCTTCTTTTTGTAATGAAGTGAGATGAGAAAACGTCTGAGTGATGAGATAATGTGATGTGAAGGACACAGACACCGTGACATGGCGTTAGGCTGCTGTGGGCCTCGTGACCACATGTCAGAAAGAGGTTCCTCAGTTTCCGGATACCACGGAGAGCAAAACTGCTGACAAGGGGGGGACCACCATGGAATGGCCAGAGAACTTTTAAT
The DNA here is from genome assembly GCF_030435805.1 of Mustela lutreola. Lineage (NCBI taxonomy): Eukaryota > Metazoa > Chordata > Mammalia > Carnivora > Mustelidae > Mustela > Mustela lutreola. The sequence continues at coordinate 124,036,205 of NC_081290.1, read as the reverse complement.
TATCAAGAGTAAGGAGCTCTACAAGGCAGCCAACCTTGTCAGAACTAGTAGAAGGAAGAAATTATGAGAGAGCAAACCAGCAGAAAGGCACTGAAAGCATTAAGTATTGGCACCAGAAGCAGTGAAATCCAGGAGAAAAAACTGAGGTAGTAGTATAATGAATTAAGAGTTTGCTCCCTCTCTGCTACTATGGAATAGTACCTGATCATTTCTCTTTGGCTGAACATGTTAACATGCAATGCATTTATGGTCTAGTTTCCTTCTGAATCAAAATATGAATTTGCAAGGACATGGTTAGCATGGTGTTACAGGACCGAGCAAGAGCACCAACACTTTTTGAAGGACTGAATGGCTCCCCACTTCTTATGGTAACGGCTTTCCAATTGGGTGGATGGCTTTCCACTGTCTGGCCATTGTCCCCCTTTAACTCCCTAAGGTCCTATCAGTCCATTTCAGTCATTCTACTCTAGTCACACTGGCCTCTTTCATGTTTTGTAAATTTAATGTGTTCATAAGGCCTTTGCACCTGCTGTTTTCGTTGTCTAGATAGGTCTCTCTCTCTGGATATTCCTCCCCAAGATATCATAGGTTAACTCCCTCTCCTTCCAACTTTGCTTTCTCAGTAAGGTCTACTCTGACCACTTGATTTTTAAATCTGCACCCTCTCCCCCAACTCTAGCACTACTCTTTTTTTTTTCATATACCCATCACCTATTCATATAATACACAGTCTGCATGTAATTATGGTAACTATGTTTATTGTTTGATATCTGTCTCCCTTTACTAGAAAATGAGCTCCAAAAAGGCAGGAATCTTTATCTGTTTTACTCACCGACACATGTCCCAAGAGCCCAAAATAGTGCCTGGCGCAGAGCTGAAGCTCAATAAATACTTCTTAGATGAATGAACAAATGAATCATGGGGAGAGACAGAAAGTGAGTCTTCTGGAAGGTGTGGTGAAGCGTTTTCAGCACTGTCTTTGAGGATATATCATATCAAGATATTGAAAAAATTCAGCCCAGGAAGAGAAAGCTGGTAAGGAGGAAGCCAACAGAAAGCATACAGACTCACCATAGCTATGCTTGAGCACAGATGGCCTTGGTGAAGAAAGAAGGGATGTGATACATGAACAATAAACGAACATCTCCACGTGTGAAAGTTGGGGAAGTAAGACCTGACTCTCTCAATCTTCTCCATCAAGTAGAATGCAATTATCAAAGCTCCTGAAAGGGGCACCTGCGTGACTCAGTTAGTTAAGCAACTGCTTTTGGTTCAGGTCATGATCCTGGAGTCCCAGGATTAAGTCCAACATCAGGCCCCCAGCTAAGTGGTGAATCTGCTTCTCCCTCTGATCCTCTCCCATCTAATGTTCTCTCATTTCCTCTCTTTCAATTAAATAAATAAAATCTTAAAACAAAACAAACTCCTGAAAGACTGAATTTTACTTAAGAACTACAAATATTAAGGAGCTTTGTAATTTAGCTTACTAAAGAGGAGAAATAGTTGCCAACTATTTACCTTGTTGATATAATGTGACCTTAAAGAAACCAAATTCCACAAAAATCAAAGTCCCTTCTTACCTGAAAGAAATACTAAAAGTGATAAATCAAGAATGGAATTATTACGGGCACCTGGGTGGCTCAGTGGGTTAAAGCCTCTGCCTTGGGCTCAGGTCATAATCCCAGGGTCCTGGGATCGAGCCCCACATTGAGCTTTCTGCTCAGCAGGGAGCCTGCTTCTCTGTCTCATTCTGCCTGCCTCTCTGCCTGCTTGTGATCTCTGTCAAATAAATAAATAAAATCTTAAAAAAAAAAAAGAATAGAATTATTACAATTTCTCTAGCTAGACTTTATTCCTTATTGAACATCTTATGAACAGAAAATGACTAATACAATAAAGACAGAACTTCCACTGAGAAAAACCAGCTTGATTTTGATATATTACTTCTCAGGATTTTACTTCCTAAAAGAAGTCCATTTTGGAACATTAGTTAGGCATAATTATTGATGCTTATAAGGTGATTATGCCATTAAGTGACGATTTTCTGGCTTACTACAGGAAAAACAATGGCATTACTCTTCTTTCCTCACTAACAAAGGAGTAGAAGACTTTACGAGAGAGATAACTATAAATTTTACTGATAGAAAGCTGCACTGAATTCTACAAAACTAACATTTTAACAAACTGAACATAAGTTGATAATACTAGCACAGCAAGTAATGTCATTCCAAGCAATTTTTATTTATTACGTTCTTTTGTCATTTTCTTTTTTCTTCCTTCATGTTGTAAAAATAATGACAAGAGCAACAAATTACAAATACAATGAGCCATACAATCTACCTGTGCTTTCTGCTATTAGAAGAGTCAACTGAACTGTTACACTAGGTATCAATGAGGGCCTCTGGCAAGCCAGTTCCTGTAAGGGACATAGTACACACATGATCTCATTGGAGATTTTAATATTGCCATTTTACAGATTAAGAAATGGAAATCCAGAGACAGTAGGTAATTTTGACTCGGTAGTAAATGGCAATATTGCTAGCCGAACTGAGGTCACCTAGCTATCAAAATCTACGCTTTCCAAAGAGAATCCTGTCCCTGTGGGTATCATATGTTAAATCTGTCAACATTTTAAATACTAATAAACAATGTCCAGAACAGGGGTACCTGAGTACTCGGTTGAGCGTCTGACTTTGGCTTGGGTCATCCCAGGGTCCTGGAATCAAGCCCCGCATCTGGCTCCCTGCTCTGCAGGGAGACCACTTCTCCCTCTCCTCTGCTGTTCTCCCTGCTTGTGTTCTCTTTCTCTCTCAGTGTAATTAAAAAAAAAAATCTTAAAAAAACAAAAAAACAAAACAATGTCCAGAACAATTTCAAATGAGGTATCTTCAAAAACAAACTATATTTTGAGCTATATAGCATATACTTAGCTAAGATTAATCTTTTGAAATAACATATTAAAATAAAACGGTATCTTTGGTCAAGAAGAACCTTTCAGGGGCGCCTGGGTGGTTCAGCTGGTTAAGTGTCTGGCTTCGGCTCTGGTCGTGATCCCAGGGTCCTGGGATCCAGTCCCTGATCAGCTAGGGGACTGCTAGGAGACTGCTTCTTCCTCTCCCTCTGCCTCTGCCCCTCCCCTGCTGTGGCTTTCTCTCTCTCACACTCTCAAATAAGTAAATAAAACTTAAAAAAAAAAAAAAAAAAAAAAAAAGAGAACCACTTTTCAATGCAGCTGAAATCAAAATTATTCAATAAGTAAGACCCTCTAGCATTTAAAAAAGTAGAAAAACCTTGGGCAGACAATATTTGTAGAAGTATAAACATACACCAATGAAAATGTATTTGTACAGCAAAACTAGCAAAAAAAAATTATACAAGAAAATGGTCAAGTATTACCATATTTCAAGGAAGAATGAAAACACAAATATTATTTGTTAATTATAACAGTTTAGCCCAGCATCACTAGTGCACCACAAGGGGGGAAAAATCAAAGATAAAGCAGAGTGTTTTCTGTATAACTCAGGTATTCATAGAGAATGGACTACATTATCAGTAAACACTTTATTATCTGATCAATTATGCTACAGTTATAGAACTTTATACTCCCATAAAATAACTGGCCTGAGGCCAACCCTTTTGGCTCACTTGCCTCATCTAATCTACCTCCAACCTCCTTCCTCCTGTACCCAGTTCCATTCCCAGTTTCCTCCAGAGCTAGAAGTGGCAGTGTGACAATACTTCGACCTATAAAAATTAAGTAAAAGCCTATTAGAGAGCTTTTGGAAAAGCTCTCATTTTCCTGCCCAGAGAGACAGCCATTCCAGCAAGTTCCCTTTCCCCTCTTCCATACCATTCTTCAGATATGACAAGAGGAACTGTGGCAGCCGTGTCATGGTCATGATGGAAAGGCCAAGGGGATCACAAAGATGCCGACTCTGATAACAGTGTGTCACTGATCAAGAGTAAGACACACCTACCTCTGGACTGTATGTGAGAAAAATAAACTTCCATTTCAGCCACCATTAGTCAGATACTCAATTACTTGCAGACAAAAGTAATCTTTATCAAACCTCCTAGAAAACTTTAAAGCTAATAAGAATGGAGTTTAGAAGCTGATCAGTTGTATGATATGTTCCTTTATTTGTTCAAATTGTTAAATGCCTACTTTCTATCAGGCTTCATGTTAGGTTTGGGGGAGAGAAGGTGAAGATAAAAAAGTCTCTTAGTTTGAGCCACAACCTTAATATGAGAAAGAGAGGTGTAAATATGACAAGTGTGATAAATGCTCTAATAGAGCATGAACAGACTTCAATAATAGCAAAGGGGAACTATGAGATTTTTTTCTTTTTGTTTTTGCAGAATTCAAAATCTAGATGTAAATCAGAAAACTCTAAGACCAACCAGGACCAGTCCTACTCTTTCGTCCCAAATGATCAACGAAAAGTGGGAAAGGAAGAAGAAAACCCAGAGAGCAAGTGAAAGTTAGACACTGGTGAGGATTTCTGATAACCCTGACCTATCTACAGCTGTTGTCCACACTATTAGGGCATAGGAGGTGCAAAGCAGCACTCTGGCCTGTCTTCAGGAGCACAGTGGGCCTCAAACTGCTTCATCTTATTTTTACAGACCCAGAGTGGTCTGGGAGACCTCGCTGGGAGATAGGGTGCCCATGCCCATGGAAGAGAAAGAGTGCACTAACTCGAGTAGGAGACGCAGCTGCAAGGCAGAGAACTAAGAAGAAACATTGGTATTTCAGGTGATGCCAGCCTGGGTAAATGCTAAGGACCAGACACTTCTTCCAAAACCGTTCCTATGTAAGCCAGAATACATATGTTCACCCCAAAGAGAAAGTGGGCCGCTGGGGAGGAAGAATCCAAACTGGCTGAATTTACCTCAGTTTATTGAGAAATCCTTCAGGTGACTTCGTTTTTTACTACCAGGTGGAATAGGCTCAAATTTGAACTTAGGTTTAATTCTTGCCCATGTGAGTTTGTAAGTTGAGCATTTATATTGGCTATGTAAGTGTCCTGTATATATTTTTACCCAAAACCCTTATCACTGTCATCATTTATGCTACCTGAACCTTTCAGAGAATATAGAGAGACAGCATGTGTTCTCCATCCACATACACAGACAAGCAACAAAAGGGAAATCCACTTTTAGGTTAAAAATGCTGTTTTTTAAAAATCTGAGCTTTGTAGTCTCAAAGTGTACACTACTCATGATTATGGATTCTACTCCTAAACTTCTCCCCAGCCTATTTTCCTCCCCCCTAAAGCCAGTGTCTTATTTCAGGACTTCATCGTCTCTTAGCTGAACAATTTTACAGTGGACATTCCAACTTACACTCTGTTCTGCCAACAGAAGCATTTTTCTAAAATAAGGCTCTGAGGGGCACCTGGGTGGCTCAGCTGGGTTAAGTGGCTGCCTTCGGTGCAGGTCATGATCTCAGGGTCCTGGGATCCTGCCCAGAGTTAGAGTTGGAGTTGGAGTCAGGGCTCCCCACTCAGCAGGGCTGTGCTTGTCCCTCTCCCTCGACCCTTCCCCTCAGCTCATGCTCTAAGAAATAAATAAAACAATTAAAATAAAATAAGGCTCTGATTATCTCACGTCTCTACTCAAAATCCTTCAACTGAGAAAGAGTCCTTTATTATCTGCTTACCAGCTATATAGTTCATTCATCCCTTACACAAAATGGAGCAGTACAGAACAACACCTCATACATGAGGTGCCTGACTAGCTCAGTCACTAGAGCATGTGACTTTTAACCTCAGTGTTTTAAGTTCAAGCCCATGTTGGGTGTAGAGATGACTTAAAAAAAAATCTTAAAAAAAAAAAAAAAGATTCTATCACACATTATCTAGTTCTATACATACTGGGTTTTTGCATAAAATAATGAAAGCTAAAGCTTTACTATGTATTGGGGCACCTGGCTGGCTGAGTCTGTAGAGCACATGACTCTTGATCTCAGGTGGTGAGTTCAAGCCTGACATTGGGCATAGAGTTTTACATTAAAAACAAAACAAAACAAAACACATTTCTATGTATTAGTCATTGCTGTAAGCAGCTATATATAACACATTTGATTGTCACAACTACCCTGTGAAGTAGGAAACATTAGGAACATTTTACATATGAGAAAAAAGAGGCAAAAGAGATCCTTAGTAAATGGAAGAAGCTGGATTGGAATCTAAGGAATCTTGGTCTGGAGTCTACTCTCTTAGGCCACTGCCTTAACATACTGGTCTCTGTTACTCACTATGCCCTTCACCCTCAAGACCCTTATGAGCTCCTGTAATTCTTTTCAGAACCAACTTAAATGTCTCCTTCCTTAATTGCAAAGGCTATCCTCAGCAGAATTAACCTTCATCTCCTTTTGTACTACATCTTCTTCAGTATAACACATATCACACCACCATGCAATGATTTGTGGACATGTGCCTCCTCACTAGACTGTGAGGTTCTGGGGACAGGAACTACCTAATTTATCATTATGTCCTTCTCATCAGTTTCGATGCCTGCCGCAGCATCTTTAAATTACTATAAGATAATCTATTAGGGTCTTCCAAATCAACACACTGTGTCTGAAATCCAGCTTAGCGTGGATTTCGAAATGTAATGCTTAACTTTCATAAAATGTTTATTATTTGCCTTACCAAGTACAGAACATGAGACACAAATTTGAATATTTTTATATTGCCCAAAGAACTTAGCACACTGCGCTGCATAATTGATGGCTTATTTGGCACCTTAGAAAATGTTAAAGAGAAACATAAATTATAACCATGAGGCTTTTAGACTGTCTTTAATAATGATCAATGCATACAACCTAAAGGCAAGGAAGAAAAAAAACCGTGTTTCTTGATTTAATTTTCGGATCTACTGTGAGAATGTCCATTCTCAAGAGATGAATACATTCCTGTACATATTCGCTGGCAGAAAAAAAAAGCAGAACAGAATGATGAAAAAGAAAGCCAGAAAACAAACAAGAAAGAAAGAAATGAAAGAAGGAAATTTAGAGTTCCTCCACTCTCTCTCTAATCTGGAAGTAATTAATAAGAAACTCAAAGGAAGCTAAACTTTCACTTTGGCAATATGCTAAATAAACTAATCCTTCACGCGCAACCTTGAATTTAGAATCTGATTCACTGCCACACTAAGTGAGTACTTTCTATCCTATATAAATCCCAACATCTCTTGCAGCACTTTTAATCACAACTCTATTATACTTTTCACTCTTAATTTCACTCTTCCATGGGCATATATCTTATCTTTAGCACAGGTTACAAGTTCTTATAAAGCATGAATGTTGACTTCTACTTCTACAAGCTACCTCCAGTATTTGATAAAATGTTTTGCATGTGGTAGACCCTCAAATATTGGTTCTGACTGAATAAACTTACAGTGTATACCCTTAGGTATAGGAGAATATAAAATATAGCTGAATCTTTGGCTACCACATACTGAGCACCATATCACTTAATCTATGTCACAACCCTTTCAAATATAATCTTTATTTTACAACTGGGAAACTGAGGCTTTAAAAAGTCTAAGAAATTTTCTGGAGGATCCTATAACTAGTAAGAAGTGAGGTTGTGATTTCAATCTATGTCTCACTTTGAACTACTTCTCTTTCCATTAAGCCACATTGCTTCTTTAAAATAAGTGATCTTCAGAACCATGGTTGAGGGGCACCGTCTGATATTGACATGCCATCTCAAATTTTAGTGAAAGAATAAAGTGGGTTTAGGTGAGTGAAAAGGCATTAAGTTTTGTTTGTTTTTTAAATAACTATTTATAGCAAATGTCAAGGGTTATCAACCTTTTACAAATGATTTATCAAAATCATGTTTTTCATTTACTTCTGGAGTGCTTAGAACAGAAGGTATAGGACTACTGCCTTGGTGTTCTCTTCTGACTTGACCTGATTTCTGAGCATGTGTGTGAGATTAATCTTTGACCTCCAGCTTGTAAATGGGGGAGTGGAGAGAGAGGTGTATCACAAATACATCTGATGCCAACTCTCAGTCCTGTAGGGAGAGGAGTATGTTAATAGTAACTAATCAGAACATCCTATTCCTCAAACATTCAGAGCAAACAGTGATAAAAAGTTCACTTTTTAAAAACAGATTCACTGAACTAGAGATTCTAACTAGACCTCTTCCTTACTTCTACTAAGGTTTGCCAAGCTCCTCCCCTTTTAAGTAGATATCATGCAAAATCCAGAGGCAAAGAAATAAAAAATGTACATTAAGCCTTTTTCCCCCTGAAAGATAAAGAGTTTCTCTGGCTTAAGAAATCAACCAAGAAATATTTAATCAGCACCTGTTATGCCCAATTTCGGGCATAAATAATTACCTGGAAGAAGGTAATGAATTAATTACCTACTAATAAAGAAATAATTACCTGGAAGAAGAATGAAAAGAACAAAAGACTGGTAGAAAAAAGTTCAGAGGACAATTATCTTATAAAGGATTTGCATCCGGAATATATAAAGAATTGTCTATACTCAAAAATAAAAATAAACCAAGTTTTAGGGCGCCTGAGTGGCTCAGTGGGTTAAGCCGCTGCCTTCGGCTCAGGTCATGATCTCGGGGTCCTGGGATCAAGTCCTGCGTCGGGCTCTCTGCTCGGCGGGGAGCCTGCTTCCTCCTCTCTCTCTCTCTGCCTGCCTCTCTGCCTACTTGTGATCTTTCTCTGTCAAATAAATAAATAAAATCTTTTAAAAAAAAAAAAAAACAACCAAGTTTTAAAAAAGACCAAAAAAAGGGGCGCCTAGGTGGCTCAGTGGGTTAAGCTGCTGCCTTTGGCTCAGCTTCAGATCCTGGGATCTTCATTTTCAGATCCTGGGATCGAGTCCCACATTGGGCTCTCTGCTCGGGAGGGGGCCTGCTTCCCTTCCTTTCTCTCTGCCTGCCTCTCTGCCTACTTGTGATCTCTCTCTGTCAAATAAATAAATAAAATCTTAAAAAAAAAAAAAAGACCAAAAAAAGGGACACCTGGGTGGCTCAGTTGGGTAAGCATTCGACCCTTGGTTTTGGCTCAGGTCATGATCTCAAGGTTGTGAGACTGAGCCCTGCATTGGGCTCCACGCTCAGTGTGGAGCCTGCTTAAGGTTCTCCCTCTTCCTCAAACCTCCACCCCCAACTCACACATGTGCTCTATCTAAAAATAAAAAAAAGAAAAAGAAAAAAGAAAAAAAAATTTTAAAAATAAGAGATCTGTATCAATACTTCATCAAAAGAAGACATATGGATGACAAATAAAGACATGCAAAGATGCTCAACATTATTAGTTTTGGGGGGAATGATAAAAAGACATAATGAGATATCACTATGTACTTATTAGAATGGGTTTCATACCAAGTATTGACAAGGATGTGGGAGGACTGGAAGTCTCATACATTACTGGTGGGAATGTAAAATGACATAGAATTTTAGAAAACAGTTAAATATATACCTACCATATGGTCCAACCATTTCACTCCCAGGTATTAATCCAACATAAATAAAAATATATGTCCCTACAAAGACTTGTACATAAATATATATAGCAGCATTACTTCTTCTTCTTTTTTTTTTTCAGCATTACTTCTAATAGCTCAAAACTAAAACAAAAAACCTAAACGTCTATCAAAAGGTAAACAGACTGTCATATCTCCATACAATGGCATATCACTAAGCAATAAAAATGAATGAATAATACAGCAACATGGATACATCAAGATAATTATGCTGAGTAAAAGAAGCCAGGAAAAAAGAGTATATACAGTATAATTATATTTATATAAAATTCTAAGACATATAAATCAATGTATAGTGACAGAAAGCAAATCAGTACTCGCTTGGGGATAGGGGCAGAAAAAGCAGGGAAGGGAAGGGAAGAGAGAAAGATTAAAAAAGAGAATGAAGAAATCTTTAAGGATGAAGGATATGCTCATTATCTTGACTGTGGTAATGGTTTCATGGATGTATACATATGCCAAAACCTACCAATTTATAATCTTTAAATGTGAGCAGTTTTTGTATGTCGATTATTCCTCAATAAAGCTGTTAAAAACTAATCAAGAAGGTAAGACTTATACATGTGAAAGGTTAAACAAAATTTAAAATCTGTGGTCTGTATCCTCTAAATGGCCCCAATGTTTCCTGCTCCTTGGTATTTATGCCCATCTGCAATCTCTGCTTATGTGTGGGCTGTGTTTAATGACTATTTCATTAAAATAGAATGTAAGAGATGTAACGAGATATCATTTCCAAGATTAAATTGTTAACAAATCCAGTAACTTCTGTCTTGGATGCCCCTGTTTGCTCTGTGGGAAGGCAACTGCCATACTGTGAGCTGCCCTATGAAGAAGCCTTTCATATAAGGAATGAGGGAGGTCTCTGTCTAAACTCAGTCCAACAGCATTCAGGGGACTAAATCCAATAACCATCTGATTGAGTTTGGAAGCAAATCCTTTCCCAGATGAGCCTTCTGATGAGAATGCAGCCCTGCCCAACTGTTTGACTACAACCTGATGTGAGACTCTGAACCAGAGGTACCTAACTAAGCCATGCCTGGATCCACAGAAACTGTGAAATATCGATATTTGTTTCTTTAAGCCCCAAAGGTTGGGAGTACACAGTTTGTTACAAACTAATAAACAACTAATAAAAAATCTAAGTTACCTTTATGGAAAAGAAGTCTTCAAAGCAATTGTATCCATTTAGAATACTTTCTGATAAAATAACAGAATATTTGACTAAAACTGGATTAAGCAAAGGTTAATCAGTCCAAGGCTAGTGCATATCTCAAAATGCCACCAGAAACCCAAGTCCTTTTTATTCAGGCTCTAACATTCTTAAGGAACAGGTCTTCCTCCTAATGTCTGTTATTGTAGGGTTACAATATAATCTCATGTCCCCATCATGAAAAGGGGAAAAGATTTTGCCTTTATGAGGAAAGTAAACACTTTCCTACAAACCTCAAAGCTAGTCTTCCAGTTACATCTCACTCATGAGAACTGTTTTCCATTGTCACTCTTAGTTGATTTAATTTATTTATTTGACAGAGAGAGATTACAAGTAGGTAGAGAGGCAGGCAGAGAGAGAGAGGGAAGCAGGCTCCCTGCTGAGCAGAGAGCCCGATATGGGACTCGATCCCAGGACCCTGAGATCATGACCTGAGCTGAAGGCAGCGGCTTAACCCACTGAGCCACCCAGGCGCCCCATTGTCACTCTTAGTTGAAAGGGAGTGTGGGAAGATGAGCATTTTTTCCACAAGACACACTGCTGCCTCAACAAAGTGTTTTGTTAGCAAAGAAGAAAGGGGCAATGTTTATTACATAGGAAACCAGCAGTATGTGCTAAAGCAATACATTATCTTATGGTAAAACCAAAAAATATTATAGATTAAGAGAAGGCCCAAAACACTGTAAGCTATGGGAGCTTGAGATGGTTTCTGAGAAGAGAGATGGTTAGAAGTTGGCTAGGTAGAAAAGAAAGGCAAGGGAATTCTCTAAGAGGATAAAAGAGCAAAAACCATGAAGGCAGGAAAGTGCAATAAGGCCTAAAAGTAAATTACTCTGTATAAAGCATTTGATATTATAACTAACTTAAAAAAAAAAAAAAAGCTGCTCAGTGATGAATATGCATGTTGTTTCCTAGCAGAGAAAACAAATGCATCATCATGTTTAAAAGATTTAAAAAAAGGGCAAAAGGATCTGAATAGACACTTCTCCAAGGAAGATCGCAAATGGCCAGTAAACACATGAAAAGCTGCACAACATCATTATTCAACAGGGAAATGGAAAGCAAAACCGTAACGAGATGCTACTTCACAACCAGTAGGATGGCTCGAGTCAAAAAAGTCAGGTAATGATAAGTTTCAGTGAGGATGTGGTGAAACTGGAAGCTTTACACACTGCTGGTAAGAATGTAAAATGGTACAGCCAAATTAGAAAGAAGTCTGGAAGTTCTTTAAACAATTAATCATGTTATCAAATGACCCAGCAATTCCCAATAGAAATGAAAACATATGTCCACATAAAAACTTGTGCGTGAGGTTTACAGCAGCATTGCATATAAGAGTCAAAAGGTAGAAACAACACAAGTGGCCATCGAGTGATGAATGGATAAATAAAATGTGGTATATTCATACAATGGAATACTATTTGGCCATAAAAAGGAATGATGTACTGATGCATATTACAACATGGACAAACCTTGAGCACACTACACTACTAAATGAAATAAGCCAGTCATGAAAGATACACATTATGTGATTCCATTCATTTGCAATGTCCAGAACAAGCAAAATTTACAAGACCCAGAAAGTAGCTTACTGGGGGGCACCTGGATGGCTCAGTCAGTTGAGTGTCTGGCTCTTGATTTTGACTCAGGTCATGATTCCAGGGCCCTGAGACTGAGCCTCAAGTCAGGCTCCCCACTCAGCATAGAGGCTGCTTGATAGTCTCCCCCTCCTCCTCTGCCCCTCCCCCTGCTCACATGTGCTCTAAAATTAATAAAATCTTTAAAAAAAAAAGAAAAAGGAAAGAAAGAAGTAGCTTACTAGTTGCCTACAGCTAAGGAGGGATAGGTGGACTGTTACCACCTTGCTCTAAACTACTATTACTTCACAACTGGTTTATTCCAATAACTTAATCTACTGGTTTCCCTTACTTCCATTCGTTGTCCACTAATGGATTCCAAGTACCTAGAATAGTACCTGGTGCACAGAAGACAGAAGGTATTCAGTAATTTTGTTGTTGTTATTCTGAGTCTAAGTCCTGTGCTTTTTTCCAGTGTTTTCCCTTGATTTATTTTCAAATATCTATCCTGGTAGAAGAGAGAGTGCTACTCAGCATACAAAACCCCTTCCTATTTCCAGGAAATGCTGGGGCCAACAAGAGGGAGCTAGCGCCCATCACAGAACTAGAAACACCAATTATTTATTTTCCCAGCTCCCCTGACAACTAGAGTGTGGGCCTGTAACCCAGTTGGCCAATCACTCGTACTTCCCAAAACTGTGACTGATAGCTAGGCCAGAAGTTTCTTTTTTTTTTTTTTTTAAATTTTTGAGGTTTTTTGAGGGGGGGAGGGGCAGCAGCAACATCTGCTTCTTTAGCTAGGGTCAGGAGCACCAGTGGAATCATCTGAGGGCAGCAATGTCAATAGAGCTAGGTGCAGGGGCCATGGCATGGTTCTGGGGCAGCAGAATCCTCACCACACAGGATTCATGGTGTAACTCTGGCTGTGGCCTGGCTGTGCACCTTCCCTCAGTTCCTGCCTACTTCTAGAACTAGGTTTCTAGCCTTCCCAGTGATTCTGTAAGTCCTTCTTGTATCTTCCAATAAATTCCTTTTCTGCTAAACGCAGCCAGACTCAGTTTGTGTTGCTTATGATTAAAAGCACAGACTGACCAAGGGCTGCCTATAAACTTTGACCTTAAATCCAGGAGCAAGACTGTAAAAAAGTGGTGTTTCAGAATTTTCCTGTGAAGAAATGTAATCCCATATTCTTTCCAGACAGAAAAAAATTCATCTCCTTTACTCTTCTTGATTAACTTTTCCTATTCCTGTTATCTTCTAGAGAATCAGAATTCTTCCTATCTCATCCCAAAACAAGTCCAAAGCCCATTTCCCAAAGTTCCAGTTTTTGCATACACTGTAAAAGCCACATGATAATTCACCCCTTCAGTTGCATAAAAGAATAAAAAAATAAAATTCAAATGTAGAGGAATCTCATAATGCAGACAGAATACATGTTCTTGGAAGCAACCAAGAATACAAAATACATGTTGCTTGGAAGCAACAAAATAAGTTTTGTTTATTCATAAACAAACTGCAGCACATCTATGCAATGGAATATTGTTCAGCAATAAAAAGAAATGAGCTACCAAGCCACCAAAAGACATGGAGGAAACTTAAATGTATATTACTAAGTGAAAGAAGCCAATCTGAAAAGGCTACCAACTGCATGATTCCAACAATAGGACATTCCAGAAAAGGCAAAACTACAGAATAGTAAAAAATGCCACTGGTTGCTAGGGATTAGGGGAGAGGGAAGGATGGATGAATACTGGAGCACAGGAGATTTTTAGGGCAGTGAAACTACTCTGTTTGATCTGTAAGTGCGGATACATGACATTTATGCATTTGTCAAAATTCATATAACATACAGAATGTGAATCCTAATGTAAACTATCATAAATAAAGTATGATACTTTATTTAATGACAAGGACCAGTGTTGGTTCATCAACTGTAACAAATGTACCACACTAAATGCAAAATGTAAATCACTTTTCAAAAGTTCATGTTATGCCATTTTACTTTTATGAAAGACCTATATTCGTAGCTATTTTGCTAATTCAGAGAAATCTGAAGAGTATTTTTGCTTTTACAGAAAAAAGATAAAAGCAAAAATAATGTCTCAGTGTTCATTTTGTAGCAAACCAGTATAGAGGTAGCAAGTACTCAGATCACTGAGCGTAGCCCCACCAAGTTCCTTTTCTGGGAATGATACTCAGCATTTCAGTGTCATCCTCCACAGCTTTGAGATGTATCTATGAGCATCTGCGCTTTATCTTGATTTATTTTATGCCTCTGTTAGCAAGATGGTGTCTTACAGGTATCACAAAAACCTAAGAGAGTCTACTTTTGGGGTCATGGACACTCAAATTTTTTCCATATAGATTAATGGTAATTGCTTTATCTCTATGCCATTTTAACTTACAAAAGGTTTCATAAGAATGCTCCATGTTTGGTTAGTGGAGAACTAAACAGTTGACCACGGAACAATACAGAGGTGAGGAGTGACCCTCGTGAAGTCAAAAATCCACATATAACTTTTGACTCCCCCCAAACTTAACTACTAATAGCCCACTGTAGGCCAGAAGCCCTACCAATAATATAAATAGTTGTTTAACACATATTTTGTATGCTATGTATATTATATGCTGTATTCTTACAATAAAGGAAGCTAGGAAAAAGAAAATGTTAAGACAATCATATGAAAGAAGATAGATTTACAATATTACATGTATCAAAAAAATCCATGTGGAAGTGGACTCATACAGTTCAAATCCATGTTGTTAAAGAATCAACTGTATTTGGGAACTCTCTGTAGCTTCCCATCCAATTTGTAACCCTAATAGAAACTAAAATAGTATAAAATAATATCATGGCATATGGAAGAATGAAAGTTAAAACATTCTAAGCAGCCTGTACTGTTTAAGAGAAAGAGATCTTGATTATCCTTAGATTTGGACTCAAACAGGAGTTAGAGAGAAGGGAGTTGGGGGAAATTGGAAGGGGAGGTGAACCATGAGAGACTATGGACTCTGAAAAAGGGGTTTGAAGTGGTGGGGGGGTGGGAGATTGGGTACCAGGTGGTGGGTATTATAGAGGGCACGGATTGCATGGAGCACTGCGTGTGGTGAAAAAATAATGAATACTGTTATGCTGAAAATAAATTAAAAAATAAATTTAAAAAAACGCATGTTAAAAATTTAATGGAAACCACTAAATGAAAAGAAGATAATGAAACAAAATCTTTTTCTAAAAAGCAGATCTGTAATTTTTAACTGTGGTGGCTTACCTGAGATTCCAGAACCTCCAACTTGCGTTTTCTCACATGAAGAGCTTTACTTGGAAAAGCCCAGTAATAATTAGATGTTCCAATCCTCTCACAGTCGACCATACCATCATCAACCAAACTTTGAAGGACTTCTTTCACTGACATAGCAGCTAAAAGAGTTCATTTTTAAAGATGCTATATTGACACATCATAAATATAATTAAAGGCTAAAACTGAAGATAACACTTGCAACAAATATTACAGATCAAGGATTAATAAATTAATAAGGAGCTCTTAAAAATAACAACAAAAAAGGCAAAACACATCAACAGAAAAACAAGTGTATCAGTGGACATCTACAAAATATGCAGTCAATAAACAAAAATATTCAACTCTATTAATAATTGAAGAAATGCAAAGTAAAGCAGTGAGATATGATTTCTTGACTATTAAATTAAATATATCTAAAAAATATAGTAAAACATTCAGGGTAATGGGTACTCTCAATATGGGAAGAAAATCTGGCAATATGTATCTAAAACCTTAGATATATGCATACCTTTTATTTAGAAATTCCACTGTTAAAAATTCAGCCAAAGAAAATAATGATGGACATGCAGAGAGATGCTTGTCAAAGCGCTGTTTTCCACAGAAAAAAATCCGGAAGCCAGTCCAATAACTGGACTTTTCAAAGTATTTTATTGTGACAGGATACTATACGTAATCATTAAATTTATGTTACAAAGTATTTAATGGCATGGATATATATATATATATATATACATATATATATATGTATGCATTAAAATGTACTTTGTAGAATTATAAAAAAATATAAAATTAAAAAACACCAGGCATTAATTAGACGGTGGTTATCTTTAAACTGTGGGTAAGAGACAGTTTTTATTTCCTTATTTTTGGGTTCATTTTTCTTAATTTTTTCCAAAAATGAACATGTATTGCCTTTTTTTGCTAAAAAAAAAAAAAAAACTAAAAAAGAAAAAAAAACCAAACTTATGAACTGAATGTTATAGGTAGGAGTAAGATAAAAAAATCAGAAAGAGGGGCACCTGGTGGCTCAG
Organism: Mustela lutreola; assembly: GCF_030435805.1. Lineage (NCBI taxonomy): Eukaryota > Metazoa > Chordata > Mammalia > Carnivora > Mustelidae > Mustela > Mustela lutreola. The sequence continues at coordinate 124,019,565 of NC_081290.1, read as the reverse complement.
TTATTAAGCATCTGTCTTCAGCTCAGGTCATGATCCCAGGGTCCTGGGATCGAGCCCTGCATCAGGCTCTCTGCTCAGTGGGAAGCCTGCTTCTTTCTCTCCCACTCCCCCTGCTTGTGTTCCCCCTCTCACTGTCTCTCTCTCTCTGCCAAATAAATAAATAACATCTTTTAAAAAATCAGAAAGCTTTTAAAAATAACATAAAAATGTGAAGTCATTTCATAAATGTTTGAAATTCACAAACTATTCTTACTTTTTTTTTCTATTCTTACTTTGTATTAAGTAAAACTGTACCAAGAAATTGTTCATATTTTATTATTTTATTTATTTGTCAGAGAGAAGAGAGAGAGCACAAGCAGGGGGAGCAGCAGGCAGAGGGAGCAGCGGGCAGAAGGAAAGCACGCTCCCCACTAAGCAAGGAATCTGATGTGGGACTCGATCCCAGGACCCCAGCATCATGACCTGAGTCGAAGGTAGACGCTTAACTAACTGAGTTACCCAGGTGTCCCAAAATTATCCATATTTTAATGTCTGCTTCAATTTTTCCTACAGCAAATCCCCAAATATAATAAAATCTATCAGAAAACTAAAGATCTAATAAATTAAAAAAAAATCGATACCAAGTGTGCAAACCATCCAACCTCACTTGCAAAGAAGTACAAAGTGAAATGAAATATCAAGAATTCTAAAAATGACAATGAGGTATCACCTCACACCAGTCAAAATGGCTAAAATCAACAAGTCAGGAAATGACAGATGCTGGCGAGGATGCGGAGAAAGGGAAACCCTCCTACACTGTTGGTGGGAATGCAAGCTGGTGCAACCACTCTGGAAAACAGCATGGAGGTTCCTCAAAATGTTGAAAATAGAACTGCCCTATGACCTAGCAATTGCACTACTGGGTATTTACCCTAAAGATACAAACATAGTGATCCAAAGAGGCATGTGCACCCGAATGTTTATAGCAGCAATGTCTACAATAGCCAAACTATGGAAAGAACCTAGATGTCCATCAAGAGATGAATGGATCAAGAAGATGTGGTATATATACACAATGGAATACTATGCAGCCATCAAAAGAAATGAAATCTTGCCATTTGCGACAATGTGGATGGAACTAGAGCGTATCATGCTTAGCGAAATCAGTCAATTGGAGAAAGTCAACTATCATATGATCTCCCTGATATGAGGAAGTAGTGATGCAACATGGGGGCTTAAGGGGGTAGGAGAAGAATAAATGAAACAAGATGGGATTGGGAGGAAGACAAACCATAAGTGACTCTTAATCTCACAAAACAAACTGAGGGTTGCTGGGGGGAGGGGGGTGGGAGAGGAGGGTGGGGCTATGGACATTGGGGAGGGTATGTACTTCGGTGAGTGCTGTGAAGTGTGTAAACCTGGTGATTCACAGACCTGTACCCCTGGGGATAAAAATATATTATATGTTTATAAAAAATAAAAAATTAAAAAAAAAAGAATTCTAAAAATGAAAACACAGTTCTGAGAAATGAACGTCAATATAATTTGGTATAACCTTCCCTAAAGGCACTTTGAGAGTATGTATTAAATGCCTAAAACTACACAAGGCCCGCCTTTCTTTCTTTCTTTCTTTCTTTCTTTTTTTTCCCAAGTGTGAGACGTGAACTCATGACCCTGAGATCAAGACCTGAGCTGGGATCCCGAGTCAGATGCTTCATGACTAAGCCACCCAGGTGACCCAAGTCTCTATTTTCTATTCTATTTCTAGGAACACTTCCTAATGAAGTAATAGGAGATGTGGAAAAAAATTTAGGGGTGAGGAGGGAAAGGGATGAATAGATGGAGCAAAGAGGGTTTTTAGGGCAGTGAAAATAATCGCATGATACCATAATGATTGAGCTGTGTCATTAAACACTTATCCAGAACCACAGAATGTATGACAGCAAAAGTGAATTCCAATGTAAACCATAGACTTTGGGTGATTATAATGTGTCAACTGCAGTGTAACACTGATGAGTGATGCTGACAACAGGAGAAGCTATGCATGTGAGGAGGGGGAGCAGGAAGCATATGGGACCTCTCTATACCTCCCTCTCAATTTTGCTGTGAACCTAAAACTGCTCTTTAAGAAAAAAAATTATAGATAGCATGTTACACATTAATTTTAGCAGCAAAATTTGGGAACCATCTAGGTGTTCAATAACAGTAACAGGCTAAACAAATTATGGTACAGTAGGTGGTCACAGAATGAAATATTAGAGATGCAGATGCTGTAAATCTTTTTTAAAAAAGCAAATGACATATAGAAATGTAGATGATATAATGTTAAGTGAAAAAATACATGAACACAAAGCTGTATTTGCAGCATGATTCTCTCTGGGAAAAAAAAAAAAGACAGATAAATACATACACAGACAGAGAGAATCTAAGAATAAGAAATCAAAATACACCAAAATGTTAATAGAGGTGATCCCAGAAAAGAGGGCTTATGACAAATTTTACTTTGATAATATACTTTATAATTTTCAAATTTGTTCAAATAAACATGTATAGTTTATACAAGGAAAACAAGGTTTAAAAAATAAATATATCATATATAGTGGGTTTAACAGTGACTCTTCAAAAGATAACTCCCAAAACCTATGAATGTGACCTTACTTGGAGCAAGGGTACAATTAAGGATCATAGGATGAAATCATCCTAGATTTAGGGTAGGTCCCAAATCCAATGACATATGTCCTTATAAGAGACAGAAAGGGAGAAAATAAAGGGGGAAGTTTATGTGAAAACAGAGGCAGAGATTAGAATGATGTGTCTATTATGCAAAGCACTACTGATAGCCACCAGAAGCTAGGAGAAAAGCATGAAATAGATTCTCCTTCAGAATCTCCAGAAGGAACCAATTCTACCAACACCTTGATTTTAACTTCTGGCCTCCAGAATTATGAGAGAATAATTCTACTGTGTTAAGCCACCAAGTTGGAATAATTTGTTAAACACCAACAAAAAACTAATACACCATGTAAAAATATGAAGTCACATTTAAGAAATACCAGAACATACACGAATAGTTTTTTACTTCTTTTGAAGTAAATTCTGCATATAAATAAATGTGTGCATTTGTGTATGCATGTGTGTGTGCATGTGTGTATGCATAAGTATGCATGCATACTCCATTTAAATTTTTCTAAAGCAGACACTTCATACATGAGAATCATGGCAATGGCCCAAGGACATCATGGAAGTGTTTTTGCAGTCTTCATCCCTAGAAATTTATGTTTTCATAAAGGAAAGACCATTGCAGAAGAGATGACCAATATTTCCCAAAATGTCTCAGCATGTCTTTGATACTCACTAATGCCTTTCTCTTTGGGAGCAATCTTCTCCATGTCTTTTAATTGAAATACATCTTTCTGTTTAAAAAAGTTAAAAAAGAGATGAAAAACATGTATTTATCTTCTACCATATATTTATATTTACCATCATATATTAATAAAACATTGTACTATAAAAGCTATGTCTGGTAATCTACAGTGTAACAGAAATCAAGCATTTTAGGGTTAGAAGAAACTGCAATTATCCTGTTTGATAGCTCCAACAGAACTTAAAGGGACAGATTTTGCAAGAACATACAATTCTTTAAAGTCACTGGAAAGCAGAATGTTAAGAACATCTTCCTAATGAAATATAAAAATTACAGACAACTGTCAAGATTTGTTTCCATTTAAGGTTTCATGGAAGAGCTATGCCTAAACAACAGGGAAATTATACAATTCATGTGTGCCTATCAATGATTCACCTATACAGGTGGCACGAGCACCACATGCAAAGCAAAATATTATGGGAAGAGAAGTGTCTGGGTGGCTCAGTGGCCTCAGGTCATGATCCCAGGGTCCTGGGATGGAGCCCCACATTAGGCTGTTTGCTCAGTGGGACGCATGCATCACTCTCTATCTGCCTGCTGCTTTTCCTGCTTTTTATGTGCTATCTCTGTCAAATAAATAAACAAAATCTTAAAAAAATATTATAGGAAGATAAACACATAGACTATTTAATCTTACTTGTAGTTGGAAAAAATCTATGTAGAACACACCTTTATTCTTTTTTTTTTTTTTTAAGATTTTATTTATTTGTCAGAGAGAGAGAGAGAGTACCCACAAACAGGCAGAGTAGCACTCTTCCTATAGGGAGAAGTAGACTCCCCTCTGAACAGGGAGCCCAATACGGGGCTAGAGCCCAGGACTCCAGGATCATGACCTGAGCTGTAGGCAGATACTTAGGTGAACGAGCCACCCAGGCATCCCCAACACTCCTTTATTCTTGTACTAAGCCTTGATTGAAGTGGTGAAAAGTGCTTAAATAACAAAAGTGAAATATTTGAAAAGACTCAAGTATTCAGTAATTATAACAGAATTATTGTGATTGCTTTAAATGGAAATGTAGGATCTATTTCTTTTAAAATAAACTTGAAAAGGTAACTTCAATAGGATAGAAAATAGACTTCATAAAAATTTAAAGTTCCACTTATGCAAGGGCATGTTAAGAAACTTAGGACAAATACTGACCAGAAGGCAATATTCATGAAACATACCTGACAAAAGACAGGTACCCAGCCTGTATAAGGAATTCTTTTAAAGTGTATTCCCTCTCCTCCCCCTCAAAAATGAACATACCAATGAATAAAGGAGAGGATAGATGAATATATATGTGGTAAAGTCAGCAGAGTAAAATGTTAATGGTAAAATCTAGGTGTTGGGCATCCAGGAATTAACTATCAAATTCTTTTGTCTTTCATAATAAAATATGGGAAGAAGTAACTTCATCTTACTACACTTAAGATTTAGTAAACTAAGAAAAACATTGTCATTGCTCTTACAGTGTGAAAACAATTTTTGCACATCTATAAATAAACCATTTAAAGAAAATACTTCAGGATCTCAGAAAACATGCAATAAATTACTGCCTTCTGGCCTCTAATGCATTTTTAAAAATCAATCAAATCTATCTGCAAACATTTAGATTTCCTGAAAAAAGAACATGAACTCACTGAGATCTCCGCCTATATGTGGTCCTCAAGGAAGAGCTCTGAACATACTGGCTGCCCCTGTGGGGTTACCATGTAAATAAGTGGGCTTACAGAGTACTAACCTCAGAACTAAACTGTGGTCCCTTAAGTGAACAAAGAAAATGGTCTTAAGGAAATATTAGTTCTCCACAGTATTAAACAGAGGTAATAAAGGAGAGATGAACAGAAAGGGCTCTAGCTCTTTATATATATATGTGTGTGTGTGTGTGTGTGTGTGTGTGTGTGTGTGTGTATTCACACATACATACATACACATTTTTATAATTTATAAAACTTATATATGTAAATAAATAAAAGCATGTGTAAGATACCATGGAAGGCACATAGTTTTAGAGCTAGATAATGTTTAATTAAGTACTTACGACCTGGACATTGTGATGATTTACATGGGTTATCTTATTTAACCCTCACACCAAAACTGTGAGCTGGGTACAATTATTACCATCCTCTTTAATAAACAAGGAAGCTGAGACATAGGTCAAGTTCTTGGTTAAGCTCACAAAGCTATTCAGTAAAATAGATTTCAGGTGCAAGTGCTTTCTCATTTAGTTATATTGTTCTCATGCCATTCTTCAGTTTTTCTATTACATTAGCAACTTCAAACACAAACACACACACACACACACACACACACACACACACACGAATGAATATACAAGAATAAATGAACTGAAACCAGTATCAATTTTTAGCTTTACATAAAAACTCAGTGACTACTGAACTTCTGGAAGCTGTTAATACTAATCAGTATCATGTTATTAATTGATATCAGGGTTGAAAACTTTCAATCTGAAACAGCCAATTTTGATACTTGAGAAAATTAACAACATCATAAAGGACAAAATCATTCCCCCCACCACTCTTCCCAGCTTTCCGCTGCCTAACAAGAATTAAGTCTACTCTTCTTGCTGAGATCATAGGAAAAATATTCAGACTCAATAGAATAGTCATAATCATCACATGTAAACTTCATCAATTTATCTTTCTAATCATTATTCTTTTTTTTAAAGATTCCATTTATTTATTTTAGAGAGAGAATGTGTGTGAGCAGGGGGAGGGGCAAAGGGAGAGGGAGAGGCTCTAAAGCAGACTTGGAACCGAGTGCAGAGCAATGGTGGGCTTGATTTCATGACCCTGAGATCATGATCTGGGCTGAAATCAAGAGTCAGAGACATATAACTGATTGAGCCACCAGGCACCTCTTAATTAATCATTTAATCAATAATTAATAATTAAAATAATTAAACAATCAATTATTTAATTAATAATCATAATTATTAATATGATACTCTGTTCTGAATTGCCAATGACTTTTGGTAAGTCATTCCAGGCAGTTAACATTAGTAAGATTACACTTAAAGGGTGGTTTTTAAAACAAAACTCCCCAGAATGTTTTGCTTGTTCTACTGATAATCTGCATTATCAAAATGAAAATGTCAAGTAATATCACTAATTATCTTATTAATTTCATATTCTACTTTGCCGTTTTCCCCAACATCTTTACACCTGTATATAATGAAAGCAGCCATAGGTTGGGGCCAGACTAGACTTTGAAGTTATAGTCAAGTATTACACTAAGACACAGGAAGTTGAAGTTAGTGTTTTTTGTAAGCCAAAGATTTAGACTTGAACCTGTTAGAAAGGAAAAAAAAAAAAAAAGGCAACATAAAGCAACATGGTAAAGAAAACAGCCTCTAGAGCCAGGTGCCTGGGTTTGAATCCTGACTTTGTGACTTAGGACCTAAAACTTCAAACCTATTTCCTCTTAGTGGCAGGCACAAATATCTGGAATAAATTAAGGAAGCCTATGCACCATGATATATATATATATATTACACTACAGACAGATTTATCAATGTAAAGAGGCAGCATTTAGCACTGCCTCTAAAAATCAGATGGTCGTCCCGGGATTTGAATCCTAGTACTAACGTTTTAATTTTTGAGATCCCATGCACTTGGGTGTGTCTCAGAGGTCCTCATCTGTAGAATGAGGATCATAGAGTTAAGAAAGAAGGAATCAGATAACATACACCAAGTGGTCAGAACAATGACTGGCATCTAGGAAGCAATCAGTAGATGTCAACTATTATCATTTTCAGGCAGAAAGGGGACACAATCAAATATACACTTCAGAAAGATCATTCTGGACAGAAGGGAACATTGGGGTAGGGTTCTTCCTTCCTCCACAGCTTCAGAGAAACAAAAAATGTTTGCAGAATTTTATCCATTCCACAGGAAACTGATCAGCATTGATATTTAATGAAAAAGGTACAGTTTAACACTGATATACACTTAAGGAGAAGATTACATAAAATACTAAAAATCTTATAGAAAACAACTCACCGTCTCAAAAAATATTTCCATCATGCGGGTTCTCTTCTCCTCTGCACTTAGTCCTTTTTTCTTCGACTAAAGCACAAAAGTAAAAAAGTAAACACTGCATTTAAAAAAAAAAAGACTGCATTTTAAAACAACTTGGTTTGCAATGTTATGGTCTTGTCTGCCAATGGGTTTGATAACTCTAAAGACTCATTATAACTACTACATGCCAAGACTTGTGATTAGTGCTGCCTGTGTAAGAAGAACTGTGGTTGAAATAGCGTCTGGGGGGCGCCTGGATGGCTCCGTGGGTTAAAGCCTCTTCCTTTGGCTCAGGACATGATCCCAGGGTCCTGGGATGGAGCTCCACATTAGGCTCTCTGCCCGGCAGGAAGCCTCCTTCCTCCTCTCTCTCTGCCTGCCTCTCTGCCTATTTGTGATCTCTTTCTGTCAAATAAATAAATAAAATCTTAAAAAAAAAAAAAAAAGAAATAGAGCATGGGTGGCTTAGTTGTTAAGCATCTGTCTTTGGTTCGGGTTGTGATCCCAGAGTCCTGGGATCAAGCCCTGTATCGGGCTTCCTGCTTGGCGGGGAGCCTGCTTCTTCCTCTCTCACTGTGTCTCTCTCTGTCAAGTAAATAAATAAAATCTTTAAACAAACAAACAAACAAACAAAAAGAACTGTGGTTAAGGTACAGTCTGGCAGTTTACAGAAACTCAATATTTATCAAATGATCCAATGATATGTCACTATATTTACCTTCAAAAAATACTTACAACCTCACGGAGAAAAAAGACATAACTAATAAATGATGGAAAGATCATTGCACAAATTGCTACAAGGACAGAATGAATTCTACCCTGGGGAAGGCTGAAGGCTCTCTAGAAAGGCTGGAGATGAAAAGGATTTTGGCAAGTTGAGAAATGGTGAGAAGGTGTCCTGGGCAGACCACACACATAGGCACGATGTTATGGAAGTTCGTGGAATGTTCCAGAAAGACAAGAACTCAGGGATGACTGCTGTGTGGTGCCTAGAGAAGGAGTGGTAGGGAAGGGGAAAAAAGTTGTCTGGGGCCAGATCATGGGATGCTGACTGTCCGGCCCAAGGGAATGTATGTTATTCTAGATGGTGAGAAGCTATTGAGCAACCTCAAAAGCAGGAGAGTGACAAGATTACAGCTATATTTTAGTAAGATGACATTTTAGTAGCATTGTGGAGCGTAGGATGGAGAATGGAAAAACCTATCCAAGTAGAAAATGGAAGCCTACTGCAGTTTACTATTATTCTATATCTACAGTTTAGCCAAGTTAAAATTAAGATAGTTAACACATAACTAAAATCCGTTGATAATGAATTTTACTATATATTGTATTCAGGATATATACACAAAGGTGAAATACAAATTTTTTTTAAAAAGCCAAATTCTGGGGCACCTGGGTGGCTCAGTGGGTTAAAGCCTCTGGCTTCGGCTCAGGACATGATCCCAGGGTCCTGGGATCCCCACATCGGGCTCTCTGCTCAGCAGGGAGCTTGCTTCGTGCCCCCCCATCTCTGCCTGCCTCTCTGCCTACTTGTAATCTCTGTCTGTCAAGTAAATAAATAAAACCTTAAAAAAAATAAAAGCCAAATTCTCTCAAGGTGAAGATTCACAGAAAATAACAAAAGAGAGAAATCTCATCTCTAATGGAGAATTCCACACTAATGTTTAAGTGACCTGCATCTTTCTCAAAAATCACAGAAGATTAGGAGGCAACATAAACTGTTTAGTAAGAACTTAGAAACACTTTACACCACCTAATAAAGCAGACATAAAAAACAAAGACTGAGCCTGTCCAACCAAATACTCCATCAGAAAATGAAAAGCCTAAGATAGATGGGGAAAGGGATTTGAAGTTGCCATTCTGAATACATACCAGGGTGCATGAGTCTTTATTCTACTTAAACAACCTACAAAACCCCTAACTCATTTTTTTTTTAAGATTTTATTTACTTTACAGACAGAGATCACAAGTAGGCAGAGAGGCAGGCAGAGAGAAAGAGAGGAAGGGAAGCAGGCTCCCTGCGGAGCGGAAATCCCGATTTGTGGCTCGATCCCAGGACCCTGGGATCATGATCTGAGCCAAAGGCAGAGGCTCTAACCCACTGAGCCACCCAGGTACCTCCACTAATTCATTTTCACAGCAATAAAATTATCTGGCATTCCTTGATGAGTTGTATGGGTAAAAAAAAAAACCCCTCCAATGTTCTCTACTGATCCCCCACATCTCCTCACACCTTTTCTTTAATCTCTTCTGCCTTTACAGTTTCAACTAACATTTAGGCTGAATCCTCAAATCTTTACATCAGCCTCTGAAGTATGCTCCTGAGCTTCAATCTCAAGTGTCTACCTGCCCGCTGGACAGACTTCAAACTCTGAAGGTTTAAACTGAACTCTTCTTCTCCTATATCTACTCCCCAATCCTGCTGTTCTAGATCCTGAACTCAGTTAGATATCACCTTGTTAGCCAAGCCAGAGGCCTGGCGTTCATCCCAGGTTTCTTCATCCCTCTTACTCCATATTAGACCAGTCACCAAGTTCTGCCAAGGTTAGTGGTGAAATATTTCTCAAATCCACCCTGTCTGCTCCATCCCTACAACTCTGACCTCAGTTCAGGCCTTTATTACAGGTTCTGCCTCCAGCAACATACTGGTAGGTAAGCCCTCTGGCCACACTTTGTCTCACCCTCTAAGTTCAAATTCCACCCTGCCAAGAACCAAATCTAACCAAGCCTCTCCCTTGCTTAAAAGCCTTCAGTGGCTCCGAACCATCTGGAAGTAGCCAATCACTCTGCAGTGATACACGAGGCCCTTTCCCACCGACCCCAATCTACCCAATACCACTCTCCACCTCATATTTTACCATAACATGGAGAGTTAAGCAACTTGAGCTGTAATACAAAAACTAGACAGTCCCTGACTTGCCATCATCTGACTTTTTCAACTTTGTGATGGTGTGAAAGCCACACACATTCAGTAGAAACCATACTTCGAATTTTGAATTCGAGCCTTTTTCCTGGCTAGCAATAGGTGATACGGTACTATCATGATGCTGGGCAGCCATAGGACCATAATGTAAACAACCCCATACACTTACAGCCATTCTATACCCACACAACCATTCTGCTTTTCAGTATAGTTTTCAACAAGTCACATGAGATATTCAATACTTTATTATAAAACAGGCTTTGTCTTAGATGTTTTTGCCCAGATATAGGTTAATGTCTAAATGTTCTGAGCATGGTTAAGGCAGGCTATGATGTTCCATACATTAGGTGTATTAAATGCATTTTTTATTTAATGATATTTTTTACTTACAATGGGTTTATCACCATGTAATTCCATTGCAGGCTGAGGAAGATCTGTACTTTTTTTTTTTTAAAGACTTTATGTATTTACTTTCCAGAGAGAGAGAGACCACAAGCAGAGGGAGTGGCAGGCAGAGGAAGAAGCAGGTCCTCACTGAGCAAGGAGACCAATGTGGGGCTCAATCCCAGGACCCTAGGATCATGATCTGAGCCGAAGGCAGAAGCTTAACCAACTGAGCCACCCAGGCGTCCCGATGAAGATCTGTACTTGTAATTCTCTACTCCCAGAATGCTCTTTCCCAACTTTGTGTTTTAAAGAAACTGTTCTGGGGCACTTGGGTGGCTCAGTGAGTTAAAGCCTCTGCCTTCGTCTCATGGCATCCCAATGTCCTGGGATAAAGTCTCACATCAGGTTCTCTGCTCAGGAGGGAGCCTGCTTCTTCCTTTCTCTCTCTGCCTGCCTCTCTGCCTACTTCTGATCTCTATCTGTCAAATAAATAAATAAAACCTTTAAAAAAAGAGAGAGAGAAAACTGTTCTAAAACACTCATTCCTTTTGCCTATTTAAAATTCCAAAAAGTCTCCCAAGGCTTAGTTCAACTATTCTGTAAAAGAGCTTCCCTGAGCTCATAGGACAGTCTGAGTGTCATTCCATGTGTTCCCAGAACACACCTTCATCAAATCAATTGGTATACTTCTCTTTCTCAACCGATTCAGCCGACTGTAAATTTCTTCAGAACACACACTACCCATGCTTTCCTAGAGCTTAGTGCTAGATTAGAGCAGACACAAAGGCCAGCCCTTGACTTCAAAGCCATGTATCTAAAGCCCCAACCATAAAGTTTGAGACTGTTCAATCTCCCAAATCCCATAACACCCACTGCACTCACATAAATACAATACAGGGTAAATTAATAACAAAAAATTCTGTGATAACTACTTGGTGCCTTTCTTGGACAGATAAATCACAGAAATCCCAAGTAAACAATCTCTAAAAAATCATATAGACCTATTCACTAAATCAAGAGTCAAGAGCCAGCATTCAATCCTGCCTTAATTAGTACCCCTTCGCACTGGCCTCAGTAGTATCAGAATAACCAAGCATGAAATTCACATTCAGTTAAGAAGGCTCTTTTGGCTCATTTCTCTAGTCTAGTGAGTTTCAAACTGCCATTAGAATCATCTCAGGAGCTTTTAAAAAGTACTGATGCCAAGGCACATGCTATATGAATTGAAAGAGAATCTCTGAGACCAGGCCTGGGCCTGCAATTTTTTAAGAGCCTCTCCAGGTACTTTACCTGGCGCTGGGATTGAGAATACTGCTCTTCTCACCCCAGAATCTAGAGGCAAGTCAGGGTGAGGATCCCTTTAGGGCTTTAGTCTGTGGCTGCATCAGTGGAAGACAGATCCAAAGCTTCAGGAAAAGCTGCAGATATTTTGGTATTGTTAAACTGCTCCCCGAGAGACTCACAGACTCCACAAGAATCTGCCACCAAGACACAGACTATGAGACAGTGTAGAGTCCTGGAAGCAAACAGTTTGGCAAAAGCTCTTATCACTCAGTTCAGTAGCTACAATAGTTACTCAAGAAATATGGATGAACTGTAACATTCATTTACATTGTTTTCAGGCTAATTTGTTAGTGTCTTTCATGACTGGAAATAGTTTTTATAATTAACCACAGTAGGACAGCATCATGGCCAGAATTAAAATAACTAATGTAAAAAGGATGCCATGCTAATTCATATTTAGAAATCAACAGGGGCTCATTTAATACTTAATATTAAAGAAAATGTGCTGACAACGTAAGTTAGAGATGCTTTCAAATTAGTAAGTCAGGGGACTCAAGAACTGACCTGAGGACAACAAATCTTTGGGCTGACCAACATACAGCTATCTCCACCTTTCAGAAGACCTACATTAGTACCTGTTTTCACTAATCAAAAGAAATTGTAAGAGTATTTTCACTGGTATGAAAAAAGCGAAAATAGGAAAATAGTGTTGAGCGTTTGTTTTGCGAAGGGCCCACCATGTTCCTTCCCTGGGAACTACATTCAGCACCTCAAGCATAAGCCGCCACAGCTTTGAACTCTGTCGGTGAGAATCTGGGCTGTATCTCAATTTATTTTGTGCCCCTGTTAGTAAGTTCTGTCCTAAGGTATCCCAAAAGCCTGAGAGGAAAAAAAAATAATTTTTTTAAGCCTAAGAAGTTATTCTTTGGAGTCTAGGAATGCTCAAAAATTTTTTCCATATAAATTAATAATTGCTTCCTCACCTCATGCCATTTCAGATTATGAAAGGCTTCATAGGAATGCTAGTTTCAAAGAGTGGGGGAAACCTGTATTTTTTTAAAAAGATATTATTTATTTATTTGACAGAGATCATAAGAAGGCAGAGAGGCAGGCAGAGAGAGAGGAGGAAGCAGGCCCCCTGCGGAGCAAAGAGCCAATGTGGGGCTTGATCCCAGGACCCCAGAATCATGACCTGAGCGAAAGGCAGAAGCTTTAATCCACTGAGTCACCCAGTTGCCCTGGAAACCTGTATTTTAAACCACTTAAAAAAACCATACATTTAAGAAACCTCCAATTAGGAGTTACAGAATTCCTCAAATCAGCCCCATTTCCCAATTACAATAAAATTTAGAGAAATTAAAATAGAAAATATCTGTTGCCCTCAAAACTGAGAGAGTACATTGCATTTCTCCGATTCCAAAAATATGCCTGGATTTATAATAACTGTTTATTCAAGAAGCCTAACCAAATCAAAACAAACCGCTATTAACTCACAATTAGGAAAGAGAACAAAGGTTTGTCTTGTCTCTGATCAAGGTAACACTAAACTTACTTCTTCAGCATACATAAAAAATAGCATGTATCTCAAAATTTTATTCTAATTTATTTCATGTTTCTTCATTATCAGAGGTAATCATCTGAAAATAGTTAACAGCATATTACCATTTAGTATTAGAAGGTGATTAAAATGTAAAGGTAGATTAGATAAAAGGGTAAAGTTAATGCATTTGTGCTGCATAGTTCTGTCCGTTGTATTAGTAACTATGAGAAACATGCAATCACACAGCACTGGCAACAGATTTAACTGTGGTCCTGTAGTTTCTGAGACCACTTTATGCCCAGGTGGCTGCGTTGTTAGTTTAACCACAAAGAAGCCGTTATCAGTTGTAACTGCATCTGGGCAAGTATCTTCAAATAAATACCGTACAACCTAGATCGTGCCCAGCAAAAAAAACGACCACTTAACTAAATTAAGATATTAAAATCTTAGATCCATTTAATTAGATGTTGATTCTCTGCCAACAGAAGTAGAAAAAAAAAATGATACCAAACTCAAGGTTTATGAAAATGATTTGATGAGGTGTAAGGCATTAAATTCACCAAGATAAAAGGTCTATCTGGAATCTTACCAGGACTTAACCTATCATGGTATGCAAGGAAGGCGAATTCAGTGCTTCTCTAATAAAGGGGCCAAACAAGTAGCAATCCGAAGCACAAAAGGGCATCGACCCCTGAACTTTAGGGAAAAAGCAGCGATCTTCAAAGAAATCTTACTGGCATAAAAGACTCGCTAGGTTACTGCTGAAATCGTGAGCCATTCAGATACGTGCTCTAAGAACTACAACACATGGCAACCCTCAATTGTCAAAACACAGAAGCCATTAAGATCCAAGGCTTCGGTCCGTCCCGCTCACACCCTTCCCGGTTCTTCCTAGGAGGCTGCAGCTTGGGCGGCCAAACCCCGGGAGCCCGAGGCTCGGGTTCTGAAGCGACTCGTGCTCTGACTGGTCGCTAAGTTTGCGAGGCACACCGGGGCACGTTCGCGAACGCCTCTCGGGTGTGCTCCGAGGGCAGCACCGGGGGTAGGGGCGGAGAGGCCCAGGGGTCGCGGACCCCGGGCCCCAGCTATGTCGGCCCGGCGGCCCCAACAGAGGAGCCAAGCACCCCAAGGCCGCCGAGGCCCCAAGCTGCGTAGGGGACTCGCGGCCTGGAGACTGGGGAGGCGCGGCACCCGGGAGCGCGGCCTCAGCTCTTACCATGGCTCGGGCGGCGGGTCTTCCGGTGGCCGGGCGGGAGCGGGAGGCGAGGGGCGGGGCGGGCCCAGGCGGGTTTGATTTTGGCGCGGACGGCGCAGCGGGGCGGAGCCGCTACAACGACGAGGTGGGAGGGAAGTAGGAGGGAAGCTGACTTCCGACCCGCGGCCCCGGGGACCTCTGGTGGCGGTTCCGAGAGGCCGGCCGGAGAGGGCGCGACTGGTCCCCGCGCTGTTCCCACCTCTTCTCCCTGTGTAGAACGTGCGTGACTCCTTTTCTCTCTCTGAGAAAGTCTTTGAGCCGTCACTTCAGTGCGTGTTTTCTTCGCGCTGCAGAAACCGCCCCAAGTTTGCTTTAAAAAAGGGGTGTGTGTGTGGGGGGGGGGGAGGTGGTTTGGGGTTCCTGGGCGGCTCAGTCGGTGAAGCGGCTGCCTTCAGCTCAGGTCATGATCCCAGGGTCCTGGAATCGAGCCCCGAGCCCCGCACGGGGCTTCCTGCTCAGCGGGAAGCCTGTTTCTCCCTCTCCCTCTGCCTGCTGCTCTGCCTACTTCTCTCTCTGTCAAATAAATAAATAAAATCTTAAAAAAAAAAATCCCTTTGTATATTTGGCTTGTTTATGTATAGTCTGTTGTTTTTTAAATAACCAAGAGAATGAATTTGAAATGAAAGCTGTGGGAAACTCGCTCCTTCATGACCTGCGGATAGATGGGGATTGGGTCTAAAGCTTGCGCCCCTTCGCCTAAAGTCGCTACAAAATTAACTCAGACTTGCCAATTGTTTTGAAAATTATTTTATGTTATTGGGGACCATTTAAAAATATTCTAACTTTACTGAAAGCATAAAGAGTGGCATCTAAAGTGGGAATTTGTATCTCCTATTGCTTCTTTAAGAAAAGGAAGCGAAGAAGGGATATATTGATTGCATAGAGTTCCATTACTTTAGTTTGTTATAGATTGCATTACAGTACTATATGACCGACAGTACATCAGGTGATTTTAAATAGTAAATGGGTAGCCATTTAGTACATGTTTTACTATGTACTAGAAAAAACATAAGCAACACATTATACTCTAGATTTCTCACACCTTCCTCCAGATATGGATGAAACACGCCTGTCTGAAAAAATGAAAGTGATATTTAAGAAAAATATTAACTGCCTAGTGGTATCTAGATTTGACAAAAATCATAAGGGCGACGTTTGTGGGAAGGCTTGTCTTGGTTCTGAGACTGCCATACCTGTTCCTCCATCAGACGTGGTCCTTCTTCACTTGGCTTACTCTTAGACCGCTTTAGACGTAACCTTCAGGAATCTTTCTGTTTCCCCACTCCCACGGCACAGCAGATAGGGTCCCTTCTGTGGTATGCTACAGTACTCTGCAGTTTTATCATAGCACACCACATTCATTTTAGAACTGTTTTTGGAGTACCAAACCTCAGAATGACTCCATCGAGGAAATGCACCCTGAACTAAAGAACCTTCTCTTAGTTCTTCCTTGAAATTCTGGAAAGTGCATCCTTGAGAGGAAACTTGTTAGGAAGCAGGAAAAGAAGGTAAAGCCATTTAAAAAGAGACAGGAAAATCTGTAAGGTAGGGAAACCGGTAGGAAAATGAAAAAAACCAAGAGAGGAGAAACTTCAACAAGAAATAGTTAACATGATCACCTTTTTCAGTCACATGGCATGCCCTGAGTTAGAAATGGCAATGCAATTGTGTCATTCGCACAGAGCAGCCGTCCCAACAGAAATAATACCCAAACTGGTTCCTGGAGGATGAAAAAATGTCAGATGGTTTGTGGCCCTCCAAAGGACTATAGTACCTAAACAGATACATGACATATTTCTGGTATTCAAATTTTATAGAGTAGGGGTGGGAGGGATTAGAAAAAAATGTCTCCTGAGAGGGATGACAATGGAAAAAATGTTGAGAAACACTGGTATAGAATAAGTATATAATTTATCATCCAAACTGGACGAAAGGGACTGTATTTATCATTATGTGAGGACAACAAACATAAATCAGTATTGTCCCCATCAATCATGTGATAACTTGGAACTTCCATAGTGCTATATTAATAACACTTAATGCTTCTTACCTTAATTTGCTCTGTATCAGAGTTACTGATGCTCTTTTAATCTTTCCATCTGGGAGAACAGGCAGAGTAGGTAACTTCCTTTTCTTTGTAATCCTGTCTCACCTCTCATTTCTTGGTCTCTGTTCTTCCCTAGAAAACTTATGCTCTCTTGCCCTCTTTCAGCAAGCCTTGGCTCATCAGTGGTCCACTTCCAACACCCCTCCTCTGTGTTCCTCTGGGGTGAGTTCTTAGCTACCCACTTCCTTAGCTCCACCCAGCGACTCCTGCCACCCTCCACTCCTGGCAGGGTACCTGGGTGCAAGCCCAGAAGGGTCTGAGTTGAGTCTGAGTGGGGCCCTAGGTGCCCATGAGGGTCTCTACTTACCTAGCAAGTATCCCTATGTCCAAGACTGTGTGACATTTGATAGCAAATGAAAACCATCACTGTAGGGCAAGAGGCCACAGGAAAAAGGGGAAAGCCTTGTAACATTCTTTTTGAAGAAAGGCTTCTGTTTTTCCACTTTGCACCAGTCCCCACAAATTGTTACGTATCCAACTCTCTCTCTCTCTCTCTCTCTCTATATATATATATATATATATATATTCATTTAAGTCTCACCCCAGTAGAATAAAGCTCCATAAGAACAGGGAGTTTTTAGTTCGCTACTGTTCCCCAGTGGTTAACTAGACTCTATAAATATTTGCCAGTGAATACATATAAAAGCAGCTTCTGGTATTATAATTGCCTGGCCTGGTTCACTAACCAAATTGTAAGCTCTTAGAGGTTATAGGATTTGGTTCATCCTTATATCCTTACACCTACCCTAAAGCCTGGTGTATAGCAAGTGCTTAGACCTTTGTTCAGTGACAAAAGCAATGATAATAACAAAAGACATTAGGGCTGGGTAGAGGATAGAATGTCATCTGCCCTTCCTGCCTCTTCACTTAAGCAATAATAAACCACAACTGTAATTGAACTTGTCTGCTCTGGAAAAGGGTGCATCTGGCTTTACGTGAAGTGAGTCCTCAAAGGACAATTAGAAATATGCTTATATGTGGGGCAACTGGCCTATATTAAGAATGCCATATCTTTGCTTCTGGAAACTTCCAAAGAGCCCACGATGGCAATGGTCCCTGCTTGATTAAACAAAACAAAACAAAAAGAAATAGAAGAATAGAAGCAGGATTCAAAAATACTAATATTCACAGTTACCAGTTGGTAGCATCCCATCTGGCTTATTTCTCATTTCTGCTTTAGCTCTCCTTCCAAAACTGATTGAGGGTCCTCTTCTAGACTTATAACCTATTATAGATTTTTTTAATCCTCAAAAAAAAAAAAAAACAAAAAAACAAGAAATTTTTAGTGTCCCTCCATTGTTTTCAGAAAGGACACTCAAAAGATAAATTTTAATATTCATTCCATCACAGCAAAATATAAATCACAGACTTAATGAAAAATCAAAAAGCCTATAAATACATCAGGAAAAAAAGCTGTATACATAAATGCAAGCCTATGACTTGTTTACACAATGAAGAAGGACAAAAGTCCTTCATAGAACAAAAGACCAAATACCAAATCCATACACCATTCAAGATCGAGAGCTTGTCTATCCTCAAGTCTCATAGGGAACTTACTGGCATGCGACTAAGGGGCATTAAAATGACAAATTTGACATTATAAATGGAGACCAATTTAAATTTTATTTGACTTAAGAAAGACAGAAATTAATCTCTTTGAAAAGCTAGGATGTAGTGATAACCCATGATTTGTACGGCCAGCATCAGGTTCTTTTACAACAGAACCTCCAGAGGACTGTCCAACATATTCTTTAGATGCTGTGAATACTTCTGGAAATGCTTGGCCGTCAGCTTGATGTTTATTATAATGAATTTTAATTAAGCTCTGGACCCTAAAGATTGCAGTTACAGTGTGGTCCCTTTCTAGTTCTCACGTGCACTTATTCTCATGAGCTTTTCCCCTATCGATTTGGGCAGAAAGCTAACGAGAACTGGTTGACAACCCCGGCGAACTCGCTTCCGGCAGCAGAGGCCACACATGTAACTACTGTTTCTATGGGCCAAAGTTTCATTAAAATTTATTAGAACAAGAAAAGCGCGCAGCGCATTCGTGCTTTCTGCCCAATTCGATTTGGGCAGAAAAGTTGTAAGAATTTGCCTGCATTCTGCAGAAATTCAGACCACGTGGCATTTACAGCGTGCTCCCACGTGGCTCCTGCCGCGACTGTGCTGGACCGCCACGGTGGGGCTCAGGCGGCTCCCCTGAAGGCCTGCGCCTATGGAAGTGAGTTCACTAGGGGTTTCCAGCCAATTCTCATGAGCTTTCCGCCCAAATCCATATCGATTTGGAATATCTATATCGGAAATTCGGTATCAGCGGAAACCTGGTGAGAACTGGTCGGCATGCTGCAGCAATTCGGGCCATGGGAGCATGTGCCCAGCGTTTGGAGCGTATTCTCACGAGGTTCCGGCGTGACTGGGCGGGACCACCGTCCGGGGAGGGAACCTCACTACCAGAAGCGAGTTCGCTGGGTGTTTCTGACCAATTCTCAGGAGCTTTCTGCCCAAATTGATACGGGCAGAAAGCTCGTCAGAATTGGCTGGCATTCTGTGGGGACTTGGGCCTAGCAGGAGGTGTGGGGGGCGCGTATGGAGCACTTTGTCCTGAGGTTCTTGTTGCAATGCCTTCGACCGCAGTCTAGCCCCAGGCAGCTCCCCTGAGGGCCCCCGCCATGGGAAGCGAGTCTGCCAGTGGCTTCCTGCCAATTCTCCCGAGCATTCTTCCCAAATCGATATCGATTTCAATTTGGGCAGAATGCTCGGGGCGGGAAACGTCCCACAAACTCTTTTCAAACAGCGGGTGACCCCTTGGCAATCACGCGGGTTCACCGGTAATCCCGCGAAGTCTCCTCTGGAACCTCGCGAGATCTCATTTCCGACGTCGAATGCGGGCAGGCGGAATGGTGGAAAAATGCAGGCCAAATTTCATGAGTCTTTTATCCAAATTGCTATCAATTGGGGTAAAAAAACTTGTGAGAAATTCCTGGAAACCTTTGGCAAACTGTCCTCCGATGGCGGAGGGCGTCAAGGGAATCGCACAGCTAGGCACCTAATCCCGTGAGGTCTCGGCTGCACCCTCGAGAGAAGTCGTTCCAAATACCCAACGCTCCTGACCCAAATCACCAGATAATGTGGGTCGGTATTGATTTCGGTAGAAAGGTCGTGAGAATTGGCCAGAAACCTCTGGTAAACTCGCTTCCAATGGCGGGGGCCCCTTAGAGCTATCACGCAGGCTTGGCCCGAGAGGTCTTGGCCAGAACCTCCTGAGAACTCATTCCCAACACTAAGCAAGCACGCAGTTCAAATCGGACAACGCGGGCCATTTCTCATGAGCTTTCTACCCAAATTGGTATCGATTTAGGTGGGAAGCTCGTGAGAATTGACCGGAAGCCTCAGGCGGACTCTTCGGAAAGTGGGGCCCCTTAGGGGAATGGCGCAGACTTGGCCCATAATCCCTCGAGGTCTCAACCAATTCTCCAGAACTCATTCCAAACACCGAGTGGGTCGCCCTAATCACGGGACAACGTGGGCCAATATTGACGAGCTTTCTAGCCAAATCAATATCAGTTTGGTTAGAAAGCTTGTGAGAATTGGCCAGAAACTTCCTGTGAACTCTTCCCAAGGTAGGAGCCCTCTCACTGCCTCCAGTGGCCATATTCAGCACAGGCATGCCACTCATTGTCTCGCACTGCAGATCTTCACTGCTTCTAGTGGCGTTAATGAGCACTGCAAAACTGTCTGTCATGCCTTGCATTACAGCTGAACACTGCCTCCAATGGTAGAAAACTGCACTGCCACTCCTTGCAGCTCACCAGTGGCTCCAGTGGCGAGGTACTTCACTGTCACTCCTTCCAGTGGCAACTCAACACTGCCTCCGATGGGAACAAGCTACACAGGCATGCCATCCATGTTCTTGCACTGCATCTCAACACTTTCTCTCCTGGCTGTCAGAAGCGCTACAAATCCTTCTGGCATCCCTCACACTGCTGCTGACCACTGCCTCCAGGGGCGGGAACCGACATTTCCATTTTTTCCAGGGTCTCACAGTGTGGCTCACCACTGCCTCCAGTGCCTGCAAACTGCACTGGCATGTCTTTCAGCAGCTCTCCCAATGCAGCTCAGCACTGCCTTCAATGACATAATTCTGCACTGCCATGCCATCAAGCAGCTCTAATAATTCGCCTTTCCACCACTGGAGGCAGTGATGAGCTCCAGTGCCACAGATGCTGAAAGATGGGGCAGTTCAGCTTGCCACCAAGGGAGCCAGGGCTGAGCTGCAGTGGGTGAGACACTGGAATATGTACCACTGGCACTTCTGAACAATGGATGCAGTGGAGAGATACAGTATAAGGCGTGGGAAGGAAACACAGTGTGGATTTACGCCACTGGTGGCAGTGCTGAGTTGCAGTCTGAGTGATGGTGGAAGACATGCCAGTGTGGCTTGAGACCAGTGGAGGATGTTGCAAGCTGCACTGCAGGACGCTGGAAGGTCTGACAGTGCAGGTTGGTGTTACTGGAGGGAGTGGTGAGCTACAGATAGTCACTGGAAGGCATGGCAATGCTGCTTGCCACCACTGGAGGCAGTGGCGAGCTGCAGTGCAAAAGATGGTCAAAGATGATTCCGTACAGCTTGTTCACACTGAGGGCAGTGGTGAGGTGCTGGTGAGAGACCCTGAGAGGTAATGCGCTGGAGCTTGTTTCTCTAGGAGGCAGTGGTGAGCTTTATATCCTGTTTCCCCAAGTTCAGGAGTGAGCTAGAGCCATCCACCAACTCAGCATTGTGCCCCATGTCCCTGAGTTTGGTGGTAATGAGTTGTCACGATGGGGTAGGAGGGGCCTCCAGATGAGGGTCTGGAGCCTGGAGGAAACCAGTCCTGACTCATGTTGCATTTGGAACAGATGAGTTGAGTGTGTTTTTGGGAGAGTAGCTTCACTACTCCAAAAAAAAAAAAAAAAAAAAAGCATAATGGCATTGGTCAACTTTAGAATGAAACTAATTACTACTTAAGAAACAAGCATGTGTCTCCCCTTCTCAAGGAACTGGAGCAGGTGTTCAAGCCTTAGGTCAGAGGTACCTTCTTATCCCCACCTGACAACACTTCTCCACTCTGGCTTCATGAGACCCAAAGTTTTAAACATCAGCATCTGAGTCAGTCATGCAGCTTGTCACAGGACATCAACATTCAGAGAAAGCAGCAGGTACATTGGATGCAATGTCATATCCATGTCAAGATGGGAGGTAAAACTTCTCTTTCACCCCAAACCTCCTGGGATTTTCTCTTGTCTCTAGTGGAGCCACAAAGTCAAACTGAAGTAGCTGTCAGCAATCTAGAGTGGGTGCAAGAGTTCCTGATTTTCCCTGCAGAGAGAACTTTACAGGGGATCCCATTTTATCTGCTCATTTCTGGTTTATGAAGGTATGTGGAACATCTCTTTCCTAGGAAATCACTTTGATTGGAAAGGGAAGATGAGATTGACTATTGTGTATTTTTAACATAGAATGTGTTCCTTCATCTAACAGTGTTTATTCCATTGGGCATAGGTTGTGATGGAGTGGCCAGCATCTAGAGTTAGGTGGCTTTTTGAGGTCAGATAGAGACTTGGATGATGTCTTATCATTTGTCAAAGGTGAAGTTTCCTAACTGATTAGTCTTTTCATCCAAAGAGTTACAATGATACCAGAGACAAAAGTTAAAATGATTCCAGGGAGTCTTTGACGATTTAAAAGTGAAGCTTGACTTTCTAGTTTCACTAAATGGATCATCTAGATAGTTGGATATGCCATATTTTCTCTGTAATTTCATTGGTGGTGAAGTCAGAAGGAGATAGAGGCATGCTGGTGGCTTCAACGGGCTTGGCCTCAGGAACCCTGGGTGAATTTCTGGAACTACTTGCCTGATGCTGGTGAATCAGGTTATCCCCCAGGTTTTCCATTTCCTCCTTAGGAAATTGCTGGCAGGTAATGTTCTGCTTAATGCAGAACCCTCCTGCACTGTTGGTGGGCATGCAGGCTGCTACAACCACTCTGGAACAGAGTATCGTGGTTCCTCCAAAAGCTAAGAATTGAACAACCCTAGGATCCAGCAATTGCATTCTTAGGTATTTACCCAAAGGACACAAAAATGCACATTCAGGGGGGTCCAAGCACCGCGATGTTTATAGCAGCATTATCAACCATATCAAAACTATGAAGGAAGCCCTAGCATCTGTTCACTGATGAGTGGAGGAAGAAGATATGGGAGATAGATATACAATGGAGTAGGACCCAGCTTCACAAAGAATGAATTCTTACCATCTGCAAGGATGCAGATGCATCCAGAGTGGATTAAGTTAAACAAATTCTGTAAGGAAAGACAAATACCCACTGACTTCGCTACTCTGGCATTTCAGAAAGAATATGGATGAATATAGTGGCGGGGGGAGGAAGATAGGCAAGTAAGAAAACAGACACAACCTCAGAGCACAAACGAGGGTTGCTAGCAGGCAGGTGTGTTGGGGGTAGGGTTGAATGGGTGCTGGCTATTAGGGAGGGCACTTGTGATGAGCTCTCACTATTCTATGCAGGTGAGGAATCATGAAATCCTACCCCTGAAGCAAAGGAATTAACACCGCATGGAAACTAACTGGAATTTGTCAATGAAGAAAAGAAAAATGTTCTGTTTCAAGAAGAGTGAGGCAAAAATAGAGTGATTTTTCACTCTCCTATTGTGTAGATGATAGTTTTCAAACACAGTGATGTAGGATACGCTAGTGTCTTACTGCATAAGGAGTCCTCGGAAAGCTGCAATGAAAGATTCAGCTCTCAGAGCATATTCATGATCCATTGATATGTTACTTTCTGTTTGCCCAGGCAGAAAGTTAAATGGAGAGAAATATGACAGAAGAGGAATAGAAGTGTTAACCATTTAGGAGGTAGCCTTCTCCCTTTCTCATGAAAGACCTGGGTCAGGGTAATTTGGAAGAAGTGGGGGGAGGATCTTGGAGCTTTGCAGCAGATAGGGGAGTTCCAAGTCTGGGTAGAGCTGATGGGTTCTGGAGAAGAGCGGAATGCATTCTGCAGGAATGAGTGAGCAGGGCTGGCTCCGGGGTGGCTGTGTGTCCTCTGTGTGGCAGTTGTGACAGGTCAGGGCTGTAAGCATATTCCTGGCTGAGGACAGGTAAAGCACAGGTGGGGAGTTGGCAGAGCACCTTCTTCTGTGCCACCAGCCTCAGCCAACACACATGACCTCATCGTCTCTCCCTGTCACTCTAATTCAGACTTGTCCATGTTACTAGTCCAAGATGTTGGTTTGTGCTTCATTCTTCGTGTGTGGGTGAAGTTTCAAAAGTTAGATGGTGGAAATGACAGGTCATCAGAACATCTGTTCCTCTTTTATTTTCTGCTTTTCTTCCAGTCACTGAAGTGGATCAGACCTGCTAGTGGAAGGGGCATCTGTGTGTTTCTTTTTCCTGTTTTAATTAAACAAAGGGAAAACAGCTTTCTGAAATAGTCAAAGAATCCTTTGTGGGGGTTCATATTTTTCTCTTCTGTGAACCATTTTCTGATATTCAAAATTATTATTATTTTTTATTTAAAAAAATTATTTGACAGACAGAGATCACAAGTAGGCAGAGAGGCAGACAGAGAGAGAGGAAGGGAAGCAGACTCCCTGAGCAGAGAGCCCGATGTGGGGCTCAATCCCAGGACCCTGGGACCATGACTTGAGCCGAAAGCAGAGGCTTTAACCCACTTAGCCACCCAGGTGCCCCTTCAAAATTATTTTTAAAGGGCACCTGGGTGACTGTGTTTTCAGCATCTGCCTTTGGCTCAGGTCATGATCCCAGGGTCTGGGATTGAACTACGCATTGGGATCCCTGCTTGGCGGGAAGCCAGGTTTTCCCTCTCCCATTCCCACTCCCCTTGCTTGTGCTCCCTCTCCTGCTGTCAAACAAATAAATAAAATGTTTTTTTTTTTTAAAGGATTTCTTTTTTTTTTTTAAGCACAGCCTCAGAGCTGTAACATGGTGCAGTGCCCTTTGTGAGGGGGAGTAACGAAGGAGGAGTGTACATTGTTTAGGAACCTGGGGAGTGGCTCATTTTGTTCCCAATGGAACACAAACCCCTGTTAGCCTTCCTTGGCAGTGGGGTGGGGAGTGATTGCTGCTCACCTGGTGGCCCATCCTGGGCTCTGAAACCTGACCTGGTAAAACACTTACAACTGGGAAATTTAGGAAGAAAACAGAATGAACCCTGGAGGGTGCTTGTATTCTTTGCACTCAGACAACTCCATGGAGCAAAGGAGCTCTTCACCCATGAGGTGTGTCAGGGTCCCGAAAGCTGTGGGCTTTGCTTCATGGGAGGAGGTTTTGTCTTCATCCTTATCCAAACCAGAGCCATGTCACCTGGTTATGGAGATCCAGACCTTTATGTGACCATGCCATTATTATTCTTGTTATTTTAAGAAAGCAATGTAGACATTCACTTTGGGATACCAATATCAAAAGGAAAAATATAAGGTCCAATATATATATGAGGACTGAGCTTGTGGTATCTCTCATTAATATGGGTAATGTCGGGCTGCCCATATGAGAAAGAACAAGGAACTCTATTTGAATAGAAGTGTGCTGTGCACATGTAGTGTTTTATTCTGTCTTTTTCCTTACTTTTCTGAAGAAAAAATAGAGTGGTGACTGGAGCTTGGCTTCTTATTATAAAGAATGGGAAACAAGAAATTTAAAAGAGCAGTGTTCATGCTGATGTGGTGCTCCATGCCCAGGGAGTGAGGGTTTGAAGCTTGGACTTGGGAGCGTTGGTGTTCAGGCATGATGTTGTCTGAGTTTCCTGCACAGAGTCACTTGGCTGCTCTGCCTAAATAGACCCCTTCCTGACTTTTGAAGGGCAGGTGGCTCCAAGGTGGCTTGAAACCCTAGGACACTGGAGGAATGATTTGGAAGGGACGCCTGGGTGGGCCAGTTTAGACAAACCCAGAGAATTCCAGAGCTAATGATGAACATGTTTCTGAGACTGGAGTTTGCTTCTCTGTGAGTAGCTTTGAGCTGGGGTGGAAAGCAGTCTCTGGATCTTAGGATTCACTGTGTCATCAGGTGTGAGCCTGGCAGGGTAGTCAGATCAGATAGCTGGGAGACTGTGAGGCAATGGCAGTGGGCCATCACTCTTGATGCACAGGTCAGCTTGCTCAAGGGACAGTGCTCTGCTCCCTGGCCAACTCTTCTGCTGTCCCTGTGATACAAAACTTGCTTCTTGTTGTATTCTCAAGCCCGCCTCTCAGCAGAGGGCTTGGTGGGAAGCAGCCCAACAGGCAGCATTATGGATTCTTGCTTAGTGTGCCCCTTGCTTCTTCAGATGAGGCACCACAGGCGTCCTCTGCCTGGTGTTTTTGAATTCAGCCAGGAGAAGCAATTCTTCCAGAGCCACACCCCTGAGAAATCCTCCACTTTCCTGTGTTGTGTGGAAGAGGGCGCTTTTCATTTGGAATTGAAATCTCAGCTGCTGCCATTAGGTTCAAGCAGTCTCCTTGAAGCTCTAGTTCCACATGGGGCCTGCAGTGTGAGACTGAGGCCAAACCTGGGAGTCCTGCTGCTGCTGCTGCAGGCTCCTTCCTGAAATATCGCAGCAAAGCCTGGTTTGTGATGACATCCCAGGAAAGAGGGACAGGTGCACCATTCTGGCCCACCCCAGGAAGATGCCAGATGCCTATCCCAGGTGGCTGGTGCAGGGAGGAGAAATGTCTGTTTCCCGGGCATCCCTTCTTTGGTCAGAGGGAGATTTTGACCCTGGGATGATTCTCTGCTCAGCTTTCTCAGATGAGCACATCAGGCAAAGGTAGGAAGTGTGTGTGCTCACCTGGAATTGAGGAAGGTGTTTTCAGGTTTCATGTGCAAGTGGTTTCCTCTTATGACTCATTTCCCTGATGGTCTTCAGGGTTCTGTGGGTGGACCCATTGTCCCGGGCATCCTGGTTGTGGAAGAGCTCTGATCACATTTTCCCTCAGGGCTCTGGTCTGGGAAATCAGAGGGAGTTTGTGGTTAAACCACCCAAGTAAGCCTCCATTTCTCCCTTGCTGAAATAGATTGGTGACTGTGATAATTGCTCTGGAGATAGAAAGCATGAGATAGGGCTGTGGTGCTGATGGGGAAGTGGCAGTTGTACTTGTTATTCATGAAGGGTCCAGGTGGGACTTTACTAGGAAGGTGAAGCTTAAGTTAGCTTTGAAAGAATGTGAGTGATGTCACATCAAGAACCTTCTAAATGGAAGGGAAATCATATGCAAAGGTCCTGGGCAGAAGCATACCAGATATATCCAGGAGCAGCAGGAAGGCCCTCTGGCTACAGTAGACAGTTTAGGACATGACCTCAGGGAGGTGACAGTAGGGTTACAGAGAGCCATTGCAGGGCTGTGACCCCATGGGACCCTGTTTCACTGGGCTATCCTGGCTACAGTGTTAAGAACAGATGCCAAAGTGTTGAGGATGGCCAAGAGAGGACAATGATGAAGACTTTCCAGGAACTTGGGCAAGAGATGGTCTCCAGTGTGACCAGACAGGTGGCCTTGGAAGGAGGGGGGAATCCTATTCTGGGTACCTGTCAAAGATGGAACTCACAGGATTTGCCAATGGGTTAGATATTGGGAATGGGAGAAAGGAGGAATTGAGGTAACCCCCAGCTTCTGTGGGTTGTCCCCAGTGAGGCAAAGGAGGAGGTTTCCGGGGGTAGAAGGTGTTTCATGTTCTACCTGCTGACGAAGTTGCCTTTCACAGTGGACATGCTGATGTTTGTGTCTGGGAGAATTTTGAACTTCTGCCCCCTCAGCAACTTTCAAGTACAAGTCTTCACACTTTTCTCAAAGTTCATGGTAAGACACTTGGCTTTTTGAAAAGATGTATGTTATTACCCAGCTCTAGTAGCAGGAAGAAACCTGAAGAGGATTTCCCTCTTATGAAAAAGTCAAAAAGTGGGCATCACATTCACCATCTGTTTTGTGGGGAATCACTACAGAGGTGGTGTGTACCCAACCAGCTCCTTCATGGGCATTGGTCTCCTCATCTAGCCACCAGCACTTTGAATTTTGTCTATGAGCATCTGCTGTGCTTTATCTCCATTTATTTTGGGTATCCGTTAGGATGTTGTGTCCTGAGGCCTAAGAAGAGCCAAGGAGAAGGAACTTTTCATGTCTGAGCATGTTCACTCATTTTTCTATAGAAATGAATGGTCATTCCCTTTTCAGTGTACACCATTTCTGCTGTGCAAGGTTTCCTAGGACACTGTACATTCAAGTAGCAAGGAAGTCTGTACCCCATCCTGCAGGGTTGGCTTTTATATCTATGCTGCACAGAACATTCCATGACTTGCAGATTTTATTACTCAAACATGGTACCTTGGATCACCTTCACCCCTTTCCCCCCTTCTCTGAATCTGGCAACCACCAATCTGTTGTCAGTAAATGTGCATTCAGTACTTTTTGGATTTCATGTTGAATGTCCATGAGACCCTCTGGTGTTTTTCTTTCTGTGTCTGAGTGACTGATCATAATGCTCTCAAGGTCAATGTTTCCATGTCTGGTTATTATAAATAATGCTGCAGTGAACATGAGAGTGCATCTCTCTTTTGGAGGGAGTGTTTTAGTGTTCTCCAAAGAAATACTCAGTAGAGCAATTACTGGGTCATGTGGTAGTTGTGTTTGTTTTTTCCCCAGAACCTCTGCAGCATCTGTCACAGTGGCCACACCAATTTCCATTCCCACCAACAGTGCACAGGGTCCCTTTGTGTACACACCCTTGACCACACCTGGTATCTGTCTCTGGTATGATTGCCATTCCCTCAGTTGTGAGGTGATAGCTGATTGCGCTTCTGACTTATGTTTTCCTGATGACAATTAATGATGTTGAACAACTTTTTCTGTGTCTGGTGCCCACCTGTATGCCATCTTTGGAAAGTATCTATTCACATAGTCTCCCAAGTTTTTATTCAGTTTTGGTTTGGATTTGAAGGAGTGTTTTGTGTATTTTGGATATTAGCCTCTTATCACACATAGGATGTGCAGATATATTTTCTCATTGGGGAGGTTGCCTTTTAGGGTTTGATGGTTTCTTTGTCATGGAGAAATTTCAGTTTGATGTCCTTCCACTTGTTTATTTTTGTTTTTGTTGCCTTTGCTTTTTGTGTCTGATGTAAAAGACACTTTCCCAAAACCAATATTGAGAAACTTACTACCTGTGTTTTCTTCTTGGAGGTTTATGGATTTAATTCTTATGTTCAAGTCATTCATCCATTCATAATTTGTATGTATGGTGTAAGAAAGTCACATTCTTCTGCATTTAGTGTCCAGTTTCTCCAGTACCATTCACAGAAGAGACAGTCCTTTCCCCATTGTATATTTTCTGTTGCTGTCATAAGTTAAGACCATACATGTGTGTGGGTTAGTTTCTGAGTTTCTTTCTTTCTCCTTTCCTTTCTTCCTTCCTTCCTTCCTCTCTCCCTCCTTCCCTCCCTTTCTTTCTCTCTCTCTCTTTCTTTCTTTCTTTCCTTCTTTTTTTCCTTCCTTCCTTCCTTCCGGTCTTACCATTTATTTGTTGGGAAAATATTTTTCCTGTCAGTCATATGCATTGTGGACTTCATTGGCAACATCTTCATACTCTTTGTTAGGAATTAAGTCTGAAAACTGTGTTTTTGTAAATGAGTACCAGGATCTATAGCTTTCAACATGTTGAATATTTGGGCAAAACTACTTAAGTAGTATTATATTCTTTCATCAGATACCATATTGTGTCTGATTGACTTCTTTTGTGATGTTCTCAGTTGTGATGATGGATATCTATATTCTTTTTCTGTGGTAAGTTTATTAAACTGCATTTAATTTTTCCCAAAAGTGTGGATTCTAAATCGTCCTTATTTTATAATATATATGTATATAAAATAGCTGATTTTAAAATCGCATTTATTGGGGCACCTGGGTGGCTCAGTGGGTTAAAGTCTCTGCCTTCGGCTCAGGTCATGATCCCAGTGTCCTGGGATTGAGCCCCATATCGGGCTCTCTGCTCGGCGGGGAGCCTGCTTCCTCGTATCTCTCTGCCTGCCTCTCTGCTGACTTGTGCTCTCTGTCTGTCAAATAAATAAATAAAATCTTTTTTAAAAAATGCATTTATTGGAAGCAAACGTTGGTACAGGACATAAGTATTATTAATTCCCATTCAGAGTTAATAATCCTATAAGAGCTAAGTTTAAACATACCTTTAATATAAGAATGAGTAATCTTTGCCAAAAATAGTATCATTATCAGTTTTTGAGCTTCCTGTTGTGTTCCATTGACCTGAGTGTCTGTTTTTTTGCCAGTACCATACTGTTTTGATGACAACAGCTTTGTCATCAGCTTGAAATCGGAGTGTGGTTACTCCAGGTCGCTTAGTTGCTTGTTTGCTTGCTTGCTTGCTCTTTTTTTCTTTCTTCTTTCTTATCAATGAGATTATTCATTTTCACTTAGTTTACATTTGTATTCTAAATGTTTTTCTTTCACTTCTTTTTATTATGATCATATAATGTGTTATTTGTTTCAGGGGTACAGATTTGAGATCCTTCTGTTTTACACAGCACACAGTGGTCACAACAGCACATATCCTCCCCATGCCTATCACCCAGCCACCCCATTCCCTCACCTTCCTCTCCTTTAGAAACCCCCAGTTTGTGGGGTGCCTGGGTGGCTCAGTGGGTTGGGCATCTGCCTTCAGCTCAGGTCATGATCTCAGGTTCCTGGGATTGAGCCCTGCATCGGGCTCTCTGCTCAGCAGGGAGCCTGCTTCCCCCACTCTCTCTGCCTGCCTCTCTGCCTACTTGTGATCTCTCTGTCAAATAAATAAGTAAAATTTTTGAAACCCTCAATGTGTTTCTTGAGATTGTCTCTTTTGCTTTGATTCCCTCTCTGGTTTTGTCCTCCTTCCCTTTTTTTTTTTTTAAAAGATTTTATTTATTTACTTGACAGACAGAGACCCCAAGTAGGCAGAGAGGCAGGCAGAGAGAGACAGAGAGAGGAGGAAGCAGGCTTCCCTGCAGAGCAGAGAGCCCGATGCAGGGCTCAATCCCAGGACCCTGGGATCATGACCTGAGCCGAAGGCAGAGGCTTTAACCCACTGAGCCACCCAGGCACCCCGTCCTCCTTCCTTTTTTTTCCCCCTCTTCTCCTATGATCCTCTGTCTTGTTTCTTAAATTCCACATATCAGTGAGATCATATGATAATTGTCCTTCTCTGATTGACTTATTTCATTTAGCATAATACTCTCTAGTTCTATCCATGTCATTGCAAATGGCAAGATTTTATTTTTTGCTGGTTGCATAATATTCAATGGCGGATATATCCATATTTATCCTTGCATCTGTCGATGGATGTCTGTTCGCTGCATACTATGGCTCTTGTGGGCATTGCTGCTATAGACATTGGGGTACAGGTGCCCCATCAGATCACTACATTTGTATCTTTGGGGTAAAAACCCAGAAGTGCAATTGTAGGGTTGTAGCATAGCTCTATTTTCAACTTCTTGAGCAAACATCACACTGTTTTCCAGGGTGGCTTCACCAGCTTGCATTCCTACCAACAGTATAAAAGTATTCCCCTTTCTCCACATCCTCATGAACAACTGCTGTTTCTGACAACATTCATTTTAGCCATTTTGACTAGTGTGAGGTGGTATCTCATTATGGATTTAATTTTTATTTTCCTAATGTCAAGGGATGTTGAGCAGTTTTTATGTGTCTGTTGTCCATTTGGATGTCTTATTGGAGAAATGTCTGTTCATGTCTTTGGCCTATTTCTTGATTGGATTATTTTATCCTGCAGGTGTTGAATTTGGTAAGTTCTTTCTAGATTTTGGATACTAGCCTTTATCTGATATGTCATTTGAGAGTATCTTCTCTCATTCTGTTTGTTGTCTTTTGATTTTGCTGACTCTTTCCTTTGCTGTGTAAAAGTTTGCTATCTTGATGAAATCCCTACAGTTCATTTTTGCTTTTGTTTCCCTCGCCTTTGGGGACATATCTAGCAAAAAGTTGCTGTGGCTAATGTCAAAGAGGTTGCTGCCTCTGTTCTCCTCAAGGATTTGGATGAATTCCTGTCTCACATTGAGGTCTTTCATCCATTTGGAGTCTATTTTTTGTATATCGTATAAGGCTATGGTCCAGTTTCATTATTCTGCATATGGTTGTCCCATGTTTCCAGCACCATTTGTTGAAGAGAGCCCCTCCCCACCTGCCACTGGGTATTCTTTCCTGCCTTGAGGAAGATTAATTGACCCTAGAGTTGAGTGTCCATTTCTGTTCCATTGATTTATGGGTCCATTGATTTATGGGTCCATTGATTTATTTATTTTTGTACCAGTGCTGTACTGTTTTTTTTTTTTAAGATTTTTTTTATTTATTTGACAGAAATCACAAGTAGGCAGAGAGGCAGAGAGAGAAGCAGGCTCCCCACTGAGCTGAGAGCCCGAGGCGGGGCTCCATCCCAGGACCCTGAGATCATAACCTGAGCTGAAGGCAGAGGCTTAACCCACTGAGCCACTCAGGCGCCCCATCAGTGCTGTACTGTCTTGATGATCACAGCTTTGAAATAGAGCTTGAAGTCTGCAATTGCGTTGCCACTAGCTTTGGTTTTCCTTTTCAGCATCCCTTTGGCTATTCGGTGTCTTTTCTACTTGCATACAAATTTGGGGATTATTTATCCCAGTTCTGTGAAAAATGTGGATGGTATTTTGATAGGGTACGCATTGAATATGTGGATTGCTCTGGGCAGCATAGACATTTTCACAATATTTGTTCTTCCAATCCATGATCATGGAATGTTTTTCCATTTCTTTTTGTCTTCCTCCTTTTCTTTCATGACTATGGTATGGGTTTCTGAGTACAGATCCTTTGCCTCTTTGGTTAGGTAGATTCCTAAGTATCCTATGGTTTTGGGTACAATTATACAAATATACATTAAGAGATCCTTAATCTCTCTTTCAGTTCTAGCAATTTTGAGGTGGAGAATTTTGGGTTTTCCACAGAAATTACCCTATTGCATGCAAAGGTTCAGAGTTTGACTTTTTCTTTACTGATTTGGAAGCCTTTTATTTCTTTTTGTTGTCTGATGGCTGAGGCTAGGAATTCTGTATTTTGTTGAACAGTAGTGATGAGAATGGGCATCCCTGTCATGTTTTTGACCTGAAGGGAAAAGCTCTCAGTTTTTCCCCATTGGGAATTATATTTTCTGTGGTTTTCCCATAAGTGGCCTTCATGATGTGGAGGTATGTACCCTCTATCCCTCCGCGGTGAAAAGTTTTGATCAAGAAGAGATACATTTATTTGTCAAATGCTTTTTCTGCAGCTATTGAGAGGATCCTATGGTTCTTGTTCTTTCTTCCATTAATATAGTGGATTCCATTGATTGGTTTGCAGTTGTCAAACCACTCTTGCAGCACAGGAATAAATTCGATTTGGTTGTGGTATATCATCCTTTTAATGGGCTGTTGGATCCTATTGGCTAGTATGTTGGTGAGAATTTTTGCATCCATATTCATCAGGGATAGTGGTCCGTAATTCTCCTTTTGGGGTCTTTGGTTTTGGGATCAAGGTAATGCTGGCCTTATCAAAAGGGTTTGGAAATTTTCCTTCCAGTTCCATTTTTTGGAAAAGTTTCAGAAGAAGAGGTATTAAAGCTCCTTTACATGTTTGGTGGGATTCCCCTGGGAAGCCTCTGGCCCTGGTGTCTTGTTTCCTGGGG
Source organism: Mustela lutreola (assembly GCF_030435805.1). Lineage (NCBI taxonomy): Eukaryota > Metazoa > Chordata > Mammalia > Carnivora > Mustelidae > Mustela > Mustela lutreola. Next base: position 123,985,900 of record NC_081290.1, on the reverse strand, counting down.
GATTTTTGATGACTGGTTCAATTTTGTTGCTGATTATGAGTCTCTTGAGGTTTCCTTTTCTTCTCGGTTCAGTTTTGGTCATTTCTATGTTTCTGGGAATGCATCCATTTTTTCAAGACTGTCTGATTTGTTGACATAGAGTTGCCATCCTATGTTCTTATAATTGTATTTCTTTGGTGTTGGCTGTGATCACTCCTTCTTGATTCATGATTTTATTGATTTGGGTTCTTTCTGTTACCTTTTTGAGAAGTCTGGCCAGGGGTGTATCAATCTTATTAATTCTTTCAAAGAAGCAGCTCCTGGTTTGTTGATTTGTTCTACTATTCTTTTGGTTTCTACTTCATTAGTTTCTCTTCTAATCTTTATTATTTCTCTTCTTTTTCTACTTTCTCCAACTCCTTTAGGTGTAGGATTAGGTTGTGCATTTGAGACCTTTCTTGGTTCTTGAGAAAGGCTTGTAGTGCTGTATACTTCCCTTTTAGGACTGCCTTTACTGCATCCCAAAGATATTGAATGACTGTGTTTTCATTCTCCTATGTTTCCATGAATTTTAAAAATTCATTTTGAATTGACTGGCTGACACATACATTCTTTTAGTAGGATGCTCTCTAGCCTCCATGTATTTGGGTTTCTTTCCACCTTTCCTATTGTGACTGAGTTTCATTTTCAAAGCATCGTGGTCTGAAAATATGCAGGGAATGATCCCAATCTTTTGGGATGAGAATGGACATGGTGGTCTCCCTATCTCTGGCCTGGAGCTGAGAGCTCAGAGCCCCATTCCTCAGTGTTCTCTCACAGAAAAGTGGTCATTCCTTTATGTCTCCCTGGTCTCTGTTGACACTCCATGCTCACCAGACCTGTGACCAAGCATTTCTGTCTCTGACACAAAATTCAGTTTGGAATCTCCAAACACATCAGACTCCTGCAGCATGCTCAGGCACCACTCCTCCTGGTGGGAGGGGGCTCTCCCCAGTTGTTCAGCTTCTTGGGCCCCTTCTCAAAGAGCAGTGGCCAGACTGTGCTGTGAATCACAGTTTATGGCAACCTCCAGCTTAGAGTCTACTCCTGGGATTACTCTTTGCATCTGGCTTCCCTGATCCAATACCTGGGAGATTTGCTGCCCTCAAGTGCCCTTGGTCTTCCTGGGACCCCAAGGATCCCAAGACCACACTGTCCCATCGAGGGTTCCAGTTGCCACAGCAACATCCCTCACCAGAGCAGACTTCTAAAATTTCCAATTTTGTGCTCTGCTGCCCCTAGCACTTGGCAGTAGCTGGCTGACAGAGGCTCCCTCCCCCCAGGGTTTATCTTCCCACCTATCAGCTTAGACTCACTTTTTTGTACCTCCTACCTTGTGGAAAGTGGTTACTTTTCTGTTTCTAGAGTTGCAGTTACTCTTTTCTTGGATCTCTGGTTGAGTTTACAGGTGTTCAGAATGGTGTGATAGCTCTCTAGCTAAGTTCTTTGTGCCAGATGAAATAAAGGTGTCATACTCCTCTGCCATCTTGGACTCTCTCTCTCTTCTTCTTTCTCCAAATTGCCTTGGGTATGGTGGATATGTTAACATTATTAACTCTTCTAGTTAATGAGAATGACATATGCTTCCATTTATTTGAGTCATCTTCCAAATCTTTAGCCCATAACATTCACCCACCAACATGCACATATTTTTCCTTCCTTTTCCACCATGTGGCAGTATAGCAGATCTTTCTCATTCTTAGTTACTTTTATTCCTAGTTTTTTTTTTTTCTTGATGCAATTGTCAATGGCATTTATTATTTTTTTTTCTTTGTGAAAGTTTGTCATCAGTATATAGAAATTTAGAAATACAAGTTGGGACACTTGGGTGGCTCCGTTGGTTAAGTGTCTGCCTTCAGGTCAGGTCTTGATACTGGGGTTCTGGGAATGAGTCCGGCATTGGGCTCTCTGCTCAGCAGAGAGTCTGATTTTCTCTGACTCTCTGCTGCTTCTTCTGCTTGTACTCTGTCTCTCTCTATCTCTGTCTCTCTCGGTGTGAAATAAATACATTCTTTAAAAAAAAGAGATGTGACATGTCTCCATATATTGACTTTGTATCCTGCAGCTTTACTGAATTTGTTTATCCTGATGTATTCAAATTTATTTGTTAATAAGAAAATTTATTTTTTTTTTGTGGACTCTTTAGGGATTTCTACATATAGTATCATGTTATCTGCAAATAGTGACCATTTTCTTTTCCTATTTAGATTTTATATCTCTTTGTTTGTTTGTTTGTTTTTTAAAATAGTTCAGCTAGGGCTTTTGATATGATAATCATTGAAACTGGAAAGAGTGGGCATCTCTATCTTGTTCTTTCTGGTAGTGGGAAAGTTTTTAGCATTTCCCCCTCAAGTATAATGTCAATTGTGGAATTTTCATACAGGGTCTTTGGTTGAGGTATGTTCCATCAATACCCAGATGGTTTAGAGTCTTTACCATAAATGCATATTGAATCTTGTCAAGTGTTCTTTCTGCATTTATTGTAAGAATCCTAGGATTTTTATCTTTTGTTTTGTTTAAGGTGATGTTTGCTATTGGTGGATGTGCATATGCAGAATCATCCTTGCATCCCTGGAATAAATCCCACTGGATCATGTTGTGTGATTCTCCAGATGTATTGTTGAATTAATGTTGCCAATAATTTGTTGAGGATTTTTGCATCTCTGCTCATGAGGGATATTGGCCTTTCCTTTTCTTGTAGCATCATTGTCTTGTTTTGGTAGAAGGCTAATGCTGCCTTCATAAAATAAGTTTGGATGTATGCCCTTCTCTCCTTTTTAAAAATCAGTTTGGGAAGGGTTCATATTAATTCTTCTATGGTTCAACTCCTCAGTGAAACTGTCTGGGCTTGGACATTTGTTTCTTGGGAGGATTTGACTATCGAATCAATCCTTTTCCTAGTGATCAGTCTGATCAGATTTATTTCCCTTCACACTTCATTCTAGATTATTTTTAGGAACTTATCCATTTCTTCTAGTCTGTCCAAGGTGTTGGCCTCTACTTGCTCATAGTATTCTTTAACAATATTTTGTATTTTTTTGATATTTATTGTAATAGCTCACCTTTCTTTCTTTCTTTTTTTCTTTCTTTCTTTTTTTAGCGTAAGAGTATTCATTGTTTTTGCACCACACCCAGTGGCTTTTTTTTTTTTTTAAGTTTTTCACATTTATAATTTAAGTTCAGTTAGCCAAAGTATAGCTTTTGAGGTAATGGTCAATGATTCATTAGTGGCATATAACACCCAGGGTTCATCACCACATGTCCCCTCCTTAATACCCATCACCCAACTACTCTGCCCCCCAACCTACCTCTCCTTTTTGACAAAGTACAGCATCCTTTCCTGATCAAAACTCTTCAAGGTGTAGGGATAGAGGGTACATACCTCAATATCATCAAAGCCATCTATGGAAAACCCACAGTGAATATCATTTTCAATGGAGAAAAACTGAAAGCTTTTCCGCTAAGGTCAGGAACATGGCAGGGATGTCCATATCACCATTGCTATTCGACATAGTACTAGAAGTCCTAGTCTCAGCAATCAGACAACAAAAAGAAATTAAAGGCATCCAAATTGTCAAAGAAGAGGTCAAACTATCACTCTTTGCAGATGATATGATAATTTATGTCGAAAACCCAAAAGACTCCACTCCAAATCTGCTAAAACTTGTACAGGAATTCAGTAAAGTGTCAGGATATAAAATCAGTGCATTTCTATACAGAAATTTCTATATAGAAATCAGTTGCATTTCTATACACCAACAACAAGACAGAAGAAAGAAAAATTAAGGAGTCAATCCCATTTATAATTGCTCCCCAAACAGTAAGATACCTAGGAATAAACCTAACCAAAGAGAGAAAGAATCTGTACTTAGAAAACTATAATGTACTCATGAAAGAAATTGAGGAGGACACAAAGAAATGGAAAAATGTTCCATGCTCATGGATTGAAAGAACAAATATTGTGAAAATGTCTATGCTACCTAAAGCAATCTATGCATTTAATGCAATTCCTATTAAAATACCATCAATTTTTTCCCCCAAAGAAATGGAACAACTGTCAGTTGTCTTTTGGTTTTGTTGATTGTTTTCTTTGCTGTGCAAAAGTTTTGATCTTGAGGAAGTCCCTAAAATTTATACGGAACCAGAAAAGATCTCGAATAGCCAGAGGGCTGTTGAAAAAGAAAGCCAAAGTTGGTGGCATCACAATTCCAGACTTCAAGCTCTATTACAGAGCTGTCATCATCAAGACAATATGGTAGTGGCAGAAAAACAGACACATAGGTCAATGGAACAGAATAGAGAGCCCAGAAATAGACCCTCAAATCTACGGTCAACTAATTTTTGACAAAGCAGGAAAGACTGTCCAATGGAAAAAAGACAGTCTCTTCAACAAATGGTGTTGGGAAAATTGGACAGCCACATGTAGAAAAATGAAACTGTACCATTTCCTTACACCACACACGAAAATAGACTCAAAATGGATGAAGAACCTCAATGTGAGAAAGAAATCCATTAAAATCCTTGAGGAGAACACAGGCAGCAACCTCTTTAACCTCAGCCGCAGCAACTTCTTCCTAGGAACAGCGTCAAAGGCAAGGGAAGCAAGGGTAAAAGTGAATTATTGGGACTTCATCAAGATCAAAACTTTTGCACAGCAAAGGAAACAATCAACAAAGCCAAAAGACAACTGACAGAATGGGAGGAGATATTTGCAAACAACATATCAGATAGAGGGCTAGTATCCAAAATCTATAAAGAACTTATCAAACTCAACACCCAAAGAACAAATGATCCAGTCAAGAAATGGGCAGAGGACATGAACAGATGTTTCTGAAAAGAAGACATCCAGATGGCCAACAGACACATGAAAAAGTGCTCCATATCACTCAGCATCAGGAAAATACAAATCAAAACCACAACGAGATACCACCTCACACCAGTCAAAATGGCTAAAATTAACAAGTCAGAAAACGATGGATGCTGGTGAGGATGCAGAGAAAGGGGAACCCTCCTACACTGTTGTGGGGAATGCACGCTGGTGCAGCCCTAGAAAACAGCATGGAGATTTCTCAAAAAGTTGAAAATAGAGCTACCCTATAACCCAGGAATTGCACTACTGGCTATTTCCCCTAAAGATACAAATGTAGTGATCCGAAGGGGCACGGGCACCTGAATGTTTACAGCAGCAATGTCCACAATAGCCAAGCCATGGAAAGAACCTAGATGTCCACCAACAGATGAATGGATAAAGAAGAGGTGGGATATATATAATGGAATACTATGCAGCCATCAAAAGAAATGAAATCTTGCCATTTGCAATGATATGGATGGAATTTGAGGGTATTATGCTGAGCGAAATCAGTCAATCAGAGAAAGACAATTATCATGTAATCTTCCTGATATGAGGAATTTGAGAGGCAAAGTGAGGGGCTTGGGGGGTAAGGAAGGCAAAAATGAAATAAGATGGGATTGGGAGGGAGACAAATCATAAGAGACTCTTAATCTCATGAAACAAACTGAGATTTGCCAAGGGGAGAGGGGTAGGGAGAGGGTGGCAGAGTTATGGACATTGGGGAAGGTATGTGTTATATTGAGTGCTGTGAAGTGTGTAAGCCTGATGATTCACAGACCTGTACCTCTGGGGCTAATAATACATTATATGTTAATAAAAATTAAAAAAAATAAATGAGAGATAATAAAAATGGAAAAAATTAAAAAAAATAATGAAAAATTGAATTGCTCTGTGACTCTTCTCCCAGATGAATTCACTGGGTCTGTCTTTCTGGTGTTAGCTAAAAGCATCTTCTCAGTGGACTTCCTTAATAGGCCTCTCTAAATAGAATGACTCTCTTAGCCCTTAGCCTGCATTCATTCCGTCCTATCACTGATCCATTGATTATAACCCACACTCTTTGCAAGCTCCCAGGTGGGAGTAGAGCTATACATTTGCATGAAGTAGATAATCCATAAATATTTATTAATTCAACAAGTATGGCTTTCTTTTTAATAAAAAATATCCATGTTTTATCAGTGAATTTTTTTCCATATCAGAATATATTTGGAGAAAGCTATTGCTCCATAAATATATCTCTCTCAAGGCTGTGACTTTATTATGTCCTGTGTCATGTTTCCCTGAGTTAGCTGGAGTGCTCATGACCCATGTATGAACCTCAGCTTCAAACTTTAGGGGTTAGTTCTGTGAAGCTGCTGGGGGCATTTGGGAGTTTGCCCTGCTGGACACCACCATGTCATCTGGGGCCGGATGTGACGTGAGCACCCCTCTTTCCCTAGCTTTTTCCATCTTCCTCTACCCTCTGTCAGCATGTGGGTTTCCCACCAGCCATATGTTTGCAGACAAACTCTGAGATGGCCTATGGCTTGGGTCTCCATTGACTACATGGAGTCTCATTATAACCAATGTCAGAGCTTTCTATGACTCTGACATGACCTTTGTTCCAAGAATATGCCCCATGAAGAATCCCATGAGTGTCTGGGAGTCCAGGAAAGATAAATGGGTGATTGCAGCTCTAGCTAAAGCCACTCTGGGGATCATGCTGTAGACCATCACACATCTCAGTCTGGCCCTTTTGCTGATTTCCAATATGACCTAGGAGAGTCACTTCCTCGGAGCTTGAAGTTCATCATTTCTAAAATGAGAAAATGTTTTTAGATTAATTGATTCATTCAAGAACTAGGAAGTTCTGGGCAGTCTCCAAGATGGATTCTATCTCAGGAGTTCTGACTTCCATTGTCCCCACTCCTATTGAGTTCCCCCACTGGACACAATAGCTGTTCCATGGAAGTTCCCCAGGGCAACACTGGAGTAGCAAGTGTCTTCAGGATGTACACTCATGTCATCTGATGTGGTTGAGGGACCATGAGCGATTCTGAACCCAAACCAAGGTTTTGGATGTGCTGTCTTACTTGCACAAAAATAGCAGTGCCTGGATCAGGCCTTCACTGAAATAGCTTAACTGGCTTAGTGAGGACCTTGCCCAGGACACTAGCCCCATGATGACACTGTGAGGGCACTGAGAGTCCACAGTTAAGTCATGCAATGCAACAGGTGATTCTACATCAGGGTAGATGTTGCAAGGTATAGTTTCACAGCATACATGACAAAAAAAATTTAAATGACAGAATAGTTAGTAGTTAAACGTATTCTGTACTATGGCAATGATGAGAAAAGTGAACAGTGGGGTCAGGAAAGGGGATAGGAGTTCTAAGAAGCAGGCTGGAATCCTCAGGAGGTAGGGAGTTTTTCATGGGGGAAGGGACCAGGAGGCTTGTCACGGGTTACAACAGTGCAGCATCGAGGTGTGCTCTCTGCCTAACCCATGACCCCCAGGGGCATTGGGGACATTCTAGCTCCAGACTGAAATTGCCATGAGCCAAGTGTTCATGGTATGTCTTTGTTCCTGGGTGTGGCTCTTTCTCTGCTTCTGGAGGCTATTGATTCTCCTTTGTTTTCCTCTGAGCTGCACTATTTTGTGTAGATTCAGTGCTGCTAGTTGACATAAATTCTTCCTGAAAAGACGTGAAATAGAATTCATCCTTGTTTCCTAAATAGACCTGAATAGATTCGATAGTAATAGCCTTTTGGCCTTCATCTGCTAGCCAACTCCAAGATTTTAGAAAACATCTTCTATTCTTAACAGGCTGAAATAAGTAGTTTGGTTTTTAAAAAAAAATCATCAAAGTCACACTTTTCATAATCTATACAATAATCTGTAAACATTGAACAAGATTTGACAGGATAAAGGAGGATTTGGCTTTGCAGGGCAGTTTGGGGCAATGTTTACTCACTGTTGCCCCCGTGTGGCCACTCTCCAGATAGCACGTTGCTGAATGTGTTCTGATTTACCAGATTCAAGGGAGAATAAGACAGAAGAAGGTTGGTCCCTGAATTCCTTAGCTCCTAAAAACCATGCTCTAATTTATGAGCAATATTCTAAATCGAGTATGTCTTAACTAAGAGATTAGGGTTAGGGTCAGGGTCAAGTTACATACATTAACTATGGACAGATTATGTACGTCAATCTTAACTGCTTAAGGTGTTTTTAAAAAATAAAATGGGAGAGGATGTAGTCACCAAGGCACTGAGGACATTACTTGTACCAGGAAATAGGTAACTAGACATAATTATTGTTTCATCTTAGCTGAGGACCAGGAGCTGGTCCTACAGGTACTTGGCATGTAGCATTTACGGCCACCAGGCTATCTCCTCCTGACACCCACACCTATCTCAGCACATCCTCTGCTCTGCTCAAGGGCAGCAAACGGACAGACTAGGTGCAGGTATGACTCCATCCTGTTAGGCATGACTTACTTCCAGCACGTAGAGAAGTGGGCCCGCTCACATGTGTATTATGCATTCTTTTGGTTCCTTGCTCTCTGCCTCCTCTTTCTGTCACTGTGGTCCTGAACCTTTAGCTCCTGTGAGAACTTGGGTTTGCAGATTTCTGTTGACATTTTGAGGTGTAGATCTGTGTTGCCTTTGTTCCCTGTCCTTGGGTCAGAGATAAAGGTGGGAAAAATCATCATACTCTGAAAGGAGCAAAAAGAAATATCAAGTGTGCTCTGCCCCCAGCACCTCAGGCTTGAAAGAAATGGCAAACTACGTACTTTGTGTTCTACACACTCAGCTTTAGGGACTCACAAATGCATGTGAAGTGAAATTGTACTGAAAGAAATTTCATTAGTGAACTTTCGCTTTGCAGAAGACAGTTTAGGGACACCGTCCCTCACCTGCCCTGTCATTTCCAGTCTGGCCAATGCCCAGTCACACTGACATGTGTAGCCACACAAGGGCACAACTGTAACATCCTTCTGGAGCACTTCTGGTTCCCCTGCTCCCTGGTCTGGCCAATCCTGCACACCCCATCTTTCTGAGCATCCCTTCTAGTGGCATAATTATGATCACCCTCCTGGAACATTCCCAGTCTCCCTACCCCCAGGTCTGGCCAAACCTGCACACCCCCCCGTCCTCCTGTAACAAGTGGCATTTGTCACACAAGGCTGTCATTTGTTGTCTCTCTGTCTGTATTTCCTTCTTGGAGTAGATCTCTTTCACAGATGCCTGGCTGGATGACAGGTGGATGAATGGTTATGGGATCTTATGTCCTGGAACAGCAGGTGTCCTTCAAAATCCTGATGGGCAGGGGGAGTCTCTGTTCCTCTCTGTGCCCCCAGCATTGGTGGAACATAGTGCCTAGGACAAGGGATTTGGAAGTCCTCCCAGGTGAAGTTTATTCTATGAAGGTGGATTCCTTCTGAGACCATTATGGAAACACATTGCATGGCTGTTTCTGTGGGACAGAAAGCATACTACTGTGTTGTGTTCTACTTGCACACTGTGGCTAACAAAGAGAAAACACACGCTCACACTCACAAGTTCACACTTACACCTCCGTTTCTGAGCATTACTACCATGTAAACTAAACTGAATTCCCATTAGGCCGCAGGCATGTAGACGTGCCATTCAAGGCATAAATAGAGGAGGATGGATATGGAGTTCAGACTAAAAGGATGGAAGTCCTCACCTCTGGAAGTGAAATCAGATTTTACCCAGAAGGTGTACATTCTACTCAAAAAAGTGACATGATCCTAGGATCTTTGAGACCATGGATCGGCACAGACTTTTCTGTAAAGTCTTCTGTAAAGATTTTCTGTTAGGTGTTGCAGTCCATGTGGTGTCTCTGACAATGACTCCACTCTTCCACTGTGGCTCGAAAGTGGCCACAGACCGTCCATAACTAAAATTCCAGCCACACTTGATTGACAGAACACAGGGGGAGGTCCCATTTGGTCCATGGGTGGTAGTTTCCTACATCCCAGATCTGCAACGTGATGGACGATGGTGGAGAGGACTCTTCTTTTCCAAAGGTAGAGTGGGAGTATACTTTTCCAGTGGCAGATTGGGAATACACTGGGATCTATCCTGCCTGACCCTGGCCCCACCACTTGAAAGGAAAAAAAGACGATGGTGAGATTGGCCAATAATTAAGGCCTCAGGAATTCTCCCATCTCTCTCTGGAGGCCTCGAGCTTCCCACAAAATGTTTGTCTGTGGTTGAATTCCATGTAAGTATTGTTTGGCTGAGTATGTCCTCATTGCCTGGTGGGTATATTTTACAGGTCATATATCACACAGATGGTCATCTTCTTCGGGCCAAGACCATGAGCACATTTAGGGTTCTCCTGAGTTAGTGGAGGATCTAGCATATGCTTCATTGGCTTCATCTAGCAGGACCTTCATAATGAGTCTGACAGCCCTCAGCAATGTTATAGAGAACCTGGCTTCCTGGGCCCTCTGTGGCACTGGCATGGGCCTGGCCTAGGCCACTTCAGCAGTTGTAATGGAAAAACCCCTGGCCTGGGAGGTCCACCCCATGCTTGGCTCTGCAGGCTGAGACCCGAGGTTCCTCCCACCTCATTGGCTGGAACCAGGTCACATGGCCAAGGATGAACCAATCCCTGGAGCCAGGGAGTGGCACTGTGGAATTTATTAGGACCTCTGTTGTAATGACTTTTCTAATGGCTGTGGTGGCAAGCTCTTCTGCGATGCATCTATTTATTAGTAAAACAAATATTAATTTCTGATGTAAGTGGATCTAAGGGTGCGGGCTTAGCACCTAGCACCTCAGTACTACTATTCTATTCTGAAGAGAAAATGGCTGAGAATGAGCAAAGTGGATGGAAACTGGTCTGGAGTGCACAAGGGAAGGGTGTGTGTGTGTGTAGGGGGTTGGAGAAAATAGCTCTGGCCAAGGTGAATCTCCAACTTATCTAGGTTCAAGAAGGTGAAGGGAATCCATGGCATTTCACTGTCCATCATTTTGCAGATGAAGAATATGCCTTTTGCATGCAGTATGGCAAGACTTTTTCCAAGTATTCTCTAGTTGGTATAGAAGTCAGGGAGAGCAGCACCCTCCACCTGCTAGGATAGGTGTGAGAGGCTGGGTGCTCTCAAGAAGGTGTTTGGCTTTCATAGGGCTCACTGTGAGCCTGCACACAGAACTGATGAGGACAGTTCACAGTTTTGTTCTGAGGATGGAGTATTCGAAGAATGCAGTGCCCCGTGTAATCCTGGGAAGGGGACAGATCTGGAGTCCACTGTAGAGTTACTTTGTGGGAGTGGTGGTGATCTGCAGCATCCACTTCATGAAATGTCTGTCCTTTATTGAGTTCTGGGTGTGGTTTCTGTGACTTTGTCCTAATGGCTGGGATTTCCAAGGAGTGGGGTTTTTTTGACTTCGCTAAGAATTGGTTCACCGAGAGTGGGCAAGTCCTGTTCTGCTGCTGAGAAGTGTGTCTCTAATGGTTGGAGTGTATATTATAAGTCTAGAGATTAATGGTGAGGTGGCTACAGTGGTCAGCAGGCTATTATTGATGATTTTTATGGGTGAATTCCATAGGATGAGAGTTAGATCTTATGGCTAGGGATCCTCATTAAGTGCCCATCAAGTATGCTTTTTCTGAGTTTCATATTTGATATCTTTTTTATTGCTTCTAATAGCCCTCCTTGTACTTAGTATTCCAATGAGCAGTGCATTACAACATTGCCTCCATTTTACCTGTGTAGATGAGGATTTGAGAAAAGAAAATGTCAGTGATTCCACAAATTATCCACTGGAACAGCCAAATAATAAAATTTTATTTTTGACACAAAGTAGGAAGTATCCTGCTGTGATTCTCAGTTTAAATCAGGCGAGGGGGCCCTCTTTCAGTACTGGTAATGAGTGCCATAGACCTTTCTAGAGAACATTATCAGAATCTATTGGAACTTGGTCTTTGTTATTGTGGAAGAATCAGGAGTAGACCAATATTTGTCTCCTCTTTTATTTTCCATGAACAATTCCACAATATGTGTGCCCTGGGTCTCTTAGCTGTGTTTGTGGGCACGCGGATTTGGTTCCTGGGGCTCCTCAGACAGTCTGCAGTCAGGGAGCTGCCGCCCACCTAGGTTCTTGTGCTCCCCACCCCCCAGCGCCGCAGGGTCCTTCCTGTGTCCACACACACTTCAGGGTTGGTCCGAAGTCTGGAAGTTTGGGAGAAACAGCGCAGCTTTGGGGACAGTAAGTATTTTCCCAGTGTCAGTTCTTCCCTGAGCACAGTGTCTTCCCAGACATCACGGGTGTCTCCCTCCATGTCTGTCATCAGTGTCTCACAGCTGTCAGAAGACAGGTCTGTCACCTCCTTTGTTCAGGGGACTCTTAGGTATCTTATTCTTTTGGATGCAGTAGTAAATGAGATTATTCTCCATAGTCTCTTTCTGATGGTTCCTTCAGAACAGGTAGAAATGCAATTAATTTGTGTACATTGATTTTGTTCCTTGCAAGTTTCTTGAATTTATTAGTTCTGTTCACCCTAAACTCAAGCTCCCAGGTATTTGGCCAGCAAAATGGGTTTATTTGGGCATAGCAGAGAATGGCAATCTGGGATGAGCAAGCTATGGTCAAATCACAGGCAAGTGTAAGAAACAAAGGAGAGGAACATTATTTCATGGAGAAGGAGGAAGAAGTTGAGAGGGTTACTTGGAGGGAAAGCCCACTGGAGAAAGGCAGGGGTTCAGGGTGATGGAGGATTCTCACCGGCTGAGCTGTGGGGATGGTGGATGTCTTGTATCTGTGCCCTCCAGCATCCCTTGTAGGGCCTGGAATGGGTGAGTCTTTCCTGTGGGGGATTGTAATGTGGGGTCTGTAATGGGCACTGAGAGGCAGGCACCCCTTCAGCCTCTCCTTCTGGCATCCCCAGTGCACTTTACTGAGGCTTCCCTTCATGCTTTTTCACAGTTCTACTCAGGTTGTGGTGGAGTGTTGTGGGGAATTGGAATTCCAAATCCCATTGCTTCTACTGCACCCAAGACACAGGAGCGCCCGATTTAATCCTCCCATGAGTCTCTTGCTAACGTGTGGCTTCCTCCAAGGGTGAGTGGCCTTTCCATGGTGGGTGAACTGGATCTGGGAGGGCTTGGCCTCCATCCTGAAGTCTGATGTCCTCTCTGCTTTTGTGATGTGGTGCTAACATGGATGTTTGGAAGAGTCATTTCCTCTGCAATGATTTCAAATCTGTAGTAACTTGTCACTGGAGCACAAATACACTTTATCTCCACACTTAGACTCCCCAGGTGTCATTTCTTTACCACATTTGCCACTTCACAAGGGCTACTTTGGTGCATTTTATACCAAACAGGGACACTGTCCTGTGGAACCACCACATAACTTCAAGTGAGGAAATCATGATGGTTTCCATATTTGAACCCAGACCACAGGTCCATTTCAGCTGACACCACCTGCCCAATGGTCTGAAATGTCTTATCCATTGGAATCCAGTTTTCTTCTTCTGGAACTTCTTCCAGGACTTTCCCTTATTTGGGTAAACTTGATGGACTTAAGGAGCACAGATGGCTCCAATCTGAGTGGTATTTCTATATGGCTTATGTCACTGGGGCTGTTTTCATTGTCCCTCCATGTTGTGACATGCATCAGTCCTTCATTCACTTTTCACAGTGACTAAACATAAGAACATTGACCCTTTAAAACATTTCAGGTACACAATTCTCTGGCCTTAGCTGAGTTCCCATGGTTGTACATCATTCTCCAGAATTTTCTCATTCTCCCTGAGGGAGCCTGAATTCATGAAACCCCAACTCCCCATTGTCTTTTCCCCTCTGCCCCCTGCAGCCACATTTAGCTTTGTGTCCCAGACACCCCATCCAAGTGGAATCATACAGTATCTGTCCTTCCGTGACTGGCTGATTTCACTGAGCATAATGACTTCCAGGTTCAACCCGTGTTGTAGCCTGTATCAGAACTCCCTTTGTTTTTAAGGCTGAATCATATTCCATAGTGTATAAACCACATTTTGTTTATCCATTCATCTGTTGGTGGACACTTGTAGCTTCCACCTTTTGGCTGTTGTGAGAAATGCTGCTCTGAATATGGGTACTTTTACTCTCAGTTTTTGGGGGCATATAGGCTGCAATGGAATTCTGTGTTTAATATTTTAAGGAACCACCATATTTTTTCCACACAAATGAACCATTTTATTTCATTGCTTCAAAGGGCAGAACAAGATAGCCATTTATGGATCTACCTCATTTTGTTTATCTTTTCCCCATGGATGGACATTTGCATAATTTCTGGTTTTTGCCTATCATGAACACTACTGCTATGAATATTCCTGTACATTTTTATTTGTTTGTTTGTTTGAACCAGTGTTTTTAATTTGGGGGGTATATATCTAGGACTACAGTTGTTGAACTATATGGTAATTCTCTGATCTATTTGAGTAAATGCCATACTATTTTTTATGCAGACTGCACCATTTTTCATAAGCAAGGTTTAAGGGTTTCAGTTTCTCAACATTCTTTTGTTATTTTTAGTTTTCTTGGTCAGTGATTCTACTTGTGTAAAAGGACAGGTAATTGGTTTAAATCTTCATTTCCATAAAGACTAATGAATAGATGTTAAACATTAGTTCATTAGTTTAACTAATGTTTAACATCTATTCATGTGCTAGTCACCATTTGTATGATTTCTCTGGAGAATGGTCTATCCAAGTTCTTCGTTCATTTTAAAGATGGGGATGTCTTTTTGATGATTTGTAGAAGCTCTTTACATATTCTGAGCAACAGACTCTTATTAGAAAGATAATGTACAAATATTTCCTTCCATTCTGGGGGCTGTCTTTTTACTTTCTGGATAGTATCTTCTTTTTTAAAAATTAATTAATTACTTTATTTTTTAATAAACATATAACATATTTTTATCCCCAGGGGTATGGGTCTGTGAATCACCAGGTTTACACATCATAGCACTCATTGTAGCACATACCCTCCCCAATGTCCATATCCCCACCACCCTCTTCCGTCCCTCCTCCCCCCAGCAACCCTCAGTCTGTTTTTTGAGATTGAGTCTTTTATGGTTTGTCTCCCTCCCAATCCCATCTTCTTTAATTTTTTTCTTTTCCTACCCCCCCAACTCCCCAACACTGCATCTCCACTTCCTCATATCAGGGAGATCATATGATAGTTGTCTTTCTCCGAGTGACTTATTTTGCTAAGCATAATACCCTCTAGTTCCATGTCATTGCAAATGGCAAGATTTCATTTCTTTTGATGACTGCATAGTATTCCATTGTGTATACAGACCACATCTTCTTTTGGATAGTGTCTTCTGATGTACACATATTTTTACTTTTTTTTTTTTTACATTTCTTTTTTAAGAGTGAGAGAGAGTGTGCAAGTGGACAAGGGCAGAGGGAGGAGGAAAGAGAATCTTAAGCAGGCGCCATACTCAGTGTGGAGCCTGGCATGGGGCTCAATCTCATGACCCTGAATATGGGTACTTCTACTCTCAGTTCTTGGGGGGCATATAGGCTGTAGTGGAATTCTGTGTTTAATATTTTAAACACATGATCATGAATGATCCAGGATTAAGAGTCAAATGGTAAACCAACTGAGCCACCCAGGCACCTGGGACAGATTTTTAATTTTGAGGATATTATTTTATCAATTTTTTTCTTTCCCTTCTTATGCTTTGGTGTCAGATCTAAAAGCATTGCTAAATCCAAGGTTATGAAGATTTATCTCTATTTGTTTCTTCTAGAGTTTATAATTTCACCTCTTACATTTAAGCCTTTAGCTTATTTTGAGTTAAGGTTTCTATGTGGTGTAAGGTAAGAGTCCAGTTCCATTCCTCTGTACATGGATAGCTGACTGTCTAGCATCCTTTGTTGAAAAGACCATTCTGTCCCCCCCCAGTGTAATGTTGTGTACCCTTGTCAAAATTCAGTGGACCATAGATGAAGGGGTTTATTTCTGAGCTCTCAGTTAAATTCCACTGATCTGTATGCATTCTTTACTTTTTAAATTATTTGTTTATTTTAAATTTCTTTTCAGTGTTACAGAATTTATTGTTTATGCACCACACCTAGTGCTCCATGCAATATGTGCACTCCACAATACCCACCACCAGGCTCACCCAACCTCCCACCCCCATCACCTCCAAAACCCTCTGTTATTTCCTCAGAATCAACAGTCTCTCATGGCTTGTCTTCCCCACCGATTTGCCCCAACTCCCTTCTCCTTTCCATCTCCCCATGTCCTCCGTGTTATTCCTTGTGCTCCACAAATAAGCAAAACCATATGATAAATGACTCTTGTGCTTGACTTATTTCACTCACCCTAATCTCCTTCAGTCCTGTCCATGTTGATACAAAATTTGGGTATTCATCCTTTCTGATGGAGGCTTAATATCCCATTGTATATATGGAAAACATCTTCTTTGTCCATTCATCCATTGAAGGGCATCTTGGTTCTTTCCACAGTTTGGCAACCGTGGCCATTGCTGTATGAACACTGGGGGTACAGATGGCCTTTCTTTTCACTACATCTGTATCTTTGGGGTTAATACCCAGTAGTGCAATTGCAGGATCATAGGGTAGCTCTATTTTTAATTTCTTTTTTTTTCCTATTTTTAATTTCTTAAGGAATCTCCACACTCACTGTTTTCCAAAGTGGCTGCACCAACTCCCATTCCCACCAACAGTGTAACAAGGTTCCCCTTTCTCCACATCCTCTCCAATACTTGTTGTTTATGGTCTTGTTAATTTTGGCCATTCTAACTGGTGTAAGGTGGTATCTCAATGTGGTTTTGATTTGAATCTCCCTGATGGCTAGTGATGATGAATATTTTTCATGTCTCTGTTAGCCATTTGTATGTCTTTGGAGAAGTGTCTGTTCATGTCTTCCACCCATTTTTTTGACATGATTATCTGTTTTGTATGTGTTGAGTTTGAGAAGTTCTTTATAGATATTGGATATCAGCTCTTTGTCTGTATTGTCATTTGTGAATATCTTCTCCCATTCTGTGTGATGCTTCTTTGTTTTGTTGACTGTTTCTTTTGCTGTGCACAAGATTTTTATGTTGATGAAGTCCCAAAAGTTCATTTTCACTTTTGTTTCCTTTGCCTTTGGAGATATATCTTGAAAAAAGTTGCTATTGCGGATGTCAAACAGGTTACTGCCTATGTTCTCCTCTAGGTTTCTGATGGATTCCTGCCTCACGTTGAGGTCTTTTATCCATTTCGTGTTTCTTTGTGTATGGTGTAAGAGAATGGTCGAGTTTCATTCTTCTACACATAGCTGTCCAATTTCCCCAGCACCATTTGTTGAAGAGACTGTCTTTTTTCCCACTGTATATTTTTTCCTGCTTTGTTGAAGATTAGTTGACCGTAAAGTTACATACTTCTAAAAAAATTTTCTTTTATTTATTTAAAAATTCTTTTTGTAAATTTAAATTCAATTAATTAACATATAATGTATTATTTGTTTCAGGGTATATGCATGCATCCCTTTATGATAGTATCACAATGTTTTATTTACTGTTGCTTTGTATTAAGATTTGAACTTTGGAAGTGTGACCTCTCACCTTTGATTTTCTTTTTCAAAATGTTATGGCTATTTTGTGATCCCTTAAAATTCCATATGACTGTTATAATTAGCTTGTACACTTCTTCCCAAAGGCCTTTGTGAAATTTTTTGGGAACACATTGAATTTCCACATTGCTTTGTGTACTGTTGCCATCTTATCAATAGTATGTCTTTTCATCACTATGGTGTGTCTTCAGATTTATTTAGGTTTCCCTTACTTTCTTTCAACAATGTTTTATAATTTTTTGTGTACAAGATGTACACCTTGATTACATCTATTCCTAAGTATTTCACCAATGTTGATGTTCCCTAAAATGGAATTGTTTTCTTAAATTCCTTTTTTGATGATTCATTGCTAGTGTATACAAATAAGAGAGATTTTTGTATATTGATATTTTGTCCTGTAACTTTGAGGAATTAGGGAACTAGCTGTAATCATTTTTTAAAAATTATTATTTAGGAAGATCTCTATATAAGATGATGTGCCATCTCTGGTTTCTGAATAGACCTAGTTCTACTGTTTCTTTTCACATGTGGATTCCTTATTTCTTGCCTTATTGTTCTGGATAGAACTTTCAGTACAATACTGGGCAAGAAGTGAAAGCCAGCATAATGGACTTGCTTGTGATTTCAGAGTACATCTGTCAGTCCTCAAAATTGAGCATGTTTGACTAGAGTTAGGGCTTAGGGTTAGGGTCTCCCTGTAATCTGCTGTACAGAGCCCATTCTTCTCCAGTAACCAGCCGAGTGATCTTTTCAGAGCATAACCTTTGAGCCTCTCTGTGATCTGCTCCCCAGCTGCCTGTCCTAGCCTTCCTCTCCACCCTATCCCCCCAACCCTCATGGGCCTCCCAGGTGTGTGTGGTCATCCACATGTGCCTTGGGTCTGACTCCAGACCTTTACATCCTCTCTGCCCTCTGCCAGGAGCACTCTTCTCTCCCCCTGCTTCGTGTTTGGCTTGTTCCCCTGTTGGCTAGACCTGGACTTGTCCCCTGACTTATGTCTGCCAGTTGTGTGTGGTCTTGTCCCTTATTTAAATGTAATGCCCACTTTCCCTGTGTGAGCGATTTACTAAGCTGCCAGGTATGGGGCAGGCATAAGCAAGTAGCCTGAGTGCCTGTGTGAAAAAACCCAGTCTCAGGGCACCTGGGTGGCTTAGTCATTAAGCATCTGGTTTGGCTCAGGTCATGATCCTGGGGTCCTGGGATTAAACTCCACCATGTTGGGTTACCTGCTCAGCGGGGAGCATGTTTCTTCCTCTCCCACTCCCCCTGCTTGTGTTCCCTCCCTAGCTGTCTCTATCTCTCTGTCATATAAATAAATAAATAAATAAATAAATAAATAAATAAATAAAACCTTAAAAAATCAGTCTCAGAGGGGTTCCACCACGCTTGCTGACAATGGGGAAGCTGCTGTCCCCTCAGGTAGTCCCCTCAGAGAGACAAGACTTCCAACTTCTCAGAGCCCGGGAGATGTAGACCTGGACTTGGAAGCTTACACTCTTGGATTCATGGCTGGGGTCTAAGCAAGTCCTCTCTTCTTCCAGCATTCCTCTTTCCCCTTCTCTGGAGATGGGCTGGACCTAATTCCTGACCTGGGGGAGTTTGAGGGTGACTGCTTCTAGGAATAGCAGTGGTTGACATACAGACTTTGTTAGCAAGAGGCCCAGTAGCCTTCAAGGGAGAAGCCTATGGGGGGTGGAGACAGCTCTGTGAGGGCCAGAGACAACCCACTCAAAGCAAAGTGGGGATAAAAGGCCAGTCTTGCTGATTCTAGCCAGCCTGTAGGCCATAGAAAAGAGGGTTTTACCCAAAGGTGCTACACTCCTGGCAGGTGAGGACAGGACCTGCAGGAGTTTGGCTGGGGAGGGTACCTGCAGGATTTGCCTAGGAGCTTGGCACAGGGGTAGTGTTTTTGACTCCAGAATACTGACTGTGGGGTTGATTTCCTAACTCTGAATCCTCAGGTTCCCCTTTGTATGATGGGGTCCTGATGGCCTCCATCTCAGGAAGCAGAGGTAGGGAGGTCCCATGAGCAGACTTGCTCAGGACAGGCTGGGAGAGTGGCTGTTGTTTAAAGCAGCCCATGTCCTGCCCCCTTGAAAAAAGTGTACACATCCATAGCCCCAAGCTCTGGCGTACTCCCGCCAGCCTCTGACATTGACCCTCCTCCCACCTTGTCCCTCATCCCTATAGATAGGTGGTCTTCCTGGAACTTTTCCTGCAGAGGCAAAGAAGCCCATCATGGTGGGACACAGGGTCACCTACTAAGTCATCACCAACCAGATGCCAGGCCCATGTGCCCCCCCTGGGAGGGCTGGAGGTCCTCTGGGGCCCCGAGGTCCCTGGAACTCCACCCTGGCAGGATGTGTACATGCAGCACATGGTAATGGTCAGCTGCTTCTGTGAGCAGTGCTTCCTCTGTGAGGTGGATGTGCTGGTGTGTACAGATATGGACATGAAGTTCTGCAACCATGTGGGCATGGAGATCCTGTTCCCCCTCTTTGGCACCCTGTACCTTAGTTCCTACCAGGTGTCCCATGAAGACTTCAGCTACCAGTGCTGGCCACAGTCCCAGGCCTGCATCCCCAAGTACCAGGGCAATATTTACTACATGGGACCTTTTTTGGAGGGTTGGTAGTGGAAGTTCACTGACTGACTTTGGCCTGTCACTAGGTGATGGGGGTCGACCTGGCTAATAGAATCAAGTTTGTGTGGCATGATGAGACTCACTTGAAAAGGTAACTCCTGGACCACAAGCCCACCAATGTGCTATCCCCGGAGGACCTGTGAGACCTGTGGCGACTGGGCTGCTCTCCCCACCCTTCATGAAGGGCTGCCCTCCCCAGCCCTTCACACAGCTGAGATTTGGGCCATGCCCAAGAATCATCAGGGCATCCGGGACTCATGAGGGGTTGTCCCAGGAGGACCTGTGGGACCCGTGGCTGCTGGGCTGTCCCCTGGAGGACCTGTGGGATCCATGGTGCCTGGGCTGCCCCCGCCCCCCCGCCCCCCGGCTTATGAAGAAGCTGAGATTCAGGCCATGCACAAGAATCAACAGGACATCTGGGACTCATGAGGGGCTGTCCCCGTCTCCATCAGGGGGTGCTTCCCCGAGCAGAGCTGTCAGAGCAAGTTCCTACTTCTGTCTCTTCAAGGGAGACCATGGAGCCCAGCCCCACCCACACAGGCATGCCCAGGGCCCCCAGCTGCACCCACACACAGGAGGCCTGCCTGGGGTAGCAATGTCCTCTCTTTGTTATCACTACATTTTGATAACTTCTGGGTCATTTGCAGCTGGGAATGGCTCCAGTTTTATGTCATATGTTTTTCTGTGTCAATGCTGAGCAACCATCTTTAAAAAGAACAAATAAGGGAAAAGGTTTTCTTCCTGGTTCTAGACAGACACAGCCTTGTGGGGCTGGGAGTGATCCTGCAGTGGCCATGGAGCCAAGGATGGCCTCTTGTTGGGTCTTCCTCCCAGTCTACCCACTTTGCCATGGCCATGGGGCTTCAGGGGCAGGGGTGCATTGAGCCACCTCTCAGACCTTCAGTCCCCTGAAAGCCAGAGGCCTTGGCTGTAGCCACTAGTTCAGCCTCCAGGAGCATGGAGCCCTCTGAGTTATGTATGGTTTCTGTTTTGGTTTTATTTTTTAAATTTAATTTTTAAAACTTAAATTCATTAGCCAACATATAGTACATCAGTAGATTTTAATGTAGTGTTCAGTGATTCATTAGTTGCCTGTAACACCCAATGCTCATCACAACATATGCCCTCCTTAATACCTGTCAGCCAACTACTCCATCCCCCACCCTCTCCCTTCTGTTACCTTCATTTTGGTTCCCAGAGTCCAGAGTCTCTCATGGTTTGTCTCCCTCTCTGATTTCTTCCCACTCAGTTTTCCCTCCCTTCCTCTGTAGTCCTCTGCTCTATTCCTTATTTTCCACATATGAGTGAAACCATATGATTATTGTCTTTCTCTGCATGACTTATTTCACTCAACATAATCCCCTCCAGTTCCATCCATGTTGATGCAAATGGTGGGTATTCATCCTTTCTGATAGCTGAGGAATATTCCCATGTATATATGGATCACATTCTTCTTTATCCATTCATCTGTTGAAGGATATCTAGGCTCTTTCCACAATTTGACTATTGTGGACATTGCTGCTATGAATACTGGGGTTGCAGGTGGCCCTTCTTTTCACTACATCTGTATCATTGGGGTAAATACTCAGGAGTTCAATCGCTGGGCCATAGGGTAGTTCTATTTTCAACTTGCTTGAGGAACTTCCATACTGTTTCCCAGAGTGACTACAACAGCTTGCATTCCCACCAAAAGTGTAAAAATGTTCCCTATTCTCCATAGACTCGCAAACACCTGTTGTTTCCTGTCTTGTTAATTTTAGACATTCTAACTGGTGTAAGGTGGTATCTCATTATGGTCTTGATTTGTATTTCCCTCATATTGAGGGAGGCTGAGGAATTTTTTATGTGTCTGTTCTGAGCCTTCTCAGTCTCCTCTGCTCCCCTCATTTTCCTCCTAAGCCTGAAGATTATCCCAAACAACCTGCAGCTTTGAAGACCAGCTCAGTCCAGATGCCAGGAACATATCCCAGGGGTCTCAGACCTCACCTACCCCATCTGTCATATCCACGACAGGTGCCTGCACACCCCACCAACCATCTGGCCACATGCTCCTCTTACAGATGTCCCCATCTCAGGAGAGAGAAACACCAAGTCCAGACCCTTGGATTCTTCTGTGACTTGTTGCTTTCCACCAATTCTCTGAGTCGTGAGGTGGATACTGGAGGACATTAGATGTCCAAGCCATTTAAAGGCATATGTGAGTCTCTTCTGCCTAGGGCAATGGATAAGAGTTGGGGCAAATAGAAACCAAGCAGAATCACTAGAATAAAGGCTGAGTAATAAGGAGCTTTAGGAAAGAAGGTCCTGGAAGCTCTGACCTATTACAGAGCCTCTGGGACACTGCATGCATGGACTGGGTGCCTGCTCAGGGCCAACCTGAGAAGGCCCTAGGCTTTGCCCTCTGGCGATTGTCAGACTTGGCAAGTAGGAAGTAAAGGCCAAGGTAGAGTGCTAAGAAGACTGGCTGGTGCTGAAGGTGTATCCCAACACCCACACAAAGTTAGTTCAGAGCCCTCCTCCCCATCTGCAAAGACTGGAAGGGGTGTGTGTGTGTGTGTGTGTGTTGTTTTCAGAAGGAGAGCAGTTTCCAGATTTTTAAGCAAGTCTCACCCAGTCAACAGCTGACCCCTACATTCACAGATCAGACACTTCTGTGGCCACACATGACAAGGGATACAGATTTGACAAAATCAGTTCAGAAATGTCACTAAGCCAACAGCAGAACTGCAGTGAGAGGAGCAGCAGCAGTGAACCCTGGGGGCAAGGAAGAACTGATATTTGACTTGCTATGTTACACTATTCACAGTGTTTCAGATCCAAAGGCAGAGAGATAAGTGGTGGTGACACAGGAAAGGAATGTATTTCAGTGCAGCTAACACTGGAATCCCAAGGACTGACATGATTTCAAGGTGTTGAAAACACTCCTGGGTTTTTATATTAGGAAAATATAGGACAAAGGTTGGTGGGCAGGTGCAGGAGGTCAGTAAAGTTCCAGTCAATCATTGTCTTGGGGTCCATCACACAGGGCCTTGCTGATGTCAGGCTGTGGTTATTGCTTGAGGGATCGTTTTGGTGTCTGCCAGGCCTTTGACTTGAGTTAACAGATAAGCCTGAAGGAGGGACGTTATCGGTTAGGAAGTACAGATAAAGGTCAGAGTGGAGGTGGGTAAAAGCCTCTTTCACTCCAAGAGTGGGGGAGCTCTGAGCCTCTGCTACACACTTTGCTCTGCTCATCACTTCCAGCTGCCTGTTCCTGAGTTCTGTCCTTTTAATTAAATGGTCATCTACTAAGTAATGTGTTTCTCTGAATTCCATGAGCCACTCAAGCAGACTATTCAAACCTGAGTAAGAGGTTGTGGGGCCCTCCAATCTGTAGCCATAGCGCAGAAACATGGGTGACCTTTCTGCCCAGCCACTGGTTGGCCACTAAGTTAACAGCACAGGGATTCAGTGGCCACACATAACAAAGAACACAGACTTGACAAAGTTAGTTCAGAAAAGCCACTAAGCCAATAGTAGCAACCACAATGAGCAGCAATAATGAAGCCTGGGATAAGGAAGTTCTGATATTCAGGATGGTTCCATTATAATATTCATCATCACACCGTGGACTTGTCAGTGGGGCCAAGTTCCCCGGCTAGGGGTCAGGTAGCTTCCTACAGGTTCCACCTGCCTCTCCCTAGCTACCCCAGCCTTGCACAGTCCTGTGCTGCTTCCCAGAAGAGGGCAGTTTAAACCAAGGTCAGGAAGATGGGATAGATTTTCCTGACTCCACCTGCCACCACCCTCCACCCAGGGCTGCAAGAGAGGAAAGTTTTCTTCCACTCCTCTTAAGGTCCCTGGCTGGGTCTGGAAATTGACAAAGACAGATGAGGAGAAAAGGTGGCCAAGTGTATTGAATTTTTTTTTTTTTTTTTTTTTTTTTTTTTGTGGAAGTCTCACAAGAACATGGAGACCAGGATAGGCAGTTGGAGAAGACAGTTCTACATTTTAGGCAAAGAAGCAATACATTTGTGAAGACTTGAGAGACACAGAGGTTTGAGCTAGGATTGGTAAATGGTTAAAAAAAAAAAAGTAACTAGGAAGATAAAGGTTAGTTTAGCCAGGTTTGTTCCTATAGCCTTTGTGGCCCTAACTTCCTTGACTCCGGTGATCAGCATGTCCTCCCTGCAGTCTGGGGAGAGAAAGTGCCACATGGGAGTATTCTGACTTGCTTCAGGGAAGAAGGGCTAAAGGCTGGGGATCAGAGGGACTTTCCTGCTTCTTCTCTATGCAAAATTCTTTCAGTTTCTATATTTAATTTGCCAAGGTGTCATATTTGGGGTAGTGTGTCCTGATCCTCACTGGCCTGGTGCTGTACTATGTCTCTTCCTAGTATCCAGGACATTGAGTGTGTTGCTATGGAGACATCCCAGCCCTGGGGCAGCCCCTTTTCCAGGGAGGCACCTGCATCCAGAGGAGGGTTGTCTATGGCTTCCCACACAGCTGTCCTTGTTGCAAAGGGTGGCCGCCCCTCTTCAGGAAGATTGGGTGAGAGTGTGCAAATCTTTCTTTGAGAAACTGAATTCATTTCCTGCCAATGTCTACCCAGTAGTGGGATCATACAGGAGTTCTATTTTTAGTATTTGGGGGGAAGCTCCATACTTTTCCCAGCATGGCTGTGCCAACCAAGGTCAATTCTGGATGATTTTACCTAAGAACCAGATATTTTTCAAAAACTTCTCCAGCAGAGAACATGAGGAGAATATTTTCAAGGCCTTGCAAAGTATAATAATTATAGGAACAAACCAGTAACTCAGAAACTATTGAAATGAAGAACTGGTTCTCCTTCCATTTCTGGCTACTGTGATGATCTGTGGCTCAATCCCACCTCAGGCAGCTGAAAGGCTGACCTCCCAGGCTGGCTGCCACTGAGATGGCTACTGTTTCCAGAAATTCTTTGGGGTGTGGCGGGGTTTACCCTCCTGTGCACAGATCAAGTTGGTCACCTCTTACAGTAGAGCCACGGGTCCTCCAGGCATGGTCCCTTCCCCATCCCCCAGAGGAGTCATCACATTGAGGGTTTAAGGGGATGCGAGCTGTCCCTGAGCAAAACCACCTGAGATTCCCACTGTCCCTACATAACCTTCAGATGCTCCTCAGTTACTCCTGTGCCTCTGGTGTTTTCCTGAAACACTGATCTGGCTGTTTTCAGACAGCTTATCCAGCAGTACCCTCACTTTCTGGGAGGGGGTTTACCGGAATCCGCAGTGTGTCCTGGTGCCCCATCTGGATTGCTTTTTGAAGGTACATTGTCTGGGCCATCTGAGAACCCAAGACCATGGGTCTGTGGTCTGGAGGGGTTCTGAACAGAGCTGGTGGGGTGGGAGGGCTGCAAGACACAGAGGCAGGTTCCCAGAAAGTTGTCTGGGGTCCCTGGCATTCTACCATTTTTGAATCAAAGGCCTGAGATCTTTAAAAGCCAGAAATGTTACAGCATGGGCCAGAAAATCACATGTCTCTGTGCGCCCAGCACCACCTAAACTATTGGTCATTTCTTGTACTTGAGCAGAGTACAAAGGATTGGGAGTAGGAGATTGAGGAGAGGTCCTGGGCCAGACTTTGTGTTTGGGGACATAGGCCACCCAGACAAGCTTGTCCTGAGCCTCAGGAGGGGGTCTGTGTGGAAACCGCAGCTGCAGATACTGCTGTCTGCTGATGCCCCCTCAGACCACCGAGTGCACCTGCTGCTGGGGGAGCGCCTACCCCCTCTTCTCTAACTGAGGGCTTTCTCCTGCACCAGTTGTGCCCCTCCTATACCAGTCACTGCCAGCCTACATTCTTGGAGGGTGGATACCCCAACGACCTCCAGCCCTGGGGACAGATCCAGTATGGGTGGGACATGGTCTCCCAGCAGGCCTGAGTGCCAGGCTCTCACAGTGCTCACTCTCCTCCTGAGGGCTCACTGTGCCATGTCCTCCCTCAGGCTCCCTGGGCCTAACTCCCCCTCTGCTCAGGCCCTAGTCTTGGCCCAGGCTCCAAACGCTGGGACTGGGAGCAGGTTATCTGGACCTTCTGGACTCATGCTTCCATGCCCATGACATGGTCAGCACAGGCTGACCTCACAGACTCATCAGAAGAGACCCAGTGGAGGAAGGTGCAGGCCACTTCAAGGGAGATACC
Source organism: Mustela lutreola (assembly GCF_030435805.1). NCBI lineage: Eukaryota > Metazoa > Chordata > Mammalia > Carnivora > Mustelidae > Mustela > Mustela lutreola. The sequence goes on along the minus strand of NC_081290.1, from coordinate 123,959,634 downwards.
AGGTGACCCCAGAGGGAGCATGCAGGCCTTGCACAAAACACAGGGCTCATGGAGCCCAGTGTGTGATGTGGGCACCCAGCCAAGGGGCATGGGGAATCCTGGTGAGAGTGGCCCTGGTGGGGAGTGGGGAGATCACAGAAAGGTTGCATAAAAGTCAGGAGACAAGGAAGACAACAGAACAGAGCTTCCCAAGGAGGTTGATGGAAGAGTCAGAGGATCACAGAGACCCTTGGGAAAACTTGGAGTTTCTGGAGATATTGGCTGAAATGCTGCCATTTGGTCAGAAAAGTTGTGTCACAAACCCCCAGATGACACTGGATGATTTGCTTTGTTGTTTCTAGGAATCGGGGTGTATGGGCCACTAACACTCACATTGCATGAAGTCTAGGGTATATTTACTTTTCACCACTTTAAAAAAAAGTGTCAGAGCACTTTTATTTGTCAGAGAGCGAGCGAGCACAGGCAGACAGAGCAGTAGGCAGAGGCAGAGGGAGAAGCAGGCCCCTCGCCAAGCAAGGAGCCCAATGCGGGACTCGATCCCAGGATGCTGGGATCATGACCTGAGCTGAAGGCAGCCGCTCAACCAACTGAGCCACCCAGGCATCCCTTTTCATCACTTTTCAGGACTAGATTTTTCTAGAGGAAGTGCTAAGCTTGGGTCTTTCCATTCTTTTCTTTGTGCAACGGGCCTGTTTTCAGGAGTGGATTCCTGGTGCTCATCACTCCTGTGAGCCCTGAGGACTGCTCCCTGTCACCTCCCACAGTGGACATGACCACGTAGGTTGGGGGGAGTGTTCCAGTGCTCAGTACAGAGCAGGGATCCCAGACCTTCCGCTGGATGAAGGAGGGTATGAGGGAGGGAGGAAGTGGAGGGAAAAGAAGGAAGGAAGGAAAAGAGGAAGTGAGGGGAGGCGGGGAGGGATGGGGGAGGCAGCGAGGGAGCGAGGGAGGATAAGAGAGCGTGAGGGGGGATGGGAGGGAAGGCAAGAGGATGGAGAGAAGGGAGAGAGGAGGAGGAGGGAGGAAGGATGAGAGGGAGGGAGGAAGGGGAACGAGGGAGGGCGATGGGAGGGAGGCAGGGAGGGTTACGGAGTGGGGGAGGGAAGGAAGGGGTAGGGGAGGGAGAGGAGGTAGTGAAGGAGACAGTGACTAAGTGAGGTAGGGAAGGAGGAAGTGAAAGAGCAGAAGTCCGGTCCATACATCAGGAGCCATTACTGGGTGTGAGGTCTGAGGGCATCATCACAGCCTGGGCCCTGGATGGTGGCTTAGGGCACATCCATCTGTCCTCCCAGTGCTGACCTTCCTTCTCCTTGGCCCTGCTGTCATCGTGGATCCTCTTCACCTCCTCAAACAGTTCTGAATATTCCAAGGAGCAGGGTGGCAGGAGGAGGTGTTTTAGGAGGGGCTTCCCAGATCCTGTGCCTAGATGACCCTGGGACAGTAGCTATAGGACATTCTCTCATGAGGACTGGGACTGTGGATCCCATGCATCTTCTTGAGCATTAGCGTTGTTCCATTCCCTGCTCTCTTCACCACTTGCTGTGCTGAACACTCCTGAAAATACATCTGTGAAAAATCATGCCAGAGTTTCTGGGGCTGAATCTGAGGCCAAGAACTGCTAGGGGATGGGTGCACCTGTGGCCTGGGATGGATGCTGCTCGCTGTTCTCCCAGAGAGGGCTGCCTGTCACCCTTCTCTCCAGGGACCTGCATTAGACCTCTGGTCTTCACATTCTTCCCAGGGCTGCTGGTCCCCAGACCATACCTGCCACTCTGAGGGTGACCAGCACTGCCATCATAGGGTTTCCTTCACCAGAGTCCTCCCCTGGGAGCTCCTGCATCTCTGACACATACTCCCCACATGCCTCCCATCTGGACTTGCATGCATTTGGTCTCTGTCCCTGTGGAACCCCATGACCTGGAGACTGGTTTGAGCAGAGTCAAGTGAAACTTTTCTCTGGCCTTGGGTTGTGAGCAATGTGTTTGCCCTCTGTGGTGTGTCTGCCAGCTTTCTGCATTTCCCGGTTTCTGTGTGGGCCACAGGAGGAACCAGCTGTGTCTTGTCTTGGGTCAGGCTGTGGTGTCCCAGCAGGGACAGAGGTCTTGACCCTGAGATTGTGCTCATAATTCCTAAAGGAGCCTCTATGATTACATCTCATCTGTAATCCATTGAGGTTTTCAATATTGAATAAGGGAAATTCTATATCACATAAACATAGAAAAAGCAGCTTAGAGGGTGTGAGAGGCTGGGCTGGAGGAGAAATAGGCAGGAAGGGCTTATGGTTCAGGGTCTCCTTTGGGGAAGGAGATGTCCTGTAGCAGTGTTCTGTGGTGTGGCACAGCATTGGGAATGCACTTAACGCTTGTGATGTGTTCAAGTAAAAACAAGTAATTTTATTTAAAACAAATAATAAACAGTATGCAGGACATGGAAAGATAAAATAACAGTTAATATGTACCAGAGAGAAAGAATATACAGGTAGGGGATGAAACACTCCTGTGGGCTGTCAGGGTCAGGGAATAGAATGAGGGATAATTGTACAAGGAGCAGGGCTGTGTAGGAGATGTGGCTCTGGGAGCCCTTTAGGAGCAGGAATGGGGCACGGGTTGGGATAGGGGCAGGGACAGGAGCTGGGACAGATGCAAGAACAGGAGCACAGACTGGGGCAGGGAAGGGGAAGCAGCTCTGGCAGGGGCAGGGGCAGGGACAGGAGAAGGAATGGTAGAAGGAGCAGCGACTGGGGCAGGGGCAGGCACCAGCTCTTCAGGGACAGCATCAGGCTCTCCAGGACAGATGACTAGTCACCTGTTGACTCCTGGTCTCCTGCTGAAGTCTCTCTAGCCACCGTCTCCCCCTCTGGGGCTACAGATGAAGTTGGGGCCAGCTCTAGCTCCTCAGAGGTAGACACAGGTATCCAGGCACCCACATTCCAGAGATAGCCCCCTGCCCAGCTCATTTCATTGGAGATTCTGGAATGAAAAACATGTTTGTATGCCTTTGCAGAAATAGAGCTCAGCCCAGGGCCTCCCAAAGAAGCTACAGCCAGGAAGGAACCCTCACCGGAACATCTCCCCAAGCTGCAGTCCACTTGTTGGGTGCTCTGAGCCCAGTTCTTGCTCCTGGCCCCACACCAGCCTCTGGGGTCTCCTGCTTGTGGGGTCTAGCACCAGCCCATCCCCAGACACCCATATACACCCAGCCCTGGCCTTCTCACTCTCAGGCTTGGTCTCCATGGGCTCCAGGTCCTGGACCACAGTCCAGTGCGGTACCACCAGGGGAGTGGCCTGGACAGTGTCAGAGGCCTTCCCAGGGAGTCCCCAGTCCCTGCTCCTGGAGAACCCCTATGGTCACTCCCTTGTCAGGGAGATGGAGCTGGTGTCCACCAGCCTCCTCCCTGTTTCATCATCCCTGGTGTTCTGCAAAGACAGGGATCAGTATCCAGCCCAGATGCATCACAGCCCTGCCCAGCCATCCTCACTATCCTCCTGCCCAGTTCCCCTGCTGCTCCCATATCAGACATAACCCTGGGACAGGAGCCCATACCTGCAGGATACAGGATAAACCCAGGGAGAAGCTTGCAGTCCTCCACACCTTGTCCTATCCAGCCAGCCTTGACCTGGGGTGTAAACATGACCTGCCCACCTGGCATCTGACCCCTCGTCAACATGCTCTTGAGTGTAGTGAGTACACCCCACATGAGCCTTCTTTACAAACACACACACACACGCATGGGGAGGGGACCTGGGGCTGCACAGGAGCATATGGGGCTGGGGGTTGGCTCTGGGCCTCATGATGTCACCTTTCTGTACTTCTGCCCAAATGGCCAGAGATGTCTGAGAGCCCTGATATGACATCCCCAGTGAGGGGAAGTGTTTGCAGGGTGTGCTTTCCTCTGCCTGTGCCTCCAGACTTTGGGATGCAACATGCAAACATGTTCTTCTTTTGAGGATCTCCAATGAAATGAGCTGGGTAGGGGGCTGTCTCTGGAATATGCATGCCTGGTTACCTGGGTTCCAAATTCTGTTGGGTCCTGTTGTCAGGGAAGTGAGGTCACCATACCCAGCTTCCTCCTCACTTCAGAGCCCCCCAAGGAGCTCCTTCCCCAGCTGCTCAATGCTCACCCTCTACCCCATGCCCTGCCCATACAGTGACACTTACCTACAGCCCCTGCAAGGCCTGGGTGCAGACAGTGTTCCTGCTGTGAGGACACTGAGCTGGGTTCAGACCAGACTCCTGCTCATGCCCAGACCCTGTGCCTCTCAGGGCCTTTCCAGGCTCCTCATCTGTCCAGTGGGGTCTTCTGGCTTCTACTTCTAGGGATGCCATCAGGGGTAGGACCTCTACATACATTCCTGCTGTAACAGGAGGCTGAGACATGCACATGGCAATGCAAGGGGGGGGCGGGGCATAGAACACAGATCAGAGGGGCCTGGTTTGGGGTCCAGGTAAAGCCACCCTCCTCCTGCCTGTCTCCCAGCCCCCATGGGAAGATTGCAGTGAGCTGCTTCTGACCTTGTCCTCTCATGACACAGACTTCCAGGGGCTCACATTAGGTTTAGGCCCAGGTCCCAGGGCCTTGTCTGTGCTCATGTACTGGGCAGTCCCCACACTGGTTCCTGGCATTCCCGAATCCTGGTCACACATCCCTGTGGAGTTCTCTCCCGTCCAGGGTGGATGGCCTGTGTGACTGCCCTCTAAGGAATAGAATGGAGCAAAATGATGGAATGTTGTTTCCAACCTGATTGAAGAAAGTCTGTGACTTCTGGTTTCCTCTCTTGTGTTCATTCTCTGTCTCTCTCCACTCTATGTGTCTCTGTATCTCTCCCAGGAGCAGGATCTGGAGTTCTGGGGGTGACATGAGAAACTTCAGAAAGCTACCCTCTCCCTGTTTACCTCTCCTGTCCTGGTGCTTTATTCCTTCCTAAGGCCTCCTCACCCTGACCAGAGCACGGACTCTGGATGGAGACACTGAGGCTGCAACAAGAAGTGTCCTGAACTTGACCCCCAGACCAGTGGTCCAATGCTCTTCCACATTCTGCAAACCCAGGTCATCACGTCCCCAAGTTCCCAGAATGTCCTCTGCTCAGAAGAACCTCGAGGGAGTACAAAGCATTTTCCCAGGACTAGGAGCACAGTGGATCAGGGATGAAGATCCAAGGCCAACAGACTTGTCTACAGGACCTTGGGACCTTAGGGACACTCCATCTCTATGGCCCAATGGACAGAAGAGTAAGCTGAGGCCTTTTGTGCTGTAGCCCTGTCTGGACTTAGGTGGGTATTTCTTCCTACTTCCAGTAGCCTAGGATGGTGATAGACCCCAGACCCAGACCCCAGACACTGTCCTCTCCCAGTATCCTGACAACCCCCCTGGGCCCCTCGGGTACAGCCTGACCATCAGTCTGGACTGTCTCCCATCCCCATGCTATGGATCTGGGTTCTTGTCAGGGGTCCTGAAGCCCCTGCCTCATGGCTCAGCTGTCTCCAACCTCTTTCTTCTTTCCCCCTTGTCACACACGTTGCTTCCAGGGTGTCAGCCCCTTCTGACCCTGAACTGTGCAGTCAAAGCACTGTGTGTGTGTGTGTGTGTGCGCGCACGTGTGCACACAGGCACAAACGCCTCTACTTTTCTGGGGATGCCCAAGGTAATGTCCCCACATGGGATGGGGTGGGCAGCTATCCCCGAGGATCAGAGGGGCTCTCACCCCCAAAGAAAACCTCATGGGAGAGTTGAGGCTGGCTTAGGACTGAAGAACAACCCTGTTCCTTGGACTCTGTATGCCTCATTTGTCCTGGGCCAGTCCCTGCCTCTCTTGACCCTAGGTTTCCAACTGTCCCTGAGGGATGGACATGGAAATGCTTGAACTTGGCCACTTTTCCAGGGGTAGGTGGAGGACAGGTGCACCAGGCATATAGGCTTTCCTCTTGAGAGTGCCAGGTGTGCACAGGGGACCTGCACACAGCACCCGTACCATGACCCAGTCCCACAGTGGATGTGCATGAGACCCATGGCTCTGCACCTGACCAGTCCCCCATGTTTCCTCACCACCACCAAAGGGCTCTGTGGCCCCAAAGTCCACTTAGCCGTGGAACCATGCCCATCCTGGGCAGCAAGCCTCAGGGTTCAAGGCCAGGTGGGTTGCACATCTGGGGAAACAAAGGTAACTGAATTACCACCACCCCCCCCCCCAACTGGCTGGGAATGAAGACTGCCTCCCAGGGTCCAGATAAGTGCAGGGCTGGGCCAGAGGATCTGGAGGCAGCAGTGGAGGCTGACTCAGGGCAGGGAGGAGAGCAGACCACCCCATTTCCCTTCTCTCCTCCTTCTTTCTCATCTTCCTGGTAGGACCCTGGGACAGAGGTCCAGCCTGACCTTGGCTGCATCCCTGGCTGGAGTCAGAGGTGTGGGAAGGAGGCTGGGGAGGAGGGAACCACCACCAGGATGCCTGAATATGAGGATGTTGTTATTGTAATGAGGGACCCCATGGGCATTCAGGGATTTCAGCCCTTTTTAGACATGAGCAGTGGCCCCAGGACTCAGCCCCTGCCCCATCCTTCTCCGTCCACAGGTCCCTGCATCTCTCCCAGCACAGGCCTTGTCTGCAGCCAGTCCGCCCTCCAGCCACCAGAAATCCAGCTGCTCCAGGGGGCTACAAACTGATTATAAGCTGGAGCTGAGTCAGCCCTAAGGGACCTGATTCTGGGTCCTGGAGCCCCACAGGGAAGAGAGGTGATGTGGCACAGTAGCTGGAAGAGGGCAGATTGGACTCTCCCTGGAGGCCATGGCTCCCTGGTCAGCACAGACCCTGTTGTGTGCTGGCCCCTAGGGCACCCAGATTCCAGCTCCCAGGCAGGTTCTGGGAGGGAGACAGTGTGGTTCCTGCTAGCTCAGACGTGTCACTCTGCCCTGTAGCTATAGCCTGTCCCACTAGCTCCACTCCCCCTCCTAGTTGGCCAACAACACCCTCAGGGCCAAGAAGAGTCCATTATCCAGCTCTGGGGCCAGTGCATGGCTAGGCAGGTAGGGGAGGGCTCTCTCTGGGTTCAGGGAGTCTCTGGCTGGGCTAATGGGGGCTTGGGAAGGCTGGCCTTCCAGCCCCTCAGCTGGCTTCTGTGATTGGAGCCATTTGCCTCCCCTCTCTGGGCCTTGCTCTGTGCCTCTGTGCAATGCAGTGATACTGAATGATTGTTCCCATGGTAGAAGCATGTGAGTTGTTGTTGATTGATATAAGCTGGGCACAGAGACGGACTGCAGAGTGCAGTGGGGGATGGTGAACTGTGTCACCAGTGAGCACCCCTTCCCCAAAAGCAATCCAGCCCTTCCATGCAGGCCCCTAGGAGATCACATTCCTAACACTAGGCCCCTGTGTGTGGCTCTTCTTCAGCAGTGGGATAGGCTGGGAACCCCAGGATATGGGATCAGCTCTTCCTTCTGAGGGCACGAGAACAAGAAAGACTTTTTCTGGGGTCCCCCAAGGCCACAAAAGGGGAGGTGGGTGCCTCCAAACAGGACACTGAAATTCTGCTTCTGTTAGAACCTGAGCATTGGGGTTTGGTTCTTTCACTTGGTGGGTCAATGAGGCACACACGCTCTTCATGACTCCTTCTCAAATGATGAGCTCTTGCAGGGTCCTGAGCAACTTGGACCTGGGGAGGGGAGAGGTGCTTGTCCCCTCCCTGGCTCCTGAAGGAGACCCATCTTCCCAAAGACAGGATTATTTCAGGTTATGATCCTGGGCCAGGATGGGAGACAACCCCTCGCAGATCCTGACTCTGGGGCTGAGAGGGCCTTTCTCAGGCACAGCAATGCCCACAGAATGGGGGGACTTCCGAAAGAACACACATCTGGCCCAGGTTCTGCCCCAGGATGGTGGCTGCCTTCCCTAGCTCAGGAGGAAGAGGGACAACCTCTGCTTCTCTGGGCAGGGGTACTCTGACCCATGAGCAGGCCCTAAAAGTTTTCTAGTCCACCTCTGGAAGTGCATCAGCACTGAGTGGGCCAATCACTGTCCACACATGAACACAGGCAACATGCTAAAGAAGCACTGGAGGTGATCCTGTGCAAATGGCCTGCTACTGGCAGGGCTGGTGGCCTCAGTGCCCTCCAGCAGGCCCCCCTTCTCTGGATAGGAATTCTCCTGGAGTCCCTGTTCTCAGAGCTTCCTTCCTGCTGGTTTCAGGACCAAGGAAGAGACTGTGGTGTGGCTTAGAAGCCTCCACAGCAGCCTCCCTCCTTCTGTACACATCACCGCTCCCCAAGAAGCAATGGCTGCTGCTCCCACATGCCACACACAAGGTTGGTTTAAGGAACTCATTCCCTCCAAGGCCCAGTTGCTCTGGCTCTGTCACATACACAGTGGCCACGGCTGCCTGGCTGGGCCAGGAGTCCCAGGAGAGCTTTCCTTTCCCAGGATCAGTGTTCATAATCCTGGCCAGAGAAAGAAGTCCTATCTGTCCTCTGCTAGGGCTGGGTGGCCCTCAGGTGCCTGAGGATATGGTGGTCCCCTGGAGAGAAAGGTGATGGGCACCCCTGTCTGAGAAAACAGTGAGCAGCACCCATCCCAGGCCGCAAGTGAGCCCATCACTTAGCAGTGCTTGTACTCAGACTCACCTGAGGAAACTGGCATGATTTTTCATAGATATATTTTCAGGAGTGTTCAGAACAGTGATGGTAGAGAGAACAGAGAGTGTACCAATACTAATGTCCAAGGAGATGGGTGGTGGCTCAGTCAGTTGAGCCACTGACTCTTGATTTTGGCTCAGAATGTGATCTCATAGTGTAGAATCGAGCCCCATGTGGGATCTAGGTTCAGTGCAGTGTGGGCTCACAATTCTCTCTTCCACTTCCTGCCTCTCCCACCACTCTCGTGCCATGCTCTCACTCTCTCTTTCTCTAAAATAAGTTAATAAAATCATTATAAAAATGTAATCATACAGGATGTACTTTTAAAAAATTGTAAAAACTCCTAACATTGACTTTGCCATTTTAAATGTTTTCAATATAAAGTCCAGTAGTGTTAAGCATATTTACACTGCTGTGAAAATCTTCCATCATGAAAACCTATTTCACCATGGAAATCAAATTCTGTTCCCATTATTATATGTTTTTTATGTAGAAAGCATATTTATTTATTTATTCATCTATTTATTTATGTTCAGTTAGCCAACATATAGTACAACATTAGTTTTTGATGAAGTGTTCAACAATCCATTCATTTCATGTAACACCCAGTGCATATCACAACACATGGCCTCCTTAATACCCATCACCCTGTTACCCCAACCCCTCCACCTCTGTAAACCTCAGTTTGGTTTCTAGAGTCCAGAATCTCTCATGGTTTGTCTCCCTCTCTGATTTCTTCCTATTCATTTTTTCCCTTCCTTCCCCTACGGTCTTCCACACTATTCCTTACGTTCCACATATGAGTGAAGCCATATGGTAATTGCCCTTCTCTGCCTGACATTTCATTCTGCATAATCCCCTTCAGTTCCATCCATGTCGATGCAAACGGTAGGTATTCATCCTTTCTGATGGCTAAGGAATATTCCATTGTGTATATGAACCACATCTTCTTTATCCATTCATGTGTTGAAGGTCATCTCATGTCCTTTTGTAGTTTGGCTGTTGTGGACATTGCTGCTATGAACATTGGGGTGCAGGTGCCCCTTCTTTTCACTATGTCTGTATCTTTGGGGTAAATATCCTGTAGTGAAATTGCTGGGTGGTAGGGTAGTTCTATTTTTAACATCTTGAGGAACCTCCATACTGTTATTCAGATTGACTGCACTGTACCTGCTTGCTTTCCCACCAGTAGTGTAGGAGGATCCCCTTTCTTCACATCCTTGTCAACACCTGTCATTTCTTGACTTGTTAATTTTGGCCATTTTAACTGGTGTAAGGTGATATCTCTTTGTGGTTTTTATTTGTATTTCCCTGATGGCAAGTGATGTTGAACATCTGGCCATGTGTCTATTAGCTGTTTGCATGACTTTAGAGAAAAGTCTGTTCATGTCTTCTGCCCATTTCTTGATTGGGCTATTTCTTTTTTGGGTGTTGAATTTGAGAAATTCTTTATAGATCTTGGATACCAGCCCTTTATATGACATATCATTTCCAAACATCTCCCATTCCATGTGTTGCCTCTTTGTTTTGTTGACTGTTTCCTTTGATGTGCAAAAGCGTTCTATCTTGACCAAGTCCCAGTAGTTAATTTTTGCTTTTGTTTCCCTTGCTTTTGGTGATGTGTCTAGGAAGAAGTTGCTGTGGCTAATGTCAAAGAGGTGACTGCCTGTGTTCTTCCCTAGGATTTTGATAGATTCCTCTCTCATATTAAGGTCTTATATCCATTTTGAGTTTATCTTTGTGTGTGATGTAAGAGAATGGTTGAGTTTCAATCTTCTGTATGTGGCTGTCCAATTTTCCCAGCACCATTAATTAGAGAGACTGTCTTTTTTCCATTGGATATTCATTCCTGCTTTGTCAATGATGAGTTGACCATAGAGTCAAGGGTCAATTTCTACAATCTCTATTCTGTTCCATTGATATATGTGTCCATTTCTGTGAGAATACCATGCTGTCATAGCTTTGTAATATAGCTTAAAGTCAGGCATTGTGATGCCTCCAGCTTTGGTTTTCTTTTTCAACATTTCTCTGGATGTGTGGGGTCTTTTATGGTTCCATACAAGTTTTAGGATTGTTTGTTCCATCTTTGTGAAAAATGCCGATGGTATTTTAATAGGGATGGTGTTGAAAGTGAAATTGTTCTGGGCAGCATAGACATTTTAGCCATGTTTATTCTTCCAATCCATGATCACAGAATTGTTTTCCACCTTTTTGTGTCTTCCCCCATTTCTTTCATAAGTGTTCTGAGTTTCTAGAGTATAGATCCTTTGCCTCTTTTGTTAGGTTTATTCCAAGGTATCTTACAGTTTTTGTTGCTATTGTAAATGGAATAGTTTCCCTAATTTCTCTTTTTACAGTTACATTGTTAGTGTAGAGAAAAGCAACAGATTTCTGTGCATTGGTTTTGTATCCTGTCACATTACTGAATGGTTGTATGAGTTCTAGTAATTTGGGAGTGGAGTCTTTTGGGTTTTCCACATAAAGTATCATGTCACCTGTGAAGAGAGAGTTAGATTTCTTTGCTAACTTGAATGCCTTTTATTTCTTTTTGTAGCGTGATTGCTGAGGCTAGGACTTCTCGTACTATGTTGGAGAATAGTGGTGAGAGTGGCCATCCCTGTTGTGTTCCTGATCTTAAGAAAAAGCCCTCAGCTTTTCCCCATTGAGAATGGTTTTCGCTGTGGGTTTTTCATAGATGGTATGAAACTGAGGAATGTCCCCTCTATTTTTACACTCTGAGGAATTTTAATCAGGAAAGGGTGCTGTATTTTGTCAAATGTTTTTTCTGCATTAGTTGAGAGGATCCTATGGTTCTTGTATTTTCTTTTATTAATGTGCTCTATCATATTGATTGATTTGTGAATGTTGAACTACACTTGCATCCTTGGAATAAATTCCAGCTGGTCATGATGGATAATCCTTTTAATGTATTGTTGGATCCTATTGGCTAGAATCTTTTTTTAAACCATTTTTTTGTTATTTATTTATTTCACAGACAGAGATCACAAGTAGGCAGAGAGGCAGGCAGAGAGAGAGGGGGAAGTAGGCTCTCCGCTGAGCAGAGAGCCTGATGTGGGGCTCGATCCCAGGACCCTGGGATTATGACCTGAGCCAAAGGCAGAGGCTTTAACCCACTGAGTCACCAAGGCGCCCCTATTGGCTAGGATCTTGTTGAGTATTTTGGCCTCCATGTTCATTAGGGATATTGGTCTGTAATTCTCCTTTTTGATGGGGTCTTTGCTTGGCTTTTGGATCAAGGTAATGTTGGCCTCATAGAATGAGTTTGGAAGTTTTCCTTCTGTTTCTATTTTTTGAAACAGCTTCAGAAGAATAAGTATTATTCCTACTTTGAATGACAGCCTTGCTGGATAAGATATCTTTGGTTGAATGTTCTTCTCATTTAGTACGCTGAATAGGACTTGCAAACCCTCTATGGACAGGTCTGATATTATTCTGATATTCCTCCCTCCATACATAAGAAATCTCTTCCCCTGGGCTACTTTCTGGATTGTTTCCTTTGTTCTAAGATTTGCAAGTTTTCCACTTTTAATTCTAATAGTGTATTTAAAGACTATTTTATATTTTCTATGTATACCCTCATTTTATCTGTGAATAGTCACAATTATCCCCTCAATTCTTATTCTTTTTGTTTCTCTTGCCTTATAACACTTGGTAAATTCTCCAGTGCAATGTTGACTAGAGTAGCACTGTTTGAAGATTTTAATATACCTTTCTCAATATCTGATAGAAAAAGCAGATTAAACATTGTTAACAAATGTGACCTAACTGACATATATGAAACATTACACATTAAGTACAGAATACATTATTTTGAAGTGGTCCTAGAACATTTACCCAAATAGACAAAATGTTAAGCCCTGAAGCAAATCTACACATTTTAAAGCCTGAAATTAACTAGATTCTATTCTTCAACCACAGGAAATTGGGCCATAGTTGAGATTGGGGGTCTTACAACCCTTCAGACTCTTGGTATGTGGTCAGGGGGCCGACGAAGCTGGGAGTAGCCTCAGGGGTGCATGCAGGCTTTTTCTTCCTCTGAGTATTCTGTGTACTCCAAACAACACTGTTTCCTCTTAGGTGACAGACGGAGTCCAGGGGTGTGGATCAGTGATCCCCAATCCAGAGGGCTTGGAGGCCAGGCATCTGGGGGCAGAGGCCTGAAAAACCTTTTATTGCTATTGTTATTGTTAAAGCGTAGAGGGATGGCAGGCCTGAACCCTACACCCTAACCTTCGGCCCTAACCCAAAAACTAGGTTGGGTTTTCAGGCCTCCATCCCCAGGAGCCTGTCCCTCAAGCTCTTCAGATTGGGGACCCTGGAGCCACAGCCCAGGAGTCTGCCTGCCACCCAGATGGAAACCATGTCCTTTGGAGCTGTGCAGAACCCTCCAACTGGGAGAAACCCACAAGCCTTCCTGAGGCCACCCCCAAATTCGGCAGCCCCCCAACCTCCAAACTGGAGCCTGATGCACTGCATGACACCTATCCTCAATTCAGATCCCCAGGGATCCTGTCTCAGCTCCAGCAGATTGGAAAAACCACGCCCCTAGGCTCTAACCCTAACTCAAGTTTATGTTTCCAGTCTTCTGTCCCAAGAGGCCTGGCCCCCAACCCCTCCAGATTGGGGGGGGCACTGAGCCACACACCAGGAATCCCCCTGCTACCCAGAAGGAAACTGTGCCTTGTGGAGCTGTGCAAAACCCTCAGAGCAGGAGAAATCTGCATTCCACCCTGAGGCCACACTTACATTCAGCACCCCACAAGGCCACCAACATGGAGCCTGCTGCTCAGCCTGAATGGTCTGACACTGAGTCCTCCACATTAGGGACCCCGTAGCCACACTAGAGGAGTCCATCTGCTACCCAGATGGAAACTGTGCCATTCGGAAAATGCCGTGCTGTGCGCAGAACCCTCAGACCAGGAGAGATCCACAGGCTTCCCAGAGGCCACCCCAACCTCAGACAGAAACTCCTGGCCACAAAACCCAGAGCCAGACACTCTGCCTGACCCGCTTCCTTGACTCAGCCCCCCTGGAATCCCGCCTCAGCACTGGCAGATCATGCCTGTCATACACCTACGCCCTAATCCTAACCCTAGATTGGCTTTTCAAGCTTCTGTCCCCAGAGAACTGGCCCCCAATCCCTCCAGATTGGGGACCCCTGAGTCACACCCTAGGACTGTGCCTGCAACCCAGGTGGATACCGAGCTGTTCAGAGCTGTGCAAAACCCTCAGAGTGGGAGAAAGCTGCAGGGACCCCCTGAGGCTACCCCTACCTTCGGTGCCCCATCTGGCCACAAAAACGGAGGCTGACGCTCAGTCAGACACCCTCCCTAAACTCTGCCCCTGGAAAGCTCCCCTGTGTGGGGATTCCTGGAGCCACATGAGCCTGGGCCATGTTTGTGGATGTCCGCAATACGCACCTAGTGAGAAAGCGCTGTAGACCGCGGGCACCAGTGTGGCCCAAATTGCCATCCAATGCCAAATTGATATCAATTTGGGCAGAAATCTCATGAGAATTGGCTGGAAATCCCCCAGCAAACTTTCTTCTGGTGACGCAGGCCCACAGGGCCTCTGCCTGGGTTTTGCCTGGGATCCTGAGTGGTCACAGCCCATATCCTGGGAGAAAGCCCTTTTTGAGCCAGGAGCCTGAAAACCAACCCCTTCTGCTACTCAGACCCTTAGGGTGCCTGTCCCAGGGCTGGTGGAAGGGGACTACCATGCCCGAAGGCCCTGGCCCTTTTCCTCGGTAGGGTTTTTAGGATTCAGCCCCAGGGGCCAGTACCCCGAGTCCTCCAGAATGGGGACCCCAGAGCCACACCCCAGGATTCTGCCTGCCATCCAGGAGGAAACTGCACAGAAACCTCAGACCGGGAGAAATCCTCATGCTTCCCTGAGGCCACCCAAACCTCCAGCAGTGCCCCAGTCCACAAAACCCAGAGACTGACATGCCACCCAAAGCCATCCTTGACTCGGCCCCCCAGGGATTCCTGCCTCGCTGCCAGAATATTGGGCCTGCCATGACCCCAAGCCCTAACCTTAACCCTACGTTGGCTTTTCAGGCTTCCATTCCCAGAGACGGGGCCCCTAAGCCCTCCAGACTGGGGACCCTGGAAACACACCCCAGGAGTCCACCTGCCACCCAGGAGGAAACCATGCCATTCAGAGCTGCACAGAACCCTAAGATCAGGAAAAACCCGCATGCTTCTCTGAGGCTACCCCCACCTCTTGTGGCCACTCCTGACCACAAAATCTGGAGGCTAATGTGCCGCTTGAGCCCTGTCCTTGACTCAGCCCCCTGGGGATCCCTCCTCAGAGCTTTCAGATCAGGCATGCCATGCTCCTATTCTCTAACCCTAACCCTAGGTTTGCTTTTCAGGGTTCTGTTCCCAGAGACCTGGCCCCCTAGCCCTCCAGACTGGGGACCCCGAGCCACATGCCAGGACTCCACCTGCCACCAGGAAGAAACTGCCACTCTGAGCTGTGCAGAATCCTCAGAGTGAGAGAAAACTGCATGCCCTCCCTGAGGCCACCCCCACATTTGGCGCCCCACTGACCACAAATACGGAGGCTGATGCTCAGCCAGAGCCCCTCCCTCAACACTGCCCCCAGAAAGCTCTCCTGTGTGGGGCCCCTCAGGGTTGCCGTGTGGCCTGGCCCATGTTCCTGGATGGCTGTGACACGCACCTAGTGAGAAACTGCTCGAGACCACAAACGCCAGCACATCCCGAATCACTGCCCAATGCCGGCCAATTCTCATGAGTTTTCTTCCCAAATTGATATTAATTTGGGCAGAAAGCTCATGAGAATTGGCTGGAAAACTGCTGGCGAACTCGCTTCCAGCAGTGCAAGCCTGCAGGGCCACCATCTGGGCCTGACCCGGGTTCCTGAGTGGTCATGGCCCTATCCCTTCGAGAAAGCCCTCAATGAGCCAGGTGCACGTGAGGCCAACGCCTCCCGCTAATCACCCCCCTGGGGTTCCTGCCTCAGCACTGGTGGACTGTGCCTGTTATATGCCTAGGACGTGGCCCTACCCTCAGTTGGGTTTTCAGGCTTCCACCTACAGGGTTCTGTCCCCCGAGCCCTCCAGATTGGGAACCCTGGAGCCACACCCCAGGAGTCTGCCTGCCACTCTGGAGGGAGCCTTTCAGAGCTGCACAGAACTCCCTTACCAGGAGCAACCCGCTTGCCTCCCAGAGGCCAACCCCACATTCGGCAGCCTCCACTGGGCACAAACTCAGAGCGTGATGTATTTCCTGCCCCTTGTCCTTGGCTCAGCCCCGAGGGAAGCCCACCTCAGGGCAGGCAGATTGGGCCTGCCATGCCACTAGGCCCTAACCATTACCCTAGGTGGCGTAGCCTGAATTCCATTCCCAGAGGCCTGGCCCCCAAGCCCTTCAGATTGGGGACCCCTGAATCTCATGGCAGAACTCTGACAGCAACTAGTGGGGAAATGGTGCCATTTGGAACTGTGCAGAGCCCTCAGAGCAGGAGAAACCTACATGTCTCCTAAGGCACCCCAAGCTTCTGTAGCCCCCCTGGACACAAACCTGAACTTTGACACACCACCTGATGCCTTGCCCTCAATTCAGCCTATCATGGAGCCTGCCTCAGAAGGCAGATCGGATCTCCCATGCCCCTAGGCCCTAACCCTAATCCTAGTTGGGTTTTCAGGCTTCCATCCCAAGAGGCCTGGTCCCTATGCCCCCAGATTAAGGACCCCTGAGAAAAACCCCAGGACTCCAGCCACCACGCAGGAGGAAACCTTGTGGTTTGGAGCAGTGCAGAACCCTCAGAGGGGGAGAAACCTGCATGCCCCCCTAAAGCCACCTCCGCTATTGGCAGCTGCACTGGCCACAAACTCGGATTCTGGTGCACCGCTGGATGCATGCTCTCAACTCAGCCTTAAGGGGAGTTCACCTAAGCACCAGCAGATCTGGCCTGCCATGCCCCTAGGCCCTAACCCTAACCCTAGGTTGGGTGTAATGGCTTCCATGCCCTGAGTGCTGGCCCCCATACCCTCCAGATTGGGGACACCTGAGACTAACACCAGCACTCCACAGGCTCCCTAGAGCAAAGTGGTGCCATTTGGAGCTGTGCTGAACCCTCAGAGGGGGATTTACCCCTAAAGCCACTCCCATCATCAGTTTCCCCCAGTCATAAAGCAGGATTCTGCTGGGCCGCCAGACTTATGCCCTCAACTCAGCCCTGAGGGGAGCCTGCCTCAGTGCTGATAGATCAATCGTGCCATGTCCTTAGGCCCAAACCCTAAACCTAGTTTGGGTTTTCAGGCTTCCATCCCAAGAGGCCTGTGCCTGAAGTTCCCCAGATTAAGGACACATAAGCAATGCCCCATGACTCAGACCACCACGTGGGAGGAAACCTTGCATTTTGGAGCTCGCCAAACCCTCAGAGTAGGAGAAAAATGCATGCCATCCTAAAGATACCCCCACCATCAGCGGCCCACCTGGCTATAAAGCCGAATTCTGCTGCAGTGCTGGACGAATGCCCTCACCTCAGCCCTGAGGGGAGACCACCTCAGCTCTGGCAGATTGGGCCTGTAATGACCCTAGGCCATAACCCTAACCCTAGTTTAGGTTTTCAGGCTTCCATTCTGAGGGGCCTGGCTCCCAAGCCCCCTGGATAAAGGACCCCTGAGTGACACCCCAGGACTCCACCAGGCACATGGCAGGAGACCATGCCATTTGGAGCTGCACTGAACCCTCAGAGTGGGAGAAGCATGCATGCCCCCTAAAGCCACCCCAAGCATCAGTATATCTCTAGCCATAAAACCAGATTCTGCAGCGCCACCAGATGGATGCCCTCAAATCTGCCCTGAGGGAAGTCTGCCTTAGTGCAGGCAGATCAGACCTGCCCCACCCCTAGGCCCTATCCCTAATCCTAGGTGTGGTATACAGGCTTCTGAGCCCAGAGGGCTGGCTCCTAACCTCTCAGGTTGGGGATGCCTGAGACTCATACCGGTACTCTGCCTGTCTCCTAGGGTGAAATGGTACCATTTGGAGCTGCACAAAAACCTCAGAGTGGAAGAAACCTGCATGCACCCTGAGGCCCTCCCAGCATCTGCTCCCCGTCCCCCTTCCCCCAGACTCCATCCTGCCACCTGAATCCTGCCCTCCACTCAGCCCATAACAGAGCCCACCTCAGCACTGGGAGATCAGGCCTGCCATGCTCCTAACCCTAACCCTAGTTTGGGTTTTCATGCTTCCATGCTGAACGAGAGACCTGGCACCCCGGGTCGCCTGGGTGGCTTAGTTGGTTAAGAGACCTGGCACCCAAGCCCCCAGATAAAGGACCCCTAAGTGACAACGCATGAGTCTGCCCACCATGGGAGGAAACGTTGTGGTTTGGAGCTGCGCCAAACTCTGAGATGGGGAGTAAACTGCATATCCGCCTAAAGCCAGCCCCAGCATTGGTGGCCCCCCTGGACATAATGCTGGATTCCACCATGTCACAGGATGCATGTCCTCAACTCGGCCCTGAGGGGAGTCCACCTCAGTGCCAGAAGATAAGTTGTGGCATGCCCCAGGCCCTAAAACTAATCCTAGTTTGGGTTACAGGCTTCCATTCCGAAAGGCCTGTCCACCAAGCCCCGTGGATTAAGGACCACTGAGCTATACCCAGGACTCTGCCTGCCATGCTGTAGGAACCTGTGCCATTTGAAGCTACACCAAAACTTTGGCAGGGGAGAAACCTGCATGCCCCGCCCCCAAAGTCACTGCCAACATTGGCATCACCCCAGCCATAAAAATGGATTCTGCTGCCTCTGGACACATGACCTCAACTAAGCCCTGAGGGGAGTCCACCTTAGCACTGGCAGATCAGGCCTACCATTACCGTAGGCCCTGGTCCTTATCCTCAGTTGGGTTTTCAGTCTTTCTACCCCAGGGGCATATCTCTTGAGCCCTCAAATGGAGGAGACCTGAAATGCACACTATGAGTCCATGCACCACCCAGGAGGAAATCATGCCATTCAGAGCTATGGAAAACTTTCAGAGCAGGAGAAACCTGCATGACTCCCCTGAGGGCATCCCCCAACTTCAGCGCCACAATGGGCCAAAACCTCAGAGTCTAACACCCAGTCAGAACCCCTTCCTCATCTCTGCCCCCAGAACGCTTTCCTATGTGGGGTCTCTCCAGGAGCCACATGGGCCCAGCCCATGTTCCTGGATAGCTGTGACACGAACCAAGCGAAAAAGTTCTTTAGACCATGGGTGCCAGCCCAGCATGAATCACCACCCCAAAGTTGTCCAATTCTTAATTTGATAATGATTTGAGCAGAAAGCTCTTGAGAATTGGCTGGAAAACCCCCGGCAAACTAGGTTCTTGTGGGGCATGTCTGCAGGGCCTCCACCAGGGCCTGGCCCGGGGTCCTGAGTCTGCCTGAATCCTGGGAGAAAGCCCACTATGAGTCAAGTGCATGCAAGGCCAACGCCTCCTTCTACTCAACCCCTCTGGAGTTCCCACTTGGTGCTGGCTGATTCGGCCTGCCATACTTCTAGGCCCTGGCCCTAACCCTCAGTTGGGTATTCAGTATTCTTCCCCAGGGGCCTGTCCTTCGAGCCCTCAAATTAGGGAACCCCAAAACACACCCCATGAGCCCACCTGCCATGCAGGAGGAATCTGTGCCATTCAGAGCTGCAGAAAACCCTCAGAATGGGAGAAACTTGCATGCCCACCCGAAGCCATCCCCCATTTTTGGGGCCACAGTGGGCTTAAAACTCGGAAGCTGATGCCCAGCCAGAACACCTCCATCAACTCTGCTCCCTGAAAAATCCAGTGGGGGGGGGCTGTTAGGGGTGGAGAGTGGGCCTGGCCTGTATTCCAGGGTGGCTACGACATACACCGAGCGAGAAAGTGCTCTAGAAAACGGGCTCCAGTGTAGCCCAAATCACTGCTCAAATGCTCACAAATGCACGAGCTTTCTGCCCAAATAGATATCTACTTGGGCAGAAAGCTCGTGAGAATTGACTGCAAAAACCCTGGTGAACATGCTTCCATCGACATGTCTGCAGGGACTCCCCTGGACCTCCACCTGGGGTCCCGAGTTGTCGTGGCCCAAACCCTGCAAGAAAGCCCTAATTCACTAAGGTGCATACGAGACCAACCCCTCCTGCTACTCAGCATCCTGGGGTACCATCCCTGGCACTGGCAGATTGGGCCTGCCAGGACCCAAGGCCCTGGCCTTAATGCTTGGTTGGTTTTTCAATCTTCCTTACTCAGGGTTCTGTCCCGTGAGCCCTCACCTGGAGGAACCCTGAATCACACCCCATGAGTCACCCTGCCATCTAAGTGGAAACAGTGCCATTTGGAGCTGTGGAAATCCCTCAGAGGGTGACACCTGAATGCCTCACCTGAAGTCATCCCCCACCATTGGCACCACACTAGGCCAAAAACTCGGTGGCTGACACCCAGCTGGGACCTCTCCCTCAGCTCTCCCCCAAGAAAGCTCCCCTGCACCATGACCCTTGGGGGACCCACTTGGTCCCAGACCATTTCCCAGGGGGCCCTGACACACACTGAATGAGAAAGGCATCTAGACCACGGGTGACAGTGCTGCCCAAATCACTGCCCAACGTGGGCCAATTCTCACGAGGTTTCTGCCCAAATCAATTTTGATTTGATTTGATTGATCAAAATTGATTTGGGCAGAAACCTCGTGAGAATTGGCCAGGAACCCCCTGCTAACTCACTTCCTAAGGTGCATGTCTGCAGGCCTACACCTGGGCCTGGCCTGGGGTCCCCAGTGGTTGAAGCCTGAATCCTGTGAGAATGACCTCTAGGTGCCAGGCACATGCAAGGCCAAAGCCTCCTGACTCTCACCCTCTAGTTTTCCCATGCCAGTGGTGGCAGCTCGGGCCAACTATACCCCTAGGTGCTGGACCTAACCCTTGGTTGGGTTTTCAGTGTTTTTTCCCCAGGAGACTGTCTTTTGAGCCCTCAAATTGGAAACATTGACACACTCCAAGAGGCCACCTGTCACCCAGGAGGAAATCAAATCTTTCAGTGCTGCACAAAACCCTCAGAGCCAAAGAAACCTTCAAGCCCCCACTGAGGCCATCCCAAACCTTCAGTGCCACACCAGGACAAAACCTCAGAGACTGACGCCCAGCCACAAACCCTAACTCAACACTACTCCCGGAAAACTTCACTTTGCCAGGGCCCTCAGCTCATGGCACATTTCCTGGGTGGCAGCAATACGAACCAAATGAGAAATTGCTCTAGACCATGGGTGAGTGTGCGACCCAAATTGCCACCCAGCACCAGACAATTGATTTGGGCAGAAAGCTCTTGAGAATTGGCCAGAAAATCCCTGGTGAACTCACTTTCTGCAGTGCATGTCTAAGGGCCTCTGCCTGGGTCTGGCCTAGAATCCTGACTGGCTGCGGCAAGAACCCTGTGAGAAAGCCCTCAATGAGTCAGGTGTATGTGAGGTTAATGCCTTCTGCTACTCAAAATCCTGCAGTACCCTCCCCAGCTCTATCCGATAGGGCCTACTATGCTCCGAGACCCTGGCCCTAACGATCGATTGGTTTTTCAGTCTTCCTTACCCACAGCACTGTCCCTTGAGCCCTCAACTGGGGAAACCTTAAATCACACCCCATGAATCATCCTACCACCTAAGAGGGAGCCATGCAAATCAGAGCTTCAGATCCCTCAAGTGGAAGAAACCTGCATGGCCACCCCCATCCCCCTACGAGGCTGTCCCCACAACGGGCACCACAATGGGCCGGGAACGTGGAGGCTCACACCTAGCCACAACCCCTCACTCAACTCTCCCCACAGAAAGCTCCCCTGCACTGGGCCTTCAGGGGAGCCACCAGGTCACAGCCCCATTCCCAGGGGCCTCAACAAGCACCAAATGAGAAAGGGCTCTAGACCACGGGTGGCAGTGTGGCCTGAATCGCTGCCCAATGCCGGCCAATTCTCACAAGCTTTCTGCCCAAATTGATTTTGATTTGGGCAGAAAGTTCATGAGAATTAGCCAGAAAAGCCCCAGCGAACTGGCTTCCTGCACCACATGTCTGCAGGGCCTCTGCCTGGGCCTGGCCTGGGGACCTGCGTGGTCCTGGCCTGAATCCTGCGAGAGCACTCTCAACGAGTCATGCATGGCTGCGTGAGGATAAGGCCTCTTGCTTCTTACCCTCCAGGGTTTCCACCACACTGCTGGTGGTTCGGCCGTGCTATGCCCCTAGGCCTTGAACCTAACCCTCGGTTGTGTTTCTAGTGCTCCTTCCCCAGGGGCCTGTCCCTTGAGCCCTCCAACTGGGGAAACGTGAATCACAATACATGAGTCCACCTGCGGCCTGGGAGGAAACAATTTGGGCAGAAAGCTCGTGAGAATTGGCTGGAAAACCCCCGGAGAACTCTTTTCTGCGATGCAGGTACAAGTCCGCCCACTGGCCATGGCCCAGGATCCCGAGCAATGGCAGCTAGAAGCCTGCAAGAAAGCCCTCCGAGAGTCAGGCCCATGTGAGGCCAACACTGTCTGTTACTCAGCCTCCGGGAGGGGGTAATCTCCATGGCACTGGCAGATGGGGACTGCCATGCCCCTAGGCCCGGGCTATAACCTTCGCCTGGTTTCTCAGTCTTCCTGTTCCAGAGCCCTTTCCCTTGAGCCCTGCAATTTCGGGAAGCCTGAGTGCCGCCCCACGAGTCCACCTGCCACCCAGGTGGATACGGTGACTTTCAAGCTGCAGAGAGCTCCACATGTTTTCTGGGTGACCGTGACATGCCCCGAGCGAGAAAGGGCCAAAAAACGTGTGGTGGAGATGACTCAGCCCAATATTGTCCTTGGTGCAGGGGACCGTTCCTGGAGCAGAGTTGAGGGAGGTGTTGTGGCCAAGTGTCAGCCTCCAACTTTTTGGGACATTGGGGTGCCTAGCTTTGGGGATGGTCTCACTGGAGGCACGAAGTTTTCTCTCACTCTGAGGCTTTTCTACAGCTCAAAAGCTACGGGGACCCCAGAGGCTGAGGAGCTGGAGGCATTGGCCTCACCTGTGCCTGAATTATGGAGGGTCTTCTGGCAGGGTTTGACCCTCAACCACTTGCGATCCCGGACAGGCCCAGTGGGTAGCCCTGCACACATGTGACTCATGAAGTGAGTTTGCCGGTGGTTTTCCAGCCAATTCTCTGGAGCGCTGTCCCAAATTGGTATGGATTTGGGCAAATCGCTCATGAGAATTGGCCAATGTTGGGTGGCCCTGTGGACTGCCCTGTCTCCCGTAGCCTTGCTCCGGAAGAGAAAGGGCACTGGGCCACGGGAAGCGGTCTGCAGGGCTGCCCAATGTCAGCCAATTCTTACGAGCCTTCTGCCCAAGCCGGGATCGGTTTGGGCTGAACGCTTGTAAGAATTGGCTGGAAAACACCAGGTGAAGTCGCTATGGGGGCCGCATGTTTGCAGGGCTCCCCCTGGGACCTCGGATGTGGGGGAGAGGGTGGTCTCAGAGCCACCCAACATCAGCCAATTCTCAGGAGCTTTCCCTCCATGTTGAATCCGATTTTGGAGTGGAAGTAATCTGGTCTTCCTTGTAAATCACCCCCACCATCATTGGTCTCCCTGGCTAGAAACCCAGACTCTGCCACACTGGAGGACGCTTTTCCTCAACTCAACCCTGAGGGGGCCCACTCGGTGCATGCAGATCAGAACAGCCTTTCCCCAAGGCCATAAACCTAACCCTAATTTGTGTTTTCAGGCTTCCTTCTACAGGGGCCTTCCACTCAAACTTCTGGCTTTGTAACCCTGAAGTCACACCCTAGGAGTCTGCCTGCCACTTAGTAGGTAACCAGTCTCTTTGGAGCTGCACAGGGTCGTCAGAGCCAGTGAAAAGTTTTGTGTCCCCATGAGTACTCCCCAGCATTCTGCTGCCCCTTGGAGCATGATGGGCCGCCTGACCACCATCCTCAACTGGGCTCCTCCAGACCAGCAGTGCAGGCATGTCATACCCCTACCTCAGCTCTCCTCAGGGACCCCTGTCAGCTCTAGGCAGACCTGGAACTCCCCTGCCTGCCTAAAACCTCTGGGATTTCCCCTCCTTCTTCTCGATTAACATCAGACCAAGCCTTTCTTGACAAAGTGGGAAAGGTACCTCTTGACTGCTTAACACCTCCTTTCCTCTTCTGCCTTACTTCTCTCCACTTACCTTTGTACCTGGACAAACTGGAAGGAACATATTCATTGAACATGTACATGTCTGACATCTGAATCTTCCTGGCAGCTTTCTGAGGGCTGCTTATGCAAACAGAATCTAGTGTATCGTAACACAATGTGTTTGCAAATGATCATCAAGAGAACAAGAGAGTGAAAATCACTCCACTTTTACCTCACTCTTCATGAAGTAGAACATGGTCTTCTTCTTTCCTTCCTTGACTTCCATTCCAATTTGTTTCCATGCAGTGTTCATTCCTTTGCTTCAGATGTAAGATTTCATGATTCCTCACCTGCACAGAACACCCAGAGCTAATCACAATGAGTGCCCTCCCTAATAGCCGTCAACCATTGAATACTTCCCCTCCATAGCCCTGCTCTCTAGCTGCCCTCGTTTGGTGCTCTAAGTTTGAGTCTCTTTCCTCATTGACCTATCTTTCTCCTCTCACTATGTTCATGTTTTCTTTCTGAAATTCCATAGAAGTCAAACTATAGGCTATTGGTCATTTCTCACTGATTTTTCTTAGATAAATCCACTCTAGATCCATCCACATCCTTGCAAATGGTAAGATTTCATTCTTTCTGATTCTGGCTCCTGTTCCATTGAGAATATATCAGAGATTTGATATCTATGTTCATATATATATATATATATATGTACATATTGCTCATCAGCGAATGGAAATTGGGACTCCCTCCATCGTTTTGCTATGGTTGATAATATCACAGTGCTTGTACCCCATTGAATGTGCATTTTTGTCCCCTTTAGGGAAATACCTAGGAGAGCAACTGCTGAATCCTAGGGTTGTTCAGTTGTTTGCTTTTGGAGGAACCACCATGCTCTTTTCCAGAGTGGCTGCAAAAACCCGCATGCCCACCGACAATGCAGGAGGGTTCTGCTGGAAGCAGAACATTCCCTGCCAGCAGTTTCCTAAGGAGGAAGCAGAGAACCTGGGGGATAACATGACTCACCCAGCATCCAGCGATTAGCCCCAGAAATTTACCCCAGGGTTCCTGACGCCATGCCCTGGGAAGCCATCAGAATGCCTCTATCCAGTGGAATTCCCAAAGACTCTCCTTCTGACTTCACCACCCAAGAAACCACAGAGAAAGGATGCCATGTACAACTCTCTATATGGTCCACTGAGTGAAACTAGAAAGCCAAGCTTCCCTTTTCAATCGTCCAAGGCTCCTTGGAATCCTTTGGAATGTTCCCTCTGCCCTCATCAGAACTCTTTGGATAAAAGAGACAAATCCATTAGGATCCATCCCCTTGGACAAAGGAGAAGCCATCCTCCAAGCCTCTATCTGACCACAAACAGCCACCTCACTCTAGACGCCGGCCATTCCACCACAGCCTAGGACCGATGGAATTAACATTGTTCAATGAAGAAATGCATTCTAGGTCCCAAACACACACCGAGTCCATCTCATCTTCCTTTATTAATCCAAGGGATTGCCTAGGAAAGAGACGTTCCAAATACCTCTGTGAGACAGAAATAAGCAGAGAAAATGACATCCCCTGCCAGGTACTCCCTGCAAGGAAACTCAGGAACCCTAGCACCCACTCTCCATTGCTAACAGCTGCATTCATGTGACTTTTTGGCTCCACTGGAGATGAGAGAAAACCCAGGATGTTTGGGGTGAAAGAGAAGTTTTACCTCCCATACTGGCGTGGATGTGCCTCTGTGCCCCACTGGCTTGCTGTTTTCTCTGAATGCTGACGTCCTGGGACAAGTTGCATGACGGATTCAGACCCTGATTCCCAAACTTCAGGTCTCGTGGAGCCAGAGCAAAGAAGGGTTGTCAGGTGCAGATAAGTAGGCGCCTCCCACCTAAAGCCTACACACCTGCTCTGATTCCTGGGAGAAGGAGAGACACATCTTTGTTTCTTAAGTGGTCATTCACTTCCTTCTCAAGGTGGCCAATGCCCTTGTCCTTTTTGGGGAAGCAAATAGACTCTTCCAAACAGACACTCAACTCCTCAGTTCCATAGGCAACATGGATTGAGTTTGGGTCCCCCGGATCCAGACCCCCTCCTGAACCATTCTGACAGCACATTCCTATCCAATCTGGGGCAACGGAGCACAGTGCTGACTGAGTGGAGGCCTGGTTCCAGCAATTCTTACCACCACTCTTGAGCCTGGGGAAACAGAGTAGTCAGCTCAACACTCTGTCCTGCACAAACAAGCTGCAGTGCCTCACGTTTCCAAGTCTCACCCAGCACCACACCACTGCTCTCAGAGCCAGCAGGCTGCACAGACTCCTCTTCGGGATGGGTTTGCCATGGCTGCTCGCTGCTGCCTCCAGTGGTGGCAAGCAGCATTGCACCCTACCATGCTCTCGCGCACCACAGCTCATCACGCCCTCCAGTGGCATGAATTGGCACTGCCCAGCCTTCCACAGACTAATGGAGCTCCCAAACCCTCCACAGGACTAAAGCCACACTGACACTGTCCCTCCAGATTAGGACCTCTAGACCAACCCCACGAGTCCACAAGCCACCCAGGTGGAAATAGTGCCTTTTGGAGCTGTGGAAAAGCCTCGGAGCAAGAGAAACCTTCGTGCCCCCACTGAGGCCAGCCCCTACTAACGGCGCCCCAGGGGACTGAGAAGTTGGCAGCGGAGGCCTGGACACAACCTCTCCCTCAACACTGCTCTGGGACAGCTCCCCTGCACCGGGGCCCCCAGGTGGGCCGCATCATCTCGGCGCATTTTCCAGATGGCTGCAACAGGCCCCGAGTGAGAAAGGGCCCTCGGCCATGGGGAACAGGGCGGTCTGCAGGACTGCCCAAGGCCGACCAATTCTCACAAGCATTCTGCCCAAATCGATCTCGATTAGGGCAGAACGCTCGTGAGAATTGGCCAGAAAACACCTGGCGAACTCGCTTTGGGCGCCGCAGGTCTGCAGGGCCGCCCCCTGGGCCTGACCCGGGATCATGAGTAGTCGAGGCTTGAACGTTGCCAGAAAGCCCTCAGGGAGTCAGGCTCCAGCGAGGCCGATGCCTTCTGCTCCTAGCCTCTGGGGTTCTCCTGAACCATCTGCTCTGGCAGATGGGGCCTGCCCTGACCCTAGGCCCGGCCTGAACCCTCGCCTGCTTTCTCAGTGTTCTGTTTCCAGGTTCCTGTCCCTCGGGCCCTCCCACTGGGGAACCCTGAGCCCCACGCCATAAGTCCCCCTGCCACACCGGCGGAAATGGTGTCTTTTGAGCTGAGGAAATGCCTCGGAGTGAGAGAAACCTTCGTGCCCCCACTGAGGCCAGCCCCAATCTTGGGCACCCCAGCAGCCTGAAAATTCAGAGACGGATGCCCAGCCACAACCCCTCCTTCAACTCTGCTCCAGGAAAGCTCCCCTGCGCTGGAGGCCCCAGGTGGGCTGTGTCGTCTCAGCGCATTTTCTGCGTGGTCGCGACATGCCCCAAGAGAGAAAGAGCCCTTGGCCACAGGGGACAGGGCAATCCACAGGGCCTCCCAATGCCAGCCAATTCTCACATGCATTCTGCTGAATTTGGGTTTGATTTTGGTAGAAAAGTCATGATAATTGGGCAGGAAATCACCAGGGAACTCTTCCTGCATCACATGTTTCCACAGCCTCCACCTGGGCCTGGCTTTGGTCCCGACTGGTTATGAGCTATATTCTGGGAGTACACCCTTTTTGACACAGGCACATGGGTGGCCAATGCCTCCTGCTTCTCACCCTCTAGGTATCCCACCCCAGCACTTGTGGATGGGACCTGTTGTCCCCCTAGCTGTGGACCTAACTCTCAATTGTATTTTCAGTGTTCCTTTCCCAGGGGCCCGAGTTTCTAGTCCTCCATATTGGGATGCCAGAGCCTCACCCAAAGACTCTGCCTGCCATCTATGTGGAAACTGTGCCTTTTGGAGCTGCACAAAACCCTCAATGTAGGATTAACCTTCATGCCCCCCGGTGTCCATCCCCCATGTTCAGCGCCTCAGGGGGCAGGAAACACCGAGGCTGATGCCTATCCAGAACCCCATCCTCAACTCTGCCCCTCGACAGAGCTCCCCAGCATGGGGGTCTGGGGGGATCCACTTGCGTCCATCCAGTGTTCCTAGATGGCCACAACATGCAGCGAGCGAGAAAGTGCTCTAGACCATGAGCACAAGCGTGGTCTGAATTGCCGCCCAAATGCCGTCCAATTCACACAAGCTTTCCTGAGCTCGAGAGAATTGGTTGGATAACTTCTGTGAACTTGCTTCTTATGGTGCATGTATGCAAAGCCACCACCTGAGTTTGGGCCAGTGTTTCAAGTGGTCGAGGTCCGAACCCTCTGAGAATGCCCTCTATTATCCAGGCACATGTGAGGCCTCTTGCTGCTCAGCCCCCTAAGGTGCCCCCGCGTGTGCTGTTGGATCTTGCCAGTCATGACCCTAGGACCAGGCCAAAACCCTAGTTTTCCAGCTTCTGTTGCAGGGACTGTCCCTCAAATCTTCCAGATTTGGGACCCCTAAGACACACCACATGACTCCACATGTGACCCAGGAGGAAACCATTCCACTCTGAGCTGTGCAAAACTCTCAGTGTGGGATTAACCTGCATACCACCCCCAGGCCACTCCCCACCTTTGGCACCCCTACAGGCCTCAGACATGGAGGCTGACATCGAGTCAAAAACCCTCCCTCAACTCTGCCCCCAGAATGCTTCCCGGAGTGGGGGCCGTCATGGGAGCTGCATGGACCCAGCCCTTGTTCCCCAATGGCCACGACACGCACCTAGTGAGAAAATGTCCTATACCGCGGCTGCCAGCATGGCTAAAATCGCCGCCCAACACCGGCCAATTCTCACAAGCTTTCTGCCCAATTTGATATTGATTTGGGAAGGAAGCTCATGGCAACTGGCTGGAAAACCCCCAGTGAACTTGCTTCCTTTGGCACATGTGTTCAGGGCCACCACCTGCACCTTGACTGGTATCCTGTGAGAAAGCCCTCAATGAGCCAGGTGCACGTGAGCCCAATGCCTCTTGCTACTCAGCCCCCAGGGGTGACTGCCCTGGCTCCGGAGGATGGGGCCTGCCATGCCCCTAGACCCTCACAGAAACCTTAGTTTCGGTTTTCAGGCTTCCATTCCAAGGGTCCTGGACACAAACCCCCCTAATAAAGAACCTCTGAGTGAAACCCCAGGACTCCGCACACCACGTGGTAGGAACCTGTGCCGATTGCTGCTGTGCTGAACCCTCAGAGGGGGAGAAAACTGCATTTCCCATTAAAGCTACACCAACCATTGATGGCCCCCTTGGCCATAAAGCAAGATACTTGTGATGTGGGATGCATGCCCCCAATTCAGCCCTGAGGGCAGCCCTCCTCAGAGCCGGCAGATAGGACCTGCAATGACCCAAGGCCCTAACCCTAACCTTAGTTTGGGTCTTCAGGCTTCCATTCTGAATGGCCTGACCCCCAAGCCCCCTGGATTAAGAACCCCTGAGTGACACCCCAGAAATCCACCCTCCACGCAGACGGAAACCATGCCATTTGGAGCTGGGCCAAACCCTCAGAAGGGGAGAAACCTACATGTCCCCCTAAAGCCACCCCTACAATCTGTGGTCCCCCGGCAATAAACTCTGATTCTGTAGGGTCATCTGATGAATGTCAGCCCCAAGGGGAGCCCACATCAGCGCTGTCAGACCAGGCCTGCCATGTTCCTAGGCCCTAAGCTTAATCCTAGGTGGGGTGTACAGGCTTCCATACCCAGAGGCCTGACCACCAAGCCCACCAGACTGGGGATGCCTGAGACTTATGCCGGCATGCTGCCAGCCTCCTAGGGTGAAATAGTGCTTTTTGGAGCTGCGCAGAAGCCTCAGAGCAGGGAAGCCTGCATGCCCCCCGAGGCCACCCCCAGCATCTGTGACCCCTGGACTCAAACCCGGAATCTGACCCACCACCTGTGGCCACCCTCAACTCAGCCCACTGGGGAGTGCACCTCAGTACTGGCATATCGGGCCTGACATGTACCTAGGCTCTTACCATAACCCAAGTTTGGGTTTTCAGGTTTCCATACCTAGAGGCCTGGCCCCCACGTCCCCCGGATTGAGGACTACTGAAGGACACCACAGGGCTCCACCTGCCACATGGGAGGAAATCTTGTGGTTTGGAGCTCCACTGAACCCTCAGACAG
Source organism: Mustela lutreola (assembly GCF_030435805.1). Taxonomy (NCBI): domain Eukaryota; kingdom Metazoa; phylum Chordata; class Mammalia; order Carnivora; family Mustelidae; genus Mustela; species Mustela lutreola. The sequence continues at coordinate 123,929,697 of NC_081290.1, read as the reverse complement.
GGAGAAACCTGCAAGCCCCACTATAGGCACCACCACCTTGAGAGGCCCCCATGACCATAAAACCGGATTCTGCTCCACTACTGGACACATGTCCTCAACTCAGCCCTGAGGGGAGTCTGCATTAGCGCCGGCACTTTGGGCCTTCCATGCCCTTGGGCCCTAACCCTAACCCTAGGTGGGGTATACCGGCTTCCGTGCCCAGAGGCCGATCCCCCACGCATGCCAGATTGGGCACCTCTGAGACTCACACTGGCACAGATTAAGGACACCTCAGTAACACCCCAGGACTGCGTCCACCACACAGGAGGAAACCATGTTCTTTGGTGCTCTGCAGAATGCTCAGAGTGGGAGAAATCTGCCTGCCACCTTGAGGACACCCCCAGCTTCTATAAGCCTCCCTGGACACAAACTCGAAGTCTGAGGTGGTGCCCGATGCCCACTCTCATCATTAGTGGACCATTAGTCCACTGGGGAGCCCACCTCAACACCAGCAGTTTGAGCCTACCTTGCCCCTAGGCCCTTATCATAATTCTAGTTTCTGTTTTCAGGCTTATGTCCCAAGAGGCCTGGCCCCCAGTCTCCCCAGATTAAGTACCCCTCTGTGATAACCCAGGAATCCAACTGCTCTGCGTGGGGAAAACGTGCCATTTGGAACTCCACAGTTCCCTCAGAGAGGGATAAACCTGCATTCCTTTCTAAAGCCATTCCCACCATCAGTGTTCCGCCTGGCCAGAAACACTGATTCTGCCACACTGCCATATGTGTTCCCGCAACTCAACCCCGAGGGGAGCCTGCCTCAGCACTGGCAGATCGGACCCGCCATGCCCCAAGGCCATATCCCTAAGCCGAAGTTGCATTTTCTGGTTTCCTTCCCCAGGGGTCTGTCCCCCAAGCCCTCTAAATTGAGAACCCTGGAGCCACTCCTTATGAATATTCCTGCCACCCAACAGGAAACCAGTCCATTTGAGCTGCACAGAACTCTCAGCCTGAGAAAACTGCATGCCCCCATTAGGACTCCCCCACGTTCTGCAGCCCCCTGGATAAAAACCCAGAGCCTGATTCGCTATCTGACTCTCGTCCCCAACAGCTCCTCTGGGAGCCCACCTCCAGACCAGGAGTTCGGTCCTGCCATGACCCTAGCACAGCTCTCCTCAGGGACCCCTGTCAGCTCTAGGTATACCTGTAACTCCCCTGCCTACCGCAAAGCTCTGGCATTTCCCCTCCTTCTTCTCAATTTACACAGGCCCAAGGTTTTCATGAGAAAGGGGGAAGGTTACCTCCTGAATGCTTAACACCTCCTTTCCTCTCTACCATATTTCTCTCCACTTATCTTTGTACCTGGGCAAACTGGAAGGAACATAACAATGGAACATGTACATCCTCTGAGATCTGAATCTTTCATGGCCACTTTCTGAGGGCTTCTTATGCAATAAAAAAACTAGTATATCCTACCACAGCGTGTTTGAAAATGATCATCCACAGAACAGGAAAGCGAAAAGCACTCCATTTTTACCTCACTCTTCATGAAGTTGAACATGGTCTTCTTCTTCTCTTCCTTGACTTCAATTCCAATTTGTTTCCATGCAATGTTAATTTCTTTGCTTCAGGGGTAGGATTTTGTGATCCCTCACCTGCATAGAACACCCAGAGCTCATCACAACAAGTACCCTCCCTAAATAGCCGTTACCCATTTAAACCTTCCCCCCACACTCCTCCCCTCTAGCACCCTTGGTTTGTGCTCTAAGGTTGAGTCTGTTTTCTCATTGGCTTATCTTTCTACCCTGACTATGTTCATCTGTTTTCTTTCTGAAATTCCCTAGGAGTCAAGTCATAGGCTATTGGTCTTTTCTTACTGGTTTTGCTTAGCTGAATCCACTCTAGATCCATCTACATCCTTGTGAATGGTAAGATTTCATTATTTTCTTCTCCTATTCCATTAAGATGATGTGGGAGACTATATATATATATATATATATATATATATATATAAAATCACTCATCAGTGAATGGACACTGGGACTCCCTCCATCTATGGTTGATAATGCTGCTGTAAACATCATGGTGATTGTACCCCATTCAATGTGCATTTTTGTGCCCTTTAGGAAATACCTAGAAGGGCAATTGCTGGATCCTAAGGTTGTTCAGTTCTTAGCTTTTGGAGGAACAACCATACTCTTTTCCAGAGTGGCTGCACAACATGCATGCCCACCAGCAGTGCAGGAGGGTTCTGCTTTAAGAACATTCCCTGCCAGAAATTTCCTAAGAAGGAAACAGAAAACCTGTAGGATAACCTGATTTACTGAGTGTCAGGCAAGAAGCCACAGAAATTCACCCCAAGTGTTCCTGATGCCAAGTCTGGTAAAGCCATCAGAATACCTCTATCCAGGGTAATTCCCAAAGACTCTCCTTCTGACTTCACCACCCATGAAACTGCAGAGAAAGGATGGCACGTCCAGCTATCTAGATAGTCCACTGAGTGAAACCAGAAAGTCAAGCTTCCCTTTTCAATCATCCAAGGCTCCTTAGAATCCTTTTGAATTTTTTATCTCCCTCATTGGAACTTTTGGGATGAAAATATGAATCCATTAAAATACATCACTTTGGACAAAGAATAAGACATCATCGTCTCTATCTGACCACAAACAGCCACCTAACTCTAGATGCATACCATTCCACCACAGCCTAGGACCAGTGGAATACACACCATTTCACGAAGGAATACAATCTACGTTTAAAATACATACTGAGTCAATCTTATCTTCCGTTTTCAATCCAAGGGACTGCCTCAGGAAGAGGTCTTCCAAATACCTTTGTAAGCCAGAAATAAACGGAGAAAGTGGGATCTTCTGTCATGTGCTCTCTGCAGGGAAATTCAGGAACTCTGGCACCCACTCTACATTGCTGACAGCTGCTTCAGTGTGTTTGTGGCTCTATTGGAGACAAGGGAAAAGCCCAGGAGGTTTGGGGTGAAAGAGAAGTTTTACCTCCCATCCTGGCATGGATGTGACATTGCGCCCCATGGGCCTGCTGTTTACTCTGAACACTGATGTCCTTAGACAAGCTGCATGACTAAGATGCTGATTTCCAAAATTCAGGTCCCATGGAGCCAGAATGAAGAAGGGTTGTCAGGTGGGGATAAGCAGGCACCTCCCACCAAAAGCCTGCACACCTGCTCCGATTCCTGGGAGAAGTAGAGACACATGCTTGTTTCTTAAATGGTAATTAACTTCCTCCTAAGGCTGACCAATGCCCTTGTCCTTTTCAGAGAAGCAAATATACTCTTCCAAACAAACTCAACTCCTTGGTTCCAAATGCACCCTGAGTCAGGTTTGGTTTTCCCCTGGCTCCAGACTCCTACCAGGAGGACAATCCTGAACCATCCCGACAACACATTACCTTTAAACCTGGGGCAACGAGGCACAATGCTGAGTGGGGACCTGTCTCCAGAGCTTGTAACCACCACTCTTGAGCCGGGGGAAAGAGAGTTTTCAGCTTACCACTCCCTTCTGTAAAAACAAGCTGCAGTGCCTCACATTTCAGGGTCTCTCACCCAGCAACTCACCACTGCCCTCAGAGCCACTGCACTGACTCCTCTTCCAGTGTTTCCCACGGCAGCTCACCACTGCCTCCAGTGGTGGCAAGCAGCATTGCTATGCCTTCCCTGGTCTCTCACACCACAGCTCACCACTCCCCACAGTGGTGTGAATTGGCACTGCCAGGCCTTCCACAGACTCCTAATGCAGTTCACAACCCCTCCACAGGTCTAAAGCCACACTAGCACTTCCCCACCCCATTGGGGAGCTCTGGGCCACACCCCAGGAATCTGCCTTACACTAAGGAGGAAAGTGTGCCATTCAAAGCTGCACAGAACCCTCAGAATGGAAACAACCTGCATGACTCCCTGAAGACACCCCAACTTTGACTGCCCCCTGGCCACAAACTCACAGCCTGACGTGCTTCCTGACCCCTGTGTTCAACTCAGACCCCAGGGTTCCCACCTCAGCACTGGTAGGTCAGGCCTGGATTCCCCTAAGCCATAACCCAAACATAGTTTGTGTTTTCAGGCTTCCATGCCCAGAGACCTGGCCAACAAGCTCTCTGGTTTGGGAACCTCTGAAGCATACCCAGGAACTCCACCTGCCATCCAGGATGAAACCATGCCTTTCGGAGCTGCCCAGAACCCTTAGAATGGGAGAAACCTGTATGCATTCCTGAGGCCACCCTCATCACAATTGGCCCACACAACAACAAAACCCAGATCCAGACATGCCCTTTGACCCCCAACCTCGACTCAGCCCCTCAGGGATCCTGCCTCAGTACTCCCGACTCAGCCTCCTAAGGCAAAATGGTGCCATTTGGAGCTGCACAGAAACCTCAGAGTGAGAGAAAAATGTATAACACCCAAGGCCACCTGCCGCTTCTGTACCACCCCCGACCCAAAACCCCAAGACCCCGACCTGCAGTCTGACACCCGCCCTCAGCTCAGGCCATTGGGGAGCCCACCTCAGCACTGGCAGATCGGGACTTCCATGCCAGTTGGCCCTAACCCTAACCCCAGTTTGGGTTTCCAGGCCTCTAACCCAAGAGGCCTGGCCCCTGGACCCTAAGATTAAGGACCCCTGAGTGACAACCTAAGACTCCGCACACCACACAGGAGGAAACCTTGTGGTTTGGAGGGGCAACAAACCCTCAAAGGGGGAGAAACCTGCATGACCCCCAAAAGACACCCCCACTATTGGCAGTCCCCCGGCCATAAAGCCAGACTTCGCCATGCGGCCGGATGCATGTCCTCAACTCAGCTCTGAGAGAAGCCTGCCTCAGTGCCAGCAGATCAGTCATGCCATGCCCCTAGGCCCTAATACTAACCCTAGTTCGGATTTTCAGGCTTCCATTCCAAGGGGCCTGGCCACCAAGCCCCATGAATTAAGGAACCATGAGCTACACACAAGGACTCCACTTGCCACATGGTAGGAACCCCGGCCCTTTGGAACTGTGCCAAACCCTTAGTGGGGGAGAAACCTGCATGCCCCCCAAAGTAACTCCCACCATCTGCATCCCTCGGCCATCAAGCTGGATTCTATCATGCCACCAGACACATGCCCTCAACTCAGCCCTGAGGGGAGCCCACATCAGCACCAGCAGGTCAGGTCTGCCCCTAGGCCCTAACCCTAACCCTAGGTGGGGTGTACAGGCTTCTGGCAGATTGGGGATGCCGGAGACTGGCAGATTGGGGATGCAGGAGACTCACATCTGCACTCCCCTGGCTGCCTAGGGCAAAATGGTGCCATTTTGAGCTGCATAGGAACCTTAAAGCAGGAGAAACCTGAGTGTCCCCTGAGGCCACTCTCAGCATCTGAGACCCCACCCCCCCGGACCCAAACTCGGACACCGAAGTGTCACCTGATGTATACCCTCAACTCAGACCCCCAGGGAGGCTGCCTCAGCATTGGCAGATCAGGCCTGCCATGCCCCTAGGCCCTAACCCTAACCCTAGTTTGGGGTTTTAGGTTTCCATCCCAAGAGGCCTGTCCTCCATGCCCCCCAGATTAAGGACCCCTGGACTGCACCCACCACAGGGGAGGAAACCATGTCATTTAAAGCTCACTGAACCCTCAGAGTGGGAGAGATGTACATGCCCTGCTAAAGCCACCCCCACCTTGGTGGCCCACCTGGCCGTAAAGCCAGATTCTGCCACTGTACTGGAAGAATACCTTCAGCTCAGCCCTGAATGGAGCTCGCCTCAGTGTTGGCAGATTGGGCCTGTAATGCCCCTAGGCCCTAACCCTAACCCTACTTTGGGTTTTCTGGCTTCCATTCTGAAGGGCCTGGCTCCCAAGACCCCTGGATAAAGGACCTCTGATCAACACTACAGAACTCTGCCAGTCAGGCTGTAGGAAACCGTGCTGTTTTGAGCTGTGCTGAACTCTCAGATTGGGAGAAACATGCATGCCCCACTAAAGCCACTCCAAACACCAGTGGCCCCAGGGCCATAAAGTCGGATTCTGCCTTGCCAAAGGATGCATGCCATCAACCCAGCCCTGAGGGGATCCTGCCTCAACATTGGCAGATTAGGCCTGCCATGCCTGGAGGCCCTCACCCTAACCCTAGGTGGGGTGTACAGGTTTCCGTGCCTAAAGGGTGACTCCCAAGCCCGCTGGACTGGAGACACATGAGACTCATGTTGGCACTCCACCAGCCTCCTAGGGTGAAATGGTGCTATTTGGAGCTGCGCAGAAGCCTCAGAGGGGGAGAAACCTGCTGCCACCCTAAAGGCACCCCTAGCACCTACACCACCCCTGGACTCAAACCTAGACTCTGATCCTTCCACCTGATGCCTGCCCCCAACTCAGCCTATTGGGTAGCCCACCTAGCACTGGCAGATAGGGCCTGCCATGCCCCTAGGCCTGTACCCTAAACCTAGTTTGAGTTTTCAGGCTTCCATCCCCAGAGGCCTTACCCTCAAGCCCACCAGATTGGGGACCCCTAAGCCAAAACGCAGGACTCTGCCTGCCATCTAGGAGGAAATCCTGCCATTGGGAGCTGTGGGAAACACTCAAAGCAGGAGAAACCTGCATGCCCACCTCCGACAACCCTTACCTTCAGCGCCCGCTTCTGTCAAAAGAGGTCAGAACCTGAGGTTCAGGTTCAGACCCTAACTCAACTCTGCCCCCCGGGGAAGCTCACCTACGTGGGGGGTGTCCAGGAGTCAAGTGGGCCTGACTTGCAGTCTCGCACAGCCGCAACATGCACCTAGTGAGAAAGTGCTCTCAGCATGGGGCTGGCATGCGGCTCTAATTGCTGCCCAACTTGGGCCAATTCTCACAAGTTTTCTGTTCAAATTGATGTCAATTTGGGCAGAAAGCTCATGAGAAGGGGCCAGAAAGGCCCTGAAATCCCTTCCGGCAGCAGGGGTCTTCAGGAGAGCCTCCTGGGCCCAGCCTGAGTCCCTGAGTGGTGTCGCCTAAGCCCATAGGAAAGCATGCTAAAGGGCCAGTGCATGTGTGTTCCCCATCCCTCTGAATGCCAGCCAGAACCTCCCCCTACTCAGCACCCCTGGGGAGCCTGCTTCAGTACCAGCAGGAGAGGCCTCCATGCCCCTAGGCCTGAACCCTATCCCTGGGTTGGGTTCTAAAGCTTCCATTCCCAGAGGCCTTGCCCTCCAACCCTCCACACTGGGGAACACTTAACCATACCGCAGGACTCCACCTTCCACCCAGGAGGAAAACGTGCTGTTGGCAGCAGTGGGAAGTACTCAGAGCAGGAGAAACCCCCAGTGAACTCACTTCCAGCAGCATGAGTCCACAGTGCTGCTGCTGGGGCCTGATCCCAGTTCCCTAGTGGTCACAGCCCGAACTCTCTGAGAAAGACCTCTCCTTGCCAGGCGCACGCCTGGGAAATGCCTCCCATGACTCATCCCCCTGAGGTGACCACACCAACACTGGCACATCAGACCTGCCATGCCCTTCAGCCCTGGCCATAACCCTCAGTTGGGTTTTCAGGCTTTTGTCCCCAGGGCCTGTCCCACAAGTCCTCCAGATTGGGGAACCCTGAGCCACACCCCATGACTCCACCTGCCACCCAGGAGGAAACCATGCTGTTTGGAGCAGTGATAAACTCTCAGAGCAGAAGAAACCTGAATGCACCCCCTGAGGCAAACCCCACCTTCGGAGCCCAACAAGGCTGCAACCACAGAGGCTGACGCTCAGCTGGAACCCCTCCCTCGACTCTGTCTCCAGAAAGCTCTCCTGCTTTCTGGAGTGGCCCTCACGGGAGCCACGTGGGCCCAGCCCATGTTCCCAGATGGCCATGACACACACCTAGCAAGAAAGCTCTCTAGACCATAGGCGTTAGCTCGTCCCAAATGGCTGCCTAATGCTGGCCAATTCTCATGAGACTTCTGCCCAAATAGATAATTATTTGGGCAGAAAGCTTGTGAGAATCGGCCAGAAAACCCCCAGCGAATTTGCTTCTGGTGGCGCGTTTCTGCAGTCCCGCCACTGGGACCTGGCTCTGGGTCCCGAGTGGTCGAGGCCCAAACCCTCTCCGAGCCAGGTGCACATGTGGCCAATGCCTCCTGCGACTCAGAGCCCTGGGGTGACTGCCCTGACGCTTGTACATTGGGCCTGCCATGCCCCTCAGCCCTGCCCTTAACCCTCGATTAGGGTTTCCGGCTTTTGTCCCCAGGGGCCTGTCCCTTGAGTCCTCCAGATCCTGGACCCCTGAGACACACCCCATCATTCCACCTGCCACCCCAGAGGAAACCATGCTGTTCAGAGCTGTGCAAAATCCTCAGAATGGGAGAAACCTGCATGCCACCCATGGGACCACACCCACCTTTGGCGCATCACCAGGCGGCAAACAGAGGCTGATGCTCAGACGTATCCCCTCCCTCAACTCTGTCCCTGGAAAGCTTCCCTGCGCAGGTTCCCTCATGGGAGGGGCCTGAGCCCAACCTGTGTTCCTGGATGGCTGAGACACACACCTAGCACAAAAGCGCTCTCAACCTCAGGTGCCAGTGTGGCCCAAATCACTGCCTAATGCTGGCCAATTCTTACCAACTTTCTGCCCAAATTGATACTGACTTGGGCAGAAAGCTCATGAGAATTTGCTGGAAAACCCCCAGCAAACTCACTTCCATTGGCACGGCTGCACAGGGCCACCACCTGGGCCAGGCATGGGGTCCCGAGTAGTCGCGACCCAAACCTTGCAAGAAAGTCCTCTACAAGCCAGGCACATGCAAGGTCAATGCTTCCTGCTACTCAGCCCCATAAGGTGCCTGCCTGGGCATTGGTTGTTTGGACCTGCCACACCTCAAGGTCCAGGCTCTAACTCTCAGTTGGATTTTGAGGCTTCTGTCCCTAGGGGCCTGTCCCTCGAGTCCTCCAGATTGGGGACCCATGAGCTACACCCCATGACTCTGCCTGCCATCCAAGAGGAAATCGTGCTGTTCAGAGCTGCGAAAAACCCTCAGAGTGGGAGAAACCTGCATGCACCTCCTGAGGCCACCTCAACCTTCGGTGCCCCACTGGGCCACAAACACGGAGGCTAAAGCTCAGCTGGAACCCCACCCTCAACTCTGCATCCAGAAAGCTCCCCTGTGCTGGGGCCCTTGCAGGAGCCCGGCCCATGTTCCCGGATAGCTGTGACACACACCTAGTGAAAAGCACTCTAGGGGCGCCTGGGTGGCTCAGTGGGTTAAAGCCTCTGCCTTCGGCTCAGGGATCGAGCCTCACATCAGGCTCTCTGCTCAGCAGGGAGCCTGCTTCCTACCCCTTCTCTCTCTCTCTGCCTGCCTCTCTGCCTACTTATGGTCTCTGCCTGTTAAATAAATAAATAAAATCTTTAAAAAAGAAAAAGAAAAAGAAAAGCACTCTAAACCACGGGCACCAGCACAACCAGAATTGCTGCCTATGACACTCTATTCTCACGAGATTTATACCCAAATTGATACTGATTGGGGCAGAAAGCTCATGAAATTGGCTAGAAAAAACCACTGGTGAACTCTTCTGGCACTGCAGGTCCACAGTGCCAGCAAATGGGCCTGGCCCAGGGTCCTGAGTGGTCATGTCCTGAGCTCTGCAAGAAAGCCCTCTATGAGCCAGGCACACGTGAGGCCAAGGCCTTCCACTACTCAACTCCCTGCGGGGGGAGGGGGGCACTCTGGCACTGGTGGATTGGGCCTGCCATGCCCCTAGGATCTGCCCTAACCCTCAGTTGGGTTTTCAGGCTTTGGTCCCCAGAGGCCTGTCCCTTGAGTCCACCAGATTGGGGAACCCTGAGCCACACCCCATGACTCCGTCTGCCACCAAGGAGGAAACCGTGCTGTTTGGAGCTGCACAAAATCCTCAGAGCAGGAGAAACCAGCATGCCCCACTGAGGCCAACCCTACCTTTGGTGCTCCACCAGGCTGCAAACCTGGACGCTGACGCTCAGCCAGAACAACTCCTTCAGCTTGGCCCCTGGAAGGCTCCCCTGTGCAGGGTTTCTCACAGAAGCTGCCTGGGCCAAACCCATGTTCCTGTATGGCCCTGACACACACCTAGAAAGAAAGCACTCTAGATGCCAGGCACCAGCATGGACTGAATAGTCGCCAGCACTGGCCAATTCTCATAAGCTTTTTTACCAAATTGATATTGATTTGAGCAGAAATCTCTTAAGATATGGCCAGAAATCACCCAGAAAATTCACTCCCCATGGCATGGGTGCACAGGGCCACCGCCTAGGCCTGGTTCAGGGTCCTGAGTGATTGTGGCAAGAACCCTGAAAGAAATCCTCTATGAGCCAGGCATAGGCAAGGCCAATATTTTCTGCTACTGAGCCCCCTGGGGTGCCCACTCCGGCACTGACAGATCGGGCCTGCCATGCCCCTGGCCCTAGACCTAACCCTCAGTTAGATTTTCAAGCTTCCATCCCCAGGGTCTGTTCCTGGAGACCTCCAGATTAGGGACCCATAAGCCACAATCCAGGATCTGCCTGTCACCCAGAGGGAAACTGTGCCATTCAGACCTGCACAAAACCCTCACACCAGGAGAAACCTGCATGCCACCCCTAAGGCCACCCCCACTTTTGGTGCCCCACCGGGCAACAAACATGGAGGCTGATGGTCAACTGGAACCTCTCTCTCAACTCTGCCCCCAGAAAACTCCCTTGTGCAGGGTCACTCACATGTGATGCTTGGCTTTGACCCATGTTCTGAATGGCCGTGACACATACATAGCGAGAAAGCGCTCTAGATACGGGTGTCAGTGCAGTTCAAATCGCTGCCCACACTGGCCAATTCTCACAAGTTTTCTCCCCAAATCAATATCAATTTGGGCAGAAAGCTTGTGAGAATTGGCCAGAAAACCACCATCAAACTTGCTTCCGGCAGCATGGGTGCTCAGGCTGCTGCCTGGGCCTGGCCCGGGGTCCTAAGTGGTCGCTGCCCGAACCCTGAGAGAAAGCCCTTTATGAGCCAGGTGCATGTGGGGTTAACACCTCTTGCTACTCAGCCTCCTAGGGTGCCTGTCCCGGCGATGGTGGATTGGGTCTGCCATGCCCTAGGCCCTGTCGTTAACCCTCCATTGGGTTTTCAATCTTCAGTACCCAGGGCCCTATCCCTCAAGCTCTCTAGATGAGGATCACTGAGCCACACCCCATGACTCCACCTGCCATCCAGGAGGAAACCATGCTGTTTGAAGCTATGCAAAACCCTGAGAGAGGGAGAAATCTGCATAACCCCACTGAGGCCACATCCACATATGGGTCCCACCAGGCCTCAATCACAGAGGTTGAGGCTCAGCTGGAACCCCTCCCTCAACTCTTCCCCCAGGAAGCTCCCCAGAGGAGGGTCCCCTGCAGGAGCCACCTGGGCCCAACCTCTGTTCCCGGATGGCTGCAACACACACCTCGTGAGAAAGTGCCCTAGACCATGGGCGCTAGCATGGCCTGAATGGATGCCCAATGCTGGCTAATGCTCACGAGCTTTCTTCCCAATTCGATATCAATTTGGGCAGAAAGCTCATGAGAATTGGCTGGAAAACACCCGGAGAACTCACTTCCTGTGGTGTATGTCTACAGGGCCACCGCCTGGGTCAAGCCTGGGGTCCCGCGTGGTCAAGGCCTGAATACTTCGAGAAAGCCCTCTATGAACCAGGCACATGTAAAGCCAATTCCTTCCACTACTTAGCCCCCTGGGGTGACTGCCTGGGTGTTGGTAGTTCAGGTATGCCATGCCCCTAGGCCTTGGCCCTAACACTCGGTTGGGTTTTCAGGCTTCTGTCCCCAGGGGCCTGTCCCTCGATTCCTTCAGATTGGGGACCCCTGATCCACATCTCATGAGTCCACCTGCCACCCAGGAGGAATCTATGCTGTTCAGAGCTATGCAAAACCCTCAGAACAGGAGAAACCTGCATGTCCCCACTGAGGCCACCCTCACCTTTAGTGCCACACCGGGCCACAAACACAGAGGCTGACGCTCATCTAGACCCTCTCCCTCAACTCTGACCATGGAATGCTCCCCTGTGCAGGGTCCCTCGCAGGAGCCACATGGGCCTGGCCCGTGTTCCCAGATGGCCGTGACACGCACCTAGCAAGAAAATGCTCTAGACTGCGGTGTGGCCCAAACTGCTGCCTAACGCCAGCCAATTCTCATGAGCATTCTGCTCAAATCAATATCAGTTTGGGCAGAACGCTTGTGAGATTTGGCTGGAAAACCCCCAGCGAACTCGCCTCCAGTGGTGCAGCCTGCCAAGTGCCACCTGTGCCTGGACTGGGGTCCTGACTGTTGATGGCCTGAACCTTATGAGAAAACCCTCTATGATCCAGGCACACTCTGGGTCAGCAAACCCCCCCAACTCAGACCCTTGGTGTACTCCCCCAGCCCTGGCTAATCCGGCCTGCTATACTTTTGGGCCCAAACCCTAACCCTTGGTTGGGTTCTCAGGCTTCTGTACTCATGGGCCTCTCCCCCACGCCCTCCAGACTGGGGATGCTGGAAGCACACTCCAGGAGTCCACCTGCCACCGAGGAGGAAATCTTGCCATTTGGAGCTGCACAGAGCCTTCAGATCGGGAGAAACCCACATGCCTCCCTGAGGCCACCCCCCATATTCTGCGGCCCCCACTGGCCATAAACTCAGAGCATGGCACGCTTCCCAACCCATATCCCTGACTCATCCCCAAGGGGAGCCCACCTCAGCACCAGCAGATCGGGCCTGCCATGCCAGTAGGCCCTAAACGTAATCCTAGGTGGCATGGCCAGGCTTCCATTCCCAGAGGCCTGGCCCAACCCTGCCAGATCAATCGATTTGGGCAGAAAGTTCGTGATAATTGGCCAGAAACCCCCCGGCAATCAAGCTTCTGGCCGCAAGTGTCCACAGGGCTGCCGCCTTGGCCTGGCCCAGGGTCCCGAGTGGTTGCACCCTAAGCCCTGTGAGAAAGCCCTCTATGAGCAAGACACACACGAGGGCAATACCTCTCACTACTCAGCCTCCTGGGATGCCCATCCTGGCACTTGCGGATGGGGCCTGCCATGTCCCTAGGCCCTGGCCCTAATCCTTGGTTGCGTTTTCAGGCTTCCATCCCCAGGGGCCTGTCCCCTGAGCCCTCCAGATTGGGGATCCTGGAGCCATACCCCAGGAGTCCACTTGCCACCAAGGAGGAAACCATGCCATTCGGAGCTGTGCAGAAACCTCAGACTGGGAGAAACCCACATGCCTCCCTGAGGCCACCCCCACCTCCAGTAGCCCCTGCTGGCCACAAAACCCAGAACCTGACATGCTATGTGACCCCTGTCTTCAACTTAGTCTCCCAGGGATCACTCCTCAGCACCAGCAGATCGGGCCTGCATGTCCCTAGGCACTAACCCTAACCCTAGGTTGGCTCTTTGGGCTTCTGTCCCCAAAGACCTGGTCCCCAAGCCTTCCATATTGGAGACCCTAGAGCCACACCCCAGGACTTTGCCTGACACCCAGGAGGAAACCGTGCCATTTGGAGATGTGCAAAACCCTCAGAGCGGGAGAAAGCTGCATGCCCCCCTGAGGTCACCTCCACCGTCAGCACTCTACCAGGTCACAATCACAGAGGCTAACACTCAGCCGCAACCACCTCCTCAACTCTGCCCCTGAAGGCTCCCCTGTACAGGGGCCATCGGGGGAGCCATGTGGGTCTAGCCCAAGTTCCAGGATGGCGGTAACATGCACGTAACAAGAAAGTGCTCTAGACCGAGGGCGCCAGCGTGGTCTGCATCGCCGCCCAAGACCGGCCAATTCTCACGAGCTTTCTGCCCAAACTGGTACTGATTTCAGCAGAAACTCATGAGAATTGGCTGGAAAACCCCCGGTGAACTCGCTGCTGGCAGTGCGGGCCCACAGGGCCACCACCTGGGCCTGGCCCTGGGTCCTGAGTGGTCTCAGCCCAAACCCTGTGAGAAAGCCCTCAACAAGCCAGGCACACATGAGGCCAATGTCTCCTGATAATCAGCCCCTTGGCATGCCCACCCAGGCGCTGTCTGATTGGGCCTGCCATGGCCCTAGGCCCTCTCCTTAACCCTCAGTTGGGTTTTCAGGCTTCCATCCCCAGGTTCTTATCCCCCGAGAGCTCTTGATTGGGGACCCCAGAGCCAAATCCCAAGAGTCCCCCTGCCACCCAGGAAGAAACCGTGCCATTCAGAGCTAAGCAAAATCCTCAGACCAGGAGAAGCCCACATGCCTTACTGAGGCCACCCTGACATCAGGTGGCCACAAAACCTGGAACGTGGTGGGCCACCTGCCAACATTCTCGACTCAGCATCCCAGGGAAACCTCGTCAGTGCTGGCAGATGGGCCTGCCATGCCCCTAGAACCTTACCCTAACCCTAGGTTGGCTCTTCAGGCTTCCAACCCCAGAGACCTGGCCCCCAAGCCCTCCAGATTGGGGACCCCTGAGCCACACTCCAGGACTCTTCCTGTCACCCAGGAGGGAACTGTGACATTCAGAGCTGTGCAAAACCTTCAGAGCGGGAAAAACCTGCATATCCCCCCTCCCCGAGACCACCCCACCATCAAAGCCACACTGGGCCGCAAACATGAGCCGTCAGCTCAGCTGGAATCCCTCCCTCAACTCTGCCCCCAGAAGGCTCCCCTGCACAGGCCCTCAAGGAGTTGCGTGGGCCCGGCCCATGTTCCTGGACGGCCACGACACGTATCCAGTGAGAAAGCACTAGACTGCGGGCACCGGCATGGCCTGAATCGCCACCCAACGCTGGCCAATTCTCACAAGCTTTCTGCCCAAATCAATATGGGCAGAAAGCTCATGAGAACTGGCCAGAAAACCCAAGTGAACTAACTTTTGGTGGCACAGGTCATCAGGGCCTCCAGCCTGGGCCTGGCCCGCGGTCCTGAATGGTCGTGGCCTGAAACCTGCAAAAAGCCCTCTACAAGCCAGACGCACACGGGCCAATGCTTCCCGCCCTCAGCCCCCTGGGGTGCCAGCCTGGGAACTGGCAGATTGAGCCTGCCATGCCCCTACGCCTTTGCCCTAACCCTCAATTGGATTTTTAGGCTTCCATCCCCAGGAGCCTATCCCTTGAGTCCTCCAGATTGGGGATCCCAGAGCCACACTCCAGGGGTCCGCCTGCCACTGAGGAGGAAACCATGCTATTCAGAGCTGCAGAAAACCCTCAGACAGGGAGAAACCCAAATGCCTCCTTGAGGTCAACCCCACTTCTGGTGGACCCCCCCGGTCACAAAACCTGGAGACTGATGCGCTGCCTGAGCCCCATCCTTGACTCAGCCCCCTGGGGATCCCGCCTGCCTCCTTGAGGTCAACCACACTTCTGGTGGACCCCCCGGTCACAAAACCTGGAGACTGATGCGCTGCCTGAGCCCCATCCTTGACTCAGCCCCCTGGGGATCCCGCCTCAGCCCTGGCAGATCAGGCCTGTCATGGCCCTAGGCTCTAATCCTAACCCTAGGATGGGTTATCCAGCTTACGTCCCCAGAGGACAGTCCCTCAGGAATTCCAGATGGGGGACACTTGAGACACAAAACAGCACTCTGGCTGTCACCCTGGAGGATACTGTGCCATTTGTAGCTGCTCAAAACCCTCAGAGCAGAAGTCTGCATGCTTCCCCGAGGCCACCCCCAGTATCAGCAGCCTTTGGCAACAAACCCAAGTCTAATGGGCCGCCTGACCTCCGCCCTCAACTCAGCCCCCCAGGGAGCCCACCTCAGCACTGGCAGATTGGGCCTGCCATGCCCCTAGGCCCTAACCCTAACCCTAGGGTAGATTACCAGGCTTCCATCCCCAGAGGTCTGGCCCCCAAGCTCTCCAGATAGGGGATCCTTGAGACACACCTCAGGACTCCGGCTTCCACCCATGTAGAAACCGTGCTGTTTGGAGCTGCGCAGATGCCTCAGAGAGGAAGAAATCTTCATGCCCTCCTGAGGTCAACCCATGTTCTGTGGCCACCCTGGCCACAAATCCAGAATCTGATGGGCTGCCTGACCCCCGCTGTCAACACAGCGCCCCGGGCAGCGCACCTCAGTGCCAACAGATCAGACCTACCATGACCCTAGGCCCTAACCTAACCCTGGATTGGGTTTCCAGGCTTCCATCACCATAGGCCTGGCCCCAAAGCCCTCCAGATTAGGGAGCCCTGAGATACACCCCAGGACTCTGCCTTCCATCTAGAAGGAAACCATGCCTTTTGGAGTTGGGCAGAACCCTCAGAGCAGGAGAATCCTGCATGCCTTCCCAAACCACCCCCAAATTTGGGGGACCCCCTGGCCAAAAACCCAGAGTATGATGCACCACCTGACCCCCACCCTTAACTCATTCCCCTAGGAGCCCGTCTTAGTGCCAGCAGATTGCACTTGCCATGCTCCTGGGCCTTAACTCTAACCCTAGAGTATGTTACCAGGCTTCCATTACTAGAGGCCTGGCCCCAAAGGCCTCTAGATTGGGGATGCTAGAGCCACAACACATGCCTCCACCTGCCATCCGGGAGGAAACCATGCCCTTTGGAGCTGCACAGAACCCTCAGAGGGGGAGAAATATGCATGATCCCCAGAGGCCAACCCTCCCAGAGGCACAAACCTAGAGTCTGATGGGCTGCCTGGCCCTCGCCCTCAATTCATCTTCCCATGGAGACTCACTCACTGGCAGCAGATCAGGCCTGCCATGCTCCTGAGCCCTAATCCTAACTGTAGGTTGGATTTACAGGTTTCCATCCCCATAGACCTGGCCCCCAAACTCTCCAGATCAGGACCCCTGACACTCAGTCCAAGACTCCCACTGTCACGCTGGCAGAAACCATGCTGTTTGGAGCTGTGCAGAAGCCTCAGAGCTGGAGAATATTGCATGTCCGCCCTGAGCCCATCCCCAAATACAGGGGGCCCCCATGGCTAAAAACGCACTGTTTGATGAGCCGCCTGACCCCCACCCTTAACTCAGCCCCCGGGGGAGCCCACCTCAGCACAGGCAGATCAGGCCTGCCATATCCCTAGTCCCTAACCCTAACCCTAGGGTGGGTTTGCAGGCTTCCATCCCCAGAGGCCTGGCCCCCAAGCCCTCCAGTTGGGGACTCCTGAGACTCCCCAGGACTCCGCATGCACCCAGGAAGAAACCTTGCCATTTGGAGCTGAGGAGAACTCTCAGAGTGGGAGAAACCTGCATGCCCCACTGATGCCACCTGCACCTTTGGCAGAACCCATGTGCACCAACCCAGCATCTGTCAGATCCATTGACACATGCCCTCAATTCATCCCCTGGTGGAGCCTGGCTTTGTGCTGGAAGATTTGTGCTATGCCCATAGACCCTAAACCTATCCCCAGGTTGGGTTATCAGGCTTCCATCCCCAGAGGCCTGGCCCTGATGCCGTCTAGACTGGGGACCCCTGTGACACACCACAGGACTCCGCCTGCCACCCATGAGGAAACCATGCCATTTGGAGCTGTGCAAAACCCTCATAGCTAGAGAAACCTTTATATCTTCCTGATGCCACCTCAAGTTTCAGCGTCCCCCTCCCGTCCACAAATCCAGATTCTGACGGGTTACCTGAATCTTACTCTCAACTCAGCCCCCCAGGAGCCCTCCTCATTGCACAGAAATAGGCCCTACTATGCTCTTAGGACCTAACCCTAACCCTATGTTGAGTTTCCAAGCTTCAGTCACCAGAGGCCTTGTCCCTAAGCTCTCTGTATTGGGTATCCCTGAGTCACACCCCAGGACTCCATCTGCTACCCATGAGGAAATCGTGCATTGGACCTGTGCAAATCCCTCAGAATGGGAGAAATTTGCATGCAACCCTGATGCCACAGTTTTACCCCTGGCCACAAACCCGGAATCTAATGGGCTGCCTGAACCCCACCCTTAACTCAGCCCCCAATGGAGCCTGCTTCCACACCATCAGGTCAGGCCTACCATGCTCCTAGGCCCTAACTCTAACTGTAGGTTGTGTTTCCAGGCTTTCATCACCATAGGACTGGTCCCAAGCCCTCCAGATTGGGGACCCCTGAGTCACACCCCAGGACTCTGCCTGCCCACCTAGATGGAAACCATGCCATTTGGAGCTGTGCAGAACATTCAGAGCAGGAGAAACCTGCATAATCCCCTGAGTTCACCCCCAGGTCTGGTGGCCCATGAGGCCACTAACCTAGAGTCTGATGGGCCCTGTGACCCCAGCCCTCATCTCAGCCCCTGGTAGAACCTGCTTCAGTGGCAGAAAATTGGGACTGCCATGGCCCTAGGCCTTAACCCTAACCCTAACCCTAGGTTGGGTTTTCAAGCTTCCATCACCAGAGTTCTAGGCCTGAAACCCTCCAGTCTGGCAACCCCTGATCCACACAGCAGGATTCTACCTGCCACCCAGGAGGAAATCATGCCATTTTGAGCCAGGCAAAACCCTCAGAGTGGGAGAAACCTGCAGGCCCCCCTGAGGTCACTCCCATTTCAGTGGTCCCCTGGCCACAAGCCTGGAGTCTGAGGCGTCTCCTGACCCCCCGCCCCCAATTCAACCTTTCGGAGATCCCGTCTCAGCATCAGTAGATCAGGTCTGTCATTCCCCTAGCTCATCTACCCTCTGGGAGCCCTGTCAGCTCTTGGCAGACCTGAAACAGCCCTGTCTGTGGCAAAGCTCTGGGATCCCCCTTCTTCTTCCAAAATTACACTGGCCCAAGTCTTTCATGAGAAAGGGAGAAGGCTACCTCCTGAATGCTTAACACCTCCTTTCCTCTTCTGCCATATTTCTATCCACTTACCTTTCTCTGGGCAAACTGTAAGTAATATATCAATGGAACATGTATATGCTCTGAGAGCTGAATCTTTCATTGCAGGTTTCTGAGGACTCCTTATGCAATAATAAACTAGTGTATCCTACCACAGTGATCATCAACAGAATAGGAGAGCAAAAATCACTCTATTTTACCTCACTCTTCATGAAGTAGAACATGGTCTACTTTTCTTCATTGAGTTCAGTTCCAATCCGTTTCCATGCACTGTTAATTCCTTTGCTTCAGGGGTAAGATTTAGTGATTCCTCACCTGCATAGAACAGGCTGAGCTCACCACAAGTGCCCTCCTTAATAGATATCACCCATTTAACACTTTCCCCCAACACACCTTTCCTCCAGCAACCCTCGGTTTGTGCTCTAAGGTTGAGTCTGTTTCCTCATTGGCCTATCTTTCTCCCCTATGTCCATCTGTTTTCTTTCTGAAATTCCAGGAGTCAAGTCACACACTATTGGTCTTTTCTTACTGATTTTGCTTAGCTAAATGCACTCTAGATCCATCCACATCCTTGCTGATGGTAAGATTTCATTCTTTTTGAAGCTGGGTCCTATTCTGTTGTGTATGTATATATATATGTATATACATACATATATATACACATACACATATATATATTTTTAGGTATGTATGTAAATATATATGTAAATGTAAATATATATGTAAATATATATTTCATATATTTATGTAAATATATTGTGTGTATGTATGTATATTGCATGTATGTAAATATATATAAATATATATGTATGCAAATATATATATTTACACACACATATATAATATATAATATATGCAGTATATGCATATATATAATATATGTAATATATTATATATGCAAAAAATATATTTACATATATACACACAGTGGAATATCTATATCTATATTTATATCTATGTATCTATATATAGATATATATATAATCTCTTCCACATCTTCTTTCTCTATTCATCAGTGAATGGACATTGGGACTCCCTCCATTGTTTTGCTATTGTTGATAATGCTGCTATAAACATCCACAGCACTTGTACCCCATTGAATGTGCATTTTTGTGTCCTTCGGGTAAATATCTAGGAATTCAGTTGCTGGATCCTAGGGTTGTTCAGTTTTTAGCTTTTGGAGGAACCACCATACTCTTTTCTAGAGTGGCTGCAACAGCCCTTATGCCCACTGATGGTGCAGGAGGGTTCTTCTTAAAGAAGAGCATTCCCTGCCTGCAATTTCCTAAGAAGGAAACAGAAAACATGTGGGATAACCTGACTCACTCAGCATCAGGCAAGCAGCTACAGAAATTCATCCCAGTGTTTCTGATGCCAAGCCCCTTGAAGCCACCAGCATGCCTCTATCTAGGAGAATTCTCAAGGACTCTCCTTCTGACTTCACTACCCATGAAACTGCAGAGAAAGTATGGCATGTCCAACTATCTAGATGATCCATTTAGTGAAACTAGAAAGTCAAGCTTCACTTTTCAATCGTCCAAGTCTCCTTGGAATTATTTTGAATTTTCTCTCAGCCCTCATTGAAACTCTTTGGATGAAAAGACGGATCCATTAGGATACATCACTGTTGATAAAGGACAAGACATCATCCAAGTCTCTATCTGACCACAAACAGCCACCTAACTCTAGATGTTGGCCATTCCACCACAGCCTAGACCCAATGTAATAAACACTATCAGATGAAGAAACTTTCTTAAGTGGTAATTAACTTCATCCTAAAGCTGACTGATGCCATTTTCCTTTTTGGAGACATGAACATACTCTTCGCAAAAAACCGCTCAACTCATTGGTTCCAAATGCAACATGAATCAGGTTTAGTTTCCCCCCAGCTACAGATCTCCATCAGGAGGCACCTCCTGCACCATCCTGACAGCCTATTACCACCAATCCTGGAGACACCAGGCGCAATGGTGAATGGGTGGACAGCTCCAGGGCTTGTTACCACCACTCTTGAGCTTGGGGAAACAGAGAGTATTCAGCTCACCACTCCCTCCTATAGAAATAAGCTGTAGTTTTTCACCTTTCACAGTCTCTCACCCAGCACCTTGCCATTGCCGTCAGTGATGATAGGCTGCACTGATTCCTCTTCCAGCATCTTTCACACTACAGCCTGCCACTGCCTCCAGTGGTGGCAAGCAGCACTGCCATGCCTCTCGCACTGCAGCTCACTACTCCTTCCAGTGGCATGAACCTGAACTGTAGGGCCTTCCACCGACTCACAATGCAGCTCACAACTGCCTCTACTAGTCTCAAGCTTCCCTGGCACGTCTTTCACTGTCCCTCAGACTGCAACTCAGCACTGATTCCAGTGAAGGGAATCCACACTGCCTCGCCTTCCCACACCTTGCACTTTGTTTGTCCACTGCATCCATTTTCACGAAGCTCCAGCGACAGACACATTTTCCGGTGTCCTGCCCACTGCAGCTCAGCACTGCTTCCCTTGGCGGCAAGCTGAACTGCCTCATCTTTCAGTGTCTGTTGCACTGGAGCTCAGCACTGCCTCCAGTGGTGGAAAGATGAATGATGAGAGCTGCTTGATGGCATGGCAGTACAGAAGTCTGTCACTGGAGGCAGTGCTGAGCTTCGTTGGGACAGCTTCTGGGAGACGTGTCAGTGCAACTTGCAGGCACTGAGGGCAGTGGTGGGCCACATTGTGAGACCCTGGAAGAAAGGGAAATGTTGGTTCTTTCCCCTGGAGGCAGTTGTCAGCTGCAGTGCAAGGGACGCCAGGATTTGAAATTCTTCTGATGGCCACGGGAGGCAGTGTTGTGATGCAATGCAAGACCATGGATGACATGGCTGTGTAGCTATCACCACTGGAGGCAGTGCTGACCTGCCATGGGAGACACGGAAAGGAGTGACAGGGAAGTATCCCGCCACTGGAGGCACTGGTGAGCTGTGGTTTAGGATGCTGCAAGGAGTGACAGTGCTGCTTCCTACCACTGGAGGCAGTGGTGAGCTGCAGGGCGAGATGCTGGAAGGAGAGGCAGTGTCTGTCAGCAGCAGTAGAAGGGACACTGGAATGCTTTGCAGTGCTGATGATGCCACTGGGGGCAGTGGTGAGTTGTACTGTGAGAGGAGCAAGGGGACATGACACTGCTGCTTGCCTGCACTGGTGGTAGTGGTGAGTTCCAGTGTGAAACGCTGGAAAATGCTACAGTGCCCTTTCTTGCCACTGGATGAAGTGGTGAGCTGCATTGTGAGGTGATGGAAGGAGGGGCAGTGTGGGTTCCCACCGCAGGAGGTATGAGATCTCAGTTCAAATCTCATGAGAACTTAGGCAGTACTTGTGAGATTTTTACCCAAATATCATGAGAACTTATTCTGAATATGAGATGAGAACTTATTCCAAAGCTTGAGAGATCTCATTGAAAATCTCCCGAGAACTGAGGCAATTCTAATGAGAATTCTGCCCAAAGTATTGATTTGAGCAAAATTCTTGTGACAATTGGATAGAAATATTGTGAGAATTTCAAATATTGTGACAACTTAGTGACATCACACAATATCAGTCCCATCCTGTGAGATCCCAGTCCAAATCTTGTGAGAACTTATTTCAAAGCGCAAGAGATCTCAGTCAAAATCTCCTGAGAACTTGGGCAATTATTACGAGAATTTTACCCAAATCTATCAATTTAGGTAGAATTCTCATGAAAATTGGGTAGAAATCTTGTGAGAAGTCATTTGAAATATTGCAAGAACTCAGAGACATCACATAACCTCAGTCCAAATCCAGTGAGATCTATTCCAAATATCATGAAAACTTATTCCAATGCTTGAGAGATCTCAGTCAAAACCAATTTGGGCAGGAGACTTGTGAGTTCCCAGAGAACTCACTCTGGTGATGGGGCACTCGGGGGAGCCACGTAGGCCTGGCCCATGGTCCCACGTGGTCACAACATGAACCTAGTGAGAAAGCGCTCCAAATCACACACGGTGTGTGGATTGAATCATTGCAGAATGCCAGGCAATTTTCACGAGCTTTCTGCCCAAATCAATATAGATTTGGGCAGAAAGCTCATGAGAATTGGTCAGAAACCCCCAGCAAACTTGCTTCTGATGGTGGGGGCCTTCAGGGGAACCGCCTAGGCCTGGCTCATGGTCCTGAGTGATCATGGCCCAAAACACCAGGCTCATGTGCAGCCAACACATCCCTGTACTCAGCCCCCTGGGGATTCCGCCTCAGCACTGGCAGATCAGGCCTGCCTTGCCACTAAGCCCTAACCCTAGGTTGGGTTTTCAAGCTTCTGTCCCTAGAGGCCTGGCCCCCAAGCCCTCCAGATTGGGGAACCCTAAGCCACACCACAGGTGTCTGCCTGCCACTCATGAGGAAACCATGTTGTTTAGAGCGATGCAGAACCTTCAGAGTGGGAGAAACTTGCATGCCCCCACCGAGGGACTCCAGCATCTGTGGACCCCCTGGCCACAAACCTGGTACCTGACATGCCATCTGACCATCACCCTCAACTCAGCCCCCCAGGTAGCCTGCCTCAGTGCTGGCAGATCGGGCCTGCCATGCCCCTAGGTCTCAACCCTAACTCTAAGTTGGGTTTTCGGGTTTCCATTCCCACAGGACTGGACCTCGAGCCCTCTATATTGGGGACCCCTGAGCCACATCCCAGGACTCTGCCTTCCACCCAGGAGGAAACTGTGCCCTTTGGAGCTGCGCAAAGACCTTAGAGCAGGAGAAACTTGCATGCTCGGCTGAGGCCACCACCACCTTCTGCACCCACTGAGCCACAAACATAGAGCCTGAACCTCAGCCTGACCCCTTCCCTTAACTCTTCCCCTGGGGAGCTCACCTCAGAGGGGGCCTACAGGGGAGCTGTGTGGGCCTGGCCCGTGGCCTGGCCCAGAGTCACAACATGCACATAGTGAGAAAGTGCTCCAAACACCAGGTGTGCCTGTAGCCTGAATCGTTGCATAGTGCTGGCCAGTTCTCATAAGATTTCTGCCCAAATCAATATAAAATTGGCCAGAAACTCCCAACGAACTCTCTTCTGGTGGCAGGGGCCTTCAGGGAAGCCACCTGGGCCTGGCCTGTAGTCCTGAGTGGTCAGCGTCAAACCCTGTGTGAAAGTGCTCTAAATGCCAGAGGCTTGAGCAGCCCTAATCACCTCAGAATGTTGGCCAACCCTGCCCTCTACTCAACCCCTGGGGGAATCTCACCTTAGTGCTGGCAGATTGGGCCTGCCAAGTCCCTGGGCCCTAAGCCTAACCCTAGGTGGGGTTTTCAGGCTTCTGTCCCCAGAGACCTTGACCCCAAACCCACCAGATTGGGGACCACTGAGCCACACGCCAGGACTCCATCTGCCACCCAGGGGGAAACCATGTCATTTGGAGTTGCACAGAACCCTCAGAATGGGAGAAACCTGTACCCCCACTGTGGTGCCCCCCACCCAGGCCACAAACCCAGAGCCTGACCATCAGGCTTCTGTGTTACTTCTATAATCACACCCCTACTACAGGAGAGAATGCTGCTTTACAAAGAAACAACTCTCACCATCTCCCAATGTGTACAGGCACACCCTCCACTCCGCCCAGGGGAGCTCACCTCAGTGGGGGCCCTCAGGGGAACCTCATGGGTCTGGCCTGTGGTCCCTGAAGGTGGTAACATGCGCCTAGTGAGATAGTGCTCCAAACATCAATCGTGCACATGGCCTAAATTGCTGCAAAACGCCAACCAATTCTCACAAGCTTTCTACCAAAATCCATATTGATTTGGGCAGAAAGCTCGTGAGAATTGGCTTGAAACCCCCAGCGAACTTGCTTCCAGTGGTGGTGGCTTTCAGGGGAGCTGCCTGGGCCTGGCTTGTGGTCCCTAGTTGTTGTGGCCCAAACCCTGGGAGAAAGCACTCTAAACACCAGGTGCATGCACAGCATGAATCACCTCAGAATGCCAGCCAACCCCATTCTCTACTCAGCCTGCTGGAAGATTGCCTCAGTGCTGGCAGATCAGGCCAGCCATGCCCCTTAGGCCTTAATCCTAACCCTTGGTTGGGTTTTCAGGCTTATGTTCCCAGAAGCCTGGCCCCCAAACCCCCAGCCACACCCTTTGAGCCACACCCCAGGAGTCCACTTGCCACCCAGGAGGAAACCATGCCGTTTGGAGCTGTGCAGCACCCTCAGATCAGGAAAAAACTGCCTGCCCCCTGAGACCACCCCCAGAACTTGAGGTGCCATCTGACCCCTGCCCTCAACTCAGTCCTCCACGGACCCCACCTCTGCGCCAGCAGATTGGGCCTGCCATACCCCTAGGCCATAACCCTAAACCTAGGTTGGGTTTTCATTCTTCTGTCCTGAGCGGCTTGGCCCCCAGGCCCTCCAGACTGGGTACCCCTGAACCATACCCCAGGACTCTGCCTGTCACCCAGGAGGAAACAGTATTGTCTGGAGCTGTGTAAAACTCTCAGAGCGGGAGAAACCTGCATGCCCCTCTGAGACCATCCCCACCTTTGGCGCCCCCTGGACCACAATCTCAGAGCCTGAGGCTCCACCTGACACCCTCCCTCAACTCTGCCCCCAGGGAGTTCACCTCATCAGGGGCTCTCAGGGGATCCTCATGGGTCCGACCCATGGTCCCAGAAGGTTGCAACACCCACCTAGAGAGAAAGCACTCCAAACATGGGGCATGCATGTGTACCGAATCACCACACAGTGCTGGCCAATTGTCTTGAGATTTCTGCCCAAATCAATATTAGTTTGGGCAGAAAGCTCAAGAGAATAGGCCAGAAACCCCCGGCGAACTTGTTTCTGGGGGCAGAGGCCTTCAGGGGAGCTACCTGGGCCTGGACCATGGTCTTGGGTGGTCATGGCCAGAACCCTGTGAGAAAGCACTCTAAATGCCAGGCACATGCACAGCCCAAATCGCAGTTGCCTTTGGCTCAGGTCATGATCCCAGGGTCCTGGGGTTGAGTCCCACATTGGGAATCCCTGCTCGATGGGAAGCCTGCTTCTCCCTCTCCATCTGCTGCTCATCCTGGCTTGTGATTTTTTCCCTTTTTGTCAAATAAAAAAATAAAATCTTTTTTTTTTTTTTTTTAAGTTGTAGAGTGATAAATTTCATCATAGAACACACCACTCTAACCGCTGAACATAAAAGGGATAATTTAACAATTCTCAAAGGGATTTATCAATCCTGGAAATTAGAGGTCCTACAATGTAGTCCTACTTATAGGGGGAGTGTAAGAAGGCAGTTTGCTCTGTGTTACTTCTATAATCACACCCCTACTACAGGAGAGAATGCTGCTTTACAAAGAAACAACTCTCACCATCTCCGAATGTGTAAACCATGGCAGCATTCCAACAAAACTTCAAACAATGTAAGAAGTAACCCATTTTCTCACTTGGGAATCTGGGTACGTGTTACAGAATCATTCCAGGGGCACCTGGGTGGCTCAGTTGCTAAGTGTCTGCCTTCAGCTCAGGTCATGATCCCGGGGTCCTGGGATAGAGCCCCGAATGTGGGCTCCTTGCTCAGTGGGAAGCCTGCTCCCTCTCCCATACTCCCTGCTGTATTCCCTCTTTCATTGTGTCCCTCTCTGTCAAATAAATAAACGAATAAAAGTCTTTTGGGGAAAAAAAAAAGCATTCTGGTTGTTGCTTTGACCTTTTCTCCTGATCTTCTCATTTCTTCTATTTATGGTGTGACTACTTTAACACTTGTCTGGCTTTGATTGCCTATGCTCTCTTCATTTTTGGTTTGCTATTTTTAATACATTTTTGAGGTAGTTTTGGATCTCATTCAGCTAAACAAGGCATAGCAATCACTGAAGTGATGAACAAATCAGAATTGTTGTTGTTGTAGTTGTTTTAATGTATTCAGTTTTTTTAAGCATTTACAAGTGGATATGTAAATTCTTTTTTTTTTAATTTTTAAATTTTTTTGTTGTCAGCATAACAGTATTCATTATTTTTACACCACACCCAGTGCTCCATGCAATCCATGCCCTCTATAATACCCACAGCCTGGTACCCCAACCTCCCACCCCCCCCCCCCACCACCACTTTAAACCCCTCAGATTGTTTTTCAGAGTCCATAGTCTCTCATGGTTCACCTCCCTTTACAATTTCCCCCAACTCCCTTCTCCTCTCTAACTCCCCTTGTCCTCCATGCTATTTGTAATGCTCCACAAATAAGTGAAACCATATGATAATTGACTCTCTCCGCTTGACTTATTTCACTCAGCATAATCTCTTCCAGTCCCGCCCATGTTGCTACAAAAGTTGGGTATTCATCCTTTCTGATGGAGGCATAATACTCCATAGTGTATCATGGACCACATTTTCCTTGTCCATTCGTCCAATGAAGGGCATCTTGGTTCTTTCCACAGTTTGGTGACTGTGGCCTTTGCTGCTATAAACATTGGGGTACAGATGGCCCTTATTTTCATGACATCTGTATCTTTGGGTTAAATACCCAGGAGTGCAGTTGCAGGGTCATAGGGAAGTTCTATTTTTAATTTCTTGAGGAATCTCCACACTGTTCTCCAAAGAGGCTGCACCAACTTGCATTCTCACCAACAGTGTAAGAGGGTTCCCCTTTCCCCACATCCCCTTCAACACATGTTGTTTCCTGTCTTGTTAATTTAGGCCATTCTAACTGGTGAAAGGTGATATCTCAATGTGGTTTTAATTTGAATCTCCCTGATGGCTAGTGATGATGAACATTTTTTCATGTGTCTGATAGCCATTTGTATGTCTTCATTGGAGAAGTGTCTGTTCATATCTTCTGCCCATTTTTTGATATGATTGTATGTTTTGTTTTTGTTGAGTTTGAGGAGTTCTTTATAGATTGTGGATATCAACCTTTTGTCTGTACTGTCATTTGCAAATATCTTCTCCCATTCCATGGGTTGCCTCTTTGTTTTGTTGACTGTTTCCTTTGCTGTGCAGAAGCTTTTGATTTTGATGAAGTCCCAAAAGTTCATCTTTGCTTTTGTTTCCTTTGCCTTTGGAGACATATCTTGAAAGAAGTTGCTGTGGCTGATATCGAAGAGGTTACTGCCTATGTTCTCCTCTAAGATTCCGATGGATGCCTGTCTCACGTTGAGGTCTTTTATCCATTTTGAGTTTATCTTTGGGTACGGTGTAAGAGAATGGTCGAGTTTCATTCTTCTACATATAACTGTCCAGTTTTCCCAGCACCATTTATTGAAGAGACTGTCTATTTTCCACAGTATATTTTTTCCTGTTTTGTCGAAGATTAATTGACCATAGAGTTGAAGGTCCATATCTGGGCTCTCTACTCTGTTCCACTGGTCTATGTGTCTGTTTTTATGTCAGTACCATGCTTTCTTGGTGATCACAGCTTTGTAATAAAGCTTGAAATCAGGTAACGTGATGCCCCCGGTTTTATTTTTGTTTTTCAACATTCTCTTAGCGATTCGGTGTCTCTTATGATTCCATACAAATTTTTGGATTATTTGCTCCAGCTCTTTGAAGAATATCAGAGGATTTTTTATCGAAACGGCATTAAAAGTATAGATTGCTCTAGGCAGTATAGACATTTTAACAATGTTTATTCTTCCGATCCAAGAGCATGGAATGGTCTTCCATCTTTTTGTATCTTCTTTAATTTCTTTCATGAGTGTTCTGTAGTTCCTCGAGTACAGATCCTTTACCTCTTTGGTTAGGTTTATTCCCAGGTATCTTATGGTTCTTGGTGCTATAGTAAATGGAATCGATTCTCTAATTTCCCTTTCTGTATTTTCATTGTTAGTGTATAAGAAAGCCACTGATGTCTGTACATTGATTTCTGTATCCTGCCACATTGCTGAATTGTTGTATGAGTTCTAGTAGTTTGGGGGTGGAGTCTTTTGGGTTTTCCATGTAAAGAATCATGTCATCTGCAAAGAGAGAGAGTTTGACTTCTTCATTGCCAATTTGGATACCTTTTATTTCTCTTTGTTGTCTGATTACTGTTGCTAGGACTTCTAATACTATGTTGAGCAAGGGTGGTGAAAGTGGGCATCTTTGTCTTGTTCCTGATCACAAAGGGAAGGCTGTGAGCTTTTTCCCATTGAGGATGATATTTGCTGTGGGTCTTTCATAGATAGATTATATGAAGTTCAGGATTTTTCCCTCTATCTCTATACTTTGAAGCATTTTAATCAGGAACGGATGCTGGATTTTGTCAAATGCTTTTTCTGCATCTATTGAGAGGACCATGTGGTTCTTGTCTCTTCTCATATTAATTTGTTCTATCACATTGATTGATTTGCAAATGTTTAACCATCCTTGTAGCCCAGGGATGAATCCCACCTGGTCATGGTGGATAATCTTTTTAATGTGCTGTTGGATCCTGTTTGCTAGATCTTGTTGAGAAAATTAGCATCCATATTCATCAGTGATACTGGTCTGAAATTCTCCTTTTTGGTAGGGTCTTTGCCTGGTTTGGGGATCAGGGTAATGCTGGCTTCATAGAAAGAGTCTGGAAGTTTTCCTTCTGCTTCAATTTTTTGAAACAGCTTCAGGAGAATAGGTGTTATTTCTTCTTTGAAAGTTTGGTAGAATTCCCCAGGGAATCTGTCAGGTCCTGGGCTCTTGTTTTTTGGGAGGTTTTTGATCACTGCTTCAATCTCGTTACTAGATATGGGTCTATTCAGGTGTCGATTTCTTCCTGGTTCAATTTTGGGAGTTTATAGTTTTCCAGAAATGCATCCATTTCATCTAGGTTGCTAAGCTTATTGGCATATAACTGTTGATAATAACTTATGATGATTGTTTCTACTTCCTTGGTGTTGGTTGTAATCTCTCCCTTTTCATTCATAATTTTATTAATTTGGTCTTTCTCTCTTTTCTTTTGGATTAGTGTGGCCAATGGTTTATCAATCTTATTGATTCTTTCAAAAAACCAGCTTCTAGTTTTATTGATACGTTCTACTGTATCTCTGGTTTCTACCTCATTGATCTCAGCTCTAATCTTGATTATTTCCCTTCTTATGTGTGGAGTTGGTTTGATTTGTTGTTGATTCTCCAGTTCTTTAAGGTGTAGAGACAGCTGGTGTATTCTGGATTTTTCAATTTTTTTGAGGGAGGCTTGGATGGCTATGTATTTCCCCCTTAGGACCGCCTTCACTGTATCCCATAGGTTTTGGACTGAAGTGTCTTCATTCTCATTGGTTTCCATGAATTGTTTCAGTTCTTCTTTGATCTCCTGGTTGATCCAAGCATTCTTAAGCAAGGTGGTCTTTAACTTATAGGTGTTTAAGTTCCTTCGGAACTTTTCCTTGTGATTGAGCTCCAGTTTCAAAGCATTGTGATCTGAGAATATGCAGGGAATAATCTCAGTCTTTTGGTATTGGTTGAGTCCTAATTTGTGACCCAGTATGTGGTCTATTCTGGAGAATGTTCCATGTGCACTTGAGAAGAATGAGTATTCTGCTGTTTTAGGGTGGAATGTTCTATATATATCTATGAGGTCCATCTGGTCCAATGTGTCATTCAATGCTCTTGTTTCTTTATTGATTTTCTGCTTCGATGATCTGTCTATTTCTGAAAGAGGCATGTTAAGATCTCCTACTATTAGTGTATTCATATCAATATGACTCTTTATCTTGATTAACAGTTTTCTTATGTAATTGGCTGCTCCCATATTGGGGGCATAGATATTTACAATTAGATCATCTTGGTGAATAGTCACTTTAAGGATTATGTAGTGTCTTTCTGTATCTCTGACTACAGTCTTTAGTTTAAAATCTAATTTGTCTGATATGAGAATCACTACCCTGGCCTTCTTTTGAGGCCCATTGGCATGAAAAATCCTTCTCCATCTCTTCACTTTCATCCTGGGTGTATCTTTAGGTTTAAAATGGGCCTCTTGTAGACAACATATGGATAGGTCCTGTCGTTTTATCCAATCTGCAACCCTGTGCCATTTTATGGGCACATTTAGGCCATTCACATTGAGAGTAATTATTGAGAGATACGTTTTTATTGATATCATGTTACCTTTGAAGTCTTTATTTCTGTAGATTGTCTCTATATTTATGTTCAATTCTATTCTTAGGATTTTTCCTCTTTTATAAAATCCCCCTTAATATTTCCTGCAGTGTTGGCTTGGTGGTTGCATAGTCTTTTAAGCCTTGCCGGTCTTGGAAACTCTTTATCTCTCTATCCATTTTGAATGTCAATCTTGCTGGATAAAGTATTCTTGGCTGCATGTTCTCCTCATTTAGTGCCATGAATATATCTTGCCAGCCCTTTCTGGCTTGCCAGGTCTCTGTGGACAGGTCTGACATTATTCTGATGGGCTTTCCTCTGTATGTAAGGAGCCTCTTTGTCCTAGCAGCTTTCAAGAGATTATACCTGCAAATATGATTTCTTAATTTGACTGTCAGGTGTCATGATGTTTTTTGGGAATGTATAATCTTGTGTGGAGACCGTTCAGCCTCTAGTACATGAACGCTGGTTCCATTCACGAGATTGGGAAAATTTTCATGAAGAACTTGTTCCACTATATCTTCTAGACTTCTTTCCTTCTCCTCCCCTTCAGGGATTCCAATAATTCTGATGTTGGAACGTTTCATGGCATCATTTATTTCCCTGATTCTCTTTTCGTGGTTTCTAAGCTGTTTGTTCCAGGCTTCCTCCTGATCCTTTCTCTCTATCAGTTTGTACTCCAAATCACTAATTCTATCTTCTGTCTCAGTTACCCTAGCTTTGAGAGAATTTAGATTAGATTGGAACTCATTGAGAGCATTGTGCATGATCTCTGGTTGTTTTCAGTTTGGCCCGAATCAATTCCGTTTGGTCATCCATGGCTTTCTCTAACCTAGCTATTTCCTGGATAATTGTTAGCCTGAATTCTCTTTCTGACATATTGTCTATGTTGATAGCAGTTAGCTCTGTTGCAGAAGGTCCATCCTCTGTATTTTTCTTCTGTTGGGCATTCCTCCTCCTAGTCATTTTGGTGAGAGATGACTGAACAGAGGTAGCTGGATGTATTGACCGTGGTGCAGTCAAGGTGCACCCTGGAACACTTCTGAGCAATCAGGATTCCCCACCCAAACGAGAGACAAAAGAAAAGAAGAAGAAAAAGAGAGAGAGAGAGAGAGAGAGGAAAGAAAGGGAAGATGAAAGAGAAGGTTCAGCCCAAATGGGCCCCAAGGTAAGATTTATGAAGTAGACAAACAAAAATAGACAAACAAAAAGACTGATAAAAGTGTATGACAAGAGAAAAAAATATATATGCAAATAAAGCAAGAACCTCATCAAAAAGAACCCCAAGTGAAAGATTTATATACTGTCAGGACAAACACAAAAACACAGAAACAGTGGTGGAAGAAAAAGTTGGGAGTGTGGTTCTAAATTCTCAGTGTGGGTGAGGAAGTTTGTTTTGATTCTTCCTGGATGTATCTTGATATCTTTGTTCAAGGACTCAACTTTCCTAAGATAAAGGGGGATTAAAAATTGGTTTACCTATAGGGGTAGTATTGATTGTGGAAAGGGGATTACTTTGAAGTTTAACTCTATATGAATATTAGAAAATAAAAATAAAAAGGAATAAACTAGAGAAAACTAAACTAAAATTAAAAAAAGAAATTAAAAAAATAGAAATGCAAAAGAAAAACATAGGTGTATGTATCAAAAAGTTCAGGTTAGAAGGTTATTATGGAATTTGATGTACTGGACAGCTCACTGTGATGGTAAAGAGGTTAAAAAAATTATCTATATAAAAAAAAAATGAACCAGAATAGTGAGAACGAGAAAAAAATAAAAGTTTTCCCATGAAGTAGTGGTGGTTGTTCTCTTGTCGTCCATTTTTTTTTTCTTGGTTTGTTTTCTGGGGGAGGGGCCTGCTACGTGGGTTTTCAGTCAGTGATGTTCCCTGAGTTAATTCCTCCCGCCCCTCTCAAGGGGGTGGGTTCTGAGGAAACTGTTTTTTTTTTTTTTTCAGGCTTTTGTTCTCTGGCGGTTTTTATGTTTGTTCACTTTTTATTTCTCTTACCTTGGCCGCTTTTGATGGTTTTTGTAGTTTTAGAGGAAAACAAACTGCACCCTGACCTCCCTCTCAGAGAGAAGCCTCAGTCTGGCTGCAGAGCCCAAATAAGTTCCCCCTTGGCCGCTGGCAGAGCAGATTCCAAGTCACGGTCCCTGGGGGCGCAGGATCTTTTGCTTGTACCCAAAGCCAGTGCAGAGGCGGCTGTCTGGACAGCTCCAGACTGCCAGAGAGGTTCCAAACAGCAATTGCACACTGAGATTTTCCCGCTGGCCGGAGCTGGGAGTACCTGGTCTTTCTGGGTCTAAGAGGACCCAGCTTGCGTGCACCTCTTTCAGGTGAGGCTGTGGGTCACGCGTGGGTCTCAGGCTCTGAGAACAAGGCGCAGGTCTGAAAGCACCAGGCTGGGCCTTCGTGGACCTCTCTGGGGGGAGAGTTTGGTGCATGCATCTTAGGCTCTGAAACAATGGCGCGT
Organism: Mustela lutreola; assembly: GCF_030435805.1. NCBI lineage: Eukaryota > Metazoa > Chordata > Mammalia > Carnivora > Mustelidae > Mustela > Mustela lutreola. The sequence goes on along the minus strand of NC_081290.1, from coordinate 123,896,535 downwards.
ATCAAAGGGTGCCAGCGGGGCCTTTGTACCTCTCTCAGGGGAGGATGCAGGGCACACGCATCTCAGGCTCTATAGCAGGGCTCGCGTGTTCTGCCGTCCCGCATGGCTCCCATCCCCTCACAGGAGCTGGACCCCATGCGTTCTTGGGTGCGCTGGCCGCTTAGGGACCAAGATCTGGTTTCTCCACCGCACTCTCTGGCTCAGCGCCAAGGGATGCTGTCCTGGGACCGGGGACTTAAGCCCCTGTCCCTAGCCACCCCGATTCCCACAATTCTCCCCCCCCACAATCCTTTGCTCTTTTGGAGTGCTTTCAACCAGTCTCCAAGTTAATGCTAGTCCACAGACGCAGGGCACTCTCACTTGTATTGGGGTATTACTTTCCAACCGGTCGCCTCTGGTGACTCCCTCCCCCTTTTGTTTATCTTCCAATATCAGTCCGCCCTTCCCATTCCACTTTACCTGCCCACTGGCGTCTTCTGCCCCTGTAGAGATCCAGACGTGTATAATTCTGATCTCACGCTGATTTCATGGGTGATTGGAGTTCTTTGGTAGGTAATCAGCTCACTTTAGGGTACAGGTTGAAAAGGTGCCTCCTCCTACCTCCCCGCCATTTTGTCCCCCTCGGATATATGAATTCTTAAGAGATTTATTTTAGGAAAAGAAGGATTTGCTTCCTAGTAATGATCTCATTTCCTTCTAAAGTGGTTTCATCAAATAATTGCTTACATGACTAGAAGAAAATTCATAGACATAAGCCACAGTCTGAGGTCAGAAGTTCAACTTTGTCTTCTATTAAGAAAGTAAATAATGTCATATTAGTCTTTTAAAAAAAATGGTAAATTGCTACATGGTCATAGGTTTTAAATTTCTTCCCTTTCTCTACTCTTCCTAATAAATTCCAATTCAGGAGATTTTGTTCTATTACTGTCATGTCATATTTACAGATAAAATTTTAAAAGTAGATCTTTTGGCAACATCTCAAAATACATCGAGAATGAATCATTTGTTCTATAGCCCAACTTTCTGAGAAAAAACTTTAGGGATTTCTTTCTTTCTTTCCATGGTCACTGAAGTAGGATCTTTCCTGACAACCCTCTGACTGGGTAGGGAAAAAACGTTATTTTTCCACATTGGGTTCCTCACCTGGCTGATCCCCAACCTCAGGTTGTCTATTGCTATGGCGCCATGGCAGAAGTTAAGGCTGCCTGCAGATCTCTCTGATCTTGGGCTAGGTATCTCCAGCCTCTTGAGGAGGAAGGGGACATGACAGTGAGTCAGGCTTTCAAGCATTGAGTCCTCAGATCGCTACTGGTGCCTCTCATGGGGGGGCTGCATGTGGCCCTCCACTGTGTGGGCACATTAGTAGCTGGCCAGTAATGGTGGTTGTGTTTTAAGAATTTTGACTTCAAATAAGGATGAAGGAGACTGTGGCTTTCTGCATACCCTCCAGTGTTGGGATTTTTACATGTAATTGGATTCTTCCTTTAAAATATCTCTCTTATTTAATTCTTTTTTTCCTCTTATTTAATTCTTTGTTGTCACCATTCAAGCAGCATTCCGACCTTTTCAATATCTTGCTATATTACAGAAGTTCTAGAACTAAAATTCTCTAACTCTGAAGCCATCCTTACATTGAGCTCCCCCAAGCCCCCTTCATCATGCTATAGCTTCTTATTAGATACCAAATGAAGACCAACTCCTAAGCCTGGAATTTTAGACTCTCCACAATCTGGTTGAAAGCTGCTGATACTTACTATCTCCTTTCCTCCAGGTATATGTGTATACCTGATGTTTCCAAGACACCCTGTGGCAAAAACTATTTATTGTCCCCAAATTCATTCTCTTCCTCCTTCTTAGTCACAGAACCCAATGCTATTTAAGATATCAACATAGCCAGTGGAAAGCTGTGTCTGGAAGCAGTCTCTATTGCAACCATTTATATCTATAAGACTATAGGACACGTTTCTTATCAGAACATGAATCCAAGTACTTCTAAGAGGTATCTATAAAAATATTTTTCAGAGGAGTCAAGATGGTGGAGAAGTAGCAGAATGAGATGACATCAGGTAGCAGGAGACCAGCTAGAGAGCTTATCAAACCATTCCGAATACTTAAAAATCCAACAGGAGATTGAAGAGAAGAAGAGCAGCAATTCTAGAAAGAGAAAATTGACCACTTTCTGAAAGGTAGGACTGGCAAAGTGAATCCAAAGTGATGGGAAGATAGACTGCAGGGTGAGGGGCTGGCTCCCGGCAAGTGGCAGAACAATGGAGCACAAAATCAGAACTTTTAAAAGTCTGCTCCACTGAGGGACATTGCTCCAGAAGCTAAGCTGGGGTGAGGCCCACAAAGAGACAGTATGGCATCAGGTCCCGTGGGGTCACTGAAGGATTGGGGGTGTCTGGGTGAGCTCGGAGCACAGCCAGAGGCCAGGAGACAGGAATGATTGAGTGCTTTTCTCCAAGGGCACACTGAAGAGTGGAGCCCCGAGCTCTCGGCTCCTCCCAGCCAGAGATTAGGAGGCAGCCATTTTCATTCCCGTCCTCTGGAACTCTAAAGAAAGTGTTCAGGGAACAAAAGCTCCCGAAAGCAAACCCAAGTGGATTACTTAGCCTGGCGCCTGGTAAGGGCGGTGCAATTCTGCTTCGGTTAAAGACACGTAAGAATCACTGCCACAGGCCCCTCCCCAAGAAGATCAGCAAGAAATCCAGCCACAACCAAGTTCACTTACCAAGGAGAACAGCAGAATTCCAGAGAAGGAGAAAGCAAAGCATGGAATTCATGGCTTTCTCCCCATGATTCTTTAGTCTTGCAAAGTTAAATAATTTTTATAATTTTATTTTTTTCTTATGCTAATTTTTAAAAGCTTTTACCATTTCCTCTTTTAACATTTTTAAACTAGTTAATCTTAATAATACCTTTCATAAAAATCTTTTTTGAAACTTCATTATTCTAATCATATTTTATCCTTCATTATATCTAACTTTATTTTTTGTATACACATAGGGTTTTTTCTTCTAAAAAATTTGGGAGACAACTTCTAATAAATCAAAATATACCCTAAATCTAACACAGGGCTTTGTTCTGGTCTTCAGCCTGAGCAAATTCTCTCCACTTCCTTTTTCATTATTCTCCCAACCAACTTATCAACTCATTTTTTAGAAATTAAAAATAATTTTTTTTCATCTTTATAGTCATATTCCATCCCTTCATCATGTTTACACTTCTATATGTTTTTCATTCTTTAACATTTGGGAGGTAGTTTCTTCTAAGAGAACAAAATACTTTCAAAATTAAGTGGGTGACCCTGTTCTATTACCAATCTAACATATATATTTTTTATTTTTTATAATTTTTCTTTAAATTTTTTTTTCTCTGAACTTCTTTCTACCTCCTTTCTTCCCCGCATGACTTGGGGTCTCTTCTGATTTGGTTAAAGCACATTTTCCTGGGGTCTTTGCCACCCTTTTAGTATTTTATTCACTCCTTCATATATTATCTGGATAAAATGACAAGGTGGAAAAACTCACCACACACACAAAATATATATATATATATATATATATATTTAAATTAAGACCTAAAAATTAGGTCCCTGGCCTTTTGGCAGTACCAAAGGCCAGGGACCTACAATACAGACATTGGTAATATGTCAGATCTAGAGTTCAGATAACGATGCTCAAGGTGCTAGACGGGCTCAAAAAAGGCATGGAAGATATTAGAGAAACATTGTCTTGAGAAATAAAAGCCCTTCCTGGAGAAATAAAAGAACTAAAATCTAACCAAGTTGAAATTTAAAAAGCTATTAATGAAGTGCAATAAAAAATGGAGGCTCTTACTGCTAGGATAAATGAGGAAGAAGAGAGAATTAGTGATATAGAAGACCAAATGGCAGAGAACAAAGAAACTGAGAAAAACAGGGACAAAGAACTACTGGACCACGAGGAGAGCATTAGAGAGATAAGTGATACCATAAGAAAAAACAACATTACAATAATTGGGATTCCAGAAGAAGAAGAAAGAGAGAGGGGAGCAGAAGGTATATTGGAAAGAATTATTGTAGAGAACTTCCCTAATATGGTAAAGGGAACAAACATCAAAATCCAGGAGGCACAGAGAACCCCCCTCAAAATCAATAAAAATAGGTCCACACCCCATCATCTAATAATGAAATTTACAAGTATTGGCAACAAAGAAAAAATCCGGAAAGCAGCCGAGGACAAGAAGTCTGTAACATACAATGGTAAAAATATTAGATTGGCAACAGACTTATCCACAGAGACCTGGCAGGCCAGAAAGAACTGGCATGATATATTTGGAGCACTAAGTGAGAAAAACATGTAGCCAAGAATACTATATCCAGCTAGGCTATCACTGAAAATAGAAGGAGAGATAAGCTTCTAGGACAAACAAAAACTGAAAGAATTTGTACACACCAAACCAGCCCTACAGAAAATATTGAAAGGTGTCCTTTAAGCAAAGAGAGGGCCTAAAAGTAGTAGATCAGAAGGGAACAGAGACAATAAACAGTAACAGTCACCTTACAGGCAATGCAATGGCACTAAATTCATATCTCTCAATAGTTACCCTGAATGTAAATGGGCTAAATGCCCCAATCAAAAGACACAGGGTATCAGAAAGAATAAAAAAACAAAATCCATCAATATGCTGTCTACAAAAAACTCATTTTAGACCCAAGGACACTTCCAGATTTAAAGTGAGGGCTTGGAAAACAATTTACCATGCTAACGAATATCAAAAGAAAGCTGGGGTGGCAATCCTTATATCAGATCAATTCAATTTTAAGCCAAATACTATAATAAGAGATGAGGAAGGACACGATAGCATACTCAAAGTGTCTTTCCAATGAGAAGGTCTAACAATTTTAAATATCTATGCCCCTAAGATGGGAGCAGCTAACTATATAAACCAATTAATAACAAAATCAAAGAAACACATCAACAATAACACAATAATTGTAGGGGACTTTAACACTCCTCTCACTGAAATGGACAGATTATCCAAGCAAAAGATCAACAGGGAAATAAAGGCCTTAAGTGACACAATGGACCAGATGAACATCACAGATACATTCAGAACATTCCATGCCAAAGAAACAGAATACACATTCTTCTCTAGTGCACATGGAACATTCTCCAGAAAGATCACATCCTGAGTCATAAATCAGGTCTTGACTGGTATCAAAAGATGGGGATCATTCCCTGCATACTTTCAGACCACAATGCTCTGAAACTAGAACTCAATCACAAGAGGAAATCTGGAAAGAACCCAAATAAATGGAGACTAAAGAGCATCCTACTAAAGAATGAATGGGTTAACCAGGAAATGAAAGAAGAATTGAAGAAATTCATGGAAACAAATGATAATGAAAACACAACAGTTCAATATCTGTGGGGCACAGCAAAGGCAGTTCTGAGAGGAAAATATATAGCGGTACAAGACTTTCTCAAGAAACAAGAAAGGTCTCAAATACACAAACTAACCATACATTTAAAGAAGTTGGAGAAAGAACAACAAAAAAAGCCTAAATCCAACAGGAGAAGAGAAATAATAAAGATCAAGGAGAAATCAATGAAATAGAAACCAAAAAAACAATAGGACAAATCAATGAAACTAAGATATGGTTCTTTGAAAATGAACCAGAGAGGGGGAAGCATTAATTAATTTGAAAGAATTAATAAGATTGACAAACCCCTGGCTAGACTTATCAAAAAGAAAAGAGAAAGGACACAAATAAATAAAATCATGAGTGAAAGAAGAGAGATCACAATCAACACCAAAGAAATACAAATAATTATAAGAACATATTATGAGCAACTGTATGCCAGCAAATTTGACAATCTGGAAGAAATGGATGTATTCCTAGAGACATATAAACTACCACAACTGAACCAGGAAGAAATAGAAAACCTGAACAGACCCATAACCAGGAAGGAGATTTGAAGCAGTCATCAAAAATCTCCCAAGAAACAAGAGCCCAGGGCCAGACGACTTTCCAGGGGGAATTCTACCAAACAATTAAAGAAGAAATAATTCCTATTCTCCTGAAACTGTTCCAAAAAATAGTAATGGAAGGAAAACTTCCAAACTCATTTTATGAGGCCAGCATTATCTTGATCCCAAAACCAGATAAGGATCTCATCAAAAAAGAGAATTACAGACCAATATCCTTGATGAACACAGATGTGAAAATTCTCACCAAAATACTAGATAATAAGATCCAGCAGTACATTAAAAGGATTATTCACCACGACCAAGTGGGATTTATTCCAGGGCTGCAAGGTTGGTTCAATCCACCAATCAATGTGATACAATACATTAATAAAAGAAAGAACAAGAATCATATGATACTCTCAATAGATGCTGAAAAATCATTCGACAAAGTACAGCATCCCTTCCTGATCAAAACTCTGCAAAGTGTAGGGATAGAGGGCACATACATCGATATCATCAAAGCCATGTTTGAAAAACCCACTGCAAATATCATTCTCAATGGAGAAAAACTGAGAGCTTTTCCGCTAAGGTCAGGAAAAAGGCAAGGATGTTCATTATCACCACTGCTATTCAACATAGTACTAAAATTCCTAGCCTCAGCAATCAAACAACAAAAGGAAATTAAAGGCATCCAAATCAGCAAAGAAGAAGTCAAACTATCACTCTTTGCAGATGATATGATACTCTATGTGGAAAACCCAAAAGACTCCACTCTAAATCTGCTAGAACTTGTACAGGAATTCAGTAAAGTGTCAGGATATAAAATCAATGCACAGAAATCAATTGCATTTCTTTACACCAACAGCAAGACAGAAGAAAGAGAAATTAAGGAGTCTATCCCAATTACAACTGCACCCAAAATCATAAGATAATTAGGAATAAACCTAACCAAAGAGGCACAGAATCTATACTCAGAAAACTATGAAGTACTCATGAAAGAAATTGAGGAAGACACAAAGAAATGGAAAATTTTTCCATGCTCATGGATTGGAAGAACAAATATGGTGAAAATGTCTATGCTACCTAAAGCAATCTATACAATTAATGCAATCCCTATCATAATCCCATCCATTTTTTTTCAAAGTAATAGAACAAACAATCCTAAAATTTATATGGAACCAGAAAAGACCTAGATTAGCCAGAGGAATATTGAAAAAGAAAGCCAGAGTTGGTGGCATCACAATTCCAGACTTCAAGCTCTACTACAAAGCTGTCATCATCAAGACAGTGTAGTACTGGCACAAAAACAGACACATAGATCAATGGAACAGAATAGAGAGCCCAGAAATAGACCCTCAACTCTATGGTCAACTAATCTTCGACAAAGCACGAAAAATGTCCAATGGAAAAAAGACAGCCTCTTTAATAAATGGTGTTGGGGGAATTGGACAGCCACATGCAGAAAAATGAAACTGGACCATTTCCTTACACCATACATTAAAATAGACTCAAAATGGATGAAGGACCTTAATGTGAGAAAGGAATCCATCAAAATCCTTGAGGAGAACAGAGGCAGCAACCTCTTCGACCTCAGCCACAGCAACTTCTTCCTGGGAACATTGCCAAAGGCCAGGGAAGCAAGGACAAAAATGAACTGAGACTTCATCAAGATCAAATGCTTTTGCACAGCAAAGGAAACAGTTAACAAAACCAAAAGACAATTGACAGAATGGGAGAAGATATTTGCAAATGACATATCAGATAAAGGGCTAGTATCCAAAATTTATAAAGAAATTATCAAATGCAACACCCAATGAAGAAATAATCCAATCAAGAAATGGGCAAAGGACATGAACAGACATTTCTGCAAAGAAGATATGCAGATGGCCAATAGACACATGAAAAAGTGTTCCACATCACTAGGCATCAGGGAAATACAAATCAAAAACACAATGAGGTACCACCTCACACCAGTCAGAATAGCTAAAATTAACAAGTCGGGAAATGACAGATGCTGGTGAGGATGCAGAGAAAGGGGAACCCTCCTACACTGTTGGTGGGAATGCAAGCTGGTGAAACCACTCTGGAAAACAGCATGGAGGTTCCTCAAAAAGTTGAAAATAGAGCTACCTTAGGACCCAGCAATTGCACTACTGGGTATTTACCCTAAAGATACAAATGTAGTGATCAGAAGGGACATGTGCACCCGAATGTTTATAGCAGCAATGTTCACAATAGCCAAACTATGGAAAGAACCTGGACATCCATCAACAGATGAATGGGTAAAGAAGATGTGGTATATATATACAATGAAGTACTAATGCAGCCATCAAAAGAAATGAAATCTTGCCATTTGCAACAATGTGGATGGAACTAGAGGGTATTACGCTTAGCGAAATAAGTCAATCAGATAAAGACAATTATCATAAGATCTTTCCGATATGAGGAAGTTGAGATGCAATGTGGGGGGTAGGAAAATAATAAATGAAACAAGATGGGATTGGGAGGGAGACAAACCATAAGAGACTCTTAATGTCACAAAACAAACTGAGGGTTGCCAGGGAGAGGGGGGTTGGTGGGGTTATGGACATTGGGGAAGGTATGTGCTATGGTGAGTGCTGTGGAGTGTGTAAACCTGGTGATTCACAGACCTGTAACCCTGGGGCTAATAATACATTATATGTTAATAAAAAATACAAAAATACAAAATAAAAATAATATTTTGTTACTGTTAACAGTATCTATTTCTAGTATTAGACTCATAAAATTTTTTTTTTTTCCTAGATTGTTGGTTTGGGATATGATGACTAAAGTTCTAGTAGCTGTTTTGGACCTTGAGGTCAAGGACCACACTCCAGGCAAGGCAGACCAGAGATCTGGAAGGAGTCCCAGTGACTTTGTGGATCTATCTTATCAGCTCTACTTTCAATGTTATTTGAGTCATCATTTTGTTTCCTTATTTCATGAAACTGAACCAAATCCCAATTGATACACATGCATCATGGAGGAGGCTACATAGAGGTGGTCCTTTTTTTTTTTAAATTTTAAATAAGATTTTATTTATTTATTTATTTATTTATATTTATTTTAATTTTTACTTATTTTATTTTTATTTTTATTTATTTTTTAAAGATTTTTTTATTTGTCTGACACAGAGAGAGATCACAACTAGGCAAAGAGGGAGGCAGAGAGAGAGGGGGAAACAGGCTCCCCACTGAGCAGAAAGCCTGATGTGGGGCTCAATCCCAGGACCCTGAGATCACGACCTGAGCCGAAGGCAGAGGTTTAACCCACTGAGCCACTCAGGTGCCCCTATTTTTATTTTTTATTAACATGTAATGTATTATTTGTTTCAGTAATGCAGGTCTGTGAATCATCAGTCTTAGGCAATTCATAGCACTCACCATAGCACATACCTTCCCCAAAGTCCATAACCCAGTCACCCTATCCATAAATCCCCTCCCCTCCAGCAACACTCAGTTTGTTTCCCGAGATTAAGAGTGTTGTATGATTGTCTCCCCAGTCATATCTTGTTTCATTTTTCCCTCCCTTCCCCCCATGACTACTCACCCTGCCTCTCAAATTCCTCAGAGAGAGCATATGGTAGTTGTCTCTCTCTGATTGACTTATTTCACTAAGCATAATACCCTCTAGTTCCATCCACATCATTGCAAATGGCAAGATTTGGGTTTTTATTTTTGGATGGCTGCATAGTATTCCATTTCATATATATATTTCATATGTATGTGTGTGTGTGTGTGTGTGTGTGTCTGTGTGACATATCTCACATCTTCTTTATCCATTCATCTGTTGACGGACATCATAGAGGTGGCCCTTGAGGGAAGAATAGGATTTATTTATTTATTTATTTATTTATTTATTTTAAGATTTTATTTATTTGTCAGAGAGCGAGCACAGGCAGACAGAGTGGAAGGCAGAGTCAGTCGGAGAAGCAGGCTCCCTGTGGAGCAAGGAGCCCGATATGGGACTCGATCCCAGGACGCTGGGATCATGACCTGAGCCGAAGACAGCTGCTTAACCAACTGAGCCACCCAGGCATCCCAAGAATAGGATTTAGACAGGCAAGAAACATCACAAGCAAGGGGATAACATAACAATAGCTACTTATTGAATTCACATTGTATTTTACAACTTATAGAGTGCATTCACATCCACTATTTCATTTGTTTTTGATAAAAACTGGGTATTTTATATGCAAATACTATCCCCATTTCACAGATAAGGACCATATAATCAAATGATTAAATGGAAAGAACATTGGATTTGTAATCAGAAAATCTGGGTTTGAATTTCTTATTGTGATGGAGAGACTTTAAGGTGGACCCACAGTTCTTCTCCTGGTATTCATATTTTCGTGTAATTTCCTCCTCTTGGGTATATGTGGACCTGTGACTTGCTTCTAACCAGTATAATATATGAAGACAATGAGACGTTCCTTCCATTATCCCATTATGTTAGGTATCACTCTGTCTTGCCAGTTTACTCACTCTAGAGTCTTTTTCTCTTCATTGCTGACCTTGAAGTAGGAAGTTGTCATGAATCCTGTATCTGCAAGAAACCAAATCCTGCCAAGGACCATGTGAGTGGGAAAGTGGATCCTTCCCTAGTTGAGCCTCCAGATGAGACCTCAGCCCAGGCTGACACCCTGACTGTGCAGCCTGATGGGACCTGCAGTGGCTTTTGAGGCCAGATGATGCCGACTCCTGATCAATAGTGACTGGGAGAAAACAAATGTGTGTTGCTTTAAGCCACTGAGTTTGTGGTAGTGTGTTATGCAGAGATATAAATACTTATCTACTAGTTGTATAGCCCTGAGGTAATTATGTAATGAATCTATCATGGCAGACATGATTAACTGTTCACCATGAAGTTATACTTTCTCTTCAACAGAATAACACTGTCACTGAGATCTAGCTGATAAGCCAGGGACAACATTTCTCAGGCCCCCTTGCATCTAGCCAGTAACTGGTTCTGACCAGTACAGTGTGAATGGAAGTCACTGAGTCACTGCCAGGCTGAGGTATTTAGGAAGGAAGTGTGCTTTCTCCACTCTCTCTTTGCCTGTCTTCCAGCTGAAGGCAGAGGACTGGGAGGCCCTAGGGCCTGATGGAGCCACAGTCAGAAGGAGCCTGGGATCTTCAACCACTTCAGGCAAGAAAGCTCCTCAGTGACCAGGAACACCATCCTCACTGTTATGTGAATGCAAAATAAACCTTATTGTGTTAAGCCACTGACCTTTTCCCAATTTATTCATTGTAACACTACTTTCCCCCTAATACAGTTTTAATTTTCTTACCTGTAACATGGGGATACTGTTGTGACTGAATGAAACAATCTATTTGAAACTCTTATTAAATTGTACCATATCATGTTAACACAAGGGACTAATGGTATCTCCACAGAAACCCTAAGATGTAAATATGGAAGGAATCAGTTCTTCATTTTAGAGGGGATAAAATGAAAGAAGTGGTCACAGGACTTATTTGAGGTCACTCTGTGACTTAGTGATGGGGGGCAGGGCTAGAACTTTTGATTTCCTGTCTAGTACTCTTCTTTTATTTTTTTTTAAAGATTTTATTTATTTATTTGACAGATAGTGATCACAAGTAGGCAGAGAGGCAGGCAGAGAGGAGGAAGCAGGCTCCCTGCTAAGCAGAGAGCCCGATGCAGGGCTCGATCCCAAGACTCTGGGATCATGACCTGGGCCGAAGGCAGAGGCTTTAACCCACTGAGCCACCCAGGCGCCCCTCTAGTACTCTTCTATAGCATCACATCAAGTGTACAGAGGAGTAGAAGGCATACAAAGCAGGGGAGGTTGCAGGAAGACATATTTCTTTAAATGTGAGCAGATGAATGCAGTGATTTCAAGGTTGTCCCTGTGGGGTTGGATCCAATGCCTCCCTCTGCAGAGGCTGCGTATTTGGTTGCTGGTATCTTGAAAAGAAACATGGCTATACCTTACATATGTTTTAGTTAAAGTATTGATGTGTGTTTATTTTGAGGTGATGGTTGAAATACCTTCCTTGTGTATAATGGAATTTTCTCCTTTTGGCAATGGTGAAAATAGTTCACTTAGCTACATATGTTGTCAGTGAAATTTCCCACATGCTTAATGAAATATTTGTCTTCTCCAGATGGCTTGTGTAAAGCCCAGTTGTTCTTCCAAATAAATTTATAGTTGTGACAAATGTGTTATCTCTTTAGACTAGATGAGAGTGAGTTCTTGGAAGATGAAATGATCTCCTATCATTCAAAAGGGAAAAGTGAGCACTGAAGCATGACAGGATCTGAGTTTAAAGAAGTCAGTAAGTCAGCTATGTTGCTTTTACTCCCCGCAATCCACAGAATCTGTGTAGCCTTAAGTTCCCTCCATAAAAGAACCCAAATGCAAAAGTTCCCCTGAAGAGAGTCCACATAGTTTTAACCACTTTTCAGCCTTTTTCTACTAATATCTTACTTTCTTTGTTTAAAAATTCAAGCACTTATTACTCAGTATTTAGTATATAAAAATGAATGTCTGTAACACTTGTGCATGTTAAGAAGTATCAGGTGCCTGGGTGGCTCAGTTAAGCATCTGCTTTCCGCTCAGGTCATCATGATCTCAGGATCCTGGGATCAAGTCCTGCATTGGTCCCCTTGCTCATCAGAGAGTCCATTTCTCCCTCTACCCCTATCTCCTGCTCATGAGCTCTCTCACTCTCTTTCAAAAATAAATAAAGTAAAATTCAAAAAAAGAAGTACACTAAGGAATGGAATACTCATAGAACCACTGATCAACTTCAGAGCCAGAACGCAGCTAATGCTGTGGTATTGACTTGTGGTTTCTTTCTTTTCCCATCCTTCCTCTCCCTCTCTGAATCAGTGTTGTGCCTTACTTCTTAAAATTTTCATGAACTGATTATTAGGACTTACAAAATTGCTCAGAAACCTTTGTGAATATGCTATGTGACACCAACTGGGTATTTACAATCATTCTTAAATTTTTGATGAGGGCTTTCAAGCTTATGACATTTGAAATTCACCGTAGTCCCAGGAGCTAGCTGGGATGGGCATTTTATACTTGTACAGATAGAAAACAGAGGCCAGCACAGGACTCCTACTTGACAAGTTGGCCGCAGAGTTGAGATTAAAACCAGAGTCTTCAGACCCTAAGTCCTTGATCTTGTGTGAAATGACATTGTCTGTGAGTGAGTAACTGCTATTGAGTAGATTTTAAAAGAGAAATCCTTGCTTCTAAACTAACAGAAGTATGACTGCAGGCTACAGCAGCAGACTAACAGTAGTGTGTATCATCAGCAGACCCAGTAACTCCAGGCCTTGTGTTGTATCTTTTCTCTTATGTTCTCAGCCCTCGGCGTGGTATTTGAAACACAGTAGGTCTAGGAGAAAAACCTGGGGTCCAGCACTGAACATCATGAGATTGAAAACTGGCCCTTCATTTAGTAGCATTATGACAGTGGGCAAAAAATTAACCTCTGTAAGTCCCAGTCACTCCTTTGTAAAATCAGCCTATTCACAGCAATGCTCAGGGGTACTGGGAGGAGTAAATGAGACCATGATCACGATGGCAGCATGTGTGGCATGTGCCCAATAGATGACAGCTAAAAATAAAAAGTGTCTGGGCGAGTCATGAAATTCCACCCATTTGTCCCTTCCCAAAGCTTCAGTGCCTCATCTTTGAAGTGAGAAGGGTTAGACAAAAATTAGTTCTCCAAGTTTTTCTGACTCTGACTTTCAGTGCTGCTCGATTTAGTTCTCAAGACTTCTGTTGACTTAGTTTAAATCATTATTTGACTTCAGAAAATCATATTCAAATACCTTTATTGTTCATTTCCAAGTCTGCTCATAATAGACTAGTGCGGCAAGATAAAATTACAAATGCTTTTCTTCCAGCAAATTCTCTGCTGCCCCCTTAGGCTTCTGTCTATTGGCAGGATTCATTGCTTTGGCCCTGAAAAATGTAAAAAATGAGTTTCTGAATTAATTAGAAAACACACTGCAGCATTCATTTTTTTAAAAATACTTTTTTCCTTTCTTAAAGATTTTATTTACTTGTCAGAAAGAGAGAGAGCACAAACAGGCAGGGAGATGGGCAGGCAGAGAGAGAAGCAGACTCCCTGCTGAGTAGGGAGCCCTTTGTGGGACTCAATTCTAGGACACCCAGATCATGACCTGAGCTGATGCTTAAACTGACTGAGCCACCCAGATGTCCCTGCAGCATTCATTTTTATATGGGAAACCAGGATTCCTTTTGAAAAAGTCAGATTTTTGAGAAAATAAAGGCATCCTTAAGCATTGACTTTCTTTCTTTCTTCCTTCCTTCCCACTCTCTCCCTTTTTATTTATTTCTTTTTTTTTTTTTAAGGTTTTATTTATTTGACAGAGAGAGACACAGGGAGAGAGGGAACACAAACAGGGGGTGTGGGAGAGGTAGAAGCAGGCTTCCTCTAAGGAGGGAGCCCGATGCGGAGCTCAACCCCAGGACCCTGGGATCATAACCTGAGCCAAACACAGATGCTTAATAACTGAGCCACCCAGGTGCCTCTCTTTCTTTCTAAACTGACTTTATTTTCTAACTGTAGTCTAGAGAAGGATGCATAATGGTGTGGGAGCAGTTCCCCACCCAACAGGTATTAAAGCCCAAGTGACTGGCAGGAAGCCAAGATTCAGAGGGAATATGACTTGAGGCTCTGAGGCTGGAAGGGACTCCTATCCTGAGCCTTGTGGTGGAGGTAGAGGATCAGAAGGGGAGACCCTTTCAGGGAGAAGTATGTCATGACTGAGAGCACCTACCCCTCATTTCCTGGGTGAAATCTGGAGGTAAGCAGGCCTTGAAAAACAGTCCTTCTTTCCCAAACCTCCCGCTAATAAGGAAGAGTCGAAGAAGAGCAGGAACAGTGGTGTGCGTGGCAGGTGTGGACAGAATCCAGCCCGGTCCTCCCACATGCACACATGAACAGAACACATGGCACATAACATGTACCCAAAGGGGCAAGGATTGATTGGAAGCCACCCAGGAACTTGCAGAGGCCTTGCATGGGCAGAGTGGCCAAAGGGATGGGGAGAGGCACCAGATGCTCCTGTATGCAGCAGGGACCGAGATCTCTGAAGCACAGAAAGATAGGATGAATCCTGTAAGCAACAAAAGCAGCCTGAGGCAAGACAGATCCAAAGGGCTGGCAGACTCCACTCTTGCAGATAACTGAGACAATAGCTGCTACAGCTTAGTCTGGGAGACAGAGACATGATTTCTGGGTATGCCATCTGTTATGTGCTGTGCTATGTCCCACGGGCTCTGGCTATGGGAATATTACAGGGGGTAGCTGCAGAGAGAGGGTGATGCGAACTGGGTTATGAAGAATGTGTTGGTGCTCATGCTGTGGAAGAGAGAACGTCAGACCTTCAAGGAAGAGACAACAACATGTGCAGAGTCCTAGAAAAGTAAGAAGCACAAAATGTATGGGAGACAGTGAAACTAGGTGTCCCGAAGGTCAGATAGATGTGGGAGAAAGAGGACAGTGGGCAGGTTAGGGGCATTGGATGCCACATTGAAAAGGCCTTTGTATGACAGGTTAATTTCCCTAACCCTAGATCATTCTTAGAGTTTTTTTTATTAAAAAAAATTTTTTTTTTACTTATTTATTTGTCAGAGAGAGAGAGAGTGAGTGCAGGAGCAGGGGGAGGGGCATAGGGAGAAGCAGGCTTCCTAATGAGCAGGGAGCTGGTGCACGGCTCGATGCCATGGCCCTGGGATCATGACCTGCGCCGAAGGCAGATGCTTAACTGACTGAGCCACCCAGGCACCTCTAGAGTTTTCCTTATGAAAGACAAATACAATCATGTCATTTGGCTTAAAGTCTTATATTGGGTCTCCTCAGAACAGAGATGATTAGCTTCTATTGTGCCCTGTAATCATATGCTAGTCTAGTAAAGCTCAGAAAAATACTTAACAATTTATAAAATAAAATTAGTAGGATCCCAAAGGAAACCAATTATATTTAAATATAGTTATTAAAATGGCTTAAATTTTGTAATATATGTACATCTTCGGTAGGTATGTAATTAGGTCCAATAACTACTGTAATTTGAAAGTAGTGATGAATTCATGTAATATTTCATAATATCTATAATAACTATAAAATATTGTGCAAAAATTTGTGATATTGCTTAAATCACAGACACTGCTAAATACTACATGGTTTATTGTTTATATCTCTAACTGAAGGAAATACTAAATCTAGTTAAAGGTTAGTAAATAAAGATGCCAAGTGTCTGACAGACATGCTTCTGAATTGGCAAGAGGAAGCCTGTGAAAACTCCTGAAAACAAGGCTTGGTCATTTCGCCCTTCCCTGCCCAGGTGGTGACCAACATGCATGAGTCTGCACATGTTCCCTTAGCTGAGATCCAGGCTAGGCTGAGAAAAACCTGTCATACTCTCAGGAAAGGCACCGTTTTTCAACCCAGCCTTTATGAATAAAGTTGGTAATTGGCTTCTCTATATGATGACCCATTTACCTCACTTCTGGCTTCGTTTAGGAGTTAGGCAGAGGAGAAAGGTTCTATTCACTCTGATAAAGTTCTAGAACCTAGGTGAGGTTCAGTGGGCAGAGGTCCGGAGCTGATGACCAAGAAAGAATTCTTGAGACATCTTTGGTGCAAAATGGTGGTTTATTAAAGCATAGGGACAGGGCCTGTGGGCAGGAAGAGTTGCTGCCCTGGGTTGTTGAGGGATGGCAGGTTATGTACCTTGTGGTTGGCGGAATGGGAGGGGAAGGGAGGTTTCAATGGAGTTTTCATATGGTAAAGAGGACCTACAAGGTGCCAGAATACCTGAGGCCTTGTGTCTTGATCAGTGTTCTTTTGGCAAGCCATTCACATTTCTGCTATCAAGCATCTTTGTTAGTGAGATTTGGGTTTAGAAGAAATTTAACTTTACTTAGGGCTGAGGAACTGAGTTATTTGCCTCTGGAAATTGTGCTATTGATAAGGTAACTTCTTTGTTAGTAGATCTCTAGGACATTTGTAAACCAAGGGAGACTCCTGGCTTGCAGGATTGTGATCTCTGCAAGTTAACTATTTGTTTATAGTTCATGGCAGTCAGGGGTGCCTGAGGAATGCCACACATATGACTGAGGGGAAGTGGATGGAGAGGGGGTGCAAGGTGCCAGCTTTTGCTTTGTCTTCAGCCAGCCTCCTGCTCCCTTATCAACTGGACCTCCTTAAAGGTTCAAGAATAGCAAGGAGATTCATTGAGAGGCTAGTCTCCCAACACCTGAGCAAAGTTTAACATATTAAACTCTTTGGGCTGTTACTTCCTCTTGGCATTTGGGTCATCAGGCTCTCTGTTCCATCATCAACCCTCTGCCCCAACACTTTAGTCATCAGGCTGCTGGATTTGAGGGAGCAGGAGTGGAAAGATAGGGAGAAGGGTCCTGAAAGGGGCAGGAGCACAGTCCAGAAGTAATACTTTATTAGCAAGAAACCTACTTATCTCTCTATGCATGTAGCAACATACTAAGTACCTTTACATATAAGCATTAATTGACTTAGGCTGTTATAGATGAAGAATTAGAGAATATATTGAGCCTTTTTCCACTGCCATTTTAAGCAGGAAAAGATTGCCTAGAGATGGGTGTGTGTGTGGGGGGTGAGTGTGTGTGTATGTACTGGGGTGGGGAGTGAAAGGCAGGCTGTATCCTGACACATAATTGCACCTGTTTTGTAGTAACTCTCTGTATTCAGGAAATTGGTTTAGAATCATGATGCTTTCATTTGTTTATTATTCAATAAATATTTATTGAGTACCAGTCATTGTTACATATGCTAAGTACCTATTGGTACAAAACAGTTCCTCCCTCATGGAGATAATAACTATAGAGAATGGAAGAAAAACATTAAGCAAACAATTAAATGGTATAATTACAAATTGTGACAAATGCTAAAAAAAAAAATCATAGGCTATGATCAGGCTATAACATGTGATATTGTTTTAAGGAGGTGCAACAGAGAAGGATTTACCCCATAAATAAGGTTGGCAAACACTTATTCTGATAGTGGGATCCTTGTATTTTATCCAAGAGGCATCATCCTTCCATTTTAATAAACTCACATTAGCATGATCCAAAGATATAATCTGTGAGATGTGGTATATTTTTGTGTTGACCTTATGTGTACTTAGTTGTGACTGAAAACTGAAGACAAGTTTTAAGAAGGCTTTCTGGGCCAGTTGGTAGACACTAAATCTAGTTTATAGGCAGGGACATAAGCTGGTGACTCTGAGTTTTCAGCAGGGAAAACAGTTTAA
Organism: Mustela lutreola; assembly: GCF_030435805.1. Taxonomy (NCBI): domain Eukaryota; kingdom Metazoa; phylum Chordata; class Mammalia; order Carnivora; family Mustelidae; genus Mustela; species Mustela lutreola. The sequence goes on along the minus strand of NC_081290.1, from coordinate 123,878,253 downwards.
AATTAATATAGAGCTGTGTTTGGCCATAAAAAGGGTCATGGGTGTGTAATAAGGGTTTGGTGATTTCAACTGTCACACAGCAGGGTTATATGACTAAAATTTTTTGAGCACATCCCAAGTAGATCAGTTATCATGAAAGAAATGATAAAACTCTACTCTTTATGGTTGTTCACCATTTTGGTGATTTGACCATCTGCTGAAGACCATTAAGTGCAAGATGGTCTTAACACTTAGCTGCCAGAATGCATATGGGATCCTCTAGAATGGAATAGTATTGCAACCTAATAGCATCTATGTGGGGGAATAAATAAAACATTAGAATTTGGCAATTATTCCTAGTGACTGGTGAAGCTTTTGAAAGAATGCTTTAGGTGCCATCTTGTGGTCAGCCTTATGAACATACTGAATTCAACTCGTCTTCAACTTGCCAGAAAGATTACATTGAAAAAGTTTATGAGGGGAGAAAAAAAATAAATTAATTAAAAATTTTAAAGTCTCCAAAAATATGAAAAAAGGTTTGTGAGGGCTCTGGGTACGTTGAACTTAGAAATATCTCCCTATGGAATCAATGTCATAAACAAGTTTACATTACTTGGCTATGGCAAAGCCATGGTATATTAATCAGATATTTATTAGCCACAGGGGATAGAAATTTATTTCAAAGTAGCTTAGGCAAGAAAAGGGGCTATCTCACAGAACTGAAGGAGTTGATGTAGGAGCCAATGTTGTGAAGGCTAGACCCAGGAGCCACTGTCACCAGGACCTGTGATGAAGTTCTAGAACCTAGGTGAGGTTCGGTGGGCTGAGGTCTGGAGCCGATGACCAAGAAAGAATTCTTGAGACATCTTTGGTGCAAAGTGGTGGTTTATTAAAGCAGGGGGACAGGACCCGTGGGCAGGAAGAGCTGCTGCCCCGGGTTGTGAGGGGTGGCAGGTTATATACCCTGTGGTTGGGGGAAGGTGAGTGGAAGGGAGGTTTCAACAGAGTTTTCATATGCAAAAGAGGGCCTACAAGGTGCCAGAATGTCTGAGGCCTACGGGAGGCCTTGCCCTTGGGGCTTGATCAATGTTGTCTTTAGACCAGCCATTAACATTAAGATAGTTGGGAGACTTTTTGGTGGGATGTCACAATCTTGCTACAATCGTCTTTGTTAGTGAGATTTAGGACATTTGTAAGCCAAGGGAGACTCCTGTCTAGCAGGATTGTGAGCTCTGCAAATTAACTATTTGCTTATTGTTCATGGCAGTCAGGGCTGCCTGAGGGATGCTACACATATGACTGAGGGGGAGCGGATGGAGAGGGGGGGTGTAAGGTGCCAGCTTTTGCTTTGTCTTCAGCCAGTCTCGTGCTCCCTCATCATTCCCCCCCTGAACAATTTTGGCCCTTAAATCTTTAAGGTGGTTGAAGGTGGAAGGTCTCATCTTCTGTAACTTCTTCCTGCTGAATAGGGGCGTAGAGCTGTTCCTACCTACTCGGGTCAACATTGATCAGGGGAGGGATGTATAAGGGAGTTGGGAAAAGCAGAGGCAGCTGGATCCAGCGCCGACAGTGAAGTATCTCTGTGCGTGGTCAGGATCATCTGTCGTCGTGAAGTCACTGCAGCAATGGAGTCTCGGCACCAAATAAAGAAACATTGAACAAAGCAACATATGAAGATTAATAAGGTGATAAGAATGAGAAGCCCGAAAAGGTTATTTCTACTTGTTGGTCATAGTCCTCCTCCAAACCAGGAAGCTAACCATTCACTGAGAGAGAGAGAAGGATCTTGTAGAGCCTTAATTTGGGTATTTCTATCTTTTATTAGTGTGACATTTTTGTGATAGTCTGGGATGTACACACAATATTCTGTTTGATAATTGCGTATGTGCCACCCTGCGCTGCTGTCAGGACATCTAAGGCCATCCTATTTTGTAGGACTGCCTTGTGCATCTATTAGACTTTGGTATTAAGTAGGGAGATGCTATTCAGTGAATCACTGAGTGCCTTTGTAGTGTATTTATTAAGGGCTTTAGCTGGAGTGGTGATGGTTTTAGTAATGTGCCCATGAATCCAGGCAAATCCTAAAGTACAGCGACCTATCCACCCTGGAGGAAGGCAGGGCCACAGGTTAGTTCCACATATCCAGTGGGTTCCGTTTGGAGCTGGCCATCTAATGCCAGGTCATCTTGCCCAGTCAGTACAAACCAGTCAGTAGCCTGGTTACTATTACTTGGGAACACATTTCTAGTGATAGCCATCCTAGATATCGTGTGTTATTTGCCCAAGTCTCATACGTATGATTCTTTTGTTCCCAGCATAAAACTGCCTTTTGACTGAGCTGTCCAATCGTGGGTGTGAACCACATATATGTATCCCAGATTTGATATATGCCATCCTCAGTATAGCAATAAAGATTTTGTAATAAGGGTTTTGTAACTTAGGCTCATATTTGATTGGGGAGTTATGGCTTGACAGCAATCCCCTTTCCTTACAAATAGCTCCATGGACATGTAATACCAGGAAGTCATATTTGGAGTCATTGTTAATGTTTATTTTTAGGCTTCGGCAATTGCAAAGTGCTAGTGAGCACTATGGCATACCTAGCTTTTCTTATTCTATGAAAACTATGGTCATCAGTAAACCAACTGTCATTCGTATTTTTAACAGGGGCATCTTAAATCTGGCCAGATAGAGTAAACAAGATCAATAACCTCTGAACATTTTGCTCTACAGAGAAAGAAGCACAATGGTCAGGTTCAGGCATAAAGGTAACTAGGTTTAAAGTTTGACAAGTTTTAAGTATTATTTTTGGCATATCTGTAAGTATAGCCCAATATTGAATAAGTCAGCCTCCATTATCTGTTGGTGGCCTTTGAATTCTAAGACAAATCTGGACCTGATGGGACATCATTACAGTCAGGAACTGTCCCATAGTGAGCTTTGAGGCTCTTTAGGAGGAGGGCTGTTCTATGCTTAGCTAAAGCATCTGTTTGCAATCATACCTCAACAGAGGTGGCTTCTAGGATAAATATGACTAAGGGATGAAACCATTAAGTAGCCCTTTGAGTGGTACAGCCTTAATATCCTGAATACAGAGGATCACTGGCAAGTGGGAGAAAACTAGTCAAGAGGGAAGGGGAGTCCCCCATATATCAACCAATCTATCATAAAGAAAGTGGGGTCATCCATTATTTCCACAAGTCCATAGTTAATCCTATGGAGTGCAGTATGCTGGCTTTTAGGCAATTTCATTATTCCAGCCACACACAAGGTGTTAGTTAAGTTATACAATTGTTGGGGAATCAATCCCATTTTCTAGTTGTTTAATCATGTGACCGGGGGTTCTGCTAATATCCCCACAAAATAATAAGATCGACTAAAGAAGCTATTGTGCATCTTCTCTGAATTTTACCTCAAATTGTTTAGCTTAGGTAAACAAACATTTAAAGACAATCGAATCTAGAATTTAACATCCATAAAGGTGTGCTACTAAAACAGAATTTCTCTCTAAAATAACCCTCATTTCCAGAGATAGCAAAATCAGGACTAATTTGAGAAACAAGTCCAGTTTTAACAAACTTGGCCCATTATTTATATAAGCTCAGCAAGAATAGTTGAGTGAGATCATATAGATCTTTTAGAATCTGCTTTGCTGGAACTTCTTATAAGGAATCTCTAGGTTGAACTTTTAGTAGCCTTTCCAGGCCAGAAGCCAAGCCACGTACTTGCCATCAGGCATGCCTGCAATACCTGTTGATTTGGGCAAATGCCTCTTCCTGAGGTTCCCAAAGTATCCTGCCAGGAAGTAACATTCTTTACTCACCTGGTGAGGCTGCTGGGAACTCTGTAGCAAGGTATCAGGCCAACAGTCCCAAGGAGCTTTATGGCTCCAGGTTTCATAAAGTCAATCTTAGTTCCTTAAAGCTGTCTGGTCATATCTGAGTCTATGCATGTCTTTCTCAAATATGACATTCCAGTCAAAGCCTTGGTAAAATAACCAGTTTCCAATGCTATCCTGTTACAAGGAGAACAGATTCTTATTGAAATTATGCAAATGACTGATTGCCATGGAAGAAAGAATACTTACTGAGACCTTTTGGTTTCAGAGGGTTCAGATAGAGAGAAAAGTTGAATGCCCTGATTCGTTTACAAATGAACATTTTTACATCTCTATAAGTTACAGATAACTTAAGAGAAAGTATCCCTAGTCTGGAAGAGCAAACATTAGAGAGAACCAGCAATGTTTAAAGTAAGACAAAACATTAAGAGACACAACACTATAATCTTTTAGTTCATTTAGTCCCATGTTGCTAAATCTGGTGAATGCAGCTTTTGATTAGTTTTGGAAATTCTTACCCATGTCAGTTTTAGGAATTTCAAGTATATCAAATTTCTGTATTTGTCCTGAAAGTCCTTTATATGAATCTCCTTGAAGATAAAACTCATTTTACAAGAGAATTAAAACAATTATAAATGACAAAAACTCAGAATGGATATGGTTGGAGTTTACAGTTTAGCTGGCAAGGAAATCAAGTTATTATTTCTGTGACACATAACATTTCCATAATTATAGTATCAAGTGATGATCTCTCAAAACATTAAAACTTAAGAAGTGCATAGAATCTCTAGAATAGTTATAGCATTTTCCCAAATGTAACCTGTCGGACTCCGGTAGGTTTTGCGGGCCGACAGGCATGAGGAGAGCGTCCGGGCCAGCCGGTAGCTCCCCTTGGGGCTGAGCGGGATGGCGAGTGTCACGAGTCCAGGCGCATTAACGAACCACACCAGACTCGGGGGATCTGTCGAAGCAGGATCTCACTTTATTGAGCGGGGTTGCAGCTTATATTGGGTAGGGGATGGGAAATGAGGTCAGCGGGGAGAGAGCCTATGGGGTTTGGTTACGTAGTCAGTAACTGGGTATGGTGTGTTGGGCGAGAGGAGGAAATATCAGAGATATGCGGAACTGAAACCGCCACGTTGGCGCCAATACTGCCATGGTGGCGCCTTTTCTAGCCGGAAGAGAAGGCAGGCCAGCGCCATCTTTGCTGTGCCCAACAGTAACCCAAGGTTTATCATTGATACCAAGGTAAAGCCTGAGTTAAAGAGATTTACAACTTCAATCTTGTCAACATTTGCTAAAATCTTATAAAGTTTTAAAGCACACGCCTAAATATAATTAGGGATGTTAAACACCTGATAAAACAAAACATAGAAACTGGGTTTTCTGGGCTGGCAAAGAGAAAACCATTTACATTTTCATAATAGCAGATAATTAATCTAAGAAAACTTTGTCCTTTTGAACAGAGAGAATTTCAGTCTTATACCAATGTACCTTTAAAACCCATTCATTTAGTCCGTCTTGACCATAGCTAAAATTCCTTTTCTGAAGATTTCCCTTCACAAACCTTCTACAACTTTCCTTTGCATTCAGGTTTTGTCCCAAGCCATTTCCTTCCAAACAATCATCTCATTTAGGACAAAATTACCTTCTCTTACCCTCAAGAAAATGTACCTCCATTCCTTAAATCTTTTTACATATTATCTACTTTCCTACAGTTTCCCTTATTTCCATCAGTCTTAGTTACATTAAGCAGAATTTTGTACTCTTAGAAACACCTTAATCTCTAGTGAAGGCTAAGTATTAACCAATTGTGAGCTATTACAACAGAATTCTTCAGATGGCAAATTTATGAAACAGTTAAGTGCAAAACATGTTTACCAACAGATTTAAATATTCTTAGTTTCTTTGCAGTAAGAAGTCAAAAGTACAAACCTACATCCAGTAATTAACGACTTAGCATTTTATCCTTTAAGACCTAGATGTCCACAATTTAATTCCATTTGTCATCCAACCAAAACTTTTAAACTTTCAGGTTACCAAAGGCTTTGAAAGTTACTTCAGCAATTACCCATTAAAACTTTGAGATAGACAATTAACCATCAGTTTAGTAATTCCTTTGCTAACAAATTTTAACAAATAACACGAGCTTATTTGACCTTCAACAAACTTTGAAGTTTCACATTTTCTGCTGATAACTTTAAAGACCTGTCTATCTTAATTAAACAAACAAACTTAACTTAGTTCCAATACTGATTTACATTCCACCTGGGCCCACTCCACTTTGAACGTTTACCTGAGACACGGGTGGGAAGATCTGGAGTGGGGGGTGTTAGGTCCAGGGGGTGCTCTTCTTGCTCCATGACAGTGAAGAGAGGAGCCATTGTGCATGATCTAGAGGCTAGTCATGCAGGCTGCACGCACGTTGGTACAGAAACACGATTAAGGGGGAAACAGAGGAAACAAAGTGCTGCCAGGAGGCAGAGAAAAGATTCCCGGTTTTAGAGCTCATAAGCCCCAACAGAGGAGCAGATGTCATGCTTTCCCACCAGCAAGGGGGGAGGTGTTAAGCAGTCCAAGTCGGGCCAAGAAGACAGGGAAACTTCCCTGAAACAAAGAGAGTTTCGGCAGCTGCTTGGGAATATTCCTTACAGTCTCTGTCTCAAGTTAGACTAACCCCAGTTGGCTCCAGTTATAACCATTGACACAGGAAATGAGTGAGGGAGAAGTCCCCACATCTATTAGGAGAAACAGAGAGAAATAAAGTCAGAGTCCCCTTTCCTAAGGATGGCCCAGCAAGCTGGGTTTACTAGAAGACCCATTTGGGCAAACACATTCCGCAAAAGCTCCTTATTCAGGGTCCTGGTGCAGAGCAATGAAGGCCTAGGTATGAACAATGCAGGCACCCTAGGTTCATTTGCCCTGTTTCCTGCAGAGGAGATCTAACTGATAGATCCCACCGAGGCCATGCAGTGTTACAGGAGTTCATTCCTTTCCTAAGTTTTGCAATCCAAATTATTTCCAGTGGGTTAAAAGGCACCCCAAGATAGAGTCCTTGGGAACTGAAGAAGCCTACTGAGGCCATGCTTCCAGAAAAGTAAAGAAGGTCCATTACCAAATCCCCCCTGACTCCTGAGTGGCGTCCCACGCAGGATATGTCAGAGGTTCCTGTGTGTCAAAAGTGACCAGAGCCATCCCTCAACAAAAATCGCTATTGATCACCATTTTACCTTCCCTGGGAAGGCATTTCTTTCATAAAAGGCCCTGGAGGAGTTGCCGGCGTCCCTCCTCTTCCCCATCGCATCCTAGGCTGCTGATGGGTGCCTGGTGAATGGACCAAAATACTTGTACCATGCCATGCCATCCTATGTCCTGAAGACTGCATACTGTTTTGCCATTTTAACCCATGGAAATACTAGAGAAGTTTGGCAAGGGGAAAATACCCAGTTTCATAGCTATAAGTAGTCTGTGGAAGACACTGACAAGAAACAGTAAAGACTGAAATCCATCATGGTCTATGTGACATTCCAACACATGTGGCCCTTACAGCCAACTTCCCTAGGAAATGGTCCTCGGTTGTGTTTTAATTCAATCAGGTACTGGTTTCAGCCAGCTCCCAGTGGAGTTCTCTCGGCCAGAAGTGGCTAGACCAGGGATGTGGAGGGGATCACATTAGATCAATCAGGAGGAAACCTCACACTGGAGTCTTAAGATTGGCAGCCGTCCTGGTGACTTAGGTGGCTGTCCCATGCCCAAGAGAGACAACTTTATATAAGAACAGGAATAAAGAGAGGCCATCACGTTTCTGGGTCTTATTGCCATTCTGGCCAGGATACTAACTTACAGCCAAAAGACAGACGCTCTCCTCCCTGTAGAGTAGCCATGGGCTAGAGGATTACAGCCTGAGCAATTGACATGAAAGTGTTCCAGTAAGACCATACTCTTTGAAAAGCCCTGAAATGAGAATAAAGTACTCACCAATTTTGCACCGAAGCTCAGAGTCCAAAAGTAAAGTCTCACAGCCCCACGTTGGGCGCTGTATGATGAAGTTCTGGAACCTAGGTGAGGTTCGGTGGGCTGAGGTCTGGAGCCGATGACCAAGAAAGAATTCTTGAGACATCTTTGGTGCAAAATGGTGGTTTATTAAAGCACAGGGACAGGACCTGTGGGCAGGAAGAGCTGCTGCCCCGGGTTGTGAGGGGTGGCAGGTTATATACCCTGTGGTTGGGGGAAGGTGAGTGGAAGGGAGGTTTCAACAGAGTTTTCATATGCAAAAGAGGGCCTACAAGGTGCCAGAATGTCTGAGGCCTACGGGAGGCCTTGCCCTTGGGGCTTGATCAATGTTGTCTTTAGACCAGCCATTAACATTAAGATAGTTGGGAGACTTTTTGGTGGGATGTCACAATCTTGCTACAATCGTCTTTGTTAGTGAGATTTAGGACATTTGTAAGCCAAGGGAGACTCCTGTCTAGCAGGATTGTGAGCTCTGCAAATTATTTGCTTATTATTCATGGCAGTCAGGGCTGCCTGAGGGATGCTACACATATGACTGAGGGGGAGCAGATGGAGAGGGGGGTGCAAGGTGCCAGCTTTTGCTTTGTCTTCAGCCAGCCTCGTGCTCCCTCATTACCTGTACCCTCTGATTCTCATTTGTTTGGCTTTAGTTCCCTTTGCTTCAAAGAAGATTGTTGCCAGATGTCCAGATTTCAAATAGTTTCTGCATTATGACTCAGGAACAAATAGAAGGATATCAAGGAAGGACTCTGGTCTGATTTGGGTCCCATGCAAGCCTTGTACCAATCATGTGGTAAGGGGAGTGAGACACCATGAACAGTCAGCTTGAGTCTGGTGATTATCCCCAGGGTGGGGGTTGGGGGGGCAAAGAAGAGGAGACCTCAGTGACACTAGCATGTTACTTAACTTAGTGACATAATACATGGGAATGCTTACTGGGAAATTGAGCAAACTGAAGGAGTAACATAACCCACTACTACATTCTACTACTTGGATACCAGTGCATATCCATACCCTTCCCCCCATGCAGGCAATTTTGAAAGTGCCCAGATACTTAGTTTCCTGAGAACAATATAACAACACAAACTCACCCCCTTCTCCAGAGGAGACAAGCGAGAATGCGCTCCTATAACCTTTTTATACATTGAATTGATGATTTTAACACCAAGTTTAGGATTTCTGGATAATGTGTATTCCTCTTAGCTCCAGTTATGTGGCTTCTCTTGGTCCAACTATTTCCACTGAGGAAAAAAAAAAACAAAAAATAATTTAAAAAAATTTTGACTGGAAAGTCAGTTCACTTGAATTGATCTACTTTGGGTCCACTTAATATACCTTTAAAAATTTCCAAAGGATGGCTGCATAGTATTCCATTGTGTATATATACCACATCTTCTTTATCCATTCATCTGTTGATGGACATCTAGGTTCCTTCCATAGTTTGGCTATTGTGGACATTGCTGCTATAAACATTCGGGTGCACGTGCCCCTTCGGATCACTACGCTTGTATCTTTGTTGCTGGGGTGAGGGGGGTTGGGAGAAGGGGGGTGGGGTTATGGACATTGGGGAGGGTATGTGCTTTGGTGAGTGCTGTGAAGTGTGTAAACCTGGTGATTCACAGACCTGTACCCCTGGGGATAAAAATATATGTTTATATAAAAAATAAAAAATTAAAAAATTATTTAAAAAAATTTCCAAAGGAGAAAAATCCTGTGAGAAACTTATTTTTATAATTCAGACACTTCAGAGACGTCCTTTTATTTATTCATTTAAATAAATGCTGATTTGATTCTTAAAATTTGTCAGGTATAATTTTGGGTGCTAAGAATATGTCCCTGACTTCTCTGAATTTAAAGGCATGAAACTTAATTATAATACTATGTAACCAGGGGCTGCAATTGCAATACATGCATTGTGTATATATGTTCCATTTGCAGCATTCTCCAGGATCGTAGCTATTTTAGAAGTGGTGCTTATGGAAAATTGAAACCACCAAAATAAAAGAATCTCCTTGACATAGAGGATAGGGATAAATAGAACCTCAAAGAGAGATATTACTAAGATTATTTCCGATTGGAAGACACTTGGCAATGGCTTGTCTAAAATAATGGACGCATTTTCTTCCTCTTTCTAGTTTTCTGTCTTTTGTTCCAAGCAGAGTTTGGTTTGTGCACTTGAGGCATAATCAATCAGGAAATGATATTGGACTCAATTTACATTATTCATTAATTAGTTTCAGAGCTCATTGTCCGATTGGCATTTCCAATTTAAAACCAACTGACTTATTTTAAGATATACATTTAGCTTAATTATTACTGGAGAATTAGAAGCTCGAGCTTAAGAGCATGGGTCTTGGTGTGAAGACCCACCAACGTTTGCTTCCTGGCTCTATTTCTGTTAGTTGTGTGACCTTCCTCAAATTTTCTAACCTGTCTGCATCTCCGTTTCCTCATCTGGATACAGTTCCCCACCTACCCCTCCACCTGCGTTTTGCTTTCTGCAGTTTGGGTTACCTACTGTCAAGGGGAGGAGTAGATGATGCTGATAAATGGGCTGAAAGCCAGTAGTAGCTTAACTGTGTCAGGATGCTACCTCCGGATGTTATCATTCCCCTTGCTTGGTCTCATCACGTAGGCATTTTATCGTCTTCCCTCTGCCCAAGATGGGTGAGTCAGAGAAGGCATTTTGAGAGCGAGAATGCGCTCCTATAACCTTTTTTTCGGTATATTGTTATAATTGTTCAATTTTATTATTAGTTATTATTAATCTCTTACTGTGCCTAATTTATAGAAAAAAATAATATATTTAAAGTTCAGTACTTTACCCAGGCATCCCCTGGGTGTCTTGGAATGTGTATTCCCTGTGGGTAAAGGGGTGGCTGCTGCAGTGGGAGTAATACCAGGACTAACCTCATAAGGTTATTACAAGGTTTAAAGAAATGTCTAATGGTGTTAGCACCTTCAGGTACAAAAATGTAAAAAAAACAAAACAAAACCAAACAAACCAAAACTGGAGAAAAGCAAAGCTTTTCTTAAATGCCTTCTATAGGCAGGCACTAAATGGCTAAAATTCACTTATTAATGTTGTACAGACAATTGATTTAATGATTGTCTGTTCACATAATTGATTACTGTGGTCCATAATTGGGACCAGTATCACTTGGAAAGAGTATTGAGAGTATGGAAGTTAAAAGATTTTGTTTTTATTTATTAATTTGAATTGTGTTGTGAGGGGGAATCACTGGACTAGCCAAATTATGTGAAGATATTGCTGACAGGATGGAGTATTGGTGGTGGTGATGCCTCTTGCATCATTGATGTTTTATTCTATGTGAAAGAAGCCTTGCTAGTATAGGACTTTTGGCTTTTTTACCCCTCTTTCTTTTGTTTCTTTCTGGAGGGAGAGTCACTTACCTGTCTGGTGAATGTGGAAGGAGTAAACACAACTGTGGGGCCCAGACTCTCGTCTTTTTCTCTTGGGAGTGAGCTTGCCTGCAGGAAGCTTGCATTCTGCTCTGTCTCTTTTTGTGGTAAGTTTAAGGTAAGTATACAAGGGACAGGCCTGTCTCTCCAAGGCTGGCTGCATTCCAGTGGTGCTTGGGACTCTGAAGATGAGTGTGATTCTTAGGTTGAATATTGTGGAACTCACTTGTCTAAAGGTATGGGGTGCATTCTCCAATGTTAACAATGTCATATCCAATTCTTACCTGCCTTACTCTTTGGTCTAATTTTTTGATCACCTCACAGCATTTGTGAGGAAGATGGAGGTCATTTATTGAGTTTATTGAAATCCTAACAGTCCCGTCGACATACTAGTTGCATATGTTCTGCTAGGGACTTCGTAGGCCCCTGACTGGACTATATTTCATGATTTTCTACTGAGGGGAGAGGAGGTGCTTGATGTAACAAGCCATTGGTATGACTAAACTATCTACTGAAGTTACCAATGACTTTCAGTGTGGGATGAGGGGATTTAGGTGGGGTTCCAGCAATGCCAGCTATAAAGTTGTCCTTGAATCCTCCTTCACTGTGTTAGAAGCCGTGGCTCTGTGGTCCCACAGCTCCCTACTTCCTCCATTATAAAATTTCTAACATCGTACAGAAGACTACTTTTCCTTCTAGGCTGTGTGGGTAGGGTCAAGATCTGTGGTGTTCACTGTGGTGTCTTCAAACTTGGGAGATCAGTAAATATTTGGTGCATTCATGTTTTGTTTAGGAACAAATAAATGTTCACAGTGAAAAAACCAACTCTATTATTAGAGCTAGTTTTGGTATTTTGTAAGAAATAATTTCACTGCACGTGGAATTGTATTGCTAAACTAATTTAACACAAAGACATGAAATGCCTGGCTTGAATCCATCTGAAACTGGTGTCAGACCTGAAGGAAACTTTTGTCTTTTACAACTTTATAGTCTAAGGTAAAAGGTACAGATGAGATATTTCCCTTTTTAAAAAAGCAAATATTGTGATCAAGGAGTAGTTTCCATAAAGGTAAGATAGAGAAAGAAATTCATTATATTTGAAGTATTTCTAATTGGTTCTGTTTGTGAAGTTACTTGTCAAAGGTTCCCAAAGGGAGAACATTTCAGCATTTTAGACAGATTTCAGAGCCAAAATAATGATAATAATAACGATAATAATAATAACGTAACGGTGTAATGCAAAGAATGTGCCAGTAGATGGTGCTGTTTCATGTAGCATTTGAGGCTTTTTGGCTTTGGACTGTGATGGAGTTCACAACATTAATCTCAAAATGAATTAGATTAGTTTCTGAAAGATATATAGGATTTTTAGCAACAGACAAGCATTAAGGGGGGAAAAACCCAGCCACCCCCTTTCATAAGCAAAAAAAAAAAAAAAAAAAAAAAAAAGAGGGAAATACCATCTTTGCAATTAATATAACTACAGCCGCTTGTATGGGGAAAAAGAAATGCACAAAAACCATGGCTAATTCCAAGTTGATGATATACCCTGCCATAAACAGGATAATTCCAGTTTTGAAAGGACTGTGCTGGATTGGCATATATTCTAGGGAAAATTCGAATATAGTGACTGGTTCTTGTTCCAGGGTCAAGGGTTCCTTGAATATATGGCTTTAAGATGAACTGGGAAGAACTGAACTTGGCTTAGTGAATAACCACATATGAAATACATTTGCACTTGCAAATTACTACATTTAAAAACAACTCACAAAGTAATTCTTAATACTTTGATCTGTATAACTTGACAAACTGCTGAGCTGTCTTAATATTTCAATTGAATTTAATAAACACTTATTGGGGGTCTACTGTGTACCAGGCAGTCTGCCAAGCACTGGGAATCCACAAATTAATAAAACAGAGCCCGTCCTTCTGTGTTAGCTTTTAGCTCAGCTATTTTCAGGCCTTATGGAAACCCTGCTTCTTCTCCATCATAGCTCAAGGTCTTGATCCAAGGGCTGTGGTAGAAGGAATGAAGTCAATACTCCCTAAATGCATGGTCCTTTCTTCCCCTTAGGATTCTCTAAATCCAAGGTCCCTGCTTCCCTCATACAGAAACCTTATCTACTATTCTGGAGGCTATAGAGAAGTAGAATTGCTGGCCCTCTGATTATGCTTCTTGTGCTAACACTGTTTAAAGAGAAGGAAGCACTATTGGCATTTTACATGTTTATTAAAATCTAGTGATAAGTTAACAAAAATATTCTAGGAGAAGGCTCTACAATGACACTTCTTATGTCAAGACACTAAAAAAATTGCCCCCAGATTTATCTTCTTCTCATAATATAGAAAGATTCAAGGTGGTGAAAGTTGCCCCATGCAGTGGCAGAAATTTCTATATTTAAAAACAACTCACAAAGTAATTCTTACTCTGGCATGTATAACTTGACAAAGTGCTGAGCTGCTTAGATAGCTTCTGTAAGAGTCAAAGTTTTAAGATTTTATTTATTCATTTATTTGTCAGAGAGAGAGAGAGAGAGAGAGAGAGAGAGAGAGAGAGAGAGAACAAGCAGGCAGAGTGGCAGGCAGAGGCAGAGAGAGAAGCAGACTCCCTACTGAGCAAGGAGCCAGATGTGGGACTCATCCCAGGACCCTGGGTTCATGACCTGAGCCAAAGGCAGTGGCTTAACCAACTGAGCCACCCAGGCATCCCAGAGTCAAAGTTTCAGAAGAAACGAGTAGCAAATATTTTGAAGTGGGGTCATAGAAAAAGGATGTCTTTGGAAAGACACAGTCATAGTTCAGATCCCAACCTAACCATGTATCAGCTCTGTGATTTGGGGGTTTATTTAACTACTCCTTAAGTTTTGGTTACCTCACTTAAAAACAGGAATTGTAATTCCTAACTCATAAGGTTTTGCAATGCTGGAAATAGGATAACATCTGGAAAAATCTCCTATAGTACTTTCTGGCATATTAAGCATCTTAGAGAATGTTAGGATTGTCTCTTTCCTCTTTGGAGGGGGTGCTGGTAGTCAGTGACATGGCCACCAAACCACATATAAGGATTTTAGTATCAAAATTATGTCATCAACCTCGACCCATCATCTCCTCTTGGCTTACTACTAATGCTCCTTATTTTGATAGCAAAATCAATAGGCCATTTCATGGTAAAGTCAATGAGCAGATCATCTCAGGAGCTAATTCTGAAAGCATTCATAGGCAAATCCAGAGTAAAAAGCAGCCATTTCTACATGTTTTCTTGTATACCAGAAAGCTGGCATCCTGAAAGAAACTGATTAAATGATAGATTATGTCGGCGCATCTCAGAGGTTTCTCCTCATTTGTTGTGATTCTCAGCTTGCTGGCTTAAGGGAAGTGAGGAACAGTTCCTCTTCCCATGCCATGGACAATATGGGAGCACGGCTGCTTTTGTACTGATGAAAATATTATGGCCTCGGTTCCCTGTAATCAATTTACTGCTTTATGGACCCAAAGTCCTCCAGAGAATTTAATAAATTCACATAATGTTTCTAAGTGCTGCATTGTGCATTTGGAGCGCTGATTTAGCTGACAAATGTGAAAAATTCGTGTAGCTAGACAACTCCCTAGTGATTAGACATGTGTAGAAGCTAAAGAGAGCACGTTGCTCCAGAGAAGGTCAGCATTAACATACAGCAGAGACTCCTTTCTGATGATTGGCTTTGTGTCCCTCCAGCTCTGATAGATAATACCATCTGACCAAATGTGGGTAATTTTACCCATTTCCAGTGGGACTGCAATTTGGTTCTCTAACAACTTGCAGTTTCCAGTGTGGGCAGAGCAAAGAGCAACAATGATAAAGGTGCTGGGGGAGCATATGACTGGATGGCATCCACTGTATTTAGATAATGATGTGGCCAGAGTTGGGGATACTTGACCCTGAGGATGTCACAGGCTTCTGAGGGAGCTTTCTATGGGCTAGCATCACAGGGTCACCACTGAAGTTTTAGGGAATCTATCTGCACATCTTTTTATCCATTCTAAATTCCTTCTAGATGTAAACAAATTTTTACCAAAAATAATAAACATTAAACCATTTTTATTATTCAAAATAATCTATCTTTACTAATGTCTGTATAAGCATTCTGCATAGTTATAATCAATCAATCTATTACTTTGTCTTAAAAATACCATTTTATATTCCATTTTTCCTCCTTAATGTTATTTCATACAAGCAGTAATGTTATTTTATATCTATCAAGATGGGACACAGAGCTGTGGTTTCAAATAGGTTTTTAGTATTGAATATCTGAAGCCCATCTTGAAATTAAAGTGGACAACTGTCCTGCTACAAAGACCACCATTGTTCAGAATTACTGCAGATTTTATTGTTGAATTTAGCTTAATTTTTATTTTCAGCTGGAGCTAAGATTTAGGGTTCAGCTTGAGTTATCAAGTTAGGGGAAATCAACAATAGGTATCTGAGCCTGGAGATTTTGCAATAGCTAGATGAGAAAACAAGCCAACACCTGCCCTACCTCCTCACCTTGGTGACATATGGCCCACCTTTATCTTTACTCCAATGGGCTGAGAGTACTGAATGACCATTGGCTCTTTCTTGATGGGCCATAACGTTCGGGGCTGCCTCCATGACTCTAGATCTGGGCTGTACAGACACCTAAATGGCTCGCTGATTAAAATGGAATATCACCTCATGGGTTTCGATGCTCTATGCAATGTTGTCTGACTGGTAAGCTTTCTAGTGCTCACAAAGCAGATGAAGACTGGAGAACCACAATGTGCTCAAGTATTGACAATTAGGGGTAAACTTGGAATGAATAACCCTAATCAATGAAATTGGGGTTCATAATTATGGTACCGGGGGATAGGGTACTTATTTGATAAACAAATATTGCTAATTCAATATCTAGCATAATGGTTTTTAGCAATGGGCAGGTAGCTGAATAAGTCATAACTGTTTCCTTTGAAGGGTATTTTTATAGTTTCCAATGAACTTCCCCTCACCATCCTCATTTTTCTAAATAGACAAAGGCACAGAGAAGACAAATAACTTGCTTAGGCTTCAAAAGCTAGTTAGTGTCTGAGGTAGGTTAAAAATATAGCTTCTGTTTCCCACCCATACTTTTCCCACTAGACTGGAGGTTCCCAGCCTTTTTGAGCATGAGGACACTATTTCTGTGTGAAGAGTTTAAAACCCTTTATATGATAGCTACATGTATTTTTTTTCAATACTTTATTTGTAGTAAAATACACATTACATAAAATTTGCCATCTTAACCATTTTTAAGTGTATGGTTCAGTGGTATTAAATACATTCTTAATGCTGTGAGACCATCACCACCATCCATCTCCAGAACACTTTTCATCTTATGAAACAAAAACTCTATACCCATTAAGCAATAGCTCCCATTCCCATGCCTGCCCCAGTCCCCGATAATCACCACTCTACCTCTTGTCTCTATGAATCTGACTGCCGTATATCATATCAGTGAAATCATACAGTGTTGTCGTTTTGTGACTAGTTTATTTTACTTAGCATAATGTTTTCAATGCTCATGCATGTTGTAACATGCATGAGAATTTCCCTTTTTTTTTCAAAAGACTTAATAATATTCCATTGTGTGTGGATACCACATTCTGCTTATCCATTCATTTGCTGATAGACCCTTGGGTTGCTTCCAGTAGCTATATTTTTTAGTATCAATTGGGAAAATCCAAAGTAGAGTTATGGACACTTTGCAGTGACTCTGTTGCCCCTTGGGCTAACACAGGGTGGGAAATAATTGCACAAGAGACTTTAATTTTAAGAGGCTATTTAGTGAACGCTGATCTGGATGGCAGCATGATGCAAGGATATTATAAACAAGATGTTTAACTGTGAAACCTTCTATCATCCTGTGGATAATGAGAAATGGTAAGGTTTAGTGACAAGAACAGGACACTTGGTAATGAACATGTTTGCAGGGGTTCAACTTTCTGCACAGGGAATGGTACCACATTGCAAATCTAACTGTATTCTATCCCCACTACCCATCCTGAAATGGAGGAAATGAAATGCCTGTCCCAGGCAGACAAGAGGCTGCATTATTACTGAAATGATAAGCCAATGAGACTAACCTGCTTGTGAGGTTGTGATATTACTTTTACCACTATTTCGTTGCTGTCATTCCTGATAAGTCTGTCTCCATGCTTGTCAGGTTGAACTTACTGTCAATTGGAATATATAAAATGCATATGTATACATATGTATGTATATATATGTGTGTGTATGTGTATATGTATGTATACATATACATAGGTGTGTATGCATGTACACGTGTATATACATGTGTATACATATACACATGCATGTGTATGCATATACATCTTTTTCATTTCCTAAAATAATTTTTTCCTAAAAAATTTCCTAATTTTTTTTTTCATTTCTTAAAAATGAACATCATAAAAAAGACAGAAATGTGACCTCAAAAGAGAGGATACACACTCAAAATATTGTACAGAAGCTTCATCTTCTTATTAGATTTTCTGTGTTTTTTTTTCCCCCTAGTTGCTGGATAAAATCCATACAAATGAAATACTGGCTCACTAAGTAAATAATAATGAAAAGGTAAATTCATTTTACAGAGAAGCCAGTACATGTAAGACATCATCTTGAATGACTGTGATTTTCTTGAACTGATCACCAGGCTATTATAGTCTCTCAAAAATAATATCTGGCTTTTAGGCTCTTGAATTGTGCCTGCGACCTCTCCTTAACCCTTTGGCTCTTAAGAAAAATTGATTTTTTTTAAACATGTGCACAGTATGCTGCTAAAATTATACGGGTGCAGTTTCATTCACATTGCACTGGTGTTCTAAGAGATTGGAAGTGCGCGCTGAGGATCTGGTTTCTTCCTCCCGTCATTTTACCCTTCCAATTGTATATTCAGTAGTGAGGATCTAACTATGAAGTTCTCAGAAAGAAATAAAAAAGAAATATCTTTAGGGCTAAAACGCTGTTTTCTTTTAAAGTTTATCTTGTAGCTAATTAAGTTATATCTATGTTAGATTCTATTTTATGTGTTTTGGAAAAGTCCCAATGTATACATGTGATGATTTTGGTTTTTCCTTGGAATGGTCCCTGACACTGGTGGGAAGCCCTTGAAGTAGATGTACATATGCAAAAGATGGCAACAGGTGACCAGCCATCCGGGGCTTCCCAGGACATGGGATTTGAAGTGCCAAACCCTGGAGAGTTTCTGGTAAACCAGGATGAATTGGTCACTCTAGAGGATACTTTTTTTTCATTTCTTTAAGATTTGTTTATTTATTTGGCACAGAGAGAGAAAGAGAGGGCACGCAAGCAGGGGGAGTGGCAGGCAGAGGGAGAAGCAGATTCCCCACTGGGCAGGGAGCCCAACCTGGGGCTCAGTCCCAGGATCCTGGGATCATGACCTGAGCCAAAGGCAGATGCTGAACCTACTGAGCCACCCACGCATCCTTAGAGGACGGGTTTTCTGTGGCCTTTGTTTCTGTATAACAAAAAGATAAAATACAACTCAACATTTATTTATTTATTTATTTATTTATTTATTTGGCACTCCCTCTGTAAAGAGCCTGCAAGGACAGAAGATTAGTAAAAGAAATCTCCTGCTCTCAATAAACTTTGATCCAGAATAGTTGTCTCTAGATAGCTGCAGGCAAGGCAGCCTTGTGCTGAAGGAACACAGACAGAGATCGTGAGGATGCAAGGGTGGGATGGTCCTTTCAGAGTGGAGGTGATCTGCATTCAGACATACCTCTAGCAATGAAACATAAAATACCTGTAGTTGTGACATGCCATGCAAATAACTCAGTATTTATGGAGTATCTGAGAAAAATATCCAAATCCTTGAGAAGGAAAGAGTTGGTTCTCAATTCAAAATGAGATCTGGGCCTTGTGGAAAAATTTAAAGACAGAAATAAATTGGAATCTCTTATGTTATTTGTCTCCAATATTAAGAGTGAGTAGCTGACTGATAAAACATGCCTGGAACCTCTGAGAGGTGTGTCCAGATGATGTGGCATTAGGTGTGAAGGAAGGAAATTGTGAGCTTGGCCAGAGAGGCACCGTGCAGCAGAGAAGCCAGGCTGGCCAGGGCAGGGTCTGTAGACCAGAGGAATCGGGAATTAAGTGCTCTGATGGACTCTCAGGATGAGTATAGCCTAGGCCCTGGCATAGATTATACTCACTACTAGAAGAAGAAGAAAGTAGGCTGAGTGCAGGGTGTTTATCTTGGTTTTTGTCAAAGAGTGAAAAGTGCCAATGACCAATGAATAGAAGTTAAGGGCAAAATCACCTTTATTGGAATCCCTTTTTCTGCTACTTTCTAGCTTCCTAACCCAGGGCAATCCAAGTAATCCCTGCAAACTTCCATTTTCTTCTCTGTAAACAGGGGCCCAATTTCTTCACTGTAATTTGGTCAGGAGGCTTAAAGGAGCTAATGTAAGCAATGTAACATAATTCCTGGTATGTAGTTGGTACCCAATAAATAGTAGTTGTGCATATTACCATTATTAATCATAGGAGGGCCATGTCACCCATTTGCTATGATGAAGTGGCACTTGGTAGTTCTTTCTCTGCTCAATTTGTGCCATCATTTTTTCCTTCTGAACTAAAATCATCCTATTGTTGATGCGTATTGCAGTTAATGCAAACCATTTTCTAGCTGCTACACAGATTTAAAGTGTAATGTACCCATTTAATAAATTCCTTAGGGTTAAAATCCAACATATGCTAAAAAAAAAAAAAATGTTGATCAAGGATTTCTTCAAAACTAAAGTTTCTTCCTGGGATTCCTCTGGGGTGTGGTTTGTTCTTCCCTCTAAGTGCTGACTGTTTTCCTTGACTGAGAACCGTGGCCTACTCACTCCACTTGGGAAGAGATACCATTGGACAGCTGTCAGCACAGTATCAGAGTGTGACTGACTGTGGGACCAGCCGAAAGGGAAAGCCAGTCCTAGACCCACAAACCCAAACTCCCTGATTTGTTCTGCTCTTCTCTCCATGTGGCACTTCCACTGACTTTATGCAGGAGGGAGAGTCATCGTGGAGCTGAGGATTAATCTTCCTCCGGTGCTTGGACCCAGCTGAGAGCAGGAAACAGACATGACTAAGGCCAGACTGGTGCCCAAGGAGAAGAGAGACATGCTTGAAGTACTTGCTGTGGGCACCAAAGCCAATGTATGTCATGTCCTCCTTACTGGACAGCTGGAAACTGTATATACACGAGGTAGTAAATGTGCTGAATTTATCCTTGTAGGGGTGAATTTTGCTGCTAAGATGAGTTTTTTGGTTTCAAAGTCTTTTTTAAATTCCATCTACAGAGTGGGCTGAATTAGGCTATTCTCTGCTTGGAAGGTGAATATATATGCTCGCCTCCCACCAGAAAACAACTTGAAGTGGTTAATAGTAAATCCTGTGGACTGGACAAGCCATGTGTGCATCAGCTGTCACTATAGCTCATGTTCAACCCACCTGACAGAAGTCTGTCTATACAAGTCATTTGTATAGAGAGGACTCATCCCCAAGTGAGGTGGGAGCCAGGATTCAAGAGCCCAATCCCTAAATGAGCCCAGAGTAAGATTTTGGGAGGAACATTATTTGAACATGTCTACCTTAGGCCCATGGATGAGTAATGGTGGGGAAAAAGAAGCTGTTAAGAAAGAAGCTGATAGAGTCATGGTACTGAAATACTTAATATCAGTTTATAAGCAGACTGCTTTGAAAGTCCTTCACCAGTAGAGCTCCTAGAAGAGGGACAGAGCTCCTGAGGCTTCTACTGCTGATGGGGAAGGGCAGAAGCTGCAGAGGTGCCCTCTGTGTTGAGCTGAGACTGATATCCGAAAAAACAGCAGTTTTGATGTGTAGCAGACTTGGATTTTACACTACGGAGTGGATGTCGCAGGTTGGATTCCCAGGAAGTGGACTCTAAATCAGAGAGTAGCTGCAAGAAGTTTCTGAGCGTGGGCTCTTGGGATTGACACCTGCTGCGGTGGCACAGGGCCGTAATGTGGTTGACCCTGTGGAAAGCTCTGCCTCTGCAGTAATAGCCCTTTGGAGTTGTCCCCCATTTTGGTTTGCAGCTCGGATTCTCATGTTCCCACAATGACCCTGGGAAGAAGGTAAAACTCTGGTTGAGGCAGTTGCCATTAGCCAGCTGAGGGCACTTCCCGAGTGCTGAGAGCTGACAGTTGTTGGAGGGCAGCACAGCCAGCAGTTGGAGGAATAAACCCTTCAGTCCTGATGCTGAGATCTGGGCGGTAGGACACATCTACTAAAAAAGGGACTTACCTTTTGAGAGGCCAGTGAATACACTGAGTTACTTCTGATTTGGGGAGATAGGAATTGGTGTAGGCTATCGAGACAAACGATAATAACTCTCAAGTTTGGAAATCAGGAACTGACTTATGTCTTGAAGCTAAGCTTTAAACCCAGTTAGATTAAAATGAGTGAGTTCCAATCTGTCCCTGTGGTCGTCTAACTCTGAGAAGATACCCAAGGATTTTCTCATACTCCAGTAAATTGTGACTACTTTGTGTACCTCTGGTGTCTTGTCTAGTGGGAATGATAGCAGCAACCATAGTAGTGCATATTGAGTTTTACCACCTGCCAGTGCTCTTCTAAGTGCCCTATTGACAATCTTATATTTGATTTTTACAATGGAGCATTTTATTATGATCACCTTAAAGATGAGGAAGCTGAAGCTCAGAGGGTTTTTTTTTTCTTTTTTAAAGATTTACTTTATTTATTTAGAGTGGGGTGGGGGGAAGGGTGGAGCACTGGGAGAGGGATAGATGATTTTAAGCAGTCCATGCCCAATGCAGAACCTGACACAGGCACCGATCTCAAGATCCTGAGATCATGCCCTGAGCTGAAATCAAGAGTTGGACACTTAACTGACTGAGACACCTGGGCGCCCCTCAAAGAGTTTAAATAACATGCCCAAGGTTACATAGCAAACAAATAGCAGTGATGGGTTGCAAACTCAGGCATGAAAAGAAAAAAAAAAGTCAGAACCTAATCTTTAAAAAAGATGGTCCCTGATGTCTTGAGAGTTGTTCACATGAGGCTTCCTGAGCAATGGTATTGGGCATGACTGGCCATCTGCTGTCTCAAGAAGCAAGTGTGCCATAAAACTGTGTCCAACTGACTTAAAGCTGCATCTCCTGTGTTAGCCCATGTAAGGTGTGGCCCCATGTGAAGCACAACATCTTTGAGGTGTTCCAAAAAGACTTATTCAGTGATGGATTGAATGAACATACTGGAAGGAATATTGTTTTTAGAGTGAAACTGAGTTAAAACCTTGGGCAATTTACTTATTCTATTTGCACCTCAGTTTTTTCATCTGTAGTAAGAAAATGTCTTAGGGCTGATGGGAGGTTTAGAAATAATCACTGATGTAGCATATAAGTAGGAGCAATTATTATTATCATCATCATCATCATCATCATCATTTTGTTCCATGCTGGAAGGTGGGGTTTGATTTAAAAATTATGAAGAAGAACTAATTGCCTCATTTTCTTAGCTTTGGAAGCCTTGACTACATTATCTCTGTGTTTTGTCTTAAGATTTTATTTATTTATCAGAGAGAGAGTGGGGGAGAGAGCAAGCACAGGCAGACAGAATGGCAGGCAGAGGCAGAGGGAGAAGCAGGCTCCCCGCCGAGCAAGGAGCCTGACGTGGGACTCGATCCCAGGACGCTGGGATCATGACCTGAGCCGAAGGCAGCCGCTTAACCAACTGAGCCCCCAGGCGTCCCTGTGTTTTGTCTTAAAATTAAGTATGGAATCCTATAAATGGTACAGCATAAGGAATATAATCAGTGGTATTGCGACAATATTGTATGGAGATAGATGAGCATAACATAACATATAGACTTGTCAGATTCCTATGTTGTACATCTGACATTAATGTAACATTGTGTGTCAACTGTACTTCAAAAGGACAAAATAAAACAACCAACCTAAGTATGAAATCCTAGGTGAAGAGTCTTTTTGTTTTATTTTGTTTTGTTTTGTTTTAAGAGAGGGAGGCATAAACGGGGCACAGGGAGAGGGAGAGAGTGAATCTTTAATGCAGGGCTTGATCTCATGACCCTGAGATCATGACCTGAGCTGAAATCAAGAATCAGACACTCAACCAACTGATCCACGCAGGCGCCCCTCTCAGGTGAAGAGTTTTTAAACAAAATAATTTGTACTGAAGTAAAAATGGAGATTTCTGGGTTCCAACCTGTCCCAGCCCCCTTCCAGTGTGTGTTTTCAAGGCACGTTCTTATATTTATTACCCTTGCATTAACAGATCCACTTTGAGGAGCTTACCATGACCAGGAAATGGATGCTGACTAAAATTGGAGGACGGAGGGCCAGCAGACATAAAAAGGGTTTTATATTCTTTTTTAGGAGTCATGAAAGTGGTGTAAAAGGAAAAAAATACCTTAAAAGACCAGACAAAGTAGTGTTTAGATAAGACTCAGAGGATGTTTTCTATAGACAGGTGGAAAACACACGGGCTATTCAGTCTTGCCTGAGGTAATACCTGGGAACAGTTATGGTCAGGAGATCTGTTAGTCAGGTCTCAGGTGGATATAAGAGAAACCACTCCAGCTATTTGAAGCAGAAGGAGATGTAACATAGGGAATAAATGTATTTACAGAATTGTTGCAAGGACTGCAAGAGCAGGTGTGGGCTGGCTCTCCAGGAGCCATTATCAAAAGGACAGCCCAAAGTGGCCTGGCCAAGGAATTATTGACTTCAGCAGTCAGGAACCTGGGGATTCAGGAAGCCTCTGGGCCCACAGTTGGATCCCGGGTCACATGACCTTAACTGTGAGACTGGGTCTGGAAACCACTGCCTGCACTGCTGGTTCAGAAACATACCACCTGGACCAATGATTATGGGTCAGGAGGCTGGCTCTGTTATTGTTGCCTCCAGAGCCAATGTCTTCTTGTTAAATGTGCACCAGCAGAATGATTATCTCCCTCCTTCCTTAGGTCAGGTTTTGAACCCAGGTCTTGCCCCCAAAGCAGGAGGCTTTGGGGGCTAGGAATCAGGGAAATGGAGTTATCTTTCCAGCTTCTGCAGTGTAGGAAGGCATTCACCTTATCTTGATCCTATGACTAATTTCACTGAACCCTAACACAGAACCTGAATTATTTGGAATCCAGCACTTTGCTAATACAGGATAACACTTAGAGAGAAAAGACAATTTAAATATCATTGGAAAAAGCAGCCCCTGTCCTTGAAAACTATTTAAAAGACTCACACCCATTAAAATCCCATTAAGAAATAGATAACATCTCAAATTCTCACACACAGAAAGGCATATTTAATAATGGTGAATTTATTTTTTTTATTTTTTTAATTAATTTATTTTTTAAAATAATGATGAATTTAAAGGAACTGTTTATTTTGTAATACACTTGGGAAACCATTGCTTCTCCATGGCCATGGTCAAGTAAGTGCCCACATCACTTCTCTTCAGATCCTTTGGTCATTCCTGGATACTTGGATCATAATTAACTCTCTTTTTTAAGAAGAGCACCATGAGTATTCATCCTTTCAGATGACTGGGAAATATTCCATTGTATATATGGACCACATCTTCTTTATCCATTTGTTTGTTTTTGTATCAACATTGATGGGACTGGAGGAGATTATGCTAAGTGAAATAAGTCAAGCAGAGAAAATCCATTATCATATGGTTTCACTTATTTGTGGAACATAAGGAATAGCATGGAGGACATTAGGAGAAGGAAGGGAAAAATGAAGGAGGGGAAATGGGAGGGGGAGATGAACTATGAGGGACTATGGACTCTGAGAAACAAACTGAGGGTTTTAGAGGGGAGGGGGTTAGAAGGATGGGTTAGTCCAGTGACGGGTATTAAAGAGGGCATGTATTGCTTGGAGCATTGGGTGTTATATGTAAACAATGAGTCATGGAATACTACATCAAACACAAATGATGTACTGTATGGTGACCAATATGACATAATAAAAAAAAAAAAAAAAGAAAAAAGTAAAAGAAGAGCACTGTGGAACAGTAGTGCTTTAAGCCCAATTGACGAATACAGTGTAATCTGTCATCTCCATGTGATCTTTGAGATCAAGGACCATGTGTTTTAACCTTCTTGTCATACCTCTCCTACTGCCATTAACGCTATTTCCCTAATACTGCAGATGTAGCAAGTATACAACAAATATTTTTTGACCATGTCTTAACTAAATAATAGAATGCATGAATAATTGCTAAATAGATCACATCTTGATTTTTAATGGTGGCAAAGCACTTGAAAACATAATAAGAATTTCCTGATTTGTGAAAAGTGTTTTTGATTTCACTGTTGAGGCTCCCCCCCTTTATTTTTTTTTACAAGAATGCTTATGAAAATAGTCCACATATGTCTTAGACAATTTATTTTCCCTCAATCTTTTATTTTATTTTATTATATTTTAAAGATTTTATTTATTTAATTGTCACAAAGAGAGAAAGAGAGAGAGAGATTGAGAGAGCGTGCATGCAGGAGGAGTGGGAGAAGCAGGCTCCCTGCTGAGCAAGAGCCTGATGCGGGACTCAATCCCAGGACTCTGGATTCAGGACCTGCATCGAAGGCAGCCGCTTAACCAGCTGAACCACTCAGGTGTTCCTCAAGCTTTTATTCAGAATAGACAATATTAAGTGAAATTCATAAGTGATTTCTAATTTGGGCTTTTCAAGTCACTTAGAAGATGTAGCCGTGTATACAAGACAAGGAACATATTCTCCCAGTAGCATCCTTCCTCTAGCTTCTTTTTCAGTACTTAACATGCTTCTCATGTTTTCCTAGATTTCATAATTCCATCCAGAATACCTGTTTCCTCAGGATATCTTACCCCTGCTGAACCCTGATCAATGTTGTCCTTTTTGACCTTCGCAAAGAGCAGTAAGCCAAGTAAACTTTTCTTCTGTAGATAAACTGCAAATTATTGTCCCCAGTAAGCTTGTGACGAATGACTCAGAGTAGTCTTCCACAACAGACATTTCCAAGCTGCATTATCACTAAAAAGTGAAATACTTTTCTTCTGTATGGGATTTTTGATAGGAGCAAAGACACGAGTTCCAAGTCAAGTCATCTGTTCTCATCATGGTGTTTTGTTTGTGCACCTGTAGGAAGGTGATCAATTAATTGCTAGGTAAAAAGGTCAGAGATCATTTTATCATTAAACCATTCTGAAAAAATTTTGGAGTACTCACTTTATTCCAGGCGTGGTTTCAGTTGCTGGAAATACAGCAGAGAATGAAACAGACACAATCCCTGCTTTCAAAGAACTCACATTTTAGTTAAGGAGACCTACTAAGCAAATGTACACATGTATCATAAATGTGTTGTCAGGTGGTGGTCTTTGGAATGAAGGAAAATAAAGCAGGTTAAGGTGAATGTAATCAGGGCTGACATTTAAGCCAATAAAGATGTAAAGGGAAAGGCTGTTCCAGGCAGGAGACAGTAAGTCCAAAGGCCCTACTGCGAAATGAGCAGGAAAGCAGGTGGTGAGATGATGGAAAGTTTTGTAGGTCCTCATAGGGAGTTTGGATTTTATTTTGGGTACAAAGGGAAGCCATGAAGAGCAAAAGAGCAACATGATACAACTTATGTTTTGAGATCACTCTTCTGCTATATGGAGAATGGTTTGTAGAGGGGTAACAGGGACAGTAGGCCAACAATTGGGATTTGCAGCTTTTTGGGTGGTTTGGATTAATGTATTGGCAGCAAGAGTGTTGGGAAGTGATTACAGAACTGTATTGAATAAAATTTGGTTTTAATAAGATTGATAGTGACCTAGGTTTCATGCTTACTGTGCCAAGGACATTATGGCAGGAAATGTGCTCAGGTGCAAGTGGAGAATTTAAGAGAAAGAAAGAGTGGTGAGGACAAATTTTGAATTAGTTGGATGGAGATTATGTGGTATATATCTTTTTTGAAGATACTGTGGAAAAGGGGAGTATTGAGGATGTGAAGGAAGAAGATATTTCAAGGAAAAGTGACCATACATTCTTCAGGGTTGAATCAAATCTCAGCCACAATGAAGCATGTTTGTTCAGACACTTTCTCCTCCCCTAGGCTCTTCTTTTCATCTCTTTTTCTTCTGATTACTTAAACATGAGATTAGATTTCTTAAAGTACATGATCAGAACTTTGTCAAGGGCAAGAGGGAGGAGAGGTTCACATACATGTCTAAGAAAGTTGGAAAGATAGGAGAAAAGTCTAATTGACTTATTGAAGAATTACATAAACTTTTGAAATAGAAAAGATTTTAGAGAAAGCTGAACCTTTAAAGACAAATACCTGTAGAAAGTTTCATAAAAGTAAGGTCAGAATTACTAAAGCAGGAAATGAGGTGCAACTTCCCAAAATGAAATAGAACTTTTTTTTTTTTTTTTTTTTTTTTTACCTTATCAGAAGTAACAAGAGTAAAGCAGAGTGTTGTCCTTTAATTAGGTAGGAAAGACAGAGACTCAGTGATGACATCAAAAGGCCACAGGGCATTTGATATCTTTTTTAAAAAACCTTTCTGCATGATCAAGTGAATGGGTCTCTGGGAATAGGTAATGCATACTTTAGGAGAATGAAAAGGTTTGACAAGAAGGCTTGGAGGAAGATAATTTAAGTAAGAGAGATCTGTATCTCAATGTGTAGATGTGGGTGATTTGCATCCAAGGGTATAAGATAATTCGCTGAATGTGAGTGGACTATATTGAATATGAGTCAGCAATTTGTAATGCTATTATTCAAAAGGGGAACATGATTGATAGCTGTATTAATAGGAGTCTGACATGAAAAGGGCAAGGATACACTTGGCATTGATCAACCAGTATTTAGAATATAATTATCAATTTTGGTTGCTGTACATTAAGAGAGAGTAGATTCAAGGAAAACAGCACAAAATGATAAATGGAGTAAGAAATGTGGGAAAGACCAATGGTGGGAGTAAAAGGTTAAATTCTTCACTCCTACATCATCTTGGTTAAGGACTTGCAGATCACACCGACTTGGGAAACCCAGGCTTTGCATCTTAAGTGATCTGTATCTCAGTAGCTTTATCTCTGGTTAAAGGAACTGGGTTGTTTGTTTAGAAAAGAGGCAGCTAGTGTGGAAGAAGGATTATTTTGAAAACCATTCTGGCTAAGTGTTTTTCATATTTTCCAGAGGAGAGCACAAGGGGGTTGGTAATTTTGCTATTAAGAGAGTTAGACCAACACAGAACTAAAATAACAGTGATTAAATACCAAAAGGGGGGCTTGTTTTCCCACACATTGGCACAGGAATTCAGGGTCTTTAAGTATAGATACTATTTTCCTGTGTTATCATAGAACCTTCTGTGCCTTGATTCAGTGAAGGAGCAATGTTCTGACAACACTAAATGATAAACAGTACCCATCTCAATGGGAATTCTGGTTAATGATGCCAAAATTACTTAAGTGGCAAGACTGGTTTCTTATTTCTCCTAATTACTCTTTAATCATCTCCTTTTTCCATGGACACATCCCAGAGCATCTCTTCCCTGGATGCCCAGGTATTTACCTTGCTTCTCTGGGGCAGTTCAGTGCCTCCTAGCCCACTTTTGATATTTTCCCTTGAATTGCTTTCTCTGTAAGGGCTCTTCAAGTCTTCGGACTCCCCTCCCACCACACCCCTGCCCCACCTGTCAAAATGTACCTTTCCTTTGCCCCATTCTTAGATCTTTTCCTTGGCTTTCCAAATTGACAATTTATTAATTCTGATAAACTCTTTCAAAGGAGTTAATGGCAGTTCCTCACTGTCTCTTAGTGAATGGCACCATGCTACTGGTATGATAGAGAACATTGTAGAAGGCACATGAACGTGGCATTTCATTACATTGAATCACGTAATCATGTAATTGGAAATTATTCCCCTTTCAATTTCTTTTCAAACCTGATTCAGTAGAGGATAAAGTTTCATTTTGATGCTGGTGTGTTTTTCATCCTTTAACAGCTGTTAATCTCCCTTTTTAACAAAGTAACAAAGTAGATGTAGGCTCAAAGCCTTGGGAGCTAGAGTTATTTCCTGGACTTTTTGTACAGAAGTATACTACACACTCCTAAAAGGAGGCATAAATAAAAATGGACCCCTTGATTAATATATTAGCTAAATTAATTTTTAAAAATATCATTGCATTTATTTTTGCAGTTCCCTTTTATATATGCCAATAATATTGGTTTTAAAAGCAGTGGGGGAAAAAGTTGTTTTCTTAATTTATTAAGTAAAAAAAGTGAATTGACTTAAAGAAAAAACATATTACTCTATTCCATAGATTCTAAAGATTCTCCTTTTGTCCTGATAGTTTAATAACTCTAAATTCATGGTGCGTCATGCAATTGGTGCCATTTATAAAGCAGATAGCCTAGTGGTATGACCTTTGACTGTGGTCAAATCAAGAAAGATCAATCTCAGGGCATTTTAGATTCAATGGAATATGGTAAGTAAGCTGTAATACTACAGGTAGTGCTCTGATACGGAAAAAGTGATGATATGGTGCACAAAAGGCTGAAGTTTGTAGTGAAGTTGTGTAGTGATGTATTCTTTTCATCCTATTCCTTTGTGTTTTAATAAAAGCTCTCTAGAGATGCAAAGACAGTCCCAAACAGTGATAGCAGTAGTAGCAATTTCAGCCTTGTGGCTGGGTTGTGGTGGGTGTCAGGGAATCCTGGGGAGTCTATGGGCTTTATTTTACACCCCCTTAGTGTTCTGTGTTATCAACCCTGTGTCTGCCCCTGAGGATTGCCTGGCTCTTTGTCACATAGTTATCCTTGCTCAGAAATCTCTAGGCACTACATCAGGTACTATAGCAGGCAGCAGACTTACAGAGTTGTTGAGAAAAGAGGCAGCTAGTGTGGAAACTGTGGAAAGTGTATGTGGAAAAAACCCAGTTTTAGATGCAGAATCTTGTTACACTAGAAATAGGTACCCCTGCACATCAGGTATTGCCCTTAGACTTGACTCCAACACCATGATGACCCAACATGATGCCTTCTGCATAGGAGCCTTTCCATACATATTTGTTAAAAGAATGAAGAGGGAAGTTAGCTTTGGCCTCCCACATGCAGACCCTAGGTGTGGCAAGTACCGTGTGGCCTAAGCGGCTAGGGGCCAGCAGCAGCCCTCAGTTGGCTTCCCAGTCTTCTCTGAGTCTCCTGAGGCAATGACTGAGCATTTGTATGGCACACCATTTGCATACTCTAACGAGATGGGCTATAATTGGCCTTCATTGATTTTGTTTTCATTGAGCTAAAATAGAGTCAGAGCTTCTTAGGCTAGAAGAACTGATTGATTTGTGGTAAAATTCAGGACTATTCAGTTGAAGAAATAATTAATTATGTTCTTATTTAGTAATCACCAGGGTTCAGCCTGTTTTTTAGCAGGGGAATGTGGTCAGCAGAATTGGACTTTGCTAAGGCAGGGATTCTTTAATATAGGTTCTTTTGCTGGGCAAATGGATATTACATATAATAATAACAATTATTATTATTATCATTATTTTTAAAGAAAGCTTTGTGCAGATTGGGGACAATAGTGTGTATACATATATGTAGAGAACAAGAGACATGCATCATATCTTCCTGTTCCTCATTTTTTTCCCTTACATGAGCATATTATCTATTTGTCTGTCTCTATCTATGCATTTATTTATCCTCTTATCTGTCACACATTCTTGAATCTATCCACTCATCTTTTGATGTTTTGTAGGTCCTCCATGAGTCAATTCAGTCTAAATGAAGGATGTTTCCACTTCTCAGGCTCGGGAGTTGGTGCAGATTGGCACCCCAACCCTCAAGTAACAGACAATAATTTCAGCCTGATTTGATTACCCTGAAGTTTGGGAACTAAGCAAGTAGAGGTGTTCAACAGGCCATTCTGTGTAGATAGGATAGATTAAAATTTTGAAATGATTATGATTAAAATAATTTTAAATGGTTTAGTCCCATGTCAAGCTCTCCCCTTCAAAAATTTCTTTTGAAAATATTGTGCACCATTTTGGGGCATTAGCTCTTATTAAAATGAGTTCTAGTCTCTAAATTGAGACCTTAAGTCCTTTGAAGAACAAGGTATAGTTACAAATAAACACATATTTCATTCAATAGACATTTATTGAGAAGCTCAATATTTAAGATATTATGATAAGTGTTGTAAGAAGTGCAAGGATAAATAAAAGATTATAGCTACTCTGAATCATCTTACTAATATAGAAATACTTGTCAGAAATTATTTTGTAAGTTCCAGTTATTTGAAACTATGTAGATAACCTTATATATGGTCCACAGCCTAGACTACAAAAATCTATTAAAATATTAGGCTGGATTGTATAAAATCACCAATATTTCATCATTTTTACCTTACAAAAATTCATATGGTTTATATTGTACGTAAAGCAGAGTACCTCACTTAAATATAAAACCAAGAGTAACTGATTACTATGAGTTGTAATGATTGTGGGGGAAAATATGTCCAGAAACCTATCTCTTTCTGTTAAGGGCCTAGAAGTGAAACGAGGGACCCCTTCATGAATGTTCCCACAAATATTTTGGGGGGAGACAGTTGAAATAGGGGTATGCCTTGTTGTTTGCCTTGAGCAAGAACCCTAACAAGGTTGGTGAAATCTTGGGAACATGGAAGGGTATAGGGAGGAGGCAAGCAAACTGGTCCAGTGAGGGAGGGTGGGAACTCCTCTAAGAACAGCTGGTGATGAAGCCCAGTGACTGAGTTGTCTTTTCTGCTATCTCTTATACCAGAACCATGTTTTTTCTGCTATGATTCACATGGCAAAATTGATACTCATTCCCTTTCTCTTAAGTCCCACAAAGCTAGTGATAAGACCTCTGCTAATGCAGCTATGGAAAAAAAAAAATCAAATCTAATAACACCAGCCCATGATAATGCAAATATGAATATAATGTGATTGGCTGTTGTTTGAGAATGGGAGTAGGCTAAAGACTTCAATTCTCTCTTGGGGCAAGGGGGAATGAGGGAAGGGGAGACCAGGTAGAGAAATCCAAGTAGTTCTAGCTTGAGCTAGTTGGAGGGTCACTGAATCTTTAGTATTCTTCCCAACCCAACCTCTGGATGGAGCTGACAAAGATGCATACAAATTAATTGGGAAATTTCTGGAATTGCTCTCACTGTCTTGGAATTATCACTGGTATTAAAGATGGAGAAACAGTTGTCACTGTGACATCAAGCCTGATCTGGGACACAATAAATTTTAGTTGTGTGGCTGGAACCTCCGAACTTCCCAGCTGGCTAGCTGTGTGGGCTTGATCTAGTCATTACATTAATCTCATAATAATACCAGCCTGAATTTTCTCTGATTAAAAATTTTCAACCCATTTTACATTATGGGGCATTTTTCTGAACCTCCCTGGTGTGCTTATCTGCAGAAAGAGTGGAAATGGCAGAAGAAAGCAGTAGCATGGCCTCTTCCACTTCCACTCTCCAGATATTGCACAAGTTCTTTGGATGGGTCAAACCAAAATCACATCTAGAACTCCAGTTGATTATCAGCTTTTGTAGTTTTTCAGGCTTTGGAGTCAGGAAGATATACCAGAAGGAGGGTAGATTGGATATTGAGTGCCTATCCATCATATTACCACAGAGCTATTTCAGTTTTATAAAGATTTTTAATCCCAGCAACAAAGAAAAATAGAGGTTACCAACTCTTACCTGACTCTGACCCTTATCAGTCCTTTCATTGTTCGTTTCCAGTAAGAAAAGGCAGCAGATATAGGAGCTGATGATGAGTTTCAGATCCATGAAACAACTGAAGGTTAATTTATACCTCAGTGAAAAATCTGGACTCAGTGAGTCTCCTAAGCACTTTGTCCCTCCACGTAAGATAAGGTGGTGACTCTGGGAAGTGACACAGGAAACGGATAAGGACTGGGCTTGACTCCAGTGCTGGGTGGAGGTAGGGAGAAGTCTTAGGTTAGGTTTTTCCTTTCTCTCTCCTTCCTCTGGCCTCGTCAGTCCAAAGTTGGCCTTGCCATGATGTGAGGAGGAGGATTCAGGCTGGGATGAGCCTGAGCTTGTTTCCTATTTGTTGTACAGCACTGGAAAGTTTTGCATATCTCACCAGGTTAAGTATTATAAACAGAATAACTATGTGGTTAGGATGACACTTCAGCCATGCTGTTTTGGCTGTGCTAGTTTCTCTGCCTTTTTTTTTTTTTTTTTTTTAAAACCATGATTTGTTTGTTCTTTGCACAGCTTCTCCTTTCTTTTCCCGTAGCAATTTCTTGGTAACTATGCCTCCTCATCTCTGCCTTTCACTATTTACTTTGTATTATGGCGAAGAACCCAGAACATAATTATAAGCCATTGGTCAATCTTGAGTCCTTTCTTCAACTTGGAATCATACTGATTTGGAATCTTAATTGAATCTTAGATCAGAGTTTTTCTGTAGACCCTTCAGAAGAAATATAGCCTGTTCACAGAATTCATAAATTTATAAAAATTGGGAGAATGTAGACAGTAGGTTTTGTTCTATTGGGAAAGTTCACACCTTCTATGAAACTTCTCTCACCCTCTTCTCTCAGACAGGTTGACCTCCTTCTTCTGCATCCTTTTTCCCATTGAGCCAGATCATTTTGCTCTTGGGCATCAGTTGGATACATTATTTCATTATTGATTTTATTGTCTTATAAGTCTATCTCCTGGGACATCTGGTTGGCTCAGTTGGTTAAGCAGTTCCCATCAGCTCAGGTCATGATCCCAGGGTTCTGGGATTGAGTCCCACAAAGGGGTCCTTGCTTGGGAAGGGGGCCTGCTTCTCCCTCTGCCTACTGTGCCCCCTGCTTGTGCTCTCTCTCTCTCTAACAAATAAGTAAATACAATCTTTTTAAAAGAAATTTCTGAAAAGATAAGAAAAAAATAAATAAGCGTGTCTCTTTTTACTATCCTTTAGCTCAAAGATTTTATCTTACTCATCTTTGTTAGATACAGAATGTATAACAAAATTTCCTGCATGTAGTAGATGCTTAAGAATGATTTTTTTTTGAATGATTGAGTTTGTGATAGTCTTGTTTGGAAGGTATTAAACAATGTATTCATTGTTTTTGTAAAAATGTTCATCACTAAATTCCAGAAAAATGAAATATGCACAATAAAAGCAATAGATAATACAAGTTCCATCACCCAGGAATGATTATTGTTAAAATTGGTGATGTCTCCATTTCTAGAGGTCAGAAAAAAAGAATTGCTGGATTATTTAATAACAATGTCAAGATTAGGTAGGAGTAAATAAAATTGTAGGCTTACTACAGACTCAGAAATAACTTAGGGTCGCCAGGGTGGCTCAATTCGTTAAGCATCTGTCTTTGGCTCAGGTCTTGATCCCAGGGTTCTAGGATTGAGTTCTGCAGTGGGTGCCCTACTCAGTGGGAGTTGGGGAGTCTACTTCTCCCTCTGCCCCACCTCCTTCCCCCTTCCTCATGCTTTCACTCACTCTCTCAAATAAATAAATAAAATCTTAAAAAAAAAAGAAAAATTCTTAGAATATTAAGCAGAATACTATATAAACTCTCATAATTTCTGTAATATGAACTTTTAATTTAAAAAAAATCAGTGAATGGACTGAAAATAAGGATAACATATTTTTCTTAGATGTTGGAATTGTCCATATACTTATAGTAATTCTGCATTGACAACCATGTGTTTAAGCTCATCTAGATGCTGAATTTCTTTTTTTAAAAAATTTATTTATTTGACAGACAGAGATCACAAACAGGCAGAGAGGCAGGCAGAGAGATAGGAAGGGAAGCAGGCTCCCCACAGAGAGCCTGATGAGGGGCTTGATCCCAGGACTCTGGGATCATGACCCAAGCCAAAGGCAAAGGCCTCAACCCACTGAGCCACCCAGGTGCCCCAGTGCTAAATTTCTTAATATTGAAGAATTTTAAAGTTTAAAAAAAATCCATTTTCCCTTTAAAAATCCTGATCATTTTTCATTTTAGAAGGAATACTAGTAGGCTGTTATAAAGGATGGTATTTGTCTGATTCATTCATTCATTCATTAATTCAACTCAACTCATAGTAAACATTGTTGTAGTTGATACACTTGCAAATAAATTTTAGACTATTTAAATTTTTTTTTTCTCATTCTAAGATCTATAGGAAGCTTACCTGATTTTACTTTGAAGTATTTTATTGAGAAGAGAAATTATAAAGCTAATAATACTATCCACCTCTTATCACAGAGGTGACAAAATATCCTGGATTGACAGGAACAAGATCAGGTTACTTCATTGTTACCACCAGAGGTTGACCCTCATTTGTTATATTTGTGAATATGACTAGATCACATAGAAATTTATACCTTACAGTTTTGGCCAAGTTTGGCCCAAGAGTTCATTGAAGGTCTGTAGTCTCTGAGTTTTGAATCCTTGTTCTATCATTTATTAACTTTGAGACTATGAGGAAGTTTCCAATCTCTCTCTTTCTTAGTTCCTTAGTTTGACAACAGTATGTTCTATCGTACAGGGTTTAGGGGAAGACCAGACAAATTTGTGTGTGAAAACACCTAGAGTGGTGTCTGACACAGGGTAAACACTCAGTAAATATGAGCTATTTTTATCCATGATCAGCTATTTTCAGGTGGTACTTGCTAGCTCTATGACCTTGGGCAAATTATTAGCATTTCTAGATCTATAGCATCATATTTAAAAAGCCTCCTAGCATTGTTGGAAGGCTGAAAGAGATTAATCAATGAAATTGGGCAGTGATTCATTATTTAAATATATAGGATTCATTTTAAATTGTTTATTACCTAGTATATCATTGTTATTAAACCCAGTTTCCTTGAAAGTGTTATCTAGACTTACTGGCAAAGAAGATAGGGTCTGAAGAACTCACTCGTTTGTTTCTATTTTAAATCTTCCAAATTTCTTTTTGCTAAGGCCTCCAAAAAAGTACCATTTCATATTTTTAATCTTTCATACATGTTACAGATTTGGGTCAAGGAGTAGGAAATGCTTTATGAGTAGATAAGAAATGCAATTACCATTTTCTATAACAAACTCAAGTTCAGTAGTTCCTTGGGATATACTGACCATGAGCATACTTTTAAAATAGTTTCCATTTCTTTCACAACAACCTTTTAAGGCATGTGGGACATGGGTTGTCATCTTCATTTTAGAGATAAGAAAAATGGGGCTCTTAAAGTTTAGGAAACTGCCTGAGGTTTCATCTGGGAAATTAATGTCAGAATTGTTTTCTTATCTCATAATCCATAACACCATATATATCATTGTTTAGGATAAGAATGTCAATTTCTGGACCCATTGTATTGCTCAGATTTCCTTGTCATCATTGGAGAACACATTTAAGCAGCTGTACACAGCTGATCTAATGCTAGAACTCTATGCATGATGTCGGCCTACAGGATTTTATTTTGTTGTGCTTGGAGCAGCCACTACCATGCTCCAAGACAGTTCTTCAGGGGTCAGTTAATTGGCTCTATGTTCACCTTTAATATCTCCTAAGATATAATATTCTGAGAGCACTTTTGTCTTTTATACCTAGAAGAGGGTACTTGAAAGTTAAAAACCTCAATTCTGGAATTTCCCCTAGAATTCCAATACACCAGTTCTTCTGCAGGATACACACAGGAACACCCCTCCACCCCCAAACACATTCAGAAGAATGCTGGAATTTTAGCCTTCAGCCAAATTGTGGGTTGTTGGATGAACTTGTAGTGTCTTCCCAGTGTCCATGTCCCTTTTCTGTAGTGATGGTGCCATCAGGGAAAACCGTTCTTCTCCCAGAGGGAGACTTCTTACTTTGTAACATAACTAATTGATAACGAAGGGCTATTTCTTTCTTTCTTTCTTTTTTAAAAGATTTTATTTATTTAGGGGCGCCTGGGTGGCTCAGTGGTTTGGGCTGCTGCCTTCGGCTCGGGTCATGATCTCAGGGTCCTGGGATCGAGCCCCGCATTGGGCTCCCTGCTCCGCAAGAAGCCTGCTTCCCTCTCTCTCTCTCTCTGCCTGCCTCTCTGCCTACTTGTGATCTCTGTCTGTCAAATAAATAAATAAAATCTTAAAAAAAAAAAAAAGATTTTATTTATTTATTTGAGAGAAGAGAGAGAGAACATGAATTGGGGGAGGAGCAGAGGGAAAGGGAGAAGCAGACTCCCTGCTGAGCAGGAAGCAAGAAGGGACTCTATCCCAGGACCCCAGATCACAAGCTGAGTCGAAGGCAGATGCTTAACCCACGGAGTCCCAGAAGCTATTTCTATCGTGAATTTTTCTTGGTAGCTAGAGAGTATCCTAAGTTCTTTAAGTCTGATTCCCAAAGTGTACCTTTGAGTACTCTTTGGAAACTTCCCTTGGGGACATAGCTAAAATAATACTTGTAAAACTGCAATGCAGTTCTAAAGCTAACCACCCGGAGTTAGTGCAGATGCTAGAAGTTAAGGGCATAGTACCCAACAAGACTGTACTTCAGGTGACAACCACAGGTTTGGAATCCCCAGGTCAATGCACTTCTGACCAGGTGGCTATAATTTGGGGTTTTCCATGACCCCTTCATGTTTGATAGTTCACTATTTTTATAAAGGATACACATAGGGTGGTCTGGGAGGGTTCCAAAGATGGAATTTTTATGTCCTTGACACACAGAATCAAGACACATCACTCTCTTAGCACATTAGTGTGTTCACTAACCAGGAAGTTCACCTAATCTTAGTGATTAGATTTATTTTTTTAATTGGAGTGTCACTGACTGAATTATCCTTCATGTGGCTGAACTCAATCTCCAACCCTCTTTTCCTCTGTGGATGATGGGCTGATTATCACTTAGCTCAAAGCCCCAACCCTCTAGTCACTTGCCTGGTCTTTCTAGCCTGGCCAGCCCATATCCTGAATCATTTCCTCAACATAAACGCAGGTGTGGTTCAAGGACCCACCATGAATAACAAAGACACTCCTATCACTCAGGAAATTCTGAGGGTTTAAGAGCTCTCGACAAATTATTATAACAACACTTCTTACGGGTCAAGAATTAGTAAATGGTGGATAAATGAAAGCATGGAGGAGCGAGTGAGGAATGAACCTGATGGGATTTCTGAGGGATTTGAATCGGGCCATCCAAGGTCTTTTCTAGGGTAATGAACTCAGGAACCCCTGAAGTACTCCATTCCTTAAAGTGTTCCAGTTGAATTACACATACTTATGAGGGACATACAATTTGGATTCAGGGTCTTAGTTGGCCCTTTAACTGGGTATGTTAGTGATGCAGGCTCACTGGTTCTTATGACCCAGAAGGGGGTCCTACAAGGCTAGCCAAGAGGGTCCTTGGCTTTGTGCAGGATAGAACACAAGCTGGGAGAAAGTGAGAACAGAATTTATTGAAGACATCAGGGAGTGGAAACAGAGAGAGCATCTGGGAGACTCAGAAAGGAAGAAAGAGTGAGTGTTGTCTTTGGAGTCTTTTTTTTTTTGTTTGTTTGTTTTTAGGATGGAAATCTGAGGTACATGTCCTCTTAGTCATTTAAGAACTGCTCCAAATAGGGGTGAGTGCTCAGTTGTCCCCCATTTGTCACCTATGCCCTGAAGCCAGGGGTATTGGTGAGTCAGTGGTCTTAGAAAATGTTCATGACAACTCTGTCAGGTCCCTCCTTAGATGTTAATATGTTGTACTAGAATATTCCAAGAAATTGTCAACTCCTTGACCTTTACAAGGAGGACATACATTATCTTTCTGTATAGCTTGGGTAAGGCAGGGGTGTAAGTCTTAGCAAGAAAAGAAGCAGGAAAAGCAAAAACAACAAAAAAGAGTTTTTCATGGGGTCTCTTTAGTTTCTTTGTCTCAGAGGTGGTATTAATTGATTAAACAAATATCTAATGAATTCTTACCATATTCTAGGCATTGTTCTAGGTGCTGGGGTTACTGTAGTGAGCAAAATAGACAAAAATCCCTGCCTTTTTGGAGCTTTCATTCTAGGGATGAGAGACAGACAATAAGCACATAAAGATATGCTAATCAGCTGGTGAGAAATGTTTTGAAAAAAAAAAAAAAATTGAATGCTCAGAACTGTTTTTGCTCCTCTACAGGCTGGGCAGGTGAGGGCTGGACAGGCATCCAACTCTGGGGCAAAGTTTGTAATTTGTTGTTGCTGCTGCATGCCCTCTGGGTTAGAAAAAAATCTGTCCCTGAATGTTTAGCGAGTCTGCTTGGCCTTTTGATTCTGCAGTGATTAAATGCCAGGCGATTGGGAATTAGTTTTATTCTAATTCAAGGTTAAATGTGGAAAAGACCTTCCTCTTCTCCATCTATCAAAATTCAACTATGGATCTTTTAAGGGTGGCAGCCCCTCTTTGAAGCCTCCTCTGACCTCCCATTACCCAGCTGCATTTAATCCCTCCTTTTTCGTCTGTCCCAGCATTTAATTTATAGCTCCATTGTATCACATTTCATTCTATCTTATTTGGAATTACATGCGTATAGGCTCTGTTTTTCTGATAAAATTTGTAATTTTTCTGAAGGAAAGGAGGTTCTCTTTCCCCTCCGTTCTTCACAGTATTCCTCTCTCTTCTCCTCTCAAGGAACTTTAGAATGCGTGGTAGCTCCTCAATTAACTAACTATTGGTTGAAAACAAGACACACTAAAGCATGCTTATCAGTGCTGATCTCTGATGTGCAAATATGTGTTTCTTATCTAATTTCCATTGCCTTCCTGTATGAATAGTTTTTACTAGTTTCCTTAGGACACTAGTTGTCACTGTTTTTCAGGAAAGCTGTTGCATGCAAAGCAGTGGGACAATAACAGTAAATAAGATAGGCTAAGTCCTGCTTTCAGAATTTGACAAGAAAGAGAATCAAATAGATCATTGTAACTTACACAGTTAATGAATTTTAGTTTTTATAATCCTTACACCTGAAAACAGTTAATGCTTACATTTTAGTGTATATTTTTCAAATTCGTTTATAAAAACAATATATTTGTAAAATTAAAAAATGTGATAATACTATAATACTGTCTCCTAATTTACCTTTTTTTAACCTAATGTGTTTTGTGAATGTTTCTTTAAGACTTTTAACAATTTACAATGTCATTCCAAATAGACCCTAGTTTTATTTTTTTTAAAGATTTTATTTATTTGAGAATGATAGAGAAAGATAGAGAAATCACCAAGTGGGGGGCAGAGGGAGAGGGAGAAGCAAACTCCCCACTGAACAGGGAGCCCAACAGGGGTTGGGGTGGGTTGGCAGGCAGAGGGGGAGGGGCTCCATCCCAAGACCCTGAGATCATCACCTGACTGAAGGCATACGCTTAACCAGCTGAGCCACCCAGGCTCCCCACCCTTAATAAAAAAAAAAAAAAAAAAAAAAAATATATATATATATATATATATATATATATATATGTTTCAAACATTTAAGCTCTGATACTTTGATTATTTATCTAGAAGAAATTACTGGAGTTGAAATTTTTCTTTCAAAGCATCAGCCCAAATCTAAAGCTTTTAATGAGCTCCACAGTGTTGCTTCCTCCCTCTGCCTGGCAACTGCCCATTTGTACTTTTAGTAGCAGTGTATGGGAGGATTGATATCAGCACTTTTTTTCATTTAAAAAGGAATTAACCTTGTCTGTATGTTTTTGTTTGTGAGTGTGATCATTTCTTGCGCATTGATTGCTGAGATTGGCTCCACAGCAGATAATGAATGAAATTTGTAATCTGTGTTAGGGCAGAGAAGCATTTTGCCAAAGTGCATATCAGGACTATTGGATGGTTTCAGCCCTTAAACCATAAAGTGGGGGAATGACTAACAGGTCCTATTCTTTATATTTACGTTAATTGATTCTTTAGTTTGGCCATCATCTTGCCATCACATGGAAAATAAGGGCCGTTAAGAAATATCCTGGGCTAGAATGTCAGGAACACAGGAGAAAGCTAGGGCAAAAGATGCCAGTGTCACTAATGTGTTTGCAAAAGAGAAGAAGACCTCATACCCATGAGAAGAACTATAAAGAGCCGCTAGTCATTCAAGAGAAGTCAAAGTGCTCTGGTGGAGGCAATTCCCCCATGTGAGACACAAAGAGCCATCTTCTGCAAGAGGTCAAGGGAGATGCGGTGGAGAGGCTTTGGCTGGTAAAGAGGCTCTGGCTTGTAAAGTGCTGTGAGATTGTGTCTTCATATTACTATTATGGCCTAGGCTCCAGAGAAGTTCTACTTTTTCTTCTAGTACATGCCACATTATTTTTCAGATAAAAAAGAAAGTCTCAGATAGGTAAAGATTTGTGAGTTTTCTGTGACATAGAGGGTCATGCAAGGTCATATGGGCTTCTGTTGTAGTCTTGATTCTATTGCCACCAAATTCTGTGAGCTTGGGCAAGTCCCTTGACCTCTGTGGCTTTGGTCTCCACATTTTAAAAGCATGAGATTCGAGGAAAATAGCTTTAATGTTTCTTCTGGCTTTAAGTGTACTTGGATTCTTTGTTCCCTAAACCAAAGCTTGTGCAGATGTGGAGGCTCATCTATTCCCCCAGCTCAAATGTGTGGGAGGATATGTGATTGCAAAGTTCTTAGACTGTCATCTCTCCTATGAGTTTCTCTTTGGAATTATATTAGAAAGAGAGGATTTGAAGATTTGCAGCATCATTTACCATCCACAAATAGCAATTTCTTTTCTATTTTTCTGTCTGAGTCTTTGTAGTTACCATCTAGGTCTAACTTCGGGTTCGTAACAATAACAGAAAAGGAATCTTTTCCATCCCTCATTACTTTTTCCCCCCACTCTGCAATTAATTTTCTTAGCTTCCTATCTTACCTCATAAAACAATGAGCACTTTCCAATTTACTGAAACAGTTGTTCTGTAGAAGACCAACACACTCCAGTGACTCCCAGTATTGTTACATCTTCATCAACCCTGAAAGAAGAGTGTGCCTGGTATGTGTGTGTGCGCGTGCATCCATGCCGAGTGGAGAAACATGAGTTATGCAGAGGAATGATTAGGTGGTTGGGCTTCAGAGAGAACATTTGTAGATTCTATCTGGAGCACATTTTATTAAAATTGCAACAAACTTTGTAAAATCAGATGTATGGTTCATTAAGGGAACATTACCTTACAATTATGATTAATTAGATTAAACTTATGAAAGTGTGTTATTTGTTCAAATCAAAAGGGTGGGGGAAGATGATGGATGATGAAAGAGTGTGATAAATGAAG
This sequence comes from Mustela lutreola, assembly GCF_030435805.1. NCBI lineage: Eukaryota > Metazoa > Chordata > Mammalia > Carnivora > Mustelidae > Mustela > Mustela lutreola. The sequence goes on along the minus strand of NC_081290.1, from coordinate 123,835,760 downwards.
AAAGCAGCTGAACTAAATTGAATGTGTATTCATCCGTTTTCACTTCATAACTAATGATAAATTGAGCATGTCACATTTAACAATACATGTCTGGGCTTAAGCACACTGCTTCAGCTCCTGTTCACTAATGCCTTATGATAGGTAGATGAGACCAAAGTATTGAAATTTAAACTCCTGGACTTTTGTATGCTTGCATCTTTCCTTGGAAAACACAACAGATACTTGGTAATTGAATGAAAAGAGTTTATGGAATTTTAAAAAAACATTTTATTTATTTATTTGAGAGAGAGACAGTGAGAGAGAGCATGGGCAAGGATAAGGTCAGAGGGAGAAGCAGACTCCCCGTGGAGCTGGGAGCCCAAGGAGTGACTCCATCCTGGGACTCCGGGATCATGACCTGAGCTGAAGGCAGTTGCTTAACCAACTGAGCCACCCAGGCACTCTAGAATTTGTCTTACGTAATAAAAAATTGTTCTTCCTTAGGTCATGTAGTGATAGTATTTTAAACTAAGAGATTTTATCTACTTTTCAAAAAATGGGTGTTTCCCCACATTTGCAGGCCTAATCAGGTGGCGGAGGTAAAAAGCACCCTGAATTGTATAGAAGTATCTTTCTTCTTGTTCCCTCCCTCAAAGGTAAGCTGTGTTTACCTTGGCAATCAATTGGAAGAAACACCCTGAAAAGCTCATTAGACAACCTGGGAAGTTTGAAAGTGAGAAGTAAATATTAAAAACAGTTTACATCAGTTTCCTGAAGTCTCAAGTTTTCCAATATTTTAAATCACATTGTAGTCTCTCACATACCATCTGAGATTTACAAAGCTGGTCTTGGAGTCAGAAAGAAAGTATGTGGAAAATATTTGCAGTCAGACTGAACTTAGACAAGTTTGTCACACAGAGTTGGGAATGGTTTTATAAAAAGAATGCGTTTTTGCTAAAAAAGTTAAAGAGGTTTATGCTATAGGATCTGACACACCAGCAGTATTTAATTCTCACTGAAATCAGATTAAGACAATAAAGTGAGTGATGGTTTCTGAAAAGGTCACACAACTTTCTGTTTTGTTTTGTTTTCTAAAAGGCTTTTGCTAAGATTCATTTTGAGTTGTGGTAAAGATTTGAGTCAGTTTTTATTTTATCTGCTCCTCATCTACAAACCCTACCTCAAAATCAAAGTAAATATTCCTAGCTTAATATTTTTTAGGAATGATTGAGGCTTTTAAGGGACTGAGTCTTTTTTATTGATTTTTTATTTTTTTATTTTATTTTTTTTTTTAAAGATTTTATTTATTTATTTGAGAGAGAGACAGTGAGAGAGAGCATGAGAGGCGAGAAGGTCAGAGGGAGAAGCAGACTCCCCATGGAGCTAGGAGCCCAATGCGGGACTTGATCCTGGGACTCCAGGACCGTGACCTGAGCCGAAAGCAGTTGCTTAACCAACTGAGCCACCCAGGCGCCCAGGAGTGAGTCTTTTTTAGATACTGTTCAGACTATCTCATGCCAGGGCTATATGCATAGATGAGGCTTTTGGATAAGAATTACCCTATTTCTTGGAACAGGGAAGGTATTCCAAAAGACAGAAAGTGAGACAAACAGTGGCCAGTTATAAGTTATGAAGGGAATCAATGGTGATGTTGTCATAAGTGCTTATTTGGTCTTAGATACCAGAAACAGGGTCTAGGTTGGACTGCAGCTGTCAAGGGAAAAGGGTAGTCTTGGTGGCAATTTTGCCCCCTGGGGAACATTTGGTAATGTCAGGAGACACTTTTGGTTATCACAAATGTGGAAGAGGGGTGCTCCTAGCATCTAGTAGGTAAAGACCAGTTTTGTTGTTAAACATCTAACAATGCATAGGACAGCCTGTCACAACAAAGAATGCTTTCAATTATCTAGTTCAAAATGTTTCTAGAGATAAGGCTGAACCACTCTAATCTAGGGTGAGGCATGAATTTAAAGAATTGACAAATTGGTGAAATTGGTGGGTCTGTGAAGTTGAAAATCAAGATGAATTACAAGGCTGGTATGTAAAAATAAGTCTAAATTGTAATCTTAAAGAAAGGCAACAAACACATTTGCTGATGCTATGGTGAGTAAATCCTAAATTCAATAACTTGATTTTAATACTAATGACTGTAAGCAGTGTAAATTGGGTTAGTCTTGGATTCTAACAAAGGGATTTAATTCATGAACTTCCAAAATAATTTCACTCTGTTTAAATCTTCTTCATAACATATTCCCTTGGGATTTGATTCATTAAATTACAGTGAGGTTTTTTAGAAGGTGTAATAATCTCTCCTTTCCCATGAAGAGGAATTGGAAGGTTAGGCTTTGGTCTTATGGTTTAATTAGGAACAGGACCGGAATCAGGATTAAGCTTTACAGAGTGTGTTGCTTGATTTTCCAAGTTAGACCACCTACCTTCCTTTGGTGGGCCTGGATGCCACTCCCTCTCCTCTGAGGGGATGGTCTCTATTAATGGCAAATTGTATTGGAAAAGAATATCTTGAAGGTGAGGGAAGGTGGGAAGGCCTTGAGTCATGCTAAACTATTCAAAAGACGAGCTTAGAGGTAGAAGCTGTTACACTTGCCTGAGTTCTGATGTGAAAATACATTTTTGGGCCAACACAATTCATCTGTCAGGCTTTCTGTTGGAAGAATATTTACTCAGCTGTGAGAAGAGAGCTTCAGTGAACATCTAAGATAATGAAAGTTTGATAATACTCAATATTCTGGAAATAACCCAAATCCAGTAGGTTCTTAGTGTCAGAACACAAGATGATAAGGAAACTTGAGAAAACTTCCTGGGGAGCAGAAAGCAATGGGACCCACCTCAGTGGGGTTTTCTGGTTGGGAGGTAAGGATCCTGTGTTTGTCAGGAGGAAGAAAGTATATGTATTTTGTGTGTTTGTTTGTTCCAGTTCTTTTTTAAGAAAAAAGTATGGTAAAATATATATAACATAAAGTTTACCATGTTAGCTTTTTTTTTTTTTTTAAAGAGAGAGTATGCATGTGTGCCAGCTTGGCGAGGGGAGTTGGCTGGGGTTGGGTTGGGTGAGGGTGGGAAGAGGAAGGAAATAGAGAAGCTTAAGCAGGCTCTGCACCCAGCAACAGAGCCTGAAGAGGGTCTCTATCTTACCACCCTAAGATCATGACCTGAGCCAAAATCAAGAGTAGGATGCTTAACCAACTGAGTCATCCCAGTGCCCCACCATATTAGCCCTTTTTAAGTGTACAATTAAGTGGCATTAAGTATATTTGCAACATGTATAAATAGAAACTATAAGTGTTAAAGAGTAACTCCCCATTTTCTCTCTCCTCAGCCCATGGTGATCTTCCTTCTACTTGCAGTTGTTATGGATTGGCCTATTCTAGATGCCTTCTATAAGTGGAATCACACAATACTTGTCCTTTTGTGTCTGGCTACAGTTCATGCTTGTATTCTTAGTGCCTAGTTAATGCCAGGCACAAGAAAGGCACTTGAAAAACAAATATGGAATAAATGGAAATGTTATGGGGGGAAGATGGGAGTAGCATGCCTCTTTAGGATTTAACATGATTTTTTTAAAAAATGTTTTATTTGTTTATTTCAGAGAGTGAGTGCACACAAGCCAGGGAAGGGGCAGAAGCAGAGGGAGAGGGAGAAGCAGACTCTCTGCTGAGCAGGGAGCATTGCAGGGATGGTGGTGGTGGTGGTGGATCGATCTCAGGACCCTGGGATTATGACCTGAGCGGAAGGTAGACGCTTAACCAACTGAGCCACCCAGGCATCCCTCACACAATTTTTTTCTTAGTAATAATAATGACATGGTCCTATATTTGAATAGTGCTTATTGTTTCTTCAAAGAGCTTTGATACTTTATTTCATTTAACACTTGATGATTTAAAAACAAATGCCAGTCTTTTAAGTAAAACATATATTTACCTTCATGTTAATATTTTGGTTTTGCTAGCCAATTTGTACTTATAGACATTTTAATTTTCTACTCTTGGGAATAACCCATGTGACAGACTGTTGGGCTCGTGAATGAAATGCATGCTTCATAGTCATTTATTGATAAGGTTCAGGCCCAACTCTCCAGGAAGGAAATTGAAGCTCTAAGATATCAAGTGCATCCTTTCAAGGTCCCATGGGAAGTCTACGGCAAAGCCCAGAATTAGAATTCTCAGCTTTCAGGTCCCCAAGGCTACATGCACAGAGCTGCCCAGCGAATACAACTTGCCTTCTCCATACGTCTATTCCCAGTGATCTCTAATGGTGCCTACAAAGCATGAAGCAAAAGTAACCGTTCTTCCATGAATTCTCCCACCGGTGCAAACAGTGCAAATTGTTTTCTTTTGGGGTCAAAGCTTTGCCACCTGCCATTTCGGACTCGATGGAAGGCTGAAATACATCATTTGAGGGGTTATACACTTTATCTCACCCGTTACTGACTAGTCCTGATGTCTCTGTGGCTGGTCAGCTCCCTCTCCTGTCTTCTTGGTGCCTCGGGGGGTCCTTGTTCTCCCGCTAAGCACCAGGTGCCTTCAGGAGACTGGAGGGGACATTATGCTCCACTTACAGATGCAGTCAAAAGGCAAGGTTAAGCAATTAAACTAATGCCCTCCTCGTTGCCAACTTTATTTGTCCCTGTTTCTACGATCCTTTTTTTTTTTTTTTTTTTTTTGGTGCTGCCTATGATTTGACATAGCCTCATTGCACTTCCCCTCTGATATTGTCTCATAAAACTCCTTGTCAGTAATATAATTGCCTGAACTAGCTTGCCAGGTTATGTGCCCCCCTCCCCCCAAAGCACACCGGTAGAGAAAGCATTTAAGCTTGACACCGTGACTTTCCCCAGCTAAGTTCCGTCCTTTTATCGCAGAAAGGCTTTCAAGTACGCACTGCAGTGCACTTACTTTTTTCTTAATATAACTTCCCTCCCCACCTTCCTCATCTGCTTGCCAAAAGAGGAAAATAGACTTGTCTGCTTGGAAATAATCAAATGAGACTGTAATAGGAAAAATAGGTCAGGGAATAGGAAGTAGCTAATTTCCTGGGGACAATACTTTCATTCCAACTTGGATTTTTTTAATCAACAGGCTTGAAAGGAAAAGTTTTAAGAGTCATGGTGATATTTCAGTGACAAGATTTGGGTCTTAGTGGGGACACTGATTTGGAGTTAGAGCAGAGAGCAACAGAAAGGATGGAAGTGTGAGTGAATAGTGTTAGGGCAAGGCAAGGTTTCTTCTAATATATAGATGTAACTCTTTAATATATGCTATTAGAGTCTGGGTAATAGCTTAGGGATATCATGTTGACTGGCTCCACTTATCTTACTTTAGGTCCCAAGAGGCAGCTCCCCTATATCTCTTGGGACTCATGTAAGAGGATCCTGCATCAATGACACTCACACAAAAATCCTGAACATTCTAATATAGAATTATATCTTTAATCCAGACTCTTTTTATCCTCCCTGATACTATTTTGTTTGGACTCTTACTGGGTCTCTTTATTTTTTGTTATTTTTTATTTTATTTTGTTTGTATATTTGTCAGTGAGAGAGAGCACAGGCAAGGTGAGCGGAAGGCAGAGGGAAAGGGAGAAGCAGGCTCCTCCCTGAGTAGGGAGCCCGATGCAGGGCTTGATCTCAGGACTCTGGGATCATGGCCTGAGCTGAAGGCAAACACTTAACCAGCTGAGCCACCCAGGTAACCAATTACTGGATCTCTTTAAAGATCAGTGTTTCCCAAATCTGGCTTACCTTCAGAATCAGTTGGAGAATAAAACACACACACACACACACACACAAACACACACACACTTTCCCTTCTTCACCCCCAATACCTACACAGAGTCCCCAAGTTTATCTTTGTTGATTTTGACTCATTTAGGTGGAGCTTAAGAATCCATATTTTAAAAAACACTTATCTGGGTCATTCTAATGGTCAACCATATTTGGAAATGTCTTTCTTTCTTTTTTTTTTTTTTTTTTAAAGATTTTATTTATTTATTTGACAGAGAGAGATCACAAGCAGGCAGAGAGGCAGGCAGAGAGAGAGGAGGAAGCAGGCTCCTTGCTGAGCAGAGAGCCCGATGCGGGCCTCCATCCCAGGACCCTGAGATCATGACCTGAGCCGAAGGCAGCGGCTTAACCCACTGAGCCACCCAGGCGCCCTGGAAATGTCTTTCTTATATCATTTCAACCATTTATTAATTAGATGTCCTGCCAAAGTGGCCCTAGTCCGGCCAATCATCTTCCAGAATTATTTTAAAAATGATCAAATCACAGTATTCCACACAGCTGTTTAAAAACCGATTTTTCCTCTCTCCTCTTCCAAGAATAAAATTCAAACTTCTTAGTTAAGTATGATAGGGCCTGTGCAGTGCAATTTCTATCCATCTTTGCAGCTGTCTCTCCTTCATACACTTGCAATCTGTTCACACTGAACTTCTCACTGACCCCAGTACATATGCACATTTGAATAAGCCTTTGCCTGGAATGTCCTGTCTTGCCCCCTCTTCACCCTTCTCTCAAAAGGCACCTCCTGTATGAAGTCTTCCTCGATTGGGCCAAATAGCTCGATTGTTGTTCTGTGATTCTGGAGCATCTTATGCATTCCACTAAAACAATATTTATCAGATTGTATGGTAATTTGTCTTTACTAGATTTCAGGCCGCCGTATGTCAGGGACTATTCTATACAACCTGTAGCTTCCAAACCTTACACAGGTTTGGAACTATGTATGGAATGAATGAAAGAAATGGTGCCTCTCTGATAGTGTGGTAATTAAGAGCCTGGACTCTGGTCCCAGATTAATTGGGTTTGGTGCTTGACTCTGCCACTTATTAGCTAGTGACGCTGATGCTCTGTGCCTCGTTTTCCTCATATAGCATAGTATAAGCTATCATTATTATTATTTACTATTATTTTCAATGATGGAGGAAGATTCAAGGATACTGTTAGAGGGCTCTGGTGGAAAAAAAGGATGCAAATTTCCTTTGTGACCTTGGGCAAGCAAGTTACATGACTGCTCCATAAAATGTTAATTAAAAACCTGGTTTGCATCACAGATGTGTAGTAAGAATCAGAAATAACAATAGTTACCACTCATTGAGGCTTCTCATGTGCCTGGCTCTTGTCTCAGCACTTATGCATATTACTTCATTTAATTCTCATAACACCCATATGAAGCAGATAAACACACACACACACACGCACACACACTTTTTGGGAAAGGTCACTTTTATTACGTTTTAGGAAGAAATTGAGCAGGATTGTTTTAAACAAAAGTTCATTGGAGAAGAACAAGAGTTTGAGGAAGTAGTGGTTTTCCACTGGCTGCGAGCTGCAGTTAGTGCATTGTTGCTGGGGCTGTGAGAGTCTTCTTTTTTTTTTTTATTTAAAGCAAGAGATAAAATTCCTATGTGAAAATTTCTTCCATTGCCACAATAATTCTTATTTTCCTTCTCTCTGCTAGTTGTGCAGACTGTGAAGAGATGAGGCAGATATCCTTGTCTCCATCTGCCTTTTATCAATGAGGAAACGGAGTCGCTTGTCCGTGGTTGCAAAACTAGCAGGTGGTAGGGCCAGGACTGCCTAGCTCCAAAATTGTACTCGGAGCAGGTGAACCCTGGACTGCCTGGCTCCAAAATTGTACTCGGAGCTATTATCCAAAATTGCAAATAAGATTAAGATAGAAAACAGTGCACGTGAAGTAATGTATTAATTGCATACTGTTCTTGCTTAATGTTTGGCTTGGACATCATACATGGAGAGATGGAGAGCTTTAATTTGGATGTGTTTGGGGAGAGGAAGGAAAAGAGAGCATTTCAGGGGAGCATTAGAGGGTGGAGGTCCAGAGTGGGGTGGCTGATGTAGTGGGGAAATGGAAATATGTGTGAAGGGCTAGACCTAAACCTTGTGGCCGCATTTTTTTTTTTTTTTTTTTTTGAAGGTGGGTGCCAGTGCTCACCCTTTGCTTAGAAACTAGACAGGAAATAGATGCTTTCATTTCAAGGTGCCTTGTCTTTAGGATGTATGATTGGAGGAGCACTTCTTGGCTCTGTCTTCCTATTGATCTGTCCTGGAAAGTCTGAAATAAAGGGGAAGATGAAGGGGCATGGGCTGGCTGCAGTGATTTAGAACATGGGCATCTCAGTGTTGAGGTGTTGCTTCTCCAGGCTTGGGAAGTCGGCCCTGTCTGTGGATCTGAGAACAACTTTTCATCCTTTCACTTTCCAGAAATTCTTGCTTGATCCGACTTAAGAATTCCCTTCCCCCTTCTCACTCCTTCTTTATACAGTGATGCCAGTAGCTAGGATTTGGAGAGACAAATGATGTCTGTGCTTTAATCTTTAGGGATTGTGTAGGAGCTCCTGATGGCCAGCACTTAGGCTGGTTCTGCATTGCACCAAAACCATCCATCAGTTCAACGCATTCCTTGGGCTGGGGTGGCCAACTGGTTGACTAAATTGAAACCTCTTATAATGTTGCTTTGGTGTTGGTAGTAGAACAGAACAGTATCTAATGGAAAGAAATAAAAATTATGGAAGCATCCCAGATTGGAATAGAAGAGGCAACAGGATGTGTGTTCAGACTCTGCCCCTGATGTGTTGTATGGCAAAGTGAACCTCTCTCTGGACCTCAACCCAGAAGTGAGATGCCTTGCATGCATTGCATTTATAGTTCTGTTTAGTGATTTTTAGGTCATATGATTTATTAGTGTTTTCTTTCTTTAAAAAAAAAGCATTGGGGTATATTGAGATTTTTTTTTTTTTAATTGGAGATTTTATTTGTTTGGCAGACAGAGAGAGACAGTGAGAGAGGAAACACAGGCAGGGGGAGTGACAGAGGGAAAAGCAGGCTTCCTGAAGAGCATGGAGCCCGACAGGGAACTGGATCTGAGGACTCTGGGATCATGACCTGAGCTGAAGGCAAACACTTAATGACTGAGCCACCCAGGAGGTCCTATTGAGGTTTTTTTCCTGAGTTTCTCATAATTTATGCATTAGTACAGAGCCCTGAAAGTATTTTTTTAATATTGTTTTTTATTTTTATTTATTTTTTTAAAAAGATTTTATTTATTTATTTATTTGAGAGAGAATGAGAGGGAGAGAGAGAGCATGAGAGGGGGGAGGGTCAGAGGGAGAAACAGACTCCCACCAAGCAGGAAGCCTGATGCAGACTCAATCCCGGGACTCCGGGATCATGAGCTGAGTCGAAGGCAGTTGCTTAACCAACTAAGCCACCCAGGTTCCCTTCTTTTTTGTTTTTTATTTTATTTTTTTAACACATTTTTTTAGAAGATTTTATTTATTTATTTATTTGAGAGAGAGGGAGAGAATGTGAAAGCATGAGCCAGGGAAGGGGCAGAGGGAGAGGGAGAGAGAGAATCTCAAGCAGGCTCCATGCTGAGTATGGAGCTGATATGGTGCTCAATCCCTGAGATCATGACTTGAGCCAAAACCTAGAGTCAGACCCTTGATTGACTGAGCCACCAGGTGCCCACCCCCCCCGAAATATTCTTGTTTTAGGTTTATAATAAAATTGGGAGGGAGGCATAGAAGTTTCTTATATCCCCCTACCTCCACATATATACAACCTCTCTCATTATCAACATCCCTCACCAGAGTGGTACATTTGTGACAATTGATGAACCTACATTAACGTATTCCAATTACCCAAAGTTCATCCTTTACCTTAAGGATTCCCTCTTGGTATTGCATATTCTGTGAGTCTGGACAAATGTGTAATCCATCATTACAGTATCACACTGAGTAATTTTACTGCCTTGAAAATCCTCCGTATACCACCTACTCATCCTTCCCCCCAACCCCTGCCAACCACTGATCTTTTCACTATCTCCATATCTCCATTCACTGTCTCCATAGCTTTACCTCTTCCAGAACTCATATAATTGGAATTGTACATGTAACCTTTTCAGATTGGCTTCCTGAATGTGTTTTCAGTCAACACCTTACTCCAGAGGCCGACAGCATCTAAGTTCCCCCTTGCTTCTCACAGGGGCACTGGAAAGGAGAAGCCTTCTCATTTCGATTCTTCATGGTCTCCAACCCCAATTGTGTTCCCTGCTGCCAAGAAATTCTTGTGGTTCCTCCAGGCTACTCTCAACCACCCCTCACCCCGATCCTTTAAAGTCTCCCACCTCTCCCTTCTGGGGCAAATCTCTGAATGTTCTCTACATCTTACCTCTCCCTTTGGTTTGGGTACTGATTCTATTGATTTTCTCCTTTTTCGTTGAGGTTTTAATCCTTCTCCACTGGCTCCTTTCTATGAGTGTTTTGGCATGTTCTGATTTTTAAAAAGTGGGAGTCTCCTTAATTAAAAAATGCTCTAACTGGGCACATGCCTTCTACCCTCAGTTTTAGCTATAGATACCACTACTGTCAGAAGGTATGCTCTGATCCTAAAGGCCTAGGTAAGGTGCTTCTCCTATATCCTTCTTTATCATCCTGCTATTCATGTTTATGGATGGCATGATATAGCAGTGTAATTTTATGTTGTCTGCTTTCCCCACTAGGCTTGAGCTATATGAGCACAGGGAGCTTCTCTTTACTTACTCTTTGTTGTGTTCTCAGCATCCGGAAGAGTGCCTGCCATGTAGAGGAACTTTTAAAAGACTTGTGAGTGAATTAATAGATGGATTAAAGGAAGAGGAAGTGATGCAGACTTTTTTTCTAATAATGCTAACATGTTCTACCTGGTCATACTCTGCTATTTTACTCCCACCTCCACTCCCAAAGGAATTACATTGGCAAGCTCACTGATTGCTCTGACTGGGAAACGACATGGTGAGTGCTTTAATCAGGTGACATCAAGTGGAAGAGGAAGGTACTGTTAAGTTTTTTTCAGAAGGAAAATATCCATCCCAGGTTACAATTGTCCTTTTCTAAAAATCAGTCATTTCTTTAAATACAAAATCCAAAGAGATGAGATTTAGATCCAGTAACTGTCTGGAAGTCTGGTGCCTTATCCAAAATCTGCGGAAGCAGGGGTGAGGCCAATTCCATAGGCAATATTCTTTACTAGAGTTTTCCCAGTGTTTCCTACCTATGGTTCCATTGGGAATTTTAACAGTAATTGTTTATTCCAAGCCATTTTATGCTGCTCAGTAGAACTATGTAGAGAAACACTAGACAGAAGGCAAGGGATTTTCAGTGTGAAAATCATATGAGAGATTTTATTTATGCCTCCAAATCTATGGTGACCCATTATTTTGCACTTGTCACGGGATAAAGGATATTGAGAGACAGCAAATTCTCATTGTGGCAATGTTAAAAAGGACATAAGTAATAGAGTTCACTTTCATTTAATACTTAGGGTGGGCCGGGCACTGTGCAAAGCTTTTTACATACTAAAGCCCATCTAATCCTGCCGCATTCTGAGGTTGAAGCTATCATTATACTGACTTTACAGATGGCTAATTGAGGCAGAAAAGGACTGAGACAATTCTCTCCATATTGCACAGGGAGTAAAGGGTACAGTCCAAATCTGGACTGTGGTTGTATAGGTCTAAAACTCTGCTTAAACCCACTATATTCTACCTACTTTTCAGTGTGGACAGTGGCCAGAGACACATTACTAATTTATTATTAAGATGCCTCTCTCCCACATAGAGTTTTAAAAAAGAATGAGCCTGGAGTTAAATAAACTATAGGGAAAACAATATATTTAAGTGATAAATAGGAAGCATAGCTTTCTTTTTTTTTAAAATTTTATTTATTTATGACAAAGAGAGATAGCGAGAGAGGGAACACAAGCAGTGGCAGAGCTGGAGAGGGAGAAGCAGGCTCCCCGCTAAGCAGGAAGGCAGATATGAGGCTCCATCCCAGGATGCTGAGGTCATGACCTGAGCTAAAGGCAGACACTTAACAACTGAGCCACCCAGGTGCGCATAAGCATAGCTTTCTAATAAGATGTGTCATATTAGGTTTCTGTTTTACCAGATTGGATGTATTTTGAGTTTTTGCTGTATCACTTTATTCTAGACAACTGACCACATCTTTGCGCAGTTTATTTATTTAATTATTATTTACTAAGTTTTATATTTTAATTCCTATATGATTAACATACAGTGTTATATTAGTTTCAGGTGTACAATAAAGTGGCCAACATTTCTCTACATTTCTCAGTGTTCATCATGAAAGTGTACTCTTAATCTCCTTCAGCTATTTCACCCATGCCCCCACGCATCTCCACTCTGGTAGCCGTGTGTTCTCTATAGTCCACCGCTTGGTTTGTTTCTCTCTCTTTTTCTCCCCTTTTGCTTGTTTGTTTTGTTTCTTAAATATGAATGAAATCATATAGTATTTGCCTTTCTGTGACTGACTTATTTCACTTAGCATTACACTCTCTAGCTACATCCATACTATTGCAAATGGGTGGATGTCATTCCTTTTTATGGCTGAATAATATTCCATTATATGTACCACATCTTTATCCATTCATCTATTGATGGACACTTGTGCTTCTTCCATAATCTGGCTATTGTAAATAATGCTACCATAAACATATGGGTGCACATATCCCTTTAAATTAGTGTTTTTGTATTTTGGGGGTCAATACCTAGTAGTGCGATGACTGATTCATAGGGTTGTTCTGTTTTTAACTTTTTTTTAAAGTTTATTTATTTATTTAGTAGTGATCTCTTCACCCAACATGGGGTTTGAACTCATGACCCTGGGATCAAGAATTGTATGCTCTTCCAACTGAGACAGCCAGGTACCTCAACTATTTTTTAACTTTTTGAGGAAACTCTACTGTTTACACAGTGGCTACACCAGTTTGCATTTCCACAACAGTGTATGCGAGTTCCTTTTTCTCCACATCTTTGTGAACACTGTTGCTTCTTATGTGTTTTGATTTTAGCCATTCCAATAGGTGTGAGGTGATATTTCATTGTAGTTTTGATTTGCATTTTTTTGGTGATGAGTCATGTTGAGCATCTTTTCATGTGTCTGTTGGCCATCTGTATGTCTGTTTTGGAGAAACATCTGTTCATGTCTTCTAGGCAGTGTATTTTTTTAATGTTTATTTAGAAATATTGTAGGTCCACAAAAAATTGCAAAGAAACGTACAAGGAAGTCTTTTGCACCCTTCATCAAGCGTCCCTTAATATTAACATCTTACATAAGAAAGTATAGTACGATATCAAAACTAGGAAATTGACACTGGAACAATCACAGAACTTACTCCCTTTGTACCTCTAATTTTTACGAGCACTTTTGTGTGTGTATTATTCTGTGCAATGTTATCACAGGTAATAGCTTCCTGTAACCACCACCATAATCAAGTAGTTTGCCATCACCATAGGGTCCCTTCTGCTATTTATTTGTAGCTATCCCCCATCCCTAACTCCTGGAAACTAGTAATTTTTTCTCCATTTTGTAATTATAAGAATGGAATCATACAGTATATTATACTTGCCTTTATTCCTTCTTCACAGTTTCATGGAGATTGGTCCAAGTTATTGCATGTATGATAGTCTGTTCCTTTTTATTGCTGTGTGTATTCTCTAGCATGTATATTACTCAGTTTGTTTAACCAATTACCTGCTGAAGGACATCTGGGTGGTTTCCAGTTTATGGCTATTATGACTAAAGCTGCTGTGAACATTTGTGTACAGGATTTTGTGTGGACAAAAGTTTTCTTTTTGGGGGGGATAAATGGCAACAAGTGCAATTGCTGGATTGTATGGTAACTGCATGTTTAGATTTTTGAGAAATTGCCAAACTGTCTTCCAGAGTGGCTGTACCATTTTATATTCCCTCAGTAGCCTATGAGTGATTGAGTTTCTCTACATTCTTGCCAGCATTTGTTGTCGTCACTATTTCTAGTTTCAGATTTTCTGATAGTTATGTGATGGTTTTAATTTGCATTTCCCTGATTGCTAAAGATGTTGAACACCTTTTCACATGCTTATTTGCCATCTGTATGTCCTGTTTATCAAAACGTATCTTCATGTCTTTTACCCATTTTCTTATTGGACTGTTTGAATGTTTTGCTGTTCAGTCCTGTTCTTTATATATTTTAGATACCTGTCCTTCAGCAAACACATGGTTTGCAAACATTTTCTCCCAATCTGAAGCTTGACTTTTTGTCCTCTTCACATAGGCTTGACATAGCAAAATTTTACATTTTGATGATGTCAAATTCATCCATGTTTCCTTTTACGGATCATGATTTTAGTTGTAAATTGTTGGATTTAGTTTACTAATATTTTGTTAGGATTTCAGTGTCCAAATTCATGACACATACTGGTTTATATATGTTTTTTTCTACTATGTTTATCGAGCTTTTGTATCAGAGTACACTGGCCTCATAAAATGAGTTGGGAAGTGTTCTCACTTTTTTACTCCCTAAAAGAGCTTGTATTAAATTGGTGTTAATTCTTTATTTATTTTTTATTTTTTAAAATATTTTATTTATTTATTTGACAGAGAGAGAAAGAGCAAAAGCAGGGGGAGCAGAAGGCAGAGGGAAAGGCAGAAAAGTGCTCCCTATTGAGTAAGGAGCCCCAAAACGTGCTCCATCCCAGGACCCTGGAATCATGACTTGAGCCCAAGGCAGATGCTTAACCTACTGAGCCACCCAGGCATCCAGTATTAATTCTTTAAACATTTGTCTAGTCCTAGGTTCCACAATTTTCTATGTATTTTTTCTGGGAGTTTAATAGTTTTGTGTTTTACTTTTCAGTCTATGAATTATTTAAATTAATTTTTGTATAAGGTATGATATTTAGATCAAGTTTTCCTTCCTTCCTTCCCTCTCTTCCTTCCTCCCTTCGCTCTGACCCACCCTCCTGCTCTTGCTCTTTCTTTTCCTTCCTCTCCTTTCCTCTCCACTCCTTTTTCCTTTTTTTAAGGGATATTCACCTGGTCCAGCACTATTTGTTAAAAAGATCATCTCTCCTTCATTGAACTGCTTTGGTCCTTTGTTAAAAAAAAAAAAAAAAGGCATATTTGCATGTTTTTTGGTCTGGGTTCATGATTCTGTTTCACTGATCTCTGTTTATTCCTCCATCAATACTCCATCAATAATATTGTAGTCATATAGTAAATCTTAATATTGGTAAAAATGATCACTCCCAATTTATTTTCCTTTTTTAAAATTGGTTTGTCTATTCTGGGAGCTTTCTCTTTCCATATAAATTTTAGTATAAGCTCCTTGATGTCAACAAAATGCTTGTTGAGATTTTTGTAGGAATCGCATTACATTTACAGGTTAATTAAAAGAGGATTGACATCTTTAGTACATTGAGTCTTCCAGTCCATGAGCACAGTTCATCTTTTCAAGTATTTAGATTTATTTGATTTCTTTCATCAGCACTTTATGATTTTCATTTTATGGATTCTGTACATGTTTTATTAAATTTATATGTAAATATTTCATTTTCTTTGGAGCAATTGCAAATAGTGTTGATTTTCCACTTATTTGTTGTCAGTATATAGGAATGTAATTAATTTCTCTGTGTTGATCTTGTGTCCTGTGACCCCTCCAAACACATTTATTAGTTCTAGGAGTTATTTCTGTAGATTCATTGGGATTTTCTACATAGGCAATTATGTCATTTGCAAATAGAGACAGTTTTATTTCTTTTTTCCTAATCTGTATACATTTTCTTTCTTTTTCTTGCTTTATTGCAGTGACTGGAACATCTAGTGCTACTTTAAATATGAATATTTTAAATTGAATATTCTGGTGAGAGTGGATATCCTTGCTTTGTTCCCAGTTTTAGAGGAAAAGCATTTAGCCTTTTGTTGTTAAGTTCTGATGTTGACTGTGGGCTTTTTGGAGATAGTCTTTCAGAGCAAAGGTCCTGGGGTAAGAGCTGGTTCCCTGAGCCCAGTATCGGGTACGGCTTATGTTGGAGGCAAGACACATGATTTAATCTGTGTTTAGAAAATGTTTCTCTCTATTCCTAGTGTATCTATTTTTTTTTTTTTAAATCATATATGAGTGTTGAATTTTGTTAAATGCTTTTTCTGCCATCAGCATTCTGCTAATATGGTCATATGATTTTTCCTCTTTAGCCTGTTGATATGGTAAATTATTACATGAATTGATTTTTGGTTATTGAATCAGACTGTATACCTGGAATAAATGCCACTTGGTCGTAGTGTATTATTTCTCTGAGATATTATTAAATTTAGTTTACTAATATTTTGTTGGATTTTGGTATTCAGTTCATGAAAAATGCTGGTTTATATGTGTCTTTTTGGCCTTTTTAAAAATCTGGTTTTGATGTCAGAATAATATTGGCTTCATAAAAGGAGTTGGAAGGTATTCTCTCCTTTTATGTTTCTAAAAGAGACTGTGTTAAATTGGTGTTAATTCTTCAAACATTTGTCAAAATTAAAAAAAAAAACAAAACATTGTGGCTTAGGGATTTCTCTTTTAGGAGTTTTTAAAATTTTGAATGCAGGTTCTTTTTTGTGATTATAGAACTATTCTGGTTGCCTGTTTCATATTGGCTGATTTTTGATAGTTTGTTGTGCATTTTGAGGAATTGGTCTATTTCTTTCAAGTTGTCAAATTTGTGAGAATAAAGTTGTTCATAGGAGTTTAATAATGCTTAGAGTACTTTTAATGGGATCCTTTTAATGGCTGTAGGATCTGCTGTAATATCCTATTTCATTTCTGTTTGTTTTCTTTTCATTGAATATTCTTGACAGCTGAACATCATCTTTGGGCACTTTTTTTTTTTTTAAATTTTTTTTTCTCTCCACATAGACCTTAGTTGGAAGTGGGACTTGTTATTTTAAGTTGGTAAAAGGCAGATGCTGAGATCAAAATAAGAAGGTAGGTTGAAAACATTTTGTTGCTGACTTCTCTCTCCTGATTTCACCTTCCCTTACAGAGTGTAATTTGACAATCATTGCCACAAGTTGTCATTATATAGTGTTTGTACTGTAAGAGTCAGGCTAAGAGAACACTCTGTTGCTGGAACTATGCTCAGCAAGATTAGAGAGCTTTTTTATTAAATACTGCCAGACTTCAGAATTGTGTTATATCCCAGGATTATTACTATGAACAGTTATCTCACTGTGTTTTATGAAGAGAAGAGAAAGTATAGACAATCTATACTGACTCCGTTAGTTAGCTTTATTACCTAGAGACCATCTGCAGCAATCTTGCCCCTTGCAAGTATAATTGGATTATGGCTCCAGTCAATTCCATTGTCTGTGAAAGTTCAAAGCTCTTCCCTGATTTTTACTGATTTCTAGGCCTCTTATTTTATGTTCTGAAACTAGTACCAAAAAGTTATGCCTTACCCACCCCCACATTTTTTAGTCAAGTTGTTCAAAATTTGGAAGCAAAGCAGACTAGGAAGCATGTCCTTTCAATGTCCTATGGAATTATTTTTTTACCGTTCATCTCAATAATTTATTTAGTCATCTAGACAGACTTTTCCTTAAAGGGTCAGATAGTAATTATTTTAGACATTAGGGCCATTACAGTTTCTATTACAACTATTCAAGTTGGCTGTTGTAGCTTGAAAGCAGCCATAGGAAATATTTAAACCGATCAGTGCGTAGCTGTGTTCCAAATACTAGGTGGCTAGCCTCCAGGCCACAGTCTTGTCATCCCCCCTGAAAGGGAATTTATCTTTTTTTGGCTTACTATTTGAATCATAATTCAGAGCCCAGACTGTGAAATTAATATTAGCTTCTAAATTTTTTTTTCTAATAGAAATAAAAATGATTCCTATCCTAGGGCTATGCTTTTATCACCATGTAGGACACTAACTAGTTTTGAATCAAGCTTACCAGTCTTATTCTGACATTCTCTTTCACCTGGCTATAGATACCCAGTTCCTCTGATGCTCCCTGAACCAGCTTTTCATCCTGCTGGTCCTCTCATTGGTAAACTCAGTAAGTCATTAATATGCATTTTATGCGAATTGAAAAAAAAAATTTCTTGAAAATAATACTTTTATAACATGAGCACCAAGTTCACTCTATTTCAGTGGTTTTCCCTGTCCTCTCTAATAAAATGACATGCAACAGAGTTCTAGTAAGTTTCATCAGCATTAACTAAGTATTTGAGGAGAAGTTACAAGATGGGGAATCACTGCAGAATACATGGCCTCTTACCGTCTGCCTTATTTTCCTCCCTCCCTCTGTCTTTCTTCTCTCTTTCTCGTTTCCTTCTTCCTAGAATACTGACTTTTTCTCTCCATTCCCAGATATAAATTCTGTCTTTTCTACAGAGTAGCTCAGTTGAACGAGGGCCTTTAAACTAACTAGATCTTTCCTCTCTCTCTCTTTTTAAAGATTTTATTTATTTATTTGACAGACAGAGATTACAAGTAGGCAGAGAGGCAGGCAGAGAGAGAGGAAGGGAAGCAGGCTCTCTGCTGAGCAGAAAGACCCATGTGGGGCTTGATCCAAGGACCCTGGGACCATGATCCTAGCCTAAGGCAGAGGCTTTAACCCACTGAGCTACCCAGGTGCCCGGATCTTTCATCTTTATAGAGCTGTGAGCTCATTTTTTTTCTCCTGCTATATAAGGAAATTGCTTTTGGAAATAAACTCTTGATTAGTTTGTATATTTTCCATTCAACTTTTTCATAATAGAGGTGTTTCAATGAACATGTATTTGGGAGCAGAACAAGGATTTTTTTCCTGCAAATTCTATTATTCTAGCAGCGGTTGAAACAGCTTTTCTGTTATTTTTTCTCTTCTAAAATTTTATTTAGTATTTTTGTTTATTTCTAAATTATTATACAGTGAACCACCCAGTCTCTTTCCCTCCCAGTCATCTCACCTATATGATCTGCATCAGTATGTCATCTAATAAAAGGAGTAGTTACCATTTCTGGAATTCTGTTCACTGTGCCCATGCTTGAATGTTCACAAGCATTCAAACATTGTGCCAGTGAGGATGTTTCTTCAGATATCAGGTGTGTTTTTCCCCCAACCTTCCAATGACAGTTCCTTAAAAAAAAACAGATGTTATTCCGGTTGAAACAAGTCATTTCTAAAATGTTTTTTTTTTATGCCCTGTGATGCTTGAAAGTTCTTAGTCATGCCTGTTTGCATGAATACCCACTGTCGATTGAGAACTTTAATGTGGTTATAATCTGTATTAAGGGGAAGACCTTAATAAGAGCTATACATTTAGTTTAGTTCAGCAGTAGTTTCTAGGATCCCTACTATGTGTGAAGCATAGTGTTAGAGATTGGAGTCAAAGCTGAAACAAGGAGGCAAGGCTGGTAGCTAGAAGATATTTATTAAAGGTTTCTGGATGTTGATTTGCTTCATGAGAACACTCTATTTTGGTCATTACAGGGTAGGTGTGTTATCTTCAACTAAGTTTGTGTTTCTCAGATATTCTTTTCAATGCTTTTGATGGTAAAAGGTTAGGAAAAAAAAAAAGACATGGAATCCAGATGCCAACTGTAGTCACCTCGTCTATGAGATTATGTGAAATAAAGACTTCCCAGTACTCTGTGAGAAGCTCAGCACTTGGTTACAATTTCAACAAATTCCTGTAAGTTTACATTTCCAAACTCATTTTTGACTATCTTCCTGGCTTCTCTGAACATTCAAGGGGAACATTACATCTTCTTCAGCTTTTTTCTGCCAATGACAAATACAGAACTGGGCCTCTTTTCATGGATTTTTCTTCAAATAACTCTCACAGGGAATTTGTGTTTATAGCAGAATGTATTAGAGGTTTTAGAATGTTGGAGGGGGTTTATAGCTCAGAGGCACAAACAGCATAAATCTAAGTAGTAAATTCCTATTTTTTAAAGTCCTTAAATATCCTTGTTCATCAGCTTCTTGTGTGGGCTCCAGCCACCTGTTAGTTTGCCCAGCTTCCTTATCTCTCTCCCTTTCACCTCCCTTCACCATTCCTCTTCGCTCTATAGTCAGATATGCCTAATCTTCTCTGACTGAGAGAATCGTTTCACTTTCTCTAACCAATCTTTTATCTTGGGTGCTTATTTTTCACATGTGTACAGACTTTCAAAGTATTCCCTTATATAAAGACAATTTTTTTTTCCCCCTGAGAAGCGCCCTGGTGACAAATATTAAAATAATAGTCTTTCTCTGTGCTTTACATAAATCTTGGTAAATTGTAACCTCACTCTCATCTTTTCCTTTTTCTTTTACCCCTATTCCCTTTCCCTTGGTATTTCCAGTGTTGCACCCTCTGGTACTTAGACTGCCAAATGTAAACCAATGAAGTATGATGGAAACCATGAATGAGAATAAGCAGAGCCTATGAATATTTTTAGTACTTCGTTGGAAAAACATACAGTGCTATGTATGAGTTTTGATATAGGTTACCATGTAGATCATTGGCAAGCAAAATGGTAATTCCTGACCAAAACTTTATTCTAAGAAGGATGATTATTTGAATATTTATGTGTTATTATAGCTCTGAACAAAAGATTCCAAGGTTGTGAATCAAAGCATAACAACACAAACTACCTCACCTCACCTTTCCCCTTCCAAAAAAGGATTAACTTAACCTCTTGCCACCCTATATGAAACCCTGCTTCCTTATCTGTAAGACTAAGAACATGATGAGATTAATGGATTTTCATAAAGTAGGTTATATTTTTACTACAAAAAGATAAATTGTAGGAAACTAAAGTTTTAAAACAGGCAGGAATGTTTATACAGTTATTAATTTATTAAAAAGAGTGATACCAAGAGTGATCCAATTTTACCTACTAGATTTTAATTTAACCATTATTTCCCCTCTTCAGCAGATTTATGTAAAAATTTGAGAAAAACGGGTAGTGACAATGGTTTGAATTTAATTTAGGGTGAGTCTGCTGGTGATATATTCCCTCAGTTTTATTTGTCTGAAAAATTTTTTAATTAATTAATTTTAAAATTAGCTTTATTGGGATATAGCTGACATACCATAAACAGGGAGTATTTGAAGTGTACACTTTTGTCATTTCTATACAGATGTAAACTGTCACAATAAAAATAGCAGGCACACCTAGCCTCAACAATCAGACAACAAAAAGAAATTAAAGGCATCCAAATCAGCAAAGAAGTCAAACTATCACTCTTTGCAGATGATATAATACTTTATGTGGAAAACCCAAAAGACTCCACTCCAAATCTGCTAGAAATTGTACAGGAATTCAGTAAAGTGTCAGGATATAAAATCAGTGCACAGAAGTGCATTTCTATACACCAAGAGCAAGTCAGAAGAAAGAGAAATTAAGGAGTCAATCCCATTTACAGTTCCACCCCAAACCATAAGATACCTAGGAATAAACCCAACCAAAGAGGCGAAGAATCTGTACTAAGAAAACTATAAGGTACTCATGAAAGAAATTGAGGAAGACACAAAGAAATGGAAAATTTTTCCATGCTCCTGGATTGGAATAACAAATATGGTGAAAATGTCTATGCTACCTAAAGCAATCTACACGTTTAATGCAATCCTATCAAAATACCATCCATTTTTTTCAAAGAAATGGAGCAAATAATCCCAAGATTTATATGGAACCAGAAAAGACCTCGAATAGCTAGAGGAATATAGAAAAAGAAAGCCAAAGTTGGTGGCATCACAATTCCAGACTTCAAGCTCTATTACAAAGCTGTCATCATCAAGACAGTATGGTACTGACACAAAAATGGACATAAAGATCATTGGAACAGAATAGAGAACCCAGAAATAGACCCTCAACTCTATGGTCAACTAATCTTCGACAAAGCAGGAAAGAATGTCCAATGGAAAAAAGACAGCCTCTTCAACAAATGGTGTTGGGAGAATTGGACAGCCACATGCAGAAAAATGAAACTAGACCATTCCCTTACACCACACATGAAAACAGACTCAAAATGGATGAAATACCTCAATGTGATAAAGGAATCCATCAAAATCCTTGAGGAGAACAAAGGCAGCAACCTCTTTGACCTCAGCCACAGCAACTTCTTCCTAGGAATATCTCCAAAGGCCAGGGAAGCAGGGGCAAAAATGAGCTATTGGGACTTCATCAAGATCAAATGCTTTTGCACAGCAAAGGAAACAGTCAACAAAACCAAAAGACAACTGTCAGAATGGGAGAAAATATTTGTAAATGACATATCAGATAAAGGGCTAGTATTTAAAATTTATAAAGAACTTATCAAACTCAACACCCAAAGAAGAAATAATCCAATTAAGAAATGGGCAGAGAACATTAACAGACATTTCTGCAAAGAAGACATCCAGATGGCCAACAGACACATGAAAAAGTGCTCCACATCACTCGGCATCAGGGAAATACAAATCAAAACCACAGTGAGATATCACCTCACACCAGTCAGAATGGCTAAATTAACAAGTCAGGGAATGACAGATGCTGGCGAGGATGCGGAGAAAGGGAAACCCTCCTACACTGTTGGCGGGAATGCAAGCTGGCGCAGCCACTTTGGAAAACAGCATGGAGATTCCTCAAAAAGTTGAAAATAGTGCTACCCTACAACCAGCAATCGCACTACTTGGTATTTACCCTAAAGATACAAATGTAGTGATCCGAAGGGGCACATGCACCCAAATGTTTATAGCAGCAATGTCCACAATAGCCAAACTATGGAAAGAAACTAGATGTCCATCAACAGATGAATGAATAAAGAAGACGTGACATATATATATATATATATATATATATATATAATATGTATATAATATCTATCTATCTATATCTATAATGGAATACTATGCAACTTTTAAAAGAAATTAAATTTTGCCCTTTGTGATGACATAGATGAAACTAGATGGTATTATGTTTAGTAAAATAAGTCAATCAGAGAAAGACAATTATCATATGATCTCCCTGATATGAGGAAGTTGAGAGGCAATGTTGGGGGGTAGGAAGAGAATAAATGAAACAAGATGGGATTGGGAGGGAGACAAATTTTAAGAATCTCACAAAGCAAACTGAGGGTTGCTGTGGGGTGGGTAGGGAGAGGGTGGTTGGGTTATGGACATTGTGGAAGGTATGTACTATGCTGAGTGCTGTGAAGTGTATAAACCTGGCGATTCACAGACCTGCATCTCTGGGGCTAATAATACATTATATATTAATTTAAAAAAATTAAAAATAGTGGGCACATTCATAGATCCCCAACTTTCTTCCTGCCCCTTTCTCTCTTTATTGCCACAACCACTGATCATCTTTTTGTTACTATAGATTAATTTGAAATGTCTTCTTCATTTTTGGAGGTCATTTTTGCAGTGTGTAGAATGCTATATTTCTGAGTTACTTCTTTTCAGAAGTTTGAAAGTACTCTCCATGGCCTCCAAGTTTCCACTCTGAGGTCATTTCTCAGTCTAATTATGGCTTTTTCCCTTTTTCTTTTCAGCTTTATTGAAGTGTAATTGACAAACATTGTATATATTTAAGATGTATTACTTGATGTTTTGGGATATATATTATATTTTAAATATTTTATTTATTTATTTGAGTGACATCACAAGCTGGAAGGAGGGGCAGAAGAAGAAGGAGAAGCAGACTCCCTGCTGATCAGGGACCCCAAAGTGGGGCTCAATCCCAAAAGCCAGGAACATGACCTGAGTTGAAGGCAAAAGCTTAAACCACTGAGCCACCAAGGTGCCCCAATATGCCCCAAAATGTACATTTTAAAATATACATTTTTAATGATTACCACAAACAGATTAATCAGTTTATGTTATTGACAATTTTTTGTCTGTCATGAGAACACTTAAGATGAACTTAATCTTGGGTCACCTGGTGGCTCAGTGGGTTAAGGCCTCTGCCTTCAGCTCAGGTCATGATCCTAGGTTCCTGGGATTGAGCCCGGTGTCAGGCTCTTTGCTCAGCAGGGGGCCTTCTTCCCCCTTTTCTCTCTCTCTGCCTGCCTCTCCACCTACTTGTGATTTCTGTCTGTCAAATAAATAAATAAAATCCTAAAAAAATAAAAAGATGTACTTACTCTCACCAAATTTCAAGTATATAACATAGTGTTGTTAAATATAATCACCATGCTATGCATTAGGTTTCTAAAATTTCTTCATCCTGCATAACTGAAACTTTATACCCTTTCATCAGTATCTTCCCACTTCCCCCACTCCCCCAAAACCTGGAAACCACCACTTTTCCTATGCCTCCATGAATTTGACCTTTTAGATTCTGTATATAATGAGATCACTTAGTGTTTGTCTATCTTTGTCTTGCTTATTTTACTTAGCATAGTACCCTCAAGGCCCATCCATATAGTTGTAAATGAAAGCATTTCTTTCTTTTTTTAAGGCTGAATAATAACCCATTTTATACATATATATAATTACAGTAAACATGAGAGTGCAGATATCTCTGTGTAATACTGATTTCTTTCTTTCTTTTCTTTTTAAATATAACCCAGGAGTGGAATTGTTGGATCACAGGGAACTCTATTTTTAATTTTTTGAGGAACCTCCATACTGTTTTCTATAATGACTATATGAATTTATGTTCCCAACAATAGTGTACAGGATCCTTTTTTCTCCATAACCTCATCAACATTTATTATATTTATTTATTTATCTTATTGTATTTATAACAATAGCCATTCTAACAGGTATGAAGTGATGTCTCATAGTTTTGATTTGCATTTCTTCAGTGATTAATCATGTTGAATGCCTTTTCATTTATCTGTTGGCCTGTTATATGTCTTCTTTTGAGAAATGTCTCTTTAGATATGTTGCCCATGTTTAAAGAAAATTTTACTGATTTATTTCAGAGAGAGTGTGAGCACAAGAGGGAGCAGAGACAGAGGGAGAGGGAGAAGCAGACTCCCTGCTGATCAGGGAGCCCAACTCAGGGCTCAGTCCTAGGACCTTGAGATCATGAACTGAGCTGAAGGCAGACACTTAACTTCCTGAGCCACCTAGGTGCACTGATCTTTTGCCCATTTTAAAATTGGATTATTTGCTGTCAAATTGGTTGCGTTCCTTATATATTTTGAATATTACCCCCTTATTAGATGTATGATTTACAAATATTTTCTTTCATTTGTAAGTTGCCTTTTCACTGTTGATTACTGCCTTTGCTGTCAAGAAGCTTATTAGTTTGATGTAATCTCATTTGTCTATTTTTGATTTTGTGGGTTGCACTTTTGGGGTCATATCCAAAAACAGATTGCTCAGGCTAATCTCCAAAAGCTCTTTCCTTATGTTATCTCTTACTAGTTTTACTGTCTCAAGTCTTAGATTTGTCTTTAGTGTATTATAAGTTGATTGTTGTTTATATTCTGGGTTCAATTTTATACTTCTATTGTGTGGGTATTTAGATTTCTCAACACCATTTATTAAAGAGTCTGTCATTTCCTCATTGTGTGTTTTTGGCAATGTTATTGAAGATCAAAGACTTATTTCTGGGCATGGGTTTATTTTTGGATTTTCCGTTCTGCTCTGTTGGCTTATGCTGGATCTGAATGTTTGTATCCCTCACCCCAACCCCACTCTCCCTATTTATATGTTGAAATATTAACTCCCAAAGATAATATTAGGAAGTAGGTGTCTTGGAAGGTCCTAAAGTCATGATGGTGGAGCCCTCTTGAACAAATCAGTGCTTTATAGAAGAGGTTCCAGAGATTCCTATCTCATCAACCACGTGGGGACACAGTGAGAGTGCTCTGGCTATGAACAAAGTAGAAGGCCTGCCTTCTCCAAAAAGTGACAATGTTAGTGACTTGATCTTGGACTTTCCAAACTTCAGAATTTAAATTTCTATTGTTTATAAGCTACCCAGTCTGTGGTATTTTGTTATAGCAACCTGCATGAATTAAGATAGTTCTATGTCTCTTTTTATGCTGATACCATACTGTTTGGATTACTATAGTTTTGTAATATTTTGAAATCAGGAAGTACGATGCCTCTGGTTTTGTTCTTCTTGCTCAAGATTGCTTTGGCTACTTGGAGTCTTTTGAATTTAGGATTTAAAAAAAATTCGTAAAGAATGCTACTGTGTTTTGATAGGGATTGCATTTAATCTGTAGATCACTTTGGGTAATATGGACATCTTAACAACATTAATTCTTCCAATTCAAGCACATGGGATGTCTTTCTGTTTATCTGTCTCTTTAATTTCCTTCAGCAATGTTTTACAATTTTCAGTGCATAAGTGTTTCTACTTTTTTATAAAATATCTATATTTTAAAAATATCTTAGTGAACAAAGCAAATACTCCTGTAGCTAGCAACCAGTTCAAGAAATAGAACTTTATCAGCCACCTCAGAGACAAGACTGATGTGTGCTCACTTCAGCAGCACATATACTAAAACTGGAACTACACAGAGATTATCATGGCCCCTGAGTAAGGATGACATGCAAATTTGTGAAGTGTTCCATAAAAAAAAAAAAATAATAATAATATTAAAGAAAAGAAAAGAAAAGAAAAGAAAAAACAAGCTGACATATTCATTAGGTCCAGTAGGCAAGGTACTTGGATACACAATTTTTGCAGAGGCCAAGAAAATATTTTAATTTCTTATAAAATATTTTGATTTATTGTAGGGACTCATGAAATGCATTAATTTTTTAAGAAAAATGTTTTAATACATAATATTAATATATGAAAGTATTTACCTTTATACCAACACAGTTATAAATCATAACTTATAAAAGTTTTTACGGTGTTAGGAAACCAGGAAAGCAAAAGTAACTCAGTCCCATTAATGTCATTTTGTGGTCCTGCTCACAAACACCCTAATCACAACTACCTCTTTACCCTCAAAAGTATCAGTATCGTAATTTTTATTATCATCACTCATTTTATTTATTTATTTTCTTGTGTATTTATGTATTTATTTGAAGAGAGAGAGAGAGAGGCAGAGGAAGAATCCCAAGCAGGCTCCAGGTCCCCAGCACAGAGCCTCATATGGGGCTTGATCTTGTGATTCTGACATCATGACCTGAGCCAAAATCAAGAGTTCAGACATTCAACTGACTGAGCCACTCAGTGCCTCTCACTGCATTTCTTTATAGTTTTATCACCCCAAATCTAGTTTTTAAATTTTGTTTTGTTTTTAAAGATTTTATTTATTTATTTATTTGACAGAGAGAGAGGGGCAACAAAAGCAGGGGGAGCAGGAGAGGAGAAGCAGGCTTCCTGCCTGGCAGGGAGCCTGATGTGGAGCTGGATCCCAGGACCTAGGATCATTACTTGAGCCAAAGGCAGCTGCTTAATGACTGAGCCACCCAGGTACCCCCTAAATACTAGTTTTATCTTGCACATAAAGATCTGCTATTGGGGCACCTGGATGACTCAGTGGGTTAAAGCCTCTGCCTTTGGCTCAGGTCATGATCCTGGGGTCCTGGGATTGAGCCCCACATCCGGCTCTCTGCTTAGCTGGGAGCCTGCTTCCTTCTCTCTCTACCTGTCTCTGTGCCTGCTTGTGATCTCTGTCTGTCAAATAAATAAAAAAGTTTTAAAAATATTAAAAATATAAAGATCTGCTATAAATATAATTTCTCTATATGTTACTCTTTCATCTCTTCTTTTACCTTGAAGTTGATCTGTTGAGAAATTGAGACTTACAACCTGTCGTCTTGCACTTTCTGGCTCTTGCTAATTGCATACTCAAGTTTAGTTTTTTTTTTTTTTTTTTTTCTGTGCTCTATATTTTCTGTAAATGGTCAGCTGGGTCCAGAGGTTTGATCATATTCAAGTTTAATCACTATGGCAATATTATATAGGTAGTGTGGTGTTCCTTCAGGAAGCATCTCATGGCAGGTTGTCTTTCCTTTTCTAATGTTAGCAGCCATTAGTGCTTCTACCAATTCTTACATTAATATTTTTCTGGGTATTTTGGTTTTCTGAAGCTCACTATACATAGAAACCTCAGGAAGGATTCATGGCCATACTGTTGCCTGAGTTCCTAATATTGTTAACATTTTGTCTGTGCCATTTGTACTAGAAAATCAATTTTGGTGGGGGGTATATAAATTCTTAGTTCACATTTTCTTTCCTTAGGTGTTGTGATGGTTAATTTTATGTGTGAACTTGGCTGGGCCATGATGCCCAGATATATTGTCAAACATTATTCTGGATGTTTCTGTGTGCTGTGTTTTTGGATTAGATTAACATTCATATCAGTGGACTTTGATTAAAACAGATTGCTCTCCATAATGTAGATGGACCTTACCCAATCAGCTGAAGAACTGAGTAAGACAGAAGACTGACCTTTTTCAAGCAAGAGGGAATTCTACAGCACTTGAATTGCAGTGTTGCTTCTTCTTTAGTCTCTAACTTGCTGGTCTACCCTGCAAAGAGTCTAAACTTGTCAGCCTCCACAGTTGCATGAACCAATTCCTTAAAAGAAACTTTCTCTCTATGTATACACATCTAGAGAACTCTGACTAATACAAGTGTCTTAAATATGTTATTCAAGTGTCTGATAGCCATTTGTATGTCTTTATTGGAGAAGTGTCTGTCCATATCTTCTGCCCATTTTTTGATATGATTGTCTGTTTTGTGTGTGTTGAGTTTGAGGAGTTCATTATAGATCCTGGATATCAACCTTTTGTCTGTACTGTCATTTGCAAATATCTTCTCCCATTCCGTGGGTTGCCTCTTTGTTTTGTTGACTGTTTCCTTTGCTGTGCAGAAGCTTTTGATCTTGATGAAGTCCCAAAAGTTCATCTTCACTTTTGTTTCCTTTGCCTTTGGAGACATATCTTGAAAGAAGTTGCTGTGGCTGATATCGAAGAGGTTACTGCCTATGTTCTTCTCTAGGATTCTGATGGATGCCTGTCTCACGTTGAGGTCTTTTATCCATTTTGAGTTTATCTTTGTGTATGGTGTAAGAGAATGGTCAAGTTTCATTCTTCTACATATAGCTGCCCAATTTTCCCAGCACCATTTATTGAAGAGACTGTCTTTTTTTCCACTGTATATTTTTTCCTGTTTTGTCGAAGATTATTTGACCATAGAGTTGAGGGCCCATATCTGGGCTCTCTACTCTGTTCCACTGGTCTATGTGTCTGTTTTTATGCCAGTACCATGCTGTCTTGCTGATCACAGCTATGTAGTAAAGCTTGAAATCAGGTAGCGTGATGCCCCCAGTATTATTTTTGTTTTTCAACATTTCCTTAGAGATTCGGGGTCTTTTCTGATTCCATACAAATTTTTGGATTATTTGCTCCAGCTCTTTGAAGAATACCGGTGAAATTTTGATCAGAATAGCATTAAAAGTATAGATTGCTCTAGGCAGTATACACATTTTAATAATGTTTATTCTTTCGATCCAAGAGCATGGAATGTTCATCATCACTAGCCATCAGGGAGATTCAAATTAAAACCACATTGAGATATCACCTTACACCAGTTAGATTGGCCAAAATTAGCAAGACAGGAAACAACATGTGTTGGAGAGGATGTGGAGAAAGGGGAACCCTCTTACACTGTTGGTGGGAATGCAAGTTGGTGCAGCCTCTTTGGAGAACAGTGTGGAGATTCCTCAAGAAATTAAAAATAGAACTTCTCTATGACCCTGCCATTGCACTCCTGGGTATTTACCCCAAAGATACAGATGTAGTGAAAAGAAGGGCCATCTGTATCCTAATGTTTATAGCAGCAATGCACGGTCGCCAAACTGTGGAAAGAACCAAGATGCCCTTCAACGGATGAATGGATAAGGAAGATGTGGTCCATATACACTATGGAGTATTATGCCTCCATAAGAAAGGACGAATACCCAACTTTTGTAGCAACATGGACGGGACTGGAAGAGATTATGCTGAGTGAAATAAGTCAAGCAGAAAGAGTCAATTATCATATGGTTTCACTTATTTGTGGAGCATAACAAAAAGCATAGAGGACATGGGGAGTTAAAGAGAAGGGGGTTGGGGTTAATTGGAAAGGGAGGTGAATCATGAGAGACTATGGACTCTGAAAAACAATCTGAGGGGTTTGAAGTGGTGGGGGGGTGGGAGGTCAGGGTACCAGGTGGTGGGTATTATAGACGGCACGGATTGCATGGAGCACTGGGTGTGGTGAAAAAATAATGATACTGTTATGCTGAAAATAAATAAATGAAGGAAAAAAATATGTTACCCAAATTTACTTTTGAGTTTTGATGTTGAAATGTCTGATGAAATCTTATTCTTTCCCTTGGGTGTCATTTTCTTCTTTTTCAGATCCCTTAAAGAATTTCTTTTCTTTAAGTTTGGGGCTCAAGTTTGTATGTGTTTTGATAGATTTATACCAAGTGTTTAATTTTTTGAAGTTATTGTAAATGGTATTCAGTTTTAATTTTATTTTCCATTTGTAAATTGCTAATATATAGAAATATGATTAATCTTTGTTTGATGACCTTGTATCCTTTAACCTTACTAAACTTTTTAGTTGCAGGAGGTATTCTGGGGGCATATTCTACACAGACAATCATGGTGTTTGTGAATGAACACCATTTTATTTTTTCTTTTTAAATCTAAAGGACTTTTATTTATTTTTCCCTTTTTTCACTAGCTAAAACTTCTAATATAATGTTGAATAGAACTGATGAGATTGGACATCATTGTCTTGCTCCCAATCTTAGGGGAAAGTATTCAGTCTTTCAGTGTTAAATTTGATAGTAACTGTAGTTTTTTGTGTTTTTGTTTTGTTATTTTTTTGGTAAGATGCCCCTTTTCAGGTTGAGGAACAAGTTTTTTTCTATATCCTAATTTGCTGCAATTTTTATCAATGTGGATGTTGAGATTTGTCAAGTGCCTTTTCTGCATTAATTGATATGAACATACATTTTTCTTTACAGTGTTAATATGGTGAATTACAAGGATTGATTTTCAAATATTGAACCATCTGTACATCCTTTTGATAAACTCCAAATGATTTGGGTATATGATTTTTTTTATATATTGCTGGGTTCAATTTATTCATTTTTAAATAATTTTTATATCTATGTTCATGAGGAATCTTGTTCTTTGGTTTTCTTTTGTACTCTCTTTGCCTTATTTTGGTATCAAGGGTTTTAAGGTACTTTTATTAGAAAATATAGCATAGTAATCATGTTTGTACTCATTACAAAATCTACAATGGATTTCTATTGCCTAGTAGAGTAGGTCTGTAATAACTTTGATACTATACTATTTTACATCAAATTTTTTAATGTATATGCCTTACTCTGTAAACTTTCCTGTTCTTATCTCTCGCTGTACCCTTTCTCCTGCTCCAATTTCCAGGCCTATGGTGTCACTGATATCCTGCTTGCCCTTCCCTAAGCATGCCAGACAGTGATAGTCTTTTAATTTCTCTACTAACCATTCTTTTAATACCAGGAAAATCCTATCAAGTCTATATGTCTAATAACTTCTATTATTTTCTGGACTAAGTTTTCCTAAAACTACAAATGTTTTTGACTACTTCTCCCTCAGGCCTCTATTCTACTCGATTTAAATGCCTATTGTAGCACTTATTTATTTATAGCTCCCTCCCCAACTGGTTAATGAGTAGTTTGAGGGCAGAGATTTGTCTTTAATTCCAAGTACTTAACAAAGTGTGGCGCCCACTATTTATTTGCTGATTGGATGATTATAATTCCCTGTGTCCTTCAGGCTCACTGAGAGAATATATTACATTTTTATATTCCTCACTTGCTGAGAAACTTTGCAAATTATATATATATGTTACTAACAGTTTTTATCTTTATGATTCCAGTATTACATTATGGTCTCTATCTTGAACATTTTCAACATATAATTTTTCACTATATATATGTATATATTGTAGTATATACTTACAAATGTAAGTTTTGTAAGGGCCTATTTAGCCAGAGCAATTCCATCTGGTTAAACAGTGATTTTGTTGTTTATTCAGTAAAACTTAAACTGACCCTGCCCCCTCCCTCCACAGGAGAAGTTACTTAAAAGCAAGTCCAGGGAAAACCAGTCCCAGGTAACAAAGCCCAAATACAAGGGTGGGTCAGGTCAGGTGGAGATAATAGCCCGAATGCAGGGATGAGTCGGGGGAGGTGGAGACATCCAATCAGTGGGGCTTGTACTGTCTCGCTAGCTACCAAGGAGTGTGGGCTCCACCTTTTAGGTGCCTTTTGGGGCTCCAGTTCTGACCAAGGTGATAGGCTAGTTTGAAGAGCTACTATGGGGTGAATTGTAATTCAATTGGCCACCTGTGTGTGGCCAGGCTCAACCACATGGCCTTTGCTCTGTAAAAGTTAGTCTGTGAGGCTAGGAGGGGTCACCTCTTTGTAAGAGATGGCCCTGGCCGGTCAGTTTGATTCTCAATGCTTAGCACAAAATAAAGCTTTGCTTGACCTTCGCTTTGTATCAGTCTCGTTCCTTTGATCATGGACCCAACAGTTTAAGGGAGTAAATTTGGTTTATGATGATTTTAGAACTCTTGTTTCTAGACTGAGATCCTTAAACTATAATGGGTTCACATATAACAATGGGTATCAGTGAATTATTTTCCCTGCTTAAAAAATTGTAATAAAACTTTTTATTAACATCAATGAGGTTGTCATCCAAATTAATTGAAATATTAGATTCTTTGCTTTTGACCATAATTTTGTTAAATGGTAAATCAGAAACTCAGAATAACAGCTATGATCACTGACTAAATAAATAATATTTTATAATTACAACTTAGAACACAGAATTTTTCAAAACACAATATGCATGGGAGGGCCATAAACAGGTTATTATTGATGTAGGAAACAGAGGCAGAAGAAAAATTACTAAGTTTCCTTACCCACTGACAACCCCTTAAAACAGGCAGAGTGACATTCCTTTAGGGACTCAACTGCCTCCTCCTTAACACTTTGCTAAGGGCAAAGGGCAGTCTTTGTCTGACCAATCCCTATCCCCAACCAGGATCCTGTAAGTCTACTTTAACAATTCCTTTGGAAACTTTCTTTATCTCTAAACCCTCCAAGATACTGTTGACAATCATTCCCAAGCATATGGCCCACTGATATACATGTAAAGGGTCTCAGACAAAGGTTTTATTACTGGTAATGAATAGCCTTTTTCCCAACAACAGCTAGCCCTTCAAGGTCCTGGAAACCTTGCTTCCAAATTTCCTTAGACACATATACCATCTCTGACCCCCTCCCAACTTGCAAGCACATAAAGGACCACTCCTCACAACCTCAGGGCAGCAGCTCTTTCTGCCCATGGGTCCTGTTCCCATGTTTTAATAAATATTTTGCACCGAAGATGACTCAAGAATTCTTTTTTGGTTATCAGCTTTGGACCTCACCCCACCGAACCTCACTTATATTCTAAGACTTCATCATTATCACTGGAAAAGTTATTTTTATGGAGAAATTTTTCTTACATTTTATATTCCAAGGATTATTTTTTCTTTGTTTTTAAAGTTTAGTATTGTGAAATGTATCAATAATTGAAGATTATGCTGAGTTGGGTTTCCAGTGAATTGCTTGAGATTATATGCTTAAATTGCTCAGGAGGATAGACCAAGTTTACCAGTTAAGTTTCTTAAAAATATACAAACTTTTCCCGTAACTTTATGGTGAGTTGACATATTTTCTGTGAATTGCTTTGACTTTCTGGTGAGCTGTAATGCAGGCACTTCATCCTCTGGGAGCTCAAACTGCAAAGATGAGTCAATGGTATTTCCTCCCAAGAAACCTCTGTTTTTGAAAAAGACCAAAGGGATGAATATTCTGGTTGTTTCTCAGAAGCTCATTTAAATTAGTACTCTATTTTTTTTTTTTTTTTTTAGGCTGATCTGAAAAAAAAAATCATATGTGCCATTTTATGTAAATCTAAATTAGCAAATAATTTCAAAAATTATCATTTTGATACAGCTAACTGGAGTATGCAGACCATGAACAACTAGAAATTTTGAAAATATACTTTTTTAAAAAGAAGTAATGATTTTTATGTGAAAAGCTTATGGCTAAAGAGCAAGCAATCTCCTTCAAAAAAAGCCAATTTCCTTCCCTGAACATTTCATTGACTGGCGCTGTCACATAGGGTCATCATGAATGGTGCATCCTAGAAGTTGAATATTGTACAACCTGCGAAATTATATGTGACAACCCTGCTCTACCATCTTTGAACGTCTAATCTCCTGAAAACTTCTTTCCCATTTTCTAGGTTATTTTTCATTGTTTTAATATTCTTTGTGAAAACTTTTAGTTATTTAAACTTTATAATTATTTATAAATAAATAAAATCTTATTTTATATAAACATGAGCAAAAATAAAGGAAATACCTTTTCTTTTAGGAAATACTTTCTCCCATCTGCCTTCAGGATTAGAGCCATTGCTGCCATATATTAGTATGTTATAATTCTACCCCTTGACTAGGTGATTAGTCTAGTTGGAATCTGGCAAACTAGATTCTAGTTGGAATCTGGAAGAGAGCATTCTCTTTGGATGGCTGATGATTCTAGTAGCTTGTTTTCTGCTATATTGATCAGAAAAGCAGGAAAAAAAATGAGTCTAGAGAGAGGGCAAGTGATACATATAGAAAATGCAAACCAAATCACAGGTTAAAGATGGAGAGACACAGGTGAGAGTGTTCTGAATCTCTGGCTCGAGGTGCTTCTTGACACTTGGTGCATTTCTCTTCTTTGGAATTCTGTGGGACATCTCAGAAATCTTATAATAAACCACAATTTCTACTTATTTGAGAGGATTTCTGCAGTACTATGCTTTGACTCAGGCATGAGGGGCCACTTCCATAGGCCTCATGCTTTAGAAGGCTTTCCTCCATCCACATCCCCATCAATGGGGAAAAGAGTCAGTGGCATATGCCCATGAAGAACCATGCTTTTTCTTCTAGACCAGGCACAAGGTACATGTGATCAAGAGACTTCTGCCCCAAAGTCCCAAACCTACGGTCAGGGTCTCTGTTGACTTTTTCCTGGTCCAGTGTACCTCTCCCAGTTCCCAGGGGGTAGCTACAGCATATCTCTTTATTGTGGGATGTGAACTGAGTTTGGCACATTTCACTTGTGTGTGTAACAAGTCCCTTAAGGTGTAGAATAGAGCCTGAGGCAAGAAAAAAAGGGGACATGATGCCACTAGCCTGTGTCCAGGGTCTGGGCCTACTGTATTCATGTGCTGATTTCCTTAAAATCTGGGAACCTGGTCTTCCAGGAGCTTATAAAGGTATGTTTGTCAATATAGAAGGATAGGACACATTTTATGTAGCAATTAGTTAACTTGGTCAGAAATTTTAAATACTTAGATGTGTTGTATGTGGGCTTTCATTTGTACTCTTAATCCCAGGCTTTGTAGTTAGAAGTGGGCCTCACCAGACAAGCCAATATAATGAAAATCTGGTATTATAGAAGTTAAGTTAAGGTTAATGATTTACAGGACAAAAGAATTTCTAATCAGATTATTTTAATAGCACAGGCTAGTGAAAAGTTCTAACTAATAGAACTCTTATTAGTTACCTATTGCTGCATAACAAATTACCCTAAATTGGCAGCTAAAAAATTTACTATTTCACAGTTTCTGTGAGTCAGAATAATTTAATAGTCCTAGTTGGAATAATCTTTTTAAAGTTTTATTTATTTATTTATTTATTTATTTATTTGAGGGGGTGGGGAGAGGCAAAGAAGAGGGAGAGAAATCTGAAACAGACTCACTACTGAGCCTGTAGCCCTCAAGGGGCTGGATTCCAGTTACCTGAGATCATGACCTGAGCTGAAATCAAGAGTCAGACATTTAACCCCTGAGCCACCTAGAGGCCCCTAGTTCAAAGACTTTTGAGATTGCAGTCAAGATGTTGGCTGGGACTGCAGTTGTGTTGGGCTCCATTGGGGTTGAAAGATCCACTTCTAAGCTTACTTATGTGTTGTTGATAGGCCTGGTTCCTCACCACTTAAGCTTCTTCATAGGTTGTCAGGTGACCTCATCAGATGACACCTGATTTCCCCCAGAGTGGATGATGGGGGGGGCAATTTTTCATAACCTAATCTCAGAAGTGATATACCATCATGTTTGCTGTATTCTATTGGTAATGCAGTCCAACTCTGGTTGGTTGTGGGAGAGGACTACACAGGGTATGAATGTCAGAGAATATCAGAGATGGGGATCCCTGGAGATCATCCTGGGGGCTGGTTTTTCCAGTCCTCCTTGCTCAATCTCTCCAGCCTACTAGCCTTTAGGTTCTTGAACCTAACCAGTTCTGCCTCACCTTTGTATTCATGACCTCTCCAAGGTAGGCTTTTCCTATTGATCTTCTTTGGCTGAACCTCTGTCTTAGTTTTCAGCTTAAAAGACATTACTCTAGAGAAGACTTCACTTGATCACTCAGTATTTAATAGTTACCTAGTTGTTCTCTGTTTATCACATTGTTTGAATTCTGGGTGCCTGAAACATACATATATGTTGAATGAAGGAGTCTCGGTAATTATATGACTTTGGGGAAAAGATATGCTCTCTAAACCCCAGTAGCTTTGTCTGTGGTTAATGATCTTCTACCCCAACCTACTACCCAGGGTTTTTTTGAGGATCAAATAAGCTAGAATTTTCTATAACAATTGATGAAATTATTATTGTTGGTTAACTCCTCCTCCTCCTTGAGCAGAGGGATTGCCCAGGAATGTATTTTCCCATTTTAGTTTTCAGGTTCTCTTTATCTACCTGCATTGTAGAACTGTGTTGTTCATTTAGCCGTTCACTAGCCTCATTTACTGTCCTGCAAATGTCTCAGAGGACTTATTTTGAATTAAAGTTATGATTTCATGTGTGAAAAGTATTCAGTTGGGAGCAAGTTTAGTAAGGTTTATTCAAATGTAAAATGGCATTGTGCTTTTGGATCATAACTAATCATAGCATCCCATTGAACCTGGGAGGTAGTATGTGCTTTTTAGAAGCTAGTTATGCACAAAAGGACAAATACCCAAGAATCAAAGCAAACTTTTAATAATGCCCAATTGGAGTTCTGGTCATGTTTGAGCCATTCAGAGTCTAATCAGTAAAACCCCCTTGAGTCAATAATTGCCTTCTCCTCAAATCATTGCAGGTATCTATTATGCTGCACATTATCCACATAGAAATGAACATATGGTTACTGAACACATAACAAAACAGGCTCTGTTGGAGAATGTTTCCTTTAGGATGCCTTAAAACATTCTTGAGCAGAATATTATGGAGGCTGCTTACTATCCCTTCTGTTCTTGGGGTTATAGGAGGGAAGTTGGAAGTCCTTTGTATAAAGAACCATGAATGAGCTCACTATAAGAAGCTGAAAACTCAGAATGTATTGATTTATTTAGAGAACACCATTAACTATCTCCCATGATGAATACAGAACCAGTGGATGGAGTTTCTTAAAAGTTGGAAAAATATTTTTCCTCTCTCATGTTGCATTTCAGGGAACTAAAACATTGTGGAGAAGCTTTCTTCAGAGTGGACCAAACCATGACCTGCAGTTTGTTGCTATCTTTATGTAACAACAACCAAAAAAAGACATTTGATATATTCAGAAAAAGGAAGAGGAAAAAAGAGTTTGAAAAAGAGAAGTAGAACAAAACCTATATTAACTTGAACCTGGCTAAATTTCTTTTGAGAATTAACCAGATTTAAGATTCAACTTAAGACGAAACAGAATTCAAAAGCATATATAAGAAATCACCTTATTTGAATTGAATAATTTAAATGATTATAACATCTTATATTTTAACAAGTGTGTTCAAAGTGACAAGAAATTTTTGTTTAGCCAAAATGTCCATTTTTAAAACATTCTGCAAAACTAGGGTATAAATATAACAAATAACTTATTTATATGTATGGCTTATAAACACATATGTGAATGCATGTACATATCTGTATATGTATAAGATGATATTAAAATAAGAGTTCCAACCAAGACAGGTAGATATCAGATATTAAAGTGACTGGTGAAACACAAACCAATTAAATGGAAACTATTAAAGAACTTAAAAAAAAAATAAAGTAATGAGACCTATAGGACTTATAAAATAGACTGAAAATCAGACGGATGATTCTTAAACCCCTCATATCTTAAGGACATAAAAAATCCAGGGGAGTAGAAATTGAAAGTAGATTTATGAAGAGGACATTTGGGTAGAACTGTAGATTGCTGAGTCCCCCTATCCTTCTCCTAGAATGTGGCAGGTAGGATCCCTGCCCCCCACCTTGAACTTGGTGAGAGAAGTTTCAGTGGGCCCACATGGAAAGTATGATATGTGTACCCTGCAATTGCTCATGGTGGACTGTTGTCTAAACTCCATCTGAGAAATGGAAAGAGTGAGAGATAACTGGAAGTAGACCAGAAGCTGCCTTGGCTGCTCTCAGTCCTGGAGTTAGTTGGTGGGTAGAAGATCCAGGTCTGTTTCTGGTGAACTGGAGGTGGGCTATGCATGAGAGGGACAAAGAACACATACATACACACACATACACACACATACACACACATAGATCAAGCCCTGCTGTGGTTTGTTCTTAGACCCTGCCCAAGAGAAACACTGTGGAACCATAATAGGCACAGAGAGAAACCCCAGGTACAGCTGGATTCCTGGGACCAAGAAGGAAATCATAACCCTCAGGAAGATAAGGAAACTGTAGATGAGACCATTGCAACAGTAGAGGTGGAAGGGGGACAAATTTCAGCTTTCTGAAGGCCTGAGACGCCCACAGTCGGCTTATGACAATAAAAGAGATTATTTGGATTCTCATAACCAAACAAATTTTAAGTTCTTATGCATGTATATTTTTTCAAATCAACATAACATTGTACACATCGAGTAAATAAGTTGTGTGTGACTTCAGAACTGGAGAGGTTGTATTCTTGGTATGTGTTATATGACTACTGAAAGCCTTGTTTGCTAAAAAAAAGAAAAAAGAAAAAAGCAACAATAATAATAATTGGTGTGAGCAGTGCTGTTATTTCTGAAACCGCATCTCATATTAGTGACCTCTGTTCAGGTACTCCTCCTGCCTTGTGCATTGGTATCTCTGTTTTGTACCAGAAGGAAACACTGTGTCTGGTTTCACTATGAAATTCATGGAGCTCTCTGCTTGAAATAATATTAAAGACCTTTATTATTCAACCTGTGCGTTCATCTGTGCAAGCACATCTCCTTAGGGAAATGCTTGAAAATGGGATTTTCGTGGCCTTCTCTCCCATTTGACTTGTCTTCCCCCACCCTCCCTTTTCCCCATCCCTGTCCAGGTATCTATTAGTTATCTCTTCCAATAACACAGTTCTGGCTGCATTGAAAGTGCTTTTTAATGTAGGAGATGTACTTCAGGCCTAACACCAGGTCACTTTCTAAGTAACATTTTATGGGATTGATTAAACTTTAGCACCATAACTGTTGACTTTACAGGCCAGAAAAGAGACTCCGAGTGTTCTACCCCAGACAATTTGTGCCTCACAAGTTTGAAAAATCAAATGTGTTTAATGTGTCTGACAAAAGAGGCTGTCCTCTATTTTTGAGTCTTCTTTATTTAAAAGACCTCAGTATTAAAAATAAAACAATATCTTTTACACTAGTGAGGTTAAGTTACAGTAAATAACTGTAAATAAAAGAAGGTAGACTTTTTAACTGTGGGGATGACACTAAAGATTGAAGTTGGCGTCTTCATTGCTCCAAACCCAACTGCTTAATTTTACCTAGTTTGCTGCTGGAAAATGAAGCTACATTTGCTCTTGGTGGCGTTTTCAAGGTTGTGAGATGAGGCATGGCTAATTTATTTAATTAGAGAAACATATTTTTAGGGCTACAATGCAGTGGAATCAGGGACCAAAAGCAAAACAAAAAAAAATTTTTTTTCCACATGTCTGGGATTTGGAAATCCAAATCCTTGCCTTTATCTGCACACAAAGGTATGTCGCTAGGGGCTTAGTGATGTGGTTCATAATGGGCAGAAACATTTTAAAGAAACAAACAAAAGAAAAGAGATAGGAAAAAAAAATACCCATGAATTCATGGTTGGCTTTGTACTGTGTTAACCTAGCTAGG
The DNA here is from genome assembly GCF_030435805.1 of Mustela lutreola. Lineage (NCBI taxonomy): Eukaryota > Metazoa > Chordata > Mammalia > Carnivora > Mustelidae > Mustela > Mustela lutreola. Next base: position 123,795,869 of record NC_081290.1, on the reverse strand, counting down.
TTGGAAACATGTCTCCCAGAATTCCCTTCCCTCTATGGTTCTGGGTTGGGGTTGGCTGGGAGAAAGATAGGGAAGGGAGGCCTGGTGGCAGCCACTGCATTTGGAGAGTCACTTAGACTGTGTAAGGGCCTATTCAGCCAGAGCAGCCCCACCCCGGTTGAACTGCCATTTTGTTGTAAAGCTTAAATTGACCTTGCCCCCTTACCCACCCAGGGGGACTTACTTAAAAGCAAGTTTGGGAAACCAGTCCCAGGTAACAAAGTCCCACGTAACAAAGTCCAAGTACAGGGTGGGTCAGGCCAGGTGGAGATATTCAATCAGTGGGTGCGCATACTGTCTCCTAGCTACCAAGGAGTAGCAGCCCCTGCCTTTTGGGAGCCTTTTGGCGCCAATCCTAATCAAGGTGTAATAGGCTGGTTCAAATGTCTGCTAGGGTAAATTGTAACTCAATTGGTCACCCAGCATCACTGTGGAGTTTCCTGTGTGTGTTACAATCTCATTGGCCACCTGTGCGTGGCCAGGCCCGACCGCATGGCCTTTGCCCTTAAAAGCTAGTCTGTGAAACAGAGAAGGGTCACCCTCTCTTGTAAGAGGTGCGGCCCCGAAGATTCAGTTAGATTCTTGATGCTTGGCGCGAAATAAAGCTTTGCTTGACCTTCGCTTTGTATCAGTCTCGCTCCTTTAATCATGGACCCATTATTGGGGCATAACAGACTGCTGCTGATCTGCTGGAAGGGCATGTAGGGACCGCTCATCTGTAGGCTCCCTTCCTCGTGCAGGCCAGCAGCTAGGCCTAGAGTTCCTCAGCTTTGACTGCATCAGAAACTTCAGCTCCTCTGAATCTGAGGCCAGGCAAGAGTGTCACTCAAAGGTGGGTGGCACCAGCTTTTCCTGCAGGTCATCTTCACTGTTTGGGCTTCACAAGGTGGGGATCAGGTACAAGTTCCAGTTTGTCCTGGTTTTCCCCCACTTTGCATCTAGGTTTTCTTCCTGGCCACTTACTGACCTACAGTGACTTCAGACCCCCGACCAGATACACAAATTACAGCATTCTACAAGATTCTTTGTCTTATAGAATGAATGTTGTTCATCTTACATCATGCTTTGTCTGAAAAAAAAATTTGCCATCTCAATTAACTTAATTTTTCAACTCTGATTTTTTTAAATCACCTTTACTAGTGGATTTTAAGATAATATAGCATAAAAAACCTGGTGAATAATTTTTTCTAATATATACTAGCTGATTAAACTTTGCAATAAGAGTAGAGCAAACTGAACTTGGTATATTAAGATTTTATTTATTTATTTGTCAGAGAGAGAGAGAGAGCAAGAGTGAGCACAGGCAGAGTGGCAGGCAGAGTCAGAGGGAGAAGCAGGCTCCCTGCGGAGCAAGGAACCCGATGTGGGACTCGATCCCAGGACGCTGGGATCATGACCTGAGCCGAAGGCAGCTGCTTAACCAACTGAGCCACCCAGGCGTCCCTGAACTTGGTATATTAAATGATTTGCAAATTGCAATGTGCTGCACTTTTCAGTTACATGCCTAAGTAAAATAAATCAACTTCTGTCTTATCAGCATTGGGGAATTTTTTATGTGTGATCATTGTATTTTAAAGTTGGCAATATACACACTGTCTTTTTAAATAAAGATGGTATTACTAACTTTTCTTCAGTAAGGCTTATGCCTGAATTGTTGGGATAGAGCTATGGTTTTTTTGTGTTTGTTTTGTTTTGCTTTTGCTTAAAGCATAGTTCTCAGAATAGAAGGAAACATTTATAAAGTGATGGCTATTATTGTTGCAGTGATATAACTTACAAACTCTAAAATTTGTTTCAGTTGATTACATAATTAAAAAAAAAAACCAAACCTTAATATTATTTTTTGTGTTTGGGAGTATAACCCTACCTGGCAAAGACAGAGTAGTGAGATTGCTAATTGGGCAGATAATTTTTGTGGCAAGTACTGCCTTCGTGAAGGGATGAGGGATGTGTGGATGTTTGTTTGTGCATATGCACACACATAAGCACTCATATGTTCCTTTATCTTGTAGATTCAATCATTGTACAATTTACTTTATATCTTTGTGTCTTTCAAGATTATTTATTTATTTATTTGGCAGAGAGAGAGAGACAGACAGACAGACAGCGAGAGAGGGAACACAAGCAGGGACAGTGGCAGAGGGAGAAGCAGGCTTTCCACTGAGCAGAGATCCTGATGTAGGGCTGGATCCCAGGACCCCTTGATAATGACCTGAGCAGAAGGCATTCCTGTAAGGACTGACCCAGGCACCCCTCTTTGTGTCTTTCAAATGCCGGTTGAAGTTCTAGCCTTCTCAAGTTATTTGTAAATATATACTGGTGGTAGGAAACTATATGGTAGTGTCAAGGTGATGAGGGGCAGGAGGCTGACTGAGAACAAAGCAAAAGCAGGCACCTTGCACCCCCTCTCCATCTGCTCCCCCTCAGTAATAGGAGTAGCATTCTTCAGGCACCCCTGACCGCCATAAGAAACAAATAGTTAACTTGCAGAATTCACAATCCTCCAAGACAGGAGTCTCCCTTGGTTTACAAATGTCCTAGAGATCTGCAAACAAAGAAGTTACCTTATCAATAGCACAAATTTCCAGAGGCAAATAACTCAGTTCCTCAGCCCTAAATAAAGTTAAATTTCTTCTAAACCCAAATCTCACTAACAAAGATGCTTGATAGCAGGATTGTGACATCCCACCAAGAATCTCCCAACTGTCTTGATGTTAGTGGCTGGCCAAAAGACAACATTGATCAAGCCACAAGGCCTCTGGTGTCAGGGCACCTTGTAGGCCCTCTTTAGCATATGAAAGCTCCGTTGAAACCTCCCTTCCCCTCACCTTCCCCCAACCGCAAGGTAACCTGCCATCCCTCACAACCCGGGGCACCAGCTCTTTCTGCCCACGGGGGGGCACCAGCTCTTTCTGCCCACGGGTCCTGTCCCCGTGCTTTAATAAACCACCATTTTGCACCAAAGATGTCTCAAGAATTCTTTCTTGGTCATCGGCTCCAGACCTCAGCCCAGGGAAGCTCACCTAGGTTCCAGAACTTCATCAAAGTTATAATGTGGAAGTAGATGTCCTACCAATATTTTTGTTTGTTTAGTGAACTTTATGTACATTTGTGTATATACACAAATGCACACATACACACATGTGCAATTGCATGTGTGAAGAAATGTAGATATGTAGTATATATGGTCTGTAGTTCATAGATCCGTATCAATCAGAATATCTTCTTATAGCCTTATCCCAGCCTGTGATCTTTTTACCAAGCTTACTATGGTTTCCATAAAAGAGTGGCATAGATCTAGCAGTGACAAGCTCTCTCTTTTCTGTCCTTGTCTCTGATTCTACATACTCAAGGACTCAATGACCACATCGTTTACTCTTTCTTACCACTTCTTTACATTGTAGTCCTAGCTGCTATCGCTTTAGATGAGTGAAAAATTAGTCTCTTCCCAAATGGCTGGAGACCACCTGTATGAATTCATACAGATGTAAATATATATGCAGATTTTTCTGAAGCAAACCCCTCTTACTCCACTGCACTTGCAAATTTCCCAAATACTGTTATGATAATGCTAGGTGATTTATTTTACATAAAGATGCATCTGAAGGGTGCAGCACATTGTGATTTGCAAACCATTTAACTTGCTAAGATCAGATTGTTCTGCTTTATCTGCAAAGTTCACCCACAAGGAATTTAATATAAAGGCTTTTATTCTTGTTGTTTCATGTATTATACTTTCCTGAGATCTGATGGATGAGTTTGAAATGGGTGCGTGGGGGAGGAGAGAAGGAAATTAGCCACTCTGCATCTTCTCTGGGAAAGCAACCCCTAACCCTCCATTTCCCACAGGACTGTTGAGAGTGTTCAAGGACTTCTAGGAGAATGATAGCACAGACTTGTAGGGATACATTATTACTCAGATGTAAGGTGAATTGGGCATGGGCCCAGGAAACAATGAATCAGAATATTTCTGTCTAGTCCCTATTATTACCTTGAAATGCATACAGAGAATGAGTGACTGAGTGCAGGTACCCTTGCTAAGGATTAAGAAGATTCCACTAGTTCCCCTCTCCTTCTGCCGACAGTCATTGCCTGGTGGTATTATACCTGGGAGTCATGGGACCAACTACTAAGTTACTAACTTGTGTAATTTGGGGGAAATTGCTTTAATATTTGGTGTCCTGCTAAGTTACTAACTTGTGTAATTTGGGGGAAATTGCTTTAATATTTGGATCCCTCATGTATAACCAGTAGGGGAATCAATATGATTTCTAAGGTCCATGCATCTCTCAATATATATTATATATTGATATATATCTCATATATATATCTCATATATCAGCTCCCTTTACTTCCTTCCCCATATATATCTCATATATATATACGAGCGGCGCAGAAGTCCAGGTTCGAACCTGCAATAAACGACCCTTGCTGATTGGCTTTGACTCACGTCTCTGGTGGTCTTTTAAAGTGGGGGTAATACTCAATTGGCATTTCAATATCTCTCCCCCATATATATCTCATATAACAGCTCCCCTTACTTCCTTCACCTCCCTTCCTTCCTGAACTATGATTTCCCTTCCCTTACATCCTTTCATGGTAAACTTTTATTTATTTGTTTTTATATTAGCACACTTTTATTCTGGAGAATGATTCATTTTCTTTATACTTATATATTTAATTAAATGTTTATTGAGCTCCTACAGTGTGCCAGGGACTGGGATATAAATACAGAAGAAGACAGAGGAGGAATCTCATCAAAGAAGAGGTAATGAAGGCAATAATAATAATAATAAAATATTTTATTATGTAATGTGATGTTCTAGGAATGGGGAAGTCCATGATATCATGGGATCAAATAGTTGGAGGGACAGGGCATTTGCTCCTGGCGATTAGGAAAGAGATCTGGAGATGCAGCATTTAAGTTGAAGCTTGAGAGTTAAGTAGGAGATAATTGAACGGAAGGGAAATACTTAGGAGGTGAATAGACAAGGCTTGGCGATTGGTAAGATACAGAGGGTGGTAAGAAAGAAAAGATAATATTTAAGTGGCTGACTAGATTGTGGCTAGTGGCTGAGTTTGGGAAAGAGAAAGATAAGAAAAAAGCAATGAGTAGATTGAAAGTCTTTGGTAGATGCTGATTCAGATTCAGTAGATGCTAATTAGACAGCCCCTACTAATGAAAACAGTATTTTATATTTGGGTGATGCTTTTCAGAGCAGAACACTTCCATGTATACATTCTCACTTAAGCCTCGTAACAAACTAGAAGATAGACATTATTATTCCTAATATTTAGATGTTAAGAAAAAATTTCCAAAATTTGGAAGTAGGCAAGAAGATGGCCACTTGTCCTTTTCAGGTCAGGGGCCCAGCGGGATTCTCTAATTCTCCCAGGGGTAGGTATCTTTGTTTGACTTACTGTTTGTTATTGATTAGGATGTTTTTTAAATGTTTGAAGGATAGATGTTAACTGCTAGAAAACCAACAGACATGCAAATGATTTTTAGCTGGAAAAGTAAGAATTTGTCTAATATAAAAGTTTTATTGTTCTATAAGACACCAACTAGTTGTATTCTCTTATTCCATTCTATAAGACACCAACTAGTTGTATTCTCTTATTCCATTTTGGTATCTAATTTAGCAATTTTATTCCAGCAAACTTAACTAGTGTCTTTTCTATTGCCCTTTGAAATAATTTTATCATCCTGTTGGTTCCCTCATTAATGAGTTAAATAAATCTTTGACAGGTATCCATTATATATTTGTATGAGAATAGTATTTCTAGCTTTTTGTAAGTGTTCTTTTGAAAGAAATGAATCAAAAAAAGTCTTGAGAGATTAAATAATTTGCTCAAAGTCATGTTGTTAGAGACAGGGTAGGAACTTGAACTTAGATTTTATGGCTTTAAATCTGACATATTTTGTGATACATGTGACACCAAAGAAGAGTCCTGAACAGTTCTTCATTGCTGCTATGTTTTTGTTTTTACTTATTTATTTTAATTTTATCTTTTTCTGGGGTGGAGGGAGGGAAGTGCAGAGGGGGAAAGAGAATCTTAAACTAGCTCCACGCCTAGTTCAGAGCCTGACTTGGGGCTTGATCTCATGACCCTGAGATCATGACCTGAACCAAATATCAAGAGTCAGACACTTAACCAGCTGAGCCATAGCCCCTGCTATGTTTTTGTTTTAGTTAAGAATAGGTATAATTACAGAAAAGCAGCAAGCAGAAAAGCAGATTTCATTTCATTAGATTTTTAAGTCGACCAACATTTTTCGAGTTCTCTGTGACTGCATCCTTTTATTAGTTTTGTAAAGTTTTGCAGGCGAGGTAAACACAACACCAGGTGAGGTAGGCGCAAGGCAAGATTTATTAAAGGCACTCTCCAGCGAAGTTTCCGGCCTCAGGAGAAGGGAAGCCAGGAACGTCCTGCCGGGAGGAAGTCGGCACCCTTGGGCAAGGTTCCGTGTCTCCAGAGAGGGGAATTGGGGAAGTCACCCTGGGAGGGAGTTGGCGGGGGTCTTTTATCCGGCCAAGGCAGGGCATGGGCTCACATCCATATATGGTAAGATATTTGGTCATCGGAAGGTATGGGGTGGGGGCTCCTGATACTCCTGTTTCCTGCATAGGTATCAGGTTACCTATGGAGACATGAACTGGGCATACATCCTTTTGGCGGGAGAGTCAAGCGTTAAGGAAGGAGGGTGAGGGGGCTGGAAGATGGCAGTCCCGGGGTCATTTCTATTGTTCCTCCTGCATTCCTGAAGCTGCTGACTCAACAGTTTCTCAAGCCTTCATATATCATAATTTTAGATATCAACACACCAAAATGAACTGTAAGCCTCAAATTTCCTGAAAACAGGCACTTGAGGGGTGAGGAAAGAATCCGGGATCCTTCTGTTGGTAGACATGGTATCCTTGGTCTCATTGCAAAAGGATGTGTAAGTTATCAGTCCAACCTTTTACCCCATTTTGGAGTCTTTCTGTGGTGGTTAATTTTGTGTCAATTTGACTGGCCCACAAGGTGATCAGATATTTGGTCAAACATTACTCTGGGTGTTTCTGTAAGGGCTTTGGAGATGAAATTAACATTTAAATCATGTTGAGTAAAGCAGATTGCTCTCCCAATGTGGGTGGGTCTTTTCCATTCACTTGAGTTCCGAATAGAACCAAAAGACTTAACTGGCCCAGGTAAGAGAGAATTCCATCTGCCTGTCTTTTACCTGGGTTATCAGCTCTTTGTGCCTTTGAATACAGATTGCAAGCTTGGATCTTCTTAAATCTTGGACCTAATGGCCTTAAATTAGAACTCTACCGTCAACTCTCCTGGGGTTCCAACTTGCCAGCTCACCTTATGGGTCTTGGGACTTGTCAGCCTCCATAATTGTATGGGTCACTTCCTTAAATAAATCTCTCTCTCTCTTATCTAATCTCTCTCCCATTAGTCCTATTTCTCTGGAGAACCCTGAATAATACACCTTCTTTCAAAATTTCCAAACATGTTAATCTCAGCGTCACATATTTGGAATGCTCCAACTGGTTCTCCTGATACTGAACCATGGTCTCCCTGTAATTTTTATCACTGGTTCTAGTTCTATAATAATCTCACATATGAAGATGGCTTGCACATGCTCCAAAGTCCCTATTGTAGGAGGAATATTTCCAGGTTCTTAGTCTAATTTTTGACCCCGATTACTATTAGCTGTTTCTAGCTGTCAGTGTTTTCCCTAATACATGGCACCCAGAAATAAGCACCATGTTCAGGAGGTTGTCCATCTACTCTAAAATAAGAGCTTCAAAAATTACAATAATAATGTGCAGCATGTATTGAGAGGTTACTGCATATAAACTTCTGTTTATCCCCTCATTTAATTTAAATACAGCCCAGAGGATTATAATTTCTTTTTCACATGCTAGGAAACTCAGATCAGAGGGATTATATTATTTATTAGAGTGCAAGAACTAAAACTTGAAATCTGATCTAACATTAAAATCCATTCTCTGAAGAGTAGTACTAGTATTTCCTTTCTTGGGTCACACTTTTGATTAGAACTTAAAATGAACCTTGGACTGCTGGCTCAAGATGGCAGTGAAAGACCCCTCCCCTAGAAGATAGATAGGATAACTAACCGCTTGTTTGCTTTTCTGTGAACCGCTGGCTTTTAGGTGTAAATTAGGTCATTAATTGCTCTTTTGCCCTTCTGTAACTGCTTGGCTTATAGAAATAATAGAAGACGCCATGATGGCATTCCTACCTTCCCCCTTCTTGTTCCCCCTCCCTGCCTCTCTCCTCCCGCGCGCGGGCCCTCAGAACCAATCAGCTTGTTCCCCCTTCCCGCCTCTCTTTTCGCGCGCGCGGGTCCCCAAAGCCAATCAGCAAACTCCACGTATGCCTTTTTCAAAAGTTCTAACTGTCAACCAATCAGTTGCGCCCCACCCAAAACTTGTTTGTACCTGTCTATAAAAACCCGGCACCACCCCAGCCGGGTGTGCTCAGCTAGCAGGAGCTGCTGACCACCCGCAGGCGCGCGCTGACCACCCGCAGGCGCCTGCGTAACAATAAAGAACCTCTTGCTGATTGCATCCAGTGGCAGTGTTGGATTCTTGGGTAAGGGGATCCGCGGGTCTTTCAGCAGATTGTACACACTCATTTATTCTCTCTCCTTCTATAGCTTCCATTAAAACAAGGGAATAGAAGGGCATAAACTCTACAATAACAGAGAGGATGGGGGGTGCAATAGAATAGAATAGATGGGGAGTGCAAAAGAATAGAATGGAGTAGGGTAGGCAAATTTAATCATAAGCTCTTATGTTCTATTTAATATTATAACACGTGCTTTTATTCCTTTGATAAAATACCATAAATAAATGTAAGTTTTTTCATAAATAGGTCAAAGGCTTGACTCATTGAGTTTTAGTTAACTCTAATCCTTATGTCTTTTATTTATTTATTTAAATTATTAATTGTTAAAAAGAACACGTAACATTAAATTTACCATCTTTTTAAAAAAATATTATTTATTATTTGACAGAGAGACAGTGAGAGAGCACATGTGGAGGGGGAGTGGCAGAGAGAGAGGGAGAAGCAGGATCCCTGCTGAGGGACTTGATGGGGCATAAGGGATATGGGGCTTGATCCCAGGGGCCTGAGGTCATGACCTGAGCCGAAGGCAGATGCTTAACAACTGAGCCACCCAGGTGCCCGTTAAATTTATCATCTTAGCCATTTTTTAGTTCAATTCACTTGTGCTAAGTATATTTACATTCTTGTACAACAGATCTCTAGAATATTTTCATCTTGAAGAACTCAAACTCTATTGCTATTGAACATCATCTCCCCATTCCACCCTCCCCAATCCCATCCCTGGTAACCACCATTCTCCTTCTTGTTTCTGTGAGTTTGACTACTTTAGGTATCTCATATGAGTGAAATCATACAGTTTATCTTTTTGTGACTGGCTTATTTCATTTAACAGAATGTCCTCAGGATGCATTAATTCTTATGTTTTTTGTGTAGAATTTTTCTATTGGGTCAAAATTTTCCCGTTTTTTATTTGTTTATACAGATAAATTTTATCAGAATAATATTTTCCCTCTAATTTCAGAACCAACCTAGGTTCTTTGTAGAACATTTGAAAATTAGGGAAAGTATAAAGAAGAACAAAAATATTGATTCATAGGGGCGCCTGGGTGGCTCAGTGTGTTAAGCCACTGCCTCCGGCTCAGGTAATAATGTCAGGGTTCTGGGATCGAGCCCCGCATCGGGTTCTCTGCTCAGCAGGGAGCCTGCTTCCTCCTCTCTCTCTGCCTGCCTCTCTGCCTGCTTGTGATCTCTCTCTGTCAAATAAATAAATAAAATCTTTAAAAAAATATTGATTCATAATTCTATCACTCAGAGGCAACAACCATTACCATTATGGTATATATTTCCTCCCATTGTCTAAAATTTGTTTTGAACATAATGGGATCTTGATGTATATACAAATGTATATTCTTTTCCCTTTAACATTGTAGTATATTGTGTTAGTTTGCTAAGGCTTCCATAACAAAATATCAGATTGGGTAGCTTAAATAATAGAAGTCTATTTTTTCATAGTTCTGTAGGCTGGAAGTACCAGACCAACCCACAGAATTGGTCCCTCCTGAGTCTTCTCTCCTTGGCTCTTTTAAGACTGCCCTCTTTCTGCCTCTTTATGTGGTCATTCCTTTGTCCACCAGAACACATTACTGGTGTCCCTTTTTTTGTGAGCTTAATTGCTCCTTTAAAGAAAGACACCAACCAGATTGGATTAGTGTCCAGTCTAATGGCCTTATTGTTACTTCATTACCTCTTCATATGCCCATCTCCAAATACCATCATATTCTGAGGTATTGGGGTGGCAGATTCAACATATAAATTTTGGAAGATACGTAATTCATCTGTATCACATATTTACCCATATATTTAAAATCTCATAATTATCATTCCACTGTGTGTTGATATTCTTTTATTAAATATTTATTATATTAAATTATTAGATAATAAAATTTTTCATGCTTTCAGACTTTAAAAAATTAGTCCCTTAATTTGGGTTGTTTTCTTAGGATTTATTCCTGAAGTAGAATTACAGGATCAAAGATCAAAAACATAGTCCAGGCTTCTCATTCTTATTAACAACTTTCTTTTCAGAAATGCTGAACCAATTTATACTTTCACCTTTGAAAGTACTCATTTCATTGTGCTTTCATAAATATTAATTTTTCTTATTTTAAAATAATTGCTACTATACTAGGCAAAAGTGGTATGGGACATTGTTATTTTTTGATTACTAGTAAAGTTTGTTTATTGAATATTTGTTATTCAGTAATTTTTTTCATATAAGTTACCTATTAGTATTTGCTCATCTACTCTGAACTTAAATTTTCTTTATCAATATGTTGGTGAAATTTGTATTTTTCAAGGTCTTTGACCTCTTGTCTATAATATTTGCCACAAATATTTTTCTCAATTTTTTGTTTGCTTTTTTTTTTCTATTTAGAGCCTAATTTATTTTAAAAAGACATAAAACATGTTTTATGGTATATTGAATTTCAACTACTCTTTCTTAGAAAGTCTTCATTACTATTAGAAAATCTTCATAAAGAAATTAGAAAAATAACTACACTTCTCTAACTTTTTATGAGTTGATCTGCTGAACTATTGAATCTTCCTGGAATTTCTTTATGGGCACAATGTGAATTGTTCTAGAGTTATTTTTTGAAACAATTGGCAAACTCTCAGCACCACCATATTTTTAAAAAGCCATTTTTTTGTTCCTGATTAATGAAGTAGCATTATATATCATAGCTTTATCGTTTTCAACTGATCTAACAATTCTCAAGTCAGTACCATTTGGCTTATTTATTATAGCTTTATGATTTGTTTTAATACTCAATGAGCCTACAACTCCTTCATGGTGCCCATTTTTTGAATGGGCTTTTCCTCCTTCATTCTCCAAAATTAATTTGGACTTTCTTTAAGTTCAGAAAATCTGATTAAGTAAATTAGAATGTTATTAATATTCAGGAATGTCTTATATATTTTTACTTACTCAAGCACTTAAAAAAAACTCTTGATCAAATTTTACTAGATTTTTCATATGAATCTTGCTATTTCTTTTTTTTTCTAGATATTTTATTTTTATATCTTATATGATTAGGCATGAAATTTTAAAACATTTATATTTTTGAAGTGATTTTTCTAGACATATAGAAAAACATTCAATTTTTATAGCTTCACCTTGTCTTAGCACTTTTATTAATTTTTAGAACTAATTCTAATAGTTTGATTCTCTTGGACTTTTGGAGGTATCTAATGCTGTAGCATGGATGACAGTCTTCTTTCTCTTTGTATTTTTCTGTTCTGTAGTAATGCATTATTAAATTGGCCAGAACTAAGTAGAACTTTGTTAAATATTAAATGACAATTGTGTTACTCTTGTGTTTAATGGGACCTCTTTTTTTTTTTTTTTTTTAATTTGACAGAGAGAGATCATAGGTAGGCAGACCAGCAGGCAGAGAGAGAGGGAAGCAGGCTCCCTGCTGAGCAGAGAACCTGATGTGGGACTCAGTCCCAGGACCCTGAGATCATGACCTGAGCTGAAGGTTGAGGCTTAACCAGCTGAGCCACCCAGGCACCCCATGGGACCTCTTTTATTAGATTACTGTTTAGCTTAAAGATGGATTATGGGCTACAACTGATTAAATGTGGATGTCAGTCTTTGCATTTATTTTTAATACATTTTATCTTATTATTTCTGGCCCATCAGCCAGTTCTCAACCTACTTCATGGTGGTGAAGCAGGCAGCCTAGTGCAGTATTAGCCCTTAGCCCTTATTTCTTCTTGTCAGCCTGGGCCACTTGTACCTTAAGAGATATGTCTGCTTTTAAGAAGATACTATTTTTATTTTATTTTATTTTATTTATTAGAGAGAGAGAGAGAGAGGCACAGAGCATGTACATGAGTTGGGGGAATTACAGAGGGGGAGAGAGAATCTCAAAGAGAGTCCCCGCTGAGTTGCAGAGTGAAAGTGGGGCTTGACCTCACGACCCTGAGACCATGACCTGGGCTGAAAAACAAGAGTAGGAGGCTCAGTTGACTGAGCCACCCATGTGCTCCTTAAGAAGATACCATTGAACACACAGATTCCTGTACCTACACTGGGGCATTACTAGCTTCCTTCTTTTACTCAATTAACACTGTTCAACAGCTATGAATTCTGCATATTCTGCTTCATTCAGCTCATATTTCTCTATCTTGAATACAAAGATTTGAGACATCTTAGTAAATGCTCCGATGAAATCAAGATAGAATAAACCTCTGGCACCCTAATATCTACCAGGCTAGCAATCCCAGAGGAAATGAGACTAGTCCAGTTTATCCACATGAAACCAGTTTTCATTTTCCAGTGTTCACAAACCATCTAAAATTATCCTGAGATTCAATATGGAATGTTTCGTGGATCCACTTTTCATTTCTTTTGAAAATATAGACATTTGCTACCATTTGGTCTTTGGGAACCTCTTTCCTTTCTTCAAGAATTTGACTGTGATGGGACCACTACTGTGATCTGTTCAATACCCATAAATGTAATTATTTTGGATCCTGAAACTTGAATTTGCTTAAAACTGTTGGCCATGTCCTAATTTCTAGGGCTTTCATTTATCTTAAGCCACATTGGCGCTTTTCTCTCCAGAGTGAAGGTCATGCTCCAAATAAAGACAATTGACGGGGCACCTGGGTGGCTCAGTGGGTTAAAGCCTCTGCCTTCAGCTCAGGTCATGATCCCATGGTCCTGGGATTGAGCCCCGCATTGGACTCTCTGCTCAGCGGGGAACCTATTTCCCCCTCTCTCTATCTCTGCCTGCCTCTCTGCCCTCTTGTGATCTCTCTCTGTCAAATAAAAAAATAAAATCTTAAAAAACAATAAAAAAAAATAGAGACAATTGAAACAAAATAGGCATTGACTAATTCTGACTCTACACAGCAAGTTGGCCATGATGCAATCTTTGTTCCTGTGATAATAAGCACAGCTTTAAAAAGTACATTTTGCTTATAGAATTTTTTGCTGTCTTTAATCCATTCTGGATCTCAGCTTTTGAAACAATATTCCTACAGCTTTATGTACTTACAAAATGTCCTTCTAGATTTTATTTTCCTTTTTTGTACATGAAGTTATTAAACCTATATTTATTTGTGTATACTCTTTATTTAGCTAACTTTTCTTTTTCACCAGAATTATTTTAAATTATATTGTCAGCTTTTGATTGAAAGTCCTGCATTCTTCCAGGCCCTTTTCCCTCATCAAGTTTCTGTTTAAATATATTCAGGAAGGACTGAAGAGACATATGTTACAGAAAAAATATGTGATCAGAACTGAACATAAATATTCAGATATCTATAAAGTTGTTTATGTATATATTTATATATACAGTTGTATATAATATATTTTAAAAGAATTTTTAAAGATTTTATTTATTTATTTGACAGAGAGAGAGGTCACAAGTAGACAGAGAGGCAGGCAGAGAGAGAGAGGGGGAAGCAGGCTCCCCACCAAACAGAGAGCCCAATGTGGGCCTCGATCCCAGGACTCTGAGATCATGACCTGAGCCGAAGGCAGAGGCTCAACCCACTGAGACACCCAGGCGCCCTAAAATTTTATATATATATAAATACATGATATATAAATTTGTCAATTTAAATATTTGTATATAAAACTTTAAATCTTATATTAAACAAGTTTCTCTTTCTCTTAACCTTAAACTTAACTAAGCAGAACTTTATTGAAAAGATTTAAAAGTTCTTTTACTGAAGGGCACAAAGCCTTTCCCAAATTTCCAAAAATATTAGTATTTTTAAATAAAAAACAAACAAAAAAAATTAGTTTAAAAATATTGGAGAACATTGCTGTACCGTGAGCATATGCTCAGAATCTGTGTTCTGAACTACCTGTCAGGCAAGGAGCCTCTCCTTTATCGAGGGTATTCTGCTGTAACCAACAGCACATCTCATCCTGTGGTTTGAGACTCACTGACACAGCAACTTGAACTTTCCCTTTGACCTTTGTAAAATTCAGGTTTTGGCTTCCAGTGAAATCTGTGTTTCATTGACTGTGAAATTAGGAGAATCTCCAATGAGTAAAAAATGATTAGCTTTCACTTTTGGATGAAAACATGCCAAGGACAAACATTGATTTTAAGAGATCCTTTATAGAACATTGCACCTTATAAAACCTCAGTAAGGGGCAGCACCATTGATATTTCAGAACTGTAGCTCTGGAGCCAAAATCTCACCGTCCAGTTCATTACTTCCCAGCTGCTTTCTCTTTGTCTTTTTTTAGGTGACTTTCCAAGTCAATTTGTTCATGACCTTGAGTAGTACTTTTTAGGTATGATGACACAATTGCCAGATGATATTTACTAATGCTTTAAATAGTGGGTTTTCAAATAGCCTCCATTTCTCTGAACTTCATTTGAATTGACACCTTCTATCTTCCATTCTCCCCAATTGAACAATTATATTTTTTGCACAAACATAGCACTTCATTTATGCTTTTATGGTACACTCCTCAACTGTATTTCAGTGGTTTACATGTTTCTCTGTGGACGGTGAACTGTTGAAAGGCAGGAGTGCTCCTTTACAAGTTTGTGCACTTCTAGCTATATAGCACAGGACTTGGAACATAGCACTCAGCTAAATACTGACTGCAAGGCTCATTATTTGAAATTCTTAAGCATAAGTATTATAAAGGTGGTTCAGTGGAACCATGCAGTGGGTGTGAGTGTGGATATAACATGATTTATATTTTATTTGCAAATTGGTAGATTCAGAGACATGCACTGTGTATAAAGTCTGTGTACACCAGGTGATCCTTGGGGTTCCCTCTTTCTCTTCCTCTATTTTCTTATATTCAAATAGCCACATAGCCAGGTTTAAAACCTGTAATTTCCTACAGACAGAGCTCCAAAGTATCAGGAGGCCTTTTCACTTTCGAGAGCAAACCCTGAACTTGGCATACAGCAGAGGGAACTTCAAACACAGATACCCAGTTTTTTCCCTAGGTAAGATTTTACTTTTTCAGACAAATGTGAAACAAATGTTTCAAAGAAACAAATGCCCACAGCATTGGAAAAGGCAGCCATGGCCTCAGTATTCTTTCCACTGAAGCTGAGGAATTACATTGCTTCTGTGAAATAATGTTTCTTCTTTGGCTGTTCCATTTGATTCAGGGATTTTTGATTAAGCGTTCAGGGGTTACAAATAAGAACCAGCAGTCGGGTAATCGGGACATCATGACTATCTAGTAGCACATTTAATACTCGGCTTCTTTGTGCTCCATAACCTTTCCCTGCCATCTTCCTCTGTGATAGGACTCCCCTGACCCCCTCCAGAAGAAGGCAGTAATGTCATTGCAAGCTTCAGAAGTTAGCATTAAAATGAATATTTTTTAATTTCTTTAGATGAGATGGGGCTCAGGGCTCTGGGACAATGCTGATGGATGATGTTTTAATGCAGCTGAAATGTTATTTTTACTGAACCAGGGAAAACTATAAATTTTGCTTCATTGCCACTGATGGCTCTATGCATAAAACTATGGCGGCGCCCCTCGGCCGTGAATAATCACCTCGGCAGGGCAGATGTTACTTTGCGGGGAAAGCAATTCTTATGCCGAAGAATTGTGGAAAGATTAATTGTCTACAGCTGTTTCATGGCCCACAGCAATCTTGATACATTTATGATAAGTTTAAGAGCTCACTAGAGGCAGCTCCTATTCCCCGTTGTGGGAAGGGGGGCGGGGGAAGAAGCCAGAGGCTTTATTTTGACACCTGGATTCATAGAATCTGTCAGCTCCATTACAGCCTTCATAGAAATCCGGCCGCTAGCAGTTCTGAAATGATTGTGAGTGAGGTAAGATGCAGGAATTATCCATACGTAGATAAAGAAAAGGAGACTGAGAAGAATTATTCAAATTTGTGCAAATGAATTGCTTCCATTTTTCCTCCCTCTGCCAAGTGGAAATTGAACGTGACCCGCTCTGACCTTTCTCTATTAAGTGCTGCAAATTGCAGTAAATGCACAGTTCTGAGTGCCCTAATGAGACAGAGCCCCAGCGATGCCTCATTAATAAGGGGAGTTTGACCTTGCTGGTCAGCCCTTCATTCGATATTGAAAAGAAATAAGAAAAAAGAAGAGATGACCCACTGTAAATTTTGAACAATACATTTGATTTAGTTTGCATACACTCCCATTCAGACCGTTGTTCTCAGCCTTTTTCCCTTTCCTGTTTCCCTTCAGCCACAAGCTAGAAGGAGTGGTCCTTACCTTGTAGGTGCCAGTGGAATGTGTAACAGGAGATGTCCCAGGACCAGGCTTCACTCTGGGTGGAAAGGACATTCCTCTCCCCATCTTGTTCCTTGCAAATTAGGGCCATAAGTTCTTGTCTTACTTTTTTTTTTCTTTTATGTTCTTTTTCCTCCCTCCCTTCCTTTTCCTTTTAAATTAAGGGATTTTTCCATTTTGAAGTGTGCATGTGTGTTTAAAAGAGGGACTGGCCCTCTGATTTTTATTGTAGCTTTATGCAGACCCAGGTGGAGATACTTTCTCCTTTCTTCTGGTGTAAGGAAATCTAGGGCAAGAGGTGGATTAGTGGCTCTTGTTTTTGGAGAATTACTAAACCTTATCAAGTCTGTAACTAGTGAGACATTTAAGAAGCCTTAAATGTCTCACTAGTTACAGACTTAGCTTTTGGCTTTCTTTAAACTCCTGCCAATAACACCTCTAATTCTATTCAGAGAATTTCCTAAATATAAAGCAGCCCAATGAGCAAGGCCAGCAGAAGTTCATAAATTTATTTAAATAGTAAGTCCTAATGCATAGAGATGTGTTGAAACTTTAAAGAGGTAATTTCAAGACATGTGGAGGTACCATCTTGTGGCATCTTAATAATTTAGAGGATCCTAGAAGTTATCTTCTCCAAAGTTCTTGCAAGGCAAGAATCTGTAATATTCCTGATATTGAAGGTAAGCTGAGTATTACTGTAGTTCCCCTCATCCACAGTTTTGCTTTCCACTATTTCAGTTACCCATGGTCAACTGTGATCTGGAAACAGGTGATTCTCCTAACTCAATGACCCAGTGCTGATGTCATTCCCCTCATGTGGGCATTTACCATCTCAAGTCAGCACAAGAAGAAAAAGAAGGGTGAGCACAGTATCACAAGATATTCTGAGCAAGACCATACTGACAAAATTTTATCACAGTATATTGTTATTATAGTTGTTCTAATTTATTATTCTTGTTAACCTCTTACTGTGCCTAGTTTACTATTAAATGTTATCATCGGTGTATATGTAAAGGAAAAAGGATCCTATATATAGGGTTCAGTACTATCTCTGATTTCAGGCATTCCCCTGGGGGTCTCGGAACAGACCCCCTGTGGATAGGAGGGAACTACTTTACCTCAGGATCAGTCTACATCGTTATTGTCAGGTCTGACTTGTGCAAAGTTCTTTCATATATATTATTCAAGGAAAATATTGTTATCCTGTAGCGATCATATTGCAGGGTCCAGTTTGAATGGAGCATCTGAAACCATCAAAATGAGATGGTTAGTCCATGGGAGAGCTGCTTTATCAAACTGTGTTTTTGGTTATACTTTTGACTTGTCGGGAGTGGGGGGATCTGCCACCTCAAAGTCACTCTAAATTACTTGGAAATATTGTTGAAGGTTTCCCCTAGAAAATGTTCTTTCATAAGGCCCCACAGGAAACATCTTTTCTGATTTTTAGAACCAGGAAAATCTGGGCTTGTTCCTAGAATCTGGTTTGGTTTTATTCTAATGGACAAGTGACTTAAACTTATTCATATTACCCAGGGTTTCTTCAGCTCTTGGGATCTCAGAACCAACTTTGTAGCAAATGTATTGAAAATATGCAGAATCTTATGGCATACATTAAAAAATATTTTTCGAATAGGTGATACATGGCTTTCATACCAAACTAAAAATATAAAGAGTATACAGTGAAAAGATGAAAAGTTAGTCAATTATATATATATATACATATATATATATATTTAAGATTTTATTTATTTGATGGAGAGAGGTCACAAATAGGCAGAGAGGCAGGCAGAGGGGAGGAGGAAGCAGGCTCCCCACTGAGCACAGAGCCCAATGAGGGGATTGAGCCCAGGACCTTGGGATCATGACTGAGCTGAAGGCAGAGGCTTTAACCCACTGAGCACCCAGGAGCCCCTGTTTTTTTGTTTGTTTGTTTGTTTGTTTTTAAATAATATTTTGTTTATTTATTTGTCAGAGAGAGAGAGAGAGAGCATGAGCAAGCACAAACAGTGGAGCTGCAGGCAGAGGGAGAAGCAGGCTCCCCATTGAGCAAGGGGTTCTATGGGGCACTTAATCCCAGGACCTTGTGGTCATGAGCTGAGCTGAGAGCAGATGTGTAACTGACTGAGCTACCCAGGCATGCCTGAAAAATTAGTTTGTTTTGTCCTATTTCCCAGTCAACAAGTTCTTTTAGAGGCATCCACCATTATAGTTTCTGAATATTCTCTTCTTTTATAACATAAACTGAGATGGTATAGATTATACTCTGTACTAAAGATGATGAAGAACCACTGAATGGCTTGAAGAAGGAAGTCAAATAAATCAGTTCCACATTGGGTAGGACTTGTTGCCATTGCTGAAATTGTGGGTTGTAGTGTTTATCTCACCCTTGCTTAAATTTGCATTTTCTAGATGACTAATGAGATTGAGTGTCTTCTCATGTTTTTGATTATTCGGATATATATATATATTTTTAAGTGTCTCTTAAGATTTTTTTTTTCCATTGGGCTGTTGGTACTTTTATCATGTAGTATGTCTCTAAGTATTTTATATACAAGACCTTTGTCAGTCATGTACTGCAATTTACAAATATTTATCAACAGTAGAATATTTACATAAATCATGGTATATTCATGCCATGGAATATTATATAGTAATGAAAATAAACTTTAACCTTGTGTGGCAACATGGGTCAATCCAGGCATGAAAGTGTACATATTGCTTGGCTCCATTTATATGAAGTCCCCAAACAGGTAAAACTCATCCCTGGAATTGGAAGTTAAGGCAAAGATTTCTTTTAGAGATAGGGTGGTCAATGATTAGGAGGAGGCCAAGGCAGATTCTGAAATGCTGTTTATTTTCAATTTCTTGATCTAGGTAGGGGCTACACAGATATATTCATTTTTGATAATTAGCTGATCTCCAAACTTTCATGCACTTTTCTATATGAAATAGTATTTTTGCAAAAAGTAAAAAAAAATAGTATTTGGCTGTAAATTTGACAGAACATAGTCAGTGATGAATTTATCAAAACTGGGTTATAATCTTTTTCTAATGAAAATACAAGTTAGAAGAATATATAGACTTCCCTGCTTAAAAACAAAATGGTATTTGGAATGAGAGTTGAGGGTTGTGAGAAGTTGGAAGTGAATACCATCTAGCATTTTCTCAGAGATGTGGCCTTCCATCCTGTTATGGAAACTCTTTCCTGAAACAATATTCTGAATGGCCCCTCAGAGTTAACCTAAGGCTTGGATATAGACGGGGTGCAGTGACTGGCAAGACCTAGCTGAGGCTGAATGCCAACTGGCTGCCTTTGGTCCAGCTGGGCATAAAGTTGCTGATGATAAACACAGACAAACAAGCATCTTTGAAAAGGCAAAATATTCAACACACAATTTCAAGATGCAAAGATGCTGTGTGTGTCTGTGCCTTTTTTTTTTTTCCCCCTCATGGGATGAATCAGAAAACAGTTCCTTAAATAGGTTTTACATAATTAAAGAAATCTCTCTGCCTAAGGAAATCAACCAAATCAGAGAGTGAGTCTGGAGCAAATTCCCTGATTTTTGATTCACTCTAAGGATTACACTGTCATTTGATTCTAATTACACAAATCCCTTCCTTCCTTCCTTCCTTCCTTCCTTTTTTCCTTCCCTGCCTCCCTCTCTCTCTCCTTTCCTTCTTTCATTCCTTCATTTGTAGTATAGGTTAGGTTAATAGCCTCCGCTGTCAGTCTGCCTGGGTTTACATTTGGATTCAGCTTCTCACAAACTGTGTGAGTGGTCTCATTATTTAATCTCTCTGCAAAGTGGGAATAGAAATAGTATGCATTTCCATAACACTCATTTGAGGATTGAATGAGAACATGCATTCTGGATGCTTCTAACAGTGGATGCCATGGAGTAAAACCTTGGTTAGGATTCGCTATTATTGTTAATAGTATTAAGAATATTCACAGTGTGATCCCTCTGACTGGATCTAGGAGAGGCTCTGAGACTGAAGCACTTCTTTAGCATGTAAACCGGACTTGTCAGTTTACCCTTCTGTCAGGGCTCTAGGTTTCTCCAGGCTCTGGAAACACTTTTCCCTTCTCTTGTTTTGTAGACTTGAGGGATATAATGGAATTGGTTGTTAATATCTGGGAGTTTTCACCATATTTTCTGGATTCCTTTAGCTTTCTTCACAGCTTCAAAAACTCTTTTTACGTAAAATCTTAGGAACATGCCATCTGTTTTGTACCAAGATCCTTATTAGTATATCTATGTTACATTTAAATTACTCCAAAAACTAATAAGAAAGAGGCATAGTTTAGTTTTATTTTTTAACTGAATAAAATTAAAACAAAAAATTCTTCAGGATAGCCATAGAATATTCTCATGTACAAGCCTGAAACTATTACCATCTGGTTAATCCCAATTTTACATTCTCTGGTAACATCACAGTTACCACCAAGAAGAAATATTTTTCCCCACAAGTAAATTGGTGAATATTGCCTAATAATATCCTCCATTTATAGAAAATGATTTGGCCAAAATTTTGACTAGATACTGAGAGTCCTGTTTACACTTTCTCTGGACCAGGGTCAGTCATTTATCTGTAATTGCCTGCCTGTGGTAATTTTTAGGAATGTAATGACTTTATATTAACTATCTGGGAGCTGGTAGTCAATGATTTTTCATACTCAAACTATTGATTTTTTTTTTTTTTAAGAAAGAAAGTTTTTTATCATAGGATGAGGAAGTGAGGAGATAACTCCATAACCCCTTTGCCTTTCCTGTGGATATATATTTTTTTAAAGCAATCTTTTTTTTTTTTTTAAAGATTTCATTTATTTATTTGGAAGAGACAGAGAGAGAGTGTGCAGATGCATGTGAGCACATGAGCAGGTGGACGAGAGGAGTGTGCAGAGGGAGAAGCAGCGTTTCCCTTCAGAAGGGAGCCCAATGCTGGACTCAATCCCAGGACCCTGGGATCATGACCTGAGGGGAAGGCAGACAGTTAACCGAGTCAGCTACCCAGGGGCCCCTGTGGATTTTTTTTTTTTTTAAGCTTGGTATTTTGAGCAGGTCTTTGCCTAAACTTGCATCTTGTTGCTCTCAGCTCTTGTGACATTCTCTTCCATCTCTCTGACTGCTTCTTCCCTGGTCTAGGACCAGGCTACACTAGGCACTACTGTGAGTCCCTCTGTGGAAGACATATGGACAAGATCTAACTAGAAATTAGATTCTCACTTTTCTTGCATCTCTCTGTGTCAACTCCCAGCCCAGTCAGCCCTCCCTGGCTGCTCCTCTCTCTGCCCAATAATACTTGGCTCTGCTCTCCCAATGCTAGATAGAAGTCCTGAAAGCGGAGTACCACTGCCTAGTGGGCGGGCTTTAAAAAATTTTAATTTCTTTATTTTTTGTTTTATTTATAAGGGTCACATTTTAAAAAAATTACAAACTTGCCATATTTTTATTAACTAGCCCAGATGGTGCTTTAATTAGCCAAGGAAAGGAAATCTTATTAGAAACAATGTGATCACACAAGGTGGAAGTAGATGAGGCATGTCTTGCAATGTTTTTCCCAAAAACCATGTCCCTCATAGAAGGAAGATAACTGCCTGAGATACTGCTTGCTCAGATCTCATTTGATATGAAAATTCAATTCTTGCTATACTACTGATCTTTTATTACAGAAGAACTTCACAAGTTATCTATAAGTTAAACATAAAGAATATTTATGAACATATTGGGCTCACCTAGTTGTTGACCCATCCAGAATCAACAAATCTGTGTCCTCCTTTGAGGTCAGGGTGGGAGAAAGCAGTGTCAAATTTCCTGAGTAACATCTGTGTCTGTACTTCTGGTGTCTTAGAGTGCTATTTCCTCTAAGAGCTCTAGTTCAGTGGGATGTTACTAGACATTTACCTGTAATAAGGGGTCTTTGGGGAAATATTTCAAGTTGCTTGAGCTGTAATATGCTAAGTTGTTGTGAAGTAGTTATGTTAGACAGGTAGAAACAAGCTTTTTTATTTATTGGCTCCTCTGTGTGTGTGTGTGTGTGTGTGTGTGTCTACATGTGTGGTCCAA
This sequence comes from Mustela lutreola, assembly GCF_030435805.1. NCBI lineage: Eukaryota > Metazoa > Chordata > Mammalia > Carnivora > Mustelidae > Mustela > Mustela lutreola. Next base: position 123,772,902 of record NC_081290.1, on the reverse strand, counting down.
GTATGACTTTAGGAATACTGACTTAAGGACCCTGGATATGGATGTTTCACCTTGTATTTTGTGATATAGTTTGGAGTTCAGAGTCGATGGCTCAGAAAAAATTCTTGAGACATCTTCAGTGCAAAAAGGTGGTATTTTATTAAAGCATGGGGACAGGACCCGTGTGAGTAGAAAGAACTGCATTGGGGGCATGAGGAGTGGCTGATCATATACTTTCAAGTTGGAAGGAGGTTAGAGATAGCCTGTCTTTAAGGAATTTTGGAAGAAAAGTTTCCGGACCTTGAGGGGTCCAGCTATGGTTAGGAAAACATCATTTATTACAGTCTAGTTAAAATTCAGTCATGAGACCCTTCAGAGGTACATTGGTGGATCATATGCTTAGAGGATGATTGCTAACATATATTTTAGGGGGTAGAGATAAATGAAGTTTCCTAAGGAATTTAAAAAAAATATATTTTATTTATTAAACAAGAGCAAGCACAAGCAAGGGGAGTGACAGGCAGAGGGAGAAGCAGACTTCCCACTGAGCAGGGAGCCTGATGTGGGACTCCATCCCAGGACCCTGGGATCATGACCTGAGCCAAAGGCAGATGCTTAACCACCTGAGCCACCCAGGCATCCCTGCAAAAGAATTTTTATATGTTAGAGTAGTCTTATAGGACCCTGGGGGTTGGGATAATGTTAAGCTAAAATTGCCTTTTGCCCTTAGCAAAGCATTAACACTGAGGCAGCTGAGTTCCTAGAGGAATGTTATTCTGCCTATTTCAAGGACTTGTTAGTAGGTTGTTAAGGAGTAAGGTAATTTAATTTTTCTTTTTACCTTTGTTTTCCACATCATTTTGGAAGTCCCTTTGTTATGCAGTGATACTGTGTTGGAAGAAGCTATACCATATTAGGATTCACTTTATCACCATATTGGGCAACAGATTCTGGGCATATCCCTTTTCATGAGAGTTCTTGAAGCTGCAGATCTTATCCCCCAATGGAGGATATTATCAGAGACTAGGCCGATTTACACCTACCATACCTGTCTCATCCCACCCTCTTATCTTCTAAAGTTTCTCCTCGTTGCCACTGCTCATCCGATAATTCAGTGGCTTTCACACTCGAGTGGGCATCAGAATCACTTACTGAGATCCAGTTCCAAAATTTCTGATTCAGTAGGTCTGGGAAGGAACCAAGTTTTTGCATCTCTAATGAGTTCCTAGATGGTGCTGATGCTGCTGGTCTCAGGGTTACACTTTGGGGACCACTGCAATACTGAAACATGTTTAGTAAGTAGCAGAAAGTAAAGAATATGGACTTTGGAGACATATAGAACTGCCTTTGAAACCTGACTTCTCTATTTAAGCTGCATAATATATGGCAAGTTTTATAAAAAAATTTTTACAACTCTGTTTCCTCACCTGAGAAAGTATTACTGTACAAAATGTTGGGAGAACTAAAGTAGACAAGGTCGATGAATGCCTGTCTCAAAGTTTGGCACATGGTAAGCATTCAACTCCTATGTGTACAAGGAATCACTTGAAGTCCCCATGGCATAAATAGGTATTGCTGTAAATCGATGTAAATTTAAAGTTCTTACTTTTCCCAAACTGTAATTTGGGAATATTAAAGTGAAGAGAATAGTTGTTATGTGGCTGCTTCAGATAAAGTTTGATAGAATATCAATAGGCCAGTTTATTGTTAAGCCAAAGACTAACACATATTTTCCTAGTGTAAAATTTAAATTATAAATAAGGGAAAAAATATTCTTGATATGTGGAGCCTATATGCTAATAGTGTTACGGATATAAGAATTTGCCACCCCAAATATGCCTCTTTGGAGACATGGATTTTTTTGACTGAAAATACTTTGAGAACCAGAGGATACAATGAAAGCTCTAAAAACAGGACAACCCCTTTCTTTTTGAAAAGAAAGTTTCCATTTGTAGAGATGTCTCCTTCTCCAGTGCCAGGAAGAGGAGGCTTAAACTTCTATCAGTGGAAAAGGCACTGACTTGAATTTGCTAACAAACCTTATCCGATGATCCTTGGTACCATAATTTTCCTGGTCACCTTGCTCTGCCTAGAATCCCAAACTGGTTTTTCTTTGGTTAGCCTAGGTTAGCCCAAGATGGCATATAAGCACTAATTCTTTTCAAAATTTAACTAATAATTGATTAATTTGTATTATTATTATTATTATTATTATTTTAACAAGGAGCCCAATATAGGGCTTGAACTCATAACCCTGAGGTCAAGACCTGAGCTGAGATCAAGAGTCAGACACTAAACCAGCCAGGCTCCCCATAAGCTCCAATTTTAATCACTCCTTTGAGTTACTCATTGCTGGGTGCTCCCATGTGTATATGCATAATGCACATGTTAATAAACTTCCGTTTGTTGTTCTTTTGTTACCCTGTCATTGGCTAGTCTAATTTATAGGGCCCCAGCTGGGGAACCCTGGGATGAGTAGAGGAAAAGATTTTTTTCTTACTCTATACTTGGCTAATTCTATGTATTAAATAAATCTTCTCAGCTTTGGTGATCTTATGTATTTATTTAAAAATTTTAATTGTGGTAAAATGCACAAAAAACTTGCTATCTTAACCATTTTTAAAAGTACATTTCAGCCATTAAGTATATTCATATTGTTGTGTTACTAGCACCACCATCCATCCACAGAATATTTTAAGTCTTGCATAATTGAAGATGTAACAACTAAGCAATGATTCCTCCTTCCACTCCTCTACCATCACCACTACTTAAAACCGTCATTCTACTTTCTGTCTCTAGGAGTTCTTTTTATTTTTTTTTTTAAAAATATCATTTCCTTTCTTCTGGATTGAGTGAATTACATTCTCCTGAGACTCCTCCTCATCTATAAATGGCACAGCTTGGTCTTCCCATCTCAGTAGATTTGTTCATTGATCCCTGCATTTATTTATTCATTCAAAAGGGCTTCACTGTTTCCCTGCTATGTGCCAGGCCCTCTAGGTTCCTAGAGGACTGGGACAATGCCCTGTACCTTACATGGTCTGACCAGGTGTCAGGCTTATAGGAACTCTCTCATATGGAATTGTCTGTTAATCTGTTGGTGTGCAGAAACATGCATATATTTGAATCTGGTATGTGTCATTTGTAAAGGCCTGGGAAACATTAAGGCTATTTATTCTTCTGTAAATTTTTCTTCAATAATCAAATGATAAACTACATGCTAGTGATGAATGTGGGATGTCTAAAGCAAGGCATTTTAATGTTTCAGTTCAGATCTTTTACATGCATCATTGCTTTTAGTCTTCTATAGTTTCTTTTACATTTTGGGCTTGTACTTATTTTGGCTTTTGTGCATAGTGTCTATAAATAGTGTTTTAAATTTTTCTTAGTTAACAAAAAGATAGACTAAAAAAATGAATGACAAAGATGGAGGAGTTACTTTCTAAAAGAAGTAAGGAACTGAGGTATTGTTAGGAAAATTCAGATAAAAATTCTGGGTATTTTGAGTTTCTTTTTTGGCCATAGTAGATACTGAATTTCCCTTCTTAACTGAAATAACCAAAAACTGCTATCAAAAGATAGGAAACAAAATGGTTCTGAAGGCATTGGATGTTAAGCAGTGAAGCAAATTATTTCTAAAAAAGTAAACAAATAAGGCGAGTCTTACCATTCTTTTAGCTTTTTTGCCTGGAGCATTTTCCCAGGGAGGCCAATCCAGGCAGAACCTGTCACTCAAAAGGGGTTGAGGGATAGGATTGGATGTCTGGGGAGATAGAATCTTAGGACAACAGCTAGAGAGGAGAGAGCTGCACAGGGAGAACCCCTGGAAAACTGCAGAGGGTCCCAACTGAGTATGCAGTTGATTACTGATTATTGGTTGGCATAAAAAATTTACTAAGAGTGAGGAGAGAACCATCCCAAAGAGTTAGAGGGAATAAATTTTAGAACTCACACAGGCCTGGGAATAGTACCTGATCTCAACAAGCCAAAGCAGAAAACCTCTTAATTCATTGGTCTGTGGGTAGAGTACTAAGAAGGGTTTTGCATGAGTAGTGGGAAAAATTTGGACCTAGAGCAAATGTTACTCTGATCTAGTCATAAGAAAAATTAATATATTAAAATTGAACCAGAAATGCCTAGATGATAGAATTAGTAAGAGAGGGTTTTAAAAGTTATTATGATGGCATTCTGTATATTTAAGAAGCTGATGAGAAGATTGAGCCTGTGAGGTAGACACAGGGAAAATAAAGAAAAATCCAAGTTAAAGGAAACTGTAATGCCCAAGATGAAACAGACACTGGATGTGATTAATAGCAGACTGGATACTGTAAAAAAAGAGTGGTGAGTTTGGATACAGAGTAGTATAAACTTCCCAAATGAAACACAGAAAGAAAGAAAAAAAAGAAAGAACACCAGTGAGATCTACAATAATTTCAGGCAGCTAAATATATATATAAAATGGGAGTCCCCAAAGGAGAGGAGAACAGGACAAATACTTGAAAAAAAGTAATTGTTAAAAGTTTTCTAAATGTGACGAAAATCATTACCTCACAAATCCAACAAACTCAATAAACTTCAAGCATGAGAAACATGAAGAAAGCGACATCAGAGGATATCATGAGCAAATTCTGTAAAACCAGTGAAAAGAAGAAATCTTAAAAGCAGCCAGAGAAGCATAGTGTACACAAAAACAAAGATAAGCATGACATACTTCATTTCAGACACAGTGCAAGCTAGAAAATAGTGAAACCACATTTTTAAAGTAATGAAAGAAAAGAAAAACAAATTCTGTCAACCAAGAATTTTATACCTGGTGAAAATATATAGGTAGTTCTTGCTTTGCACAGTAGGGTGAGACTATTAAGAAAGACCATGCAAAATGAAATTGTGCAAAACAATCTTAATCAATGGGAAAAATTACCATTGTTCCATGACCTTTAAGAATTTTACCAAAATAGAACTTCTAGAGAAGGTCAGGGTGTAAGGGCATCCTAAGCTTACCTCATTTCATGGATACAACTAGATAAAATGCACATCAGTGTAGATAACTCAGAAAATGACCAAAAGATGGGCACAACAGACTTTCCTTAGTTAATATAGAGAAAAGGCCACACTGAAGAGGGCATAGATGCAGTGGGGAGCTAAATGGACCCATATGACTGAGGGAGGGAGGGATGCTGTGGGCTCAGAGAGGGGAGAGAAACAGACTCTCACATCAGGCATCTCAGGAACAGGGACCCCCACACAGGGAAGTGAATATATGGGAAGTGAATCCCTATAACATTTGGCTTTAAAAACCAGAAGGGCCTAATTTCATCAGTTCTTACAATAAGCAGGGCTTAACACCTAGAACTTTAAAAGTCAGTAGGTTTGGCTCTGGGAGAGCCAGGTGGGAGAGAGAAAACTGAGCCCCTGTCCTCAAAGAGACAGCACAGCAAATAGCCCCAGAGATAGAGCATAGAAAAAGCAGTTTGAAAAATGCCTGTGGTATACAAAAGAAAGCTTTGTACTAATCTCAGAGTATGCATTGGAAGGGGCAGGGATTGTTAGAGATTTCTCCTGGAACAAAGGAGCAGGTGGGCACCATTTCCCCTCCCACCTCTCAGCCTACACACAAGGACATTCTCAGGAATTGATGTGGCACCAACACTCCCTACCTAACTTGATAACAGCATGCCTGCCATTGTATGCTTCTGCAGATCTGCCCCCTCCAACCTAGCTGGCCTAGGCAGGGTTTCTGAGAGGTTGCAGGTCTCCTCCTGCAGCAGATGTGTATAAATCTTGCTAACACTGCATGCTCTGGGCATGGAGCCTCCTTGGGATTCTTTTTTGTGTAAAAATCAGTCAGAAGATTCCCAAAATAAAAGGATGTAAAGTATAACACCATACACCTGAAATATGGGGAGTGAATAATGGGTTCAAACTTAGGCATCCATCAGCTTAATATAGACTGCTATATGCAGAAGATGTTATATACAAATCTAATGGTAACCACAAATCAAAAAACAGTAATATATGTGCAAAAAATAGAGAAAAGAATCTAAGTATATCACTAACGAAACCCACCAAACTGTGGAAGAGAACAGTAGAAGAAAGGAACAGAGAAGAATACAAGAACATCAATAAAACTAGTAATACAATGGTGGTAAGTAGATTACTATGAATAATTACCTTGACTGTAAATGGACTAAACACTCCAAAAGACATAGGGTGAATGAATGGATTAAAAAAAGCAAGACACACCTATACGCTACCTACAAGAGACTCATTTCAGACCTAAAGAGACATGCAGAATGAAAGTGAAGGGATGGAAAAGCATTTATTGCACAAAAGGAAGTGAAAAGAAACCTGGGGTAGCATGACTTGTATCAGACAAAATAGACTTTAAACAATGACTATAATAAGAGACAAAGACAATATATAATAATACATGGAAGAATCCTACTGGAAGATATAATAATTGTAAATTTTATGTGCCCAACAAGGGAGCACCCAAATATATAAAATATTTTATAACAAACATAAAGGAACAAATTGATAACAATAGAATAGCAGTAGGGGACTTTAACACCCCGGTTACATCAATGGATATATCATCCAAACAGATATAAGTCCAAGTAAACAAGGAAACAATGGCTTTTAATGAGTCCAATCACATTGTATCAAATGAATCATCTAACATACATTCAGAATGTTCACCCTAAAACAGCAGAACAGCATTCTTTTCAAGTGAACATGGGACATTCTCCAGAAGAGATAACATATTAGGCCACAAAATAAGTCTCAACAACTTCAGAAAGGTCAAAGTCATACCATACATCTTTTTTTGACCACAAGGCTATGAAACTAGAAATCAATGATAAGAGAAAATCTGGAAAGAACACAAATACATGGAAGATAAATAACTTGTTACTAAACAATGGATGTGTCAGCCAAGAAATCAAAGAGGAAATGAAAAAAAAAAACATGGAAACAAAAGAAAATGTAAACACAAGGTCCAAAATATTTAGGATACAGCAAAAGCTGTTCTTAGAGGGAAGTTTATAGCCCACAGGCCTACCTCAAGAAGCAAGAAAAAATCTCAAATAAAAAACATAACCTTACACCTAAAGGAACTAGAAAAAGAAAAGCAAGAAAACCCAAAGCCAGTAGAAGGAAGAAAATAATAAAGATTAGAACAGAAATAAATGAAATAGAAATAAACAAACAAACAAAACCCAATAGAATAGATCAGGAAACCAGGAGCTCTTTCTTTGAAAAGATCAACAAAGTTTCCAAATGTCTAGCCAGACTCATGGAAAAAAACGAAGACTCAGAAATAAAATTAGAAATGAGAGAAGAGAAATAACAAATGACACCACAGAAATACAAAGGATTATAAGAGACTATTATGAAAAACTATACACCAGTGAATTGGACAGCCTAAAAGAAATGGACAAATTCCTAGAAACATTTAACCTCACAAACTGAAGCAGGAAGAAATAGAATATTTGAATGGACCAATTACTTGCAATGAAATTGAATCAGTAATCAAGAAACTCCCAACAAACAAAAGTCCAGGACCACACAGTTTAATGGGTGAATTCTACCAAACATTTAAAGAAGAGTTAGTACCTTCTTTTCTCAAACTGTTCCAAAAAATAGAAGAAGAAGGAAAACTTAAAAATTCATTCTATGAGGCCAGAATTACCATGATACCAAAACCAAATAAAGACATTACAAAAAAAGAGAAGTACAGGCCAGTAACTCTGATGAACATAAATGCAAAAATACTCAGCAAAATATTAGCAAATCATATCCAACAATACATAAAGAAAATCATTGGCCATGATCACGTGGGAATTATAGCTGGGATGCAGGGGTGGTTCAATATTCACAAATCAATCAATGTGATATATCACATCAATAACAGAAAGGATAAAAACCATATAATGGTTATTTACATAGTAATTCACGGGGTGAATAGCTATTAGCAAAATTTGTACTTATGCAATTTGCACTTATGCAATTATTCCATGGTCCATATGCCATGGAAACTGAAATATAAACCATGTTTTTCTTTGGAGGCAGTAGTGTTGTTTAGCTAAATTGTGGTAATTGAAATCTGTATGTTTGAACTGTGCAACATGAGGATTGTCTGTATTATTTATTTATTTCTTTACATTGAACTTCTCTATTAATGGTCTTAAGATTCTTTCAGATTTTTGGCTAAGTTGTTTCTATTAAAAAGTACTGATTTTAAAAAAGTAATAACTTAAACCTGCCACACACACACACACACACACACACACACACACACATGGTTCACAAAACATTTTCCTTTCCTTCTGAAGGTTTTAAGATGTAATGTTATTAACCAGTCTTTTATTATAAGCTTAAATGGCCAATTGATACAAATAGTTCTGAGACCATTCTTCCCTTACTGATTAAGAAGGACAGGTATTGGGGTTACTATTCATTTAGGCTTCTGAGCTTTCTGGGTTGATTTGGTGACCTTGCTAGCTCCAGTTGTCTTCTCGTCCAATGCTTTGATGACACCCACAGCAACCGTCTGTCTCATGCCATCAACAGCAAAGCAGTCTGGAGGAGGATAGTCAGAGAAGCTCTTAACACACACAGTCTTGCCAGGAACCATATCAACAATGGCAGCATCACCAGATTTGAAGAACTTTGGACCATCCTTCAGCTTTTTCCCAGAATGGCTCTCTCTCTTCTCCTTTAGCTCAGCAAAGTTGCAAGCAATGTGAGCTATGTGACAATCCAGCACAGGTGAATATTGAGTGCTGATTTGGCCTGGATGGTTTGGGATAATCACCTGAGCCATGAAGCTAGCTGTTTTCATTGGTGGGTCATTTTTGTAGTCATCAGCCACATTGCCATGATGAACATCTTTGACAGATACATTCTTGACATTGAAGTCCATGTTGTCTCCAGGAGGAGCCTCACTCAAAGCTTCATGGTGCATATTAAGAGACTTTACTTCAGTTGTGACATTGTAGCAAAGATGACCACTGTGGCAGGTTTAAGAACACCAGTCTCTGCTCAGCCCACAGGGACAGTACAAATACCAATTTTGTAGATGTTCTGGAGAGGCAGATACAAGGGCTTGTCAGCTGGATGAGCTGGTGGCAAAATGCAATCCAGAGCTTCAAGTGGTATGGTTCCACTGGCATTCCCACCTTTTAGGTGACTTTCCATCCCTTGAACCAAGGTATGTTAGCATTTTGCTCCAGCATGCTGTCACCATTCCAACCAGAAATGGGCACAAATCCTACTGCATTGGGTTGTAGCCAATTTTCTTAATGTAGGTGCTGACTTCCTTTACGATTTCCTCATATCTCTTCTGGCTGTAGGGTGGCTCAGTGGAATCCATGTTGTTAACACCAGCAATTAGTTATTTTATACCCAGTGTGTAAGCCAGAAGGGGATGCTCATGGGTCTGCCCATTCTTGGAGATACATGCTTCAAATTCATCAACACAGCAGCAGCAATCAGGACAGTACAGTCAGCCTGAGATATGCCTCAGATGTGCCTAAGAATCATGTTTTTGATAAAGTCTCTGTGTCTTGGAGCATCAGTGATAGTCACATAGTACTTGCTGGTCTTGAATTTTTACAGGGAGATATCAGAGTTGATATCATATTAACATTCAGTTTTCAGTTTATCCAAGACCCAGGTATACTTGGATCCCTTTCCCATCTCAGCAGCCTCCTTCTCAAATTTTTTGATGGTTCTTTTGTCAATCTCACCTCATTTCTATATCAGATGACCAGTAGAGTTAGACTTGCCTTAAACTACATGTCCAATGATGATGATAGTGATTTGAGTCTTTTCCTTTCCCATTTTGGTTTAGGTATAGTAGTGGTTTTCAGAACACCTGTGTTCTGGTGACACACCTGTTGTGAAAAAGTAAATTGTCTGTATTTTAAAAACAAATGTGAGATAAATACCCCTTTGAAGATGAGAAAAAAAAAAAGAATGAATCATCAATAGACTTGCAGTACAATATGATGTTACATAGAAGTCATGTAAACAGAACAACTGATCCCAGATGGAAAGCTGGATCTACATAAATGAGAACACCAGAAAAGGTAACTACATTTACCTATGCAATGAAGAAGTAAAATTTTTGATAATACAAAGGCCAAGAGGGAAGAACTGGAAGTATACTATTATAACTTTCTTTTGCTCTATGTTCTGCTGTATCACATCACATGGAAGTAGACTTGTAAGGTAAAAGATATATACTTTAAGCCCTAAAGCAACTATTAAAAAAGATAAAAAAAATACAGCTAATTGAACAAAGAAGAAATAATACAATGTCTAAAAGTACACAAATAATCCAAAAGAAGGCAAGGGGGAAAAAAAGGAAACCAGGAGCAAAAAAGAGATAGGACAAATCCAAAAAGCAAAATTGCAAATTCAAGTGTAAGCATATCAACAATTGTATTAGAAGTGAATGATCTAAATATATTAAAAGGCAGAGATTGTTAAATTGGATATAAAAGCAAGACTCAAATATATATTGCCTACAAAAAACCCACTTTAAAAATAAGGGCACAAATTGATTAAAAGTAAAAAGAAACCTATCTTGTTAGCACTTAAAAAAATGTTAGAATGACTACTGGTAACAGAGAAAGTAGACCTTATAGTAAAGGATATTATGAGAGTTAAATAGAATAATTTTATTTGACAAAGAAGTTAACTCATGGGGCATGTGCCTGGATGGCTCAGTTGCTTCATCGTCTGCCCTCTGCTCAAGTCATGATCTTGGCATCCTGCAGTTGAGCCCGTCATAGGGCTTTCCACTAAAGATCAAGAGCGAGTCTGCTTTTCCCTCTCCCTCTGTGATTTCTCTCCCTTTAGCTCTCTCTCAAATAAATAAATAAAATAAAAAAAAGAAGTTAATTCATCAAAAAGACAGAATAATTCCAAACATTTATGAGCCTAATAAAATAGCTTCAAACTACACGAAACAGAACAACAACAACAATAACAAACTGCAAAAAACACATAGAAATCCATATTTTAGTCATATTATATTTTAGACTTATTATAGTCACAGACTATAGTCTAGTCTATATAGTCTAGTCTTTATAGTTTAGACATATTATAGTCATAGATTTTAACACTTTTCTCTTTTTTTTCTTTAATAATTTTTTATTTTTTATAAACATATATTTTTATCCCCAGGGGTACAGGTCTGTGAATCACCAGGTTTACACACTTCACAGCACTCACCAAAGCACATACCCTCCCCAATGTCCATAATACCACCCCCTTCTCCCAAACCCCCTCCCCCCAGCAACCCTTTTGTGAGATTAAGAGTCACTTATGGTTTGTCTCCCTCCCAATCACATCTTGTTTCATTTATTCTTCTCCTACCCACTTAAGCCCCCATGTTGCATCACCACTTCCTCATATCAGGGAGATCATATGATAGTTGTCTTTCTCTGCTTGATTTATTTCGCTAAGCATGATATGCTTTAGTTCCATCCATGTTGTCGCAAATGGCAAGATTTCATTTCTTTTGATGGCTGCATAGTATTCCATTGTAACACTTTTCTCTTAATAATGATTAAAACAAGGCTGTATTGGTGAGGGTGATCTTCTTTACTCAGTCTACTGTTTCAAATACTAATTTCTCCCAGTACCATATTCACAGATGTACCCAGAAATAACACCAGCTATCTGGGTGTACCTTAGCCAACTAAAGTTGAAACTTAGAGTTAACCAATTAGAAAGACCAAGTTGAAATCAATGAAACAGAAAATAGAAAACTGACAAACAATGGAAGCAATGGATTCTTTTTTTTTTTTTTTTTTTGGAGAAGGTAAATAAAATTGATAACCCTCTAGCCAGAATAAGGAAAACACACAAATTTACCAAGATCAGGAATGAAAAAGGTGATATTACAGCAGAAACGACAGCTGTTAAAAGGATAACAGTATTCATAATATTACGAACACCTTTTTCCAACAGAATGAACAACTGAAATGAAATGGGCAACTTCCTTGAAAGATCTAGGTTGCCAAACTTCACTCAAGATGAAACAGAATATCTGAATAACTCTGTATCTGTTAAAGAAATTGAATTTGTAACAAACAAATAAAAAACTTCTGCCAGAGGTGCTTGGGAGACACAGTTGGTTAAGTGTCTACATTCTCAGCTCAGGTCATGATCCCAGAGACCTGGGATCAAGCCCCACATTGAGCTCCCTACTCAGTTAGGGGTTTGTTTCTCCCTCTCCCTCTGCACTCCATATCCCAGCTTGCCTGTTCATGCTCTCACTCTACTCTCTCTCTCAAATAAATAAATAAAATTTTAAAAACAAAACCAAACAAAAGCTTCTGCCACAGAAAACTCCAGTCCCAGATGGCTTCACTAGTGAATTCTTCCAAACATTTAAGGAATAAATAATATAAATTAAACAAAATTGAAGTAAAGGAAATACTTCCTAATTCATTATGTGAATCCAGAATTATTCTGATATTAAAACCAGACAAAGGTATTATAAACAAAACTATGGACCAATATCCTCATCAAAGTAAATGGTAAAATTCTTAACAAATTTTTAGCAAATTCAATGAAATGATAACATATAATGATCAAGTGGAGCTAATTCAGGAACATAAGGAGGGGAATGACATTTGAAAATCATTTAATGGAATTTGCCGTATTAACAAGTGATTTAAGGAAAATTCATGGGATCATCTCAATAGATTCAGAAAAATCATTAGATGGAATCTAAAATTTATTCCTGATAAAATTCTCCCAGCAAACTAGTGATACAAGGAAGTTTCCTGAACCTAAAAAAAGGCACCTATGAAAAACCTGTAGCTGAAATCATACATAATGGTGAAAAACTAAATGCTTTTCCCCTGTAAAAGGGGTAAAGGGTAAGACAAGATGTTCACTTTTTCCACTTCTGTTTATATCATAGTAGCGGTTCTAGCCATTGTGGTCAGGCAAGAAAAAGAAATACAAAGCAACCAGATTGGAACAGAAGCAGTAAAAATGATTTTAATCACAGACAACTTAATTATTTATAAATAAAATCCTATGGCAGCAAAAAACTCCTAGGACTAAGTCTGTTTTAGTACAAAGGGTCAATGTAGAAGTCAGTTACATTTCTATATACTACTAATGAACACTTGGAAATTATAGTTAAAAAAAAGATACTACCTAAAATAGCATAAAAATACAAAATATTTAAGGATAAATATAACCAAAGATGTGCAAAATTAATACAATGAAAGCTACGTGTTATTGCTGAAAAACTTAAAAAAACATAAATTGAAAGATATAATCTCTTTATGAATTAGAATATACAATATATTTTTAAAGATTTTATTTATTTATTTATTTGACAGATAGAGATCACAAGTAGGCAGAGAGGCAGGCAGAGAGAGAGGATGAGAGAGAGGAGGAAGCAGGCTCCCTGCTGAACAGAGAGCCCGATTCGTGGCTCAATCCCAGGACCCTGGGATCATGATCAGAGCTGAAGGCAGAGGCTTTAACCCACTGAGCCACCCAGGCGCCCCTAGAATATACAATATTGGTAAGATTGTTATTGCCTCCAAATTGATCAACACAATCCCATTTAAAATCTCATTAGGCAAATTGTAGAAATTCACAAGTAGGTTCTAAAATCCATATGAAAATGCAAAGGACCTAGACTAGTGAAAATAACATTGAAAAAGACTAAAGTTGGAGGATTTAACCCATCTCACTTGAACTCTTATTATAAAGCTACAATCAAGAATGTGTGGTATTGAGGGATGAGGGGAGGGCACCTGGGTGGCTTAGTCATTAAAGCTTCTGCCTTAGGCTTAGGTCATGACCCCTGAGTCAGGGGATCAAACCCTGAGTCCTGTCAGAGTCTGCTTCTCCCTCTCCTTCTGCCCCTCCCTGGGCTCAGGCTCCCCCCCCTCTCTCAAATAAATAAAATCTTAAAAAAAAAAGAGTAAGCATGGAATTGGTGTAAAAATATACATATAAATCAACGGGACAATAGGGTGGCCAGAAATCAACCCATAGATATATGGTTAATTGATTTTCTCTAAACTGCAAAGGCAATTTAGTGGAGAAAGGATAGTCTTTTCAATATACATTGCTGGAATAACTGGATGGATATCCATATGCAAAATAATGAGAACACCAAGAGAAGCACACACATTCATAGCAGCTCTGTTTTCCAGTTTGGAACTGGAAACAACCTAAATGTCCATCAATGTGTGAACAGATAAAGAAATTGTAGAATCCTGCTTAGCAACAAAAAGATGGAATCTCAAAAGTCTTATTTTGAGTAAAATGAACTAATAGAAGATAATACATATTGTATGATAATTAAAAGTTCTAGAAAATGAAAACTTCTCTATAGTAACAGCAGATCAGTGAATTATCTGTGGGAAGAAGAGAGGGGAAGGAGTAAGAAGAAGCTGCAGAAGGTCCTGAGGAGAATTCTGAGAATGATGAGTGTGTTTGTTATCTTGATTATTTTGGTGTCAGAATCTGGATGTGTTTATTATCTTATTATTTTGGTGATGCTTCCATGAGTGTATGTTTAGGTCAAAAATCCAACAAATTGTGCATTTTAAATATTCACAGTTTATTTTGTGTTACTTATACCCCAATAAAATGAGGTTTTAAAAAAATCCTACCATGTGTGTAAGAGCTCAGACTGTAGATTTCTAGGACTCGTAAGAGTATCTTTAATCTGTAACCCTGCTTTTCATTGTTACTATGCCTCTTTAATCTCCAGTTCCTGCAAGTGCAGCAACACCTCACAGTGTTGATATAAGAAAGAGATGATGCAGTTGAAGCAATGACAACAAAAAAAAACCAACCAAACCACCAGACCAAAAATTACCATGGCTAAGTAATTAATACTATTATAAAGATCACATCAATTCCTACTACTGACATTTTGCTGTTAATGTAGAGGGATCAAAAAGAACTGTTCTGTGAGTTATTTAGAAGCCCATTTTGAGTTTGTAACAATAGAAATAAACTTGAGTTCTTAAAATTTTTGGACTTTAAGTATTGCAAAATTTCTTTTGTGTTCTCTATGAGGTGACTCATATCCAATACCAATATTCAAAGTTTCTATAATGTCTTATAGGTAATATAATGGCATGCTGGCTTTTTCCATTCAATCTGTTCTATAAGTTACTGTTGGAATTCTCAAAGGAAAAAAAAAAAAGGACGATTCCACTCTCTTGTTCAGTACCACTGGATTCCCATTTTTCACAGAATTAAGTCCAGTCTCCACAGATTGTCTCTGAAAGTGCTCCACAATCTGACTCCTTTCTACCTTTTCTGGACAATAAAGTGTAGAGGTTAAAACTATGAACCTCAGATTAGGACTTCTTGGTTGTATGGTTTTCTCTATACCTCAGTTTCATTCCTTGAACTAGGAATAATCATAATACCTACTTCATAGGACTATTGCGGGATTTTTTAGAAAACATTTTATTTCCTTTCTTGAGAGAGAGCGAGCATGCACAAGGAAGAGAGATGGTTAGAGAGAGAGGGAGAAGCAGGCTCCCCACTGAGCAGGTAGGTAGTCCAACTGGGAACTCAATCCTAGGACCCTGGGATCATGACCTGAGCTGAAAGCAGATGCTTAACTGACTGAGCCACCCAGGTGCCCCTCTTCCGAGGATTAAATAAATTTGTTCAAGTTCTTAGAATAGTGCCTTGTTTAAAATAAGATCTCAAGAAATTCTTTTTTTTTAAACCTCATATTTTATTTACCTCCTCCTATCTGTCATTCCATACATTATTTATTTTCATCACATCACTTGCTATTTGTTATGGAGGGCTGGATTGTGTCCCTTCCCCCAAATTCATATGTTAATATCCTAACCTTTGGTACCTCAAAGTGTGACTATCTTTGAAGATAAGGGCTTCAAAGAGGTCATTATGATTGGTCCCAATCCAATTGGACAGGTGTCCGTATAAGAAAAGGAAATTTGAACACACAAAAAGACACTGGGGGCAGGTGCCCAGAAGAATGACCACGTGAGGACATGGGGAGAAAGCAGTCATCTGCAAGCCAAGGAGAAAGGCTTCAGAAGACACTAATTTGCCACCAGCTTGATCTTGGACTTCTAGTCTCAAGAACTGTGAGAAATTTCTGTTGCTTAAGCTACCTAATATGTGGTATTTTATTATGGCAGCCTTGCAATGCATTCTTCCTAAATACAGTCTGTATTCTCCTATTTACACATTTTTACACACGTTTTCCTATCTTCCTTGAATACTCTTTCCTGTAAAGCTTTATCTAAATTATATCTTTTTTTTAAGATTTTATTTATTTATTTATTTGACAGACAGATATCACAAGTAGGCAGAGAGGCAGGCAGAGAGAGAGGAGGAAGCAGGCTTCCCGCTAAGCAGAGAGCCTGATGTGGGGCTCGATCCCAGGACCCTGAGATCATGACCTGAGCCGAAGGCAGAGGCTTTAACCCACTGAGCCACCCCGGCACCCCTATCTAAATTATATCTTCTCCCCAAACTCTGAGGATCATAATGTTCCCTCTGTTGGAACTAATGTCCCTTCTCTATACTTCTATAAACATACTGTTTGGTCCTCTATTTTTTAACAAATATTTTATTTATTTATTTTAGAAAGAGAGTGTGTGAGCAGGTGCAAGTGGGGAGAGGGGCAGAGGGGTAGGGAGAGGGAGAATCTGAAGCAGACTCCCAGCTGAGTGCAGAGCTGGAGGTAGGCTTGATCACAGGACCTCAGGATCATAACCTGAGCTAAAAACGAGAGTCAGATGCTTCACTGACTGAGTCCCCCAGGTGACCCTGTGTGGTCCTCTGTTAAAGAATACTCACTGTGACTTGTATTCATCATAAGTTTGTGAGCTCTTGAAGGATACGAAATGATGTTTTTTTTTTTTTTAATCTTAGCCTATAAGAATGTTTTGTACATAGTAGCCTCTCAATAAATATTTATTGACTTGAATTGTTGCCCCAGATTCTATGATGGCTACTGACTGGGAATCTCAGTTATGTTTTCTTGTCCCAAGTTGAGTATATTCTAAATTGTCAGCCCTGATAGATGCATAGGCTACAATAAGTCAGGAATAGGGATTGGTTATCTTGTAGGAAAAACTGCACTTATCTAGTTGTTTGAGGCTACTTGATTTTGCTTGGGTACTTGCTAAACATTATCTATGTGTTCACTAACTTATGCCTCACATGGTACACATGAGTCAGGCAACATTAGAGTGATGATGTTACATATGAAAAGAAACACAGAAAAATCAGTAGATCATGCAGGATTGCCCACCTACGATGTCATAGAACTAGAAAAAGAACTGAGAACTTTCTGATTCCAGAACCCAAGCCAGAAGGATGGAGCTCTGTGATTCTGAGTTCAGGGGTTAGATCATTGTCCAACTTAGGACATTTCCGATGACTTTTCTGTCGCTCTGAGCTTCCCGTTTGTGCCTTGGGAGCATCAGAGATGCCTAGAGTTCCCTCTTTGTTATGGAGAAAAGAAAAAAAGATGTTTATATTAAGAATGACTAGTGAGGTAGAGGCAGCATCCTCAAGTCTAAGGATCTCTAGCTGCCAATGGAACATTTGTATGGCAGAACCAGACAGAAAAAAATCTCTAGGCAATATTCTTCAAGGAATAGTAGTGACCTGGAACTACCCATTCTTGACACCTAATTTGTGGCCTGGAAGGATCTTTTCAATTTAGATACTTACATGTCATGGCTTCTTGAAGGAATTATTTTTATTAGCTAAAGAATTAAAGTTGTATTATTTATGAAAAAAATTCAAAATAGTTAAGAATGTAATAAAATGAAAAGTGCAAGTCCCTTCCATGTCACCCTAAATCCTCTAGAAAGGGTATATGCATTTGTGAACATTTAAGAGAATAAATGAGATCATACTACACATGTATTTATTTTCTTTTTAATGACCATATACACTTCTGTTGTATAAACAGTCAATACCCACAAGCATTTATCTGTCTGTACTTGCAGAAGTATACCTATAAGGTAAATTTCCCAGAGTGGAAATAGGTACAATGGATTCTTTACCTTATGGCTTTATAAGGAAGGCAAAAGAGCCTGTGGAAAGTAACTAACCTAACATTGTAATGAAAACTACAGGTAATTTGATATATTTACATATAGCCGCTTACAAAGAGTATGTAGAGAGTGTCATGCAGTGATACTCTCCAATCATTCTTATCATAGACCTGATGATAGCTGTTAGTCAGGCCATATGGAATTACTTCAAGACTTTGGCATATTGTGTCAGAGAATATGGGTGTATGTGGGCTCCCTGTGTTATTTTACTTTAGACCTGATTTAAGAAATATGCTTCTGGCACCAGGGAATTTTATATTAAGCTTTGAGTCTTTGCTTATCCATATACTTAAAATATGATCTTTAGATACTAAATAGTTACAAATGTGTTTCTCCAGAAAGTTTTGTTTCTCTAAAACGTGATCCATATGGTGGTCACTATCTACTTTATTTGTTAACTCCAGAAGAAGATACGCAATGCTTTACTTCTCTATCTTGCACCTAATCCTGTGCTTCTGGATTTTCTTTGGTAGTTTCTTCCCTCTGCTGTTATCAGTGTTCTGTTGAGGGCAGTGGTGTTGAAAAAGGCATATAGCATTGTTTTTCTCTTTCAAATTCAAGCTGAAAAATAAAACCCCATTGTGCTCCATGACACTTCCTGTGTAATGCCAATGACAGTTCTCTCCCTTTTATTGTAGCTCATGGTAACTTATGAGCATTACCTTTACATTTTGATGTCCAGTGTCAATAGGCACACACAGCCTATTATTAGGTTAATTAACTATGATACTTTATAGAAGTTTGAATCTTTATGGGGTAGGTAATTGGAACAGAAATCTTTTATCATTAAGGAACAAAGGAAAACACACTGGCGGAGCCTTTGGTTGTCTCCCAATATTTATTCTCTTTCTGATAGAATATGTATAATAATAAATACCTACCTGAGCATATGGCTACTTAGTTAAAGATTATATCCCAGTATCCTCTGTAGATAGTTGTGACCATGTAATTAAGTTCTGACTAATGACAAGTGAGCAAGAGTAATGGGTGCAATTTCCACACTGTGCCCTTAAGGGATGGAACTAGAACCTGTCCAAAGTAGTGTTTCTGCCTCCTGTTGGCTGGAATGTGAACATGCTATCATCTGGAGCAGTCATCTTGGACTGGGAGATGTTGATGATGGCAGTCGGAAGAGGAAAGGAACTGTGTCCCTGATGATTGTGGGATTATCGTGCCAACCCTGGATCTTCTAGCTAACCTGTTTTATGAGAAAGAGATATACTTGTTTCTTATTAAGCCACTCTTCTTTTATCTTTTATCTTCTACGGTTCCATAAGAACTAGAAATCCACTTAAAATAGGAATTTTCATCTTTAAAAGAGCAAGTTTGGGGTGAAGAGGGAACTGGAGATGAAGCCCAGTTTGAAGAGGTGTGATGGTCAGATACTCAAATTTAGACTGGAGTTGTAGGGTAAGCTTTTTTTAGTTTGAAGTTATTTTGGAGGTTTTTCCAAGTGTCATTCCAAAAACGGAATATTGAATGATAGTTGGAAGTAATGAACAGGATGTAAAAAGATCTTAAAGATTACTGTGGTGATTTTATAATTGCATATAGTAATAAATGTATAGTGTTTGGGTGATAACCATCTAATTTTTGGCAATAGATAGCTGGCAAATCTCAGCACTGGTGCATTTGATGAAAAAACAATCGACCATTTGAACTTAGTTCTCTTGAGTAGGCTTTTTTTTAACGAAAGGGGAATTTATCAGGTAACTATCAGGCAAAAAGCAGAGGATAACCTGGTAGGTAAACAATGCTGAGTGAAATGCGTACTATAGCAGCCATAGGCAATAGGAAATGACTACAGTTGAAAAGATGGGCATTTTCTAAGTTAGGTAAAATGGTCTTTTAATGATACTACCAGGAGCACTGATAAGGCCTGTAAATAAACTAATAAAAGGTTTTGTCTGCAAAAAAAAAAAAAAAAAAAAAAAAAAAAAATAGAATAGAAAGGAATAGAAAGATTCCAATTTGGGAATTTCTTTTCCACTGAATATTATCAACTTGATGTTTCCATGAAGACTCTGTGAATGTGTATTTCTCCTATAAGATATTTGACCTGATGGACACTTTACTAATGATTTGACTTCCAGAGGTGGGTGGGTGGGTGGTAAGCAAAGAAATTATCATATAATGTATTCAGTCTTCTGGATAGAATTTTTAAGTGAGAAGATGGCCCATTATTACTATCCTGCCATCTTTATGTTTCTCTCTTTTCTCTTATCTTTTTCTTCCACTTCTAGCTTTTTCAGGACCTAAGGTTCAGGAGGCAGTTCATTATGAAGAGCTGGAGATGCTGAGATGCACTGGGTCTTGGGTTGGTATACTGATCATATTTATTTATTTATTTATTTGTTTGTTTGTTTTAACTTTTTCTTTTTTAAAAAGATTGTATTTATTTATTTGAGAGAGAGAGATTGAGAATGAGCATGAGAGGGCAGAAGCAGAGGGAAAGGAGAGAGAGAATCTGAAGTAAACTTCACACAGAGTGCAAAGCCCAAAGTGGGACTCTCTCCCACATCTGCAATATCATGCATGATCTGAGGTGAAACCAAGAGCCAGATGCTTGTCCAGCTGAGCCACCCAGTTGTCCTGATTGTTTCTTTCTTTCTTTCTTTTTTTTTTTTTTGAAGATTTCATTTATTTATTTGACAGAGAGACATCACGAGTAGGCAAAGAGACAGTCAGAAAGAGACGGGATGCAATCTCCCTGCTGAGCAGAGAGCCCCATGCGGGGCTCGATCCCAGGACCCTGGGGTTATGACCTGAGCTGAAGGCAAAGACTTAACCCACTGAGCCACCCAGGCACTCCTGATTGCTTCTTTTTAAAGTTGAATTTCCTGTTCACCAGAAATGCTAATTTTGAATATTCGTAGACATATTTCAAATTGTGAAACAAAGGGAGGATGTAAGTTTTTATTAATTTAGAATTGTTGGACAACTGTCCATAGTTCAGTTTTCTTGGAACTGGAAAACACATTTTTCTGATTCTTTTTCATATCCAAAAGCAGTTTGTCTCATTTTTATTTTGTATTGCTAGTGGTGTAAGTCTATCTTTGTAGGCCTCTAAAGCTATCTGGAAGGTAGGCAGAGTATAAATAACCTTTATTGTTATTATCATTGTATGTAGCATTCACTCTGTTTTGCTGCCATTAATAAACCATTCAAGCAATGCTGTTGCAATGTATAATATTAGCAGAAGACTCCCTAGGGAGACATATAAGTGGTTGCTTAATATTCTGCTTGTTCCTCAGTCTGTCTCTCTACAGGCAGAGATGTTAGAGCATGTCCAAAGTTCAACTGAAAAAAAAAAAAGTAAGATCTATGAGATCAAAAAATAATATTAAACATGTTACTGTAATTCATAGAATTGCTTTTACTTTAGCATTTTTGCTAAATTAAGAGATCATAAATTAAGTAAGTTAATATGCTCTTGAAATTTTTATTTCTCTTTGATATTTTTTATTGAACATATAGAATAATTCCCATAGACCTATACATCAGAAGTAATTTCTCAACAGCTTGGTCAAACTAATATAAACTTAGAAGCCAAATGAATTTCTACTCAAATACTCAATTATGAACTAGCTCTTGAGCAAAGGTAGCCTGTACTTTGTTGTGTTTTGTTTTGTTTTGTTTTGTTCCTCACCCCCCGCCCCCCAGTACTGCACTGATGACTTGGTAGAACTCAGATTCAGTCTTGAAATTTTAATCCAGTAAGAGAAGTATATTAAGAAGGGCATGTATTGCATGGAACATAGGGTGTGGTGCATAAACAAGGAATTTTGGATCTCTGAAAAGAAAATTAAATTAAAATTTTAAAAAAAGTAGTATATAGTAAAGCCTGGAACCATTGACAATTTAAGAAGATGTGAAGTAATGCATACAATGAATATGCAACCAAGTGCTGCTGTGAAATTTGGCCCTTAAGATTCTCAGAGAAATAGTGGAATCTCAAGGACCTGCTTAGATTGGAGAACTAATCACAACTTACATGTTGCTGTTGGCAGCTAGGTCTTACAGACCTTTAAATAATTTTGTCTTCTTCATTTCGTTAGTTGTAGCTCTCAGCTTCACACAGAAATCCCTTTGAGAATTTGCTTGGGGAATTGTACTAGATTTTTTCTGTTGTATAACTGATGATCCCGCAACTTCTTAAAACAGAAACCATTTTTTTAACTTTGGATCCTGCTGTACAGTAGCTTGGGTTGGGCTCAGATTGGATAGTTCTGCTGATTCTAATTGGTCTCACTCATGCATCTGTGGTCATCTGCTGTTCGGCTATGAAGTTTTGCATTGGCTGGTTGTGGGGTGGGACAAAATGAATGACTGGGGCACAAGTCTTTTATTATGATGGAGGCTAACCTGGGCTCATTCTCATAGTAGTGAATCAGAGTTCTAAAGATACCCAAAAAAGAGTACAAACCCCACTGCACCAGTGCTTATCAAGTTTCCACTTGAATCACATTTGCTGATGTCCTATTAGCCAGAGCAAGTCACCTGGCTGAGCCCAGAGTCAGAATGGGAGGGCCTGAATGCAGGAAAGGAGTGTTTTTGTGACATTGTTACAATCTATCATGGTAAAAAACATAAGTTTTGACAGCCAGAACTAGCTGTAGACATTGTTCGTTAGTAGCTACAACCATCTTTGAGATACCATGTCATCTTGTCAAGAAAGGGAGCATAGTGCTTTAAAATCTCCTTGGCCTTGGTGTGCCTGGGTAGCTCAGTGTGTTAAAGCCTCTGCCTTCAGCTCAGGTCATGATCCTGGGGTCCTGGGATCCAGCCCGACATCAGGCTCTCTGCTCAGAGGAGCCTGCTTCCTCCTCTCTCTGCCTGCCTCTCTCCCTGCTTGTGATCTCTGTCAAATGAATAAATAAAATCTTTAAAAATAAATAAATAAATAAAATCTCCTTGGCCTTGGATTCCAGAGAATTGGCTTTTTGTTTCTAGGACTAAGATATTTGAGTATTTAGAATGAATAACTTTAAATTCTTCCTGATGCTGAGGAATTTGGAAAAGAATTTAAAAATCATAGAATTTTGGAGCTCATTGAGCCCAACATCTTATTCTTAACTATATGGGAAATGAAGCCTAGAAAGACTTGGTTAAGATGCTGGGCTATTGGTCTGTCTTTACATGTCATCTCCAAACTCAAATCTTAGCCATGGTACTCATTCTGTTAATGTTATCTCAACAACCAAACAAGCTCTATCCCACCGACTTCTCATTTTCTCAGAATTCTAGGACTTGGTGATCTCATGTACTGATTTCCTCATCCATGACACCAATAGTATAGCAATTTCCTGTAAACTATGGTTTGATCCTAGTGAAATATATTAACTGCGGTGAGCGATGAAATTGCCAGTGCTGTTATTGTGTGAGCCACACTTTGGAAACAGTGACAACTCTTGAGAGATTACATTTGCAGCTTGAAGTTTGTGATCTCCCCTGAACTCAGAAAAATGGCATTCATTTGGAAGGAGGAAGTGGAGGGCCAAGAACAGTTATTTTAAAATCAACTTGTCTGCATATTAAGGCTACCTGTCTGTTGGTATCAGAATCATGCTTGCGTCTGTAGCAGTGGAGTTTGGGAACAAGGAAAGCAGAAAGCTAGATTTCTTTGGATTCAAAAGATCTTTCCTCTTAACCCCTAGAACCTTTTGTTGATACCAATATTTGGCACTTAAATTTTAAGCTCCTTAGATATGGAGATGAGCTTTAACATGTACATATCTCTGAAAGCCCCTAACTGAATCCCTAGCCAGAAAATAATCTAGATAAAATTCTAAGCGCAGTCTGTTTCACAATAAGCACTCAATAAACGTTTGCTGTTTTTGTTATTATTAGTCCAAAGAAGGTGCTCACTAGTTTTTGATGGATTGATTTCTCTTTTTGCAACTATTCTCTGCTTCATCCAATCTATGGAAAGTTATGTGAACTCATAAAACATTATTCTGTTTTATATTAAGGGTATGGATAGAAAAATCATGACAGAAGTATTATTGTTTTTTGACCTATATCATCAGTTAATATTCAGTGATTTTGAGCATGTTTTGTATATCTATGTTTGTGTACACCAAAATTTAATCACACAGAAGGACAAGTAGAGGTTGCTTTGTTTGGAATTACTCTCTTAAATGATTCCAAGTAATGCTTGAGCCCTGTTTAAAAAAACTGCCAAGTCTTCTTGCATCAAAATCCCAATTTGCATATTACTTTACATATTGAGTCCCAAAGGCTTCAATTCAAAGGATGGAAAATAAAATTAAACGAATCAATTAGTGTATCTTACTGCAATTGTATTCAAACCCAATATTAAGGGCATTACATACAAATTACATAACAGATTTAGAAAGCAATTCAATTTAATCACATCTTAGATTAAGAGGGACAGGAACCCAGCTCAAGAGCTGGAGAGAAATGCCAGTCAGCTGTTGTGCTGGGGGCTGGGGAGAAGAGTTCTGGTCTCTGTCTTGGTTGGAATAGCTCCTGGCCAGCTTGAACCAGCTCAGCACTGTAATCCAGACCCAAGGCGGAGGTTTCCAGGAGGGGCCTTCATCTTTCAAAGATTCTATTTGATCTCTCGCTATTTGGACCATTTGAGTTTTGGTAATGTTAAAATTTTAAAATTGGTACTCAATAGCTCCTAATTATACAGAATCTTTGTGCTGGGAAAATATTTTGAAGGATCAACTGCTTTGTGCCTATCTCTGTCCCCTCCACCATGTTCAGAAGTTCTGCTCACCTTATTCTGTGGGGCTTATTTACCCAACATAGACTGGGTTCCTAGACCTTGCTGTCTAATAAAGGAGACACTAGTCACATGTGACTAGTGTGGCTAAAGAATTCAATGTGCTAGGCTAGATAGACTGGAACTAGAGAACAAAAGTGCTAAATACTCAACTTCGAAATTCAAATGCCACAGTACCTTATTTCTACCTAATAAGGTAGAAAATTTAGAAAAATACATGCCCTATTTTTTTTCTCCTCTCCTCAGAGAAGATCATGATCTTTCAGCTGCAAAGGATAAGAGGGAGGTGCCAGATGAAAAGCTTTGAGCAAACAGACATCTACAGACCATGTGTCACTCAGACACAGTGTCTGTGTGGGAGTCTGTCGGCTGCTCATGCTGAGAGCCCGTGTGAGTTGTCTTCTTGGCTGGGCACTGCATAGAAAGTACCAGCCTTAGCCAGCACTCTGCCACATGCCGGCATGTGCCCCATGACCTTGTTCAGTATTCATTCAGTCTACTCTTTGGGGAAGCTCCACCTTCCCAAATGTACTTCTTTTTCTTTCCTAATGCCTTCTTTTAATGCTCTTGAATACCTAAAAGTCTTCAGAATGGAGGGTGGAACAATGGACACCAAAAGGGGTGGTGATATTGAACAAATGAAAGTCACTGTCCCTGGTCAAGAGGGAACAAGTCAGGCCAGCTCATAGAACTTTTAGGGTCTGGGCAGAGGTTGGAGACAGCCTTCCATCTCTACTGCCTATCTCATATCATCTTTTATAGGTGTAAGTGGTCTTTTGAGATTGTAATATGGCTGCAAGTTGTGCTTTTTTCACACTAATTTACTGAATTTCAGTGTAGTTTTTGCCTTGTGGTGATTCACACTCTGTGTTCTTCCCTGAGTCCTACTTCCCAGCTTACATTAGGTGTTGTTTCTGTGTATTTGCACAATATGGCAGATTGTTTTGTCCCCAAATGGCCAGTGCAATGTTTCCAGTCCCATAAGCTCTTCACAACTTTGCCACTCTCATAAAGAAATAGAATCTGTTTCCCTGTCCTTGAAGCTAAGTGGGACTTTGCAACTGTATTGATGAGTTAAATATGATGAAAGTGAAGTTATGTGACTCCAAGGCTAGGTCCTAGAAGATGGTATAGCTTCCACCAGATGGTCACTCATTCTCTCTCTCTCTCTCAAGATGTTCATCTTTGGAGCTTGTCACTATATTCTAAAAAGCCCCAGATTTTTTCATGTTGAAGACAACATGGAGATGCCCACTGGGGGAAGAACTGAGGTCCCAGCATCAACTGTTTACAAGTTTTCTTGGAGAGGCCATCAAACATCACAGAGTCAAGAAAAGATGTTTACATTGTGTCCTGTCTCAGTTCCTGATCCATACACATGCGATGTGTGGCTTTACATGGCCAAGCTTTAGGTCATTTCCATGTAGCCATAGTAACTGAGACATACAGTCACCTATGCTTATCCGTATTATTTCACCCATGAGATTATACCCCATTGTAACTGTCTATTTACTTCTGTCTCCCTTGTAGACTGCAATTTCCTTGAGGACAGACTTAGGTCACAGTCATCAGTATATTCTCTGTACCTTGAACAACACCTATGAAGGAAGGACCCAGCAATGCTGAGTTTTTAAAAATGGGTGAGAAGTAAATGGTTCTGATTCTTGATGGGAGTTATGAAATAAAAGAACAGCATTATGACCATGATGGCTGAGAAGAATATTTATAGACATATATCATCTGGATTTTATTCGTATGGGTTAGATTATAGTGGTTAGAAGGATTTGTAGTCAATTTAAAATCTAGATCCAAGGAGTGTTGATGTAGAATTTGTATTGCTCTCAAGGAAGGTCTCTAGGGGAATATGGCTAGAAATTTAACCTGGACTTTTCACATTTGAATAAAGAATATGCTTAGCAAATTGGGTGAAAACATGTTAGCCAAAGAAAAAGTGACTGCACTGAATGAATTCTAAAACACTTCGACAATTTAGAATAAGGGGCTAAAAAAAGGATAAATTTAACAAAGGTAAATGTAAAATATATAATTCTTATTAAAAATATCAATAATATAGGGCAGGTACTTAACATAGGAGACCTAGAGGGTTTAGACTGCCTGCAAGCTCACCAGTCAGCAATGGCGTGAGGAGGCTGCTCATGTAATCTAAGGTCTGTTAATAAGTAAGAGTTTTTAGTTCAAGGGAGATAATAGTCCCACTGTACTGGAGATTTTTGTTTCTGGGTTCTCCATGTGCCTTAGCACTGTTCCAAAGACTACATATAATGTCTCATTGAATCTTCAAGCCATCCTGTAGGGACAAGTAGTATTATCCTTCCATTTAATAAAATGAGGAAATTGAACAGAGGGGTATTGATTTTCCCATATTACACATCCATTCAGTGGTGGGACTGGGATATGCACTGTTTCCAGACTTGCTCTCTTGCTTATTACCCTAGGTCTGGGTACCTCATAACAGAAAAATATGGAAAGCTGCCAAGTGTCCAGAAGAAGGTGGCTAGAAATTACAGTGGAAAGTGATTGAAGGAAGTGGGAACCTTGAGTTGGAGAAAAGATGAACTGAGGGGTTTTGAAATGAATGAAGGGCAATTTACGCTTGAAATATGGAAGAATCATTTTACAAAACCATTAGTAAAAAGATTGGGTTGCTAGCAGGTAGTAGCAGATGATGAAAGACTGTAGCAGTCTAGCTACTATAATGCAAATTCTGACACTTGGAGGATGCTGGTACTGTGGCTTTGCTTCCAGTTCTGAAACCTGAAGATTCTAGCGTATGCTTTGATTTTCTCCTTCATTGTCAATGTCCTTGATAAGGATAGTGGCCCTAAATTCAATGACATGTGTCCTTATGAAAGACAGAAAAGGAGAAGACACAGGCAAATAAAAAGAAGAGGCCATACGACCTCAGAGGCAGAGATTGGAGTGATGTAGGTAAGGAAGCCAAGGTAGAGCCACCAGAAGCTGGAAGAGGCAAGAAAGATTCTTCCCTAGAGCCTATTAAGGTCCTTAAGGGGTTAAGGTCCTGCAGACACCTTGATTTTGGATTTCTGTCCAAAAATAAGTTCTTATTTTTTTAAACCACAAAATCTGTGGTAATTTGTTACAAAAGCCCTGGGAATTTAATGCCTATAAGATATGTATAAAACATATGGGAAAGTACTTACCAGAGGCCCTGGGTATAAATGGCAAGTTTAATCATCACCTGCTTTCCCTAATGCCTTTTCCTCTATTACCCAGGGGCAGTGCTAGTTGTTATAAAAGCTTATATAAGATAAAGAAGAAAAAATAACCCACAGTTGAGATGTAGTGTCAGAATATCTCAGTTCTACTGGGGTAAGTAACAAGTTCACAAAATCACCTTTTAGAATTGCCTCACAGAGGAGGTCATAAGTTAAAAATGTTAAGTTTAAATTGGGGTCTGTGTAGTAAATAATTTGGCTTTGTCCAGATTATCTCTTAGTCTTGGATTCTGGGAGGAAATCAATGTCAAACCTGATAGGAGTGTATTTGCTTAGGGTGGGTGCTGATCATACTAGATCTTAAGGCAGGGCTGGACATACCAGATAACCTTAGGGTCGGTGCAGTACCAGAAAGACTGACCCTGTGGTTTAGGGTGAGGACTTGGGTCATTTGTATTAGTTGACTTGGAGACTCAGATCAGCATGTGGACAATCAATTAATCTATTAATTATGCCTATGTAATGAAGCCCTAGTAAAAACTTTGGATACCAAGTGTTGGGTGAATTTCACTGATTGATTGGCAATATTCTCTGTGTATTGGCATGTGCCAATGCCAAGAGAAGACAATAGAAGTTTCATGTTTTGAAGTTTCCCAAACTCTGTGCCATGTGTCTATTTCCTTGGCTGATTTTAATCTGTATCCTTTCCTTATAATAAAACACAATTGTTGGTATAATGGCTTCCAGCGAGTTTTCAGAGTACTTTTAGGAAACTATCAAACTTGAATGTGCTTTTGGGAACCCCGTAAACTTGCAATTGGTGTCAGAAGTGTCATTGGTTCTTTGAAGGTCTATGCCCTCAGATGATTCAGCTTGCCAATTCTAGGTGAAAGTCATTTGTCAAGGTAGTTAGTAGTGCAGGGTACAGAAAGTTGAATGGGGAAACCCCACAAATAGAGGAGGAAGACAGACCTTCCCACTCTGGATAAGGATATTTGAAAATGATATCCCAGACTCTAAACTCTCATTTTGTCATACTACTCATTTGAGACCATTTATACCTTATGCAAATCATTGTGAGAAGGACATCTTCATGGACTGCTTTTCCCTCTGCCTGACTTGTCCACAGTGAACATGTGGGAGAGTGGTGAGACTTGTCATTCCATCTGTTGGAGGGGGGGTTCAATTCCTTGAGTCAGGTACCAGAAGCAGAAGTGCTATCTTGTTTTTATCTCCTCACTGTTACCTTGTTTAATTTTTAGGTAAAAGATGTTGCTCTTTATGTAGTTTCAATTCAAAAATGTCAGTAATAATAGACCTAATTACAAATTAATTAAGATTCAAATACAGTGCATCAAGAAAAGCAGGAAATAATGGTGCCTAGATGTGCTCCACATATTTGAGATTGTGAGAAAAAATGGGATATCATAGAAATTGAGTATTTTCCAGGATAACCTATTTGACATTTCTTGGTAGGAGTTAATATAATAAGACATATAGCTGAGCTTTAAAACAAAAATAAAAAGATTTTATTTATCTGTCAGCACAAGCAGGTAGAAGAGCTGGCAGAGTGAGATGCAGGTTCCCTGCTGACCAAGGAGACTGATGTGGACTTGATCCCAGGACCCCAGGATCATGACCTGAGCCAAAGGCAGACATTTAACTGACTGAGCCACCCAGGCACCCACTGAGCTTTTTAAAAAATAGTTTGAGGGGAGCAGAGTCAAGATGGCGGAGGAGCAGCAGACTCAGATGACATCAGATTGCAGGAGTTCAGTTAGATAGTTATCAAACCACTCCAAACACCTACAAAACCAATAGGAGATCTGAGAGGAGAAGAGCAGCAATTCTAGAAACAGAAAATCAACCACTTTCTGAAAGGTAGGACATGC
This sequence comes from Mustela lutreola, assembly GCF_030435805.1. Taxonomy (NCBI): domain Eukaryota; kingdom Metazoa; phylum Chordata; class Mammalia; order Carnivora; family Mustelidae; genus Mustela; species Mustela lutreola. The sequence continues at coordinate 123,742,961 of NC_081290.1, read as the reverse complement.
GGAGAAGTGAATCTGAAGCAATGGGAAGATTGACCATGGTGAAAGGGGCCGGGTCCCAGCAAGTGGTAAAGCAACAGATCACAAAATCTGAACTTTTAGAAGTCTGCTCTACCGAGGGACATCATTCTAGAGGCTAAGCGGGGGTGGAGCCCTTGCAGGGACAGTGGGGGCTCAGGTCCCACAGTGTCACAGAAGGATAAGGGGTGTCTGAGTGTAGCAGACATCGCAGGTACCAGAGCAGGGAAGTTGACTACAGAGGTGGAGCCGGAGCCAAGGAGAGAGCTCTCAGCTTGGGGTTACCTTAAACTGTGATCCGCAGCACAGTTGGACCACTGATCATTGAGCAGGGACCCCACAAGTGGCATATCTGGGGAGACCCACCTTCATTTGCCAGAAAAGCAGAGCAGCAATAATCTGCTAGGTTTGGAGACTCCAAACACAGCTGTGTGCCAGAGACAGAAACACTCAGTCAGAGGCCAGGTGAGCTCAAAGTGTGGCCAGAGACCAGGGAGATGGGAATGATTGAGCACTTTTCTCTGAGGGTGCACTGAGGACTGGGGCCCAAGCTCTCAGCTCCTCCAGGCCAGAGATTTGGAGGCTTCCATTTTCATTCCCATCATCCAGAGCTCTATGGAAAGCGTTCAGGGAACAAAAGGCCCTGAGAGCGAACCTGAGCAGGTTACTTAGCAGGGCCCTGGGCAAGGGTGGGTGCAATTCTGCCTCAGGCAAAGGCATTTGGGAATCACTACACCATACCCTTCCCCAAGAAGATCAGCAAGAACATCCAGCCAAGACCAAGCTCACTGATCAAAGAGAACAGTGGGGAAACAGGAGGGGAAAGCAAAACATGGAATTCATGGCTTTTTTCCCCATGATTCTTTAGTTTTGTAAAGTAAATTAATTTTTTTTTTTTTTTTTTTTGGTAGGTATTTATTTATTTATTTATTTTTTAATTTTTTATTTTTTATAAACATATATTTTTATCCCCAGGGGGGAGGGGGTTTGGGAGAAGGGGGTGGGATTATGGACATTGGGGAGGGTATGTGATTTGGTGAGTGCTGTGAAGTGTGTAAGTAAATTAATTTTTAAAAAATTTTGTTTCTTATTCTAATTTTTCTAACTTTTTCTCTTTCCTCTTTAAACTTTTTTAGCTAGTTTATCTTAACAATACCTTTCTAAAAAGAATCTTTTTAAACCTTCATTATCATAGTCATATTTTATCTTTCATTGATCTAACGTTATTTTTTGTATACATATAGGTTTTTTTTTTTTTTAATTTGGGATACAATTTCTTATATTAGATCAGAATATACCCTAAATCTAGCACAGGGCTTTGTTCTAGTCTCCAGCCTGAGAAAATTATCTCTACTTTATTTTTCCAACCAACTTATCAATTCCTTTTTTAGAATTTTTAAAAAAGTTTTCTTGTTTACAGTCATATTCCATCCTTTAATCATGTTTACCCTTATTTTTGTATATATATAAGTTTTTATTTCTTTAAAATTTTGGGAGAAAGTTTCTTCTAAGAGACAAAATACACCCAAAATGAAGTGGATGGCTCTGTTATAGTCACCAGCCTAGTGTATGTATATATATATATATATATATATATATATATATATATATATATTAAACTTCTTTTTATCTTCTTTCTTTTCCCCCTGATTTGTGATCTTTTCTAATTTGGTTAAGGTACATTTTTCCGGAGTTTTTACCACCCTTTTAAGTATTTTATTCTCTTATTCATATATTCTTATCTGAATAAAATGACAAGGTGGAAAAACACACCACAGAAAAAAGAACAAGAGGCAGTAACAAAGGCTAGGGACCTGACCAATATGATCATTGGTAATATGTAGATCTAGAGTTCAGAATGATGATTCTCAAGGTGCTAGCCAAGCTTGAAAAAGGAATGGAAGATATTAGAGAAACCCTTTCTGGAGAAATAAAAGCCCTTTCTGGAGAAATAAAAGAACTAAAATCTAACCAAGCTGAAATCTAAAAAGCTATTAATGAGGTGCAATAAAAAATGGAGGCTCTTATTGTTAGGATAAATGAGGCAGAAGAGAGAATTACTGATATAGAAGACCAAATGATGGAGAATAAAGAAATTAAGCAAAAGAGAGACAAATAGCTACTGGACTATGAGGGGAGAATTTGAGAGATAAGTGATACCATAAGATGAAACAATATTAGAATAATTGGGATTCGAGAAGAAGAAGAAAGAGAGAGGGGGGCAGATGGTATATTGGAGTGAATTATTGTAGAGAATTTCCCTAATACGGCAAAGGGAACAAGCATCAAAATCCAGGATGCACAGAGAATCCCCCTCAAAATCAGTAAAAATAGGTCCACACCCCGACATCTAATAGTAAAACTTACAAGTCTTAGCGACAAAGAGAAAATCCTGAAAGCAGCCCAGGACAAGAAGTCTGTAACATACCATGGTAGAAATATTAGATTGGCAGCAGGCTTATCCACAGAGACCTGGCAGGCCAGAAAGAACTGGCATGATATATTCAGAGCACTAAATGAGAAAAACATGCAGCCAAGAATACTATATCCAGCTAGGCTATCATTGAAAATAGAAGGAGATAAAAAGCTTCCAAGAAAAACAAAAATTGAAAGAATTTGTACACACCAAACCAGCCCTACAGGAAATATTGAAAGGGGTCCTCTAAGCAAAGAGAGAGCCTAAAAGTAGTAGACCAGAAAGGAACAGAGATAATAAACAGTAACAATTACTTTACAGGAAATACAATGGCACTAAATTCATACTTTTCAATAGTTACCCTGAATGTATATGGACTGGATGTCTCAATCAAAAGACACAGGGTATCAGAAAGAATAAAAAAATAAAACCCATCAATATGCTGTCTACAAGAAACTTATTTTAGACCAAAGACACCTCCATATTTAAAGTGAGGGGGTGGATGGGCGCCTGGGTGGCTCAGTCAGTTGGGCATCTGCCTTTGGCTCAGGTCATGATCCCAGGTTCCTGGGATTGAGTCCCACATTAGACTCTCTCCTCCACGGAGAGCCTGCTTCTCACTGTCCCCCTGCCTCCTGTTCTACCTGCTTGTGCTCTCTCTCTGTCAAATAAATAAATAAAATCCTTAAAAAATAAATAAATAAAGTGAGGGGGTGGAAAACAATTTACCATGCTAATGGACATAAAAAGAAAGCTGGAGTGGCAATCTTTATCAGATTATTTCAATTTTAAGCCAAAGACTATAATAAGAGATGAGAAAGGACACTATAGCATACTCAAAGGCTCTGTCCAATAAGAAGATCTAACAATTTTAAATATCTATGCCCCTAACATGGGAGCAGCAAACTATATAAACCAATTAATAACAAAATCAAAGAAACACATAGACAAGAATACAATAATAGTAGGGGACTTAAAACCCCCCTCACTGAAAGGGACAGATCATGCAAGCAAAAGATCAACAAGGAAATAGAGGCCTTAAATGACACACTGGACCAGATGGACACCACAGATATATTCAGAACATTCCATCCCAAAGAAACAAAATACACATTCTTCTCTAGTGCACATGGAACATTCTCCAGAAAGATCACATCCTGGATCACAGGTCAGGTCTCAACCAGTACTAAAAGATTGGGATCATTCCCTGCATATTTTCAGACCACAATGCTCTGAAGCTAGAACTCAATCAAAAGAGGAAATTTGGAAAGAAACCAAATACATGCAGGCTAAAGAGCAACCAGGAAATAAAATAAGAATTGAAAAATTGCATGGAAACAAATAATAATGAAAACACAACTGATCAAAATCTGTGGGGCACAGCAAAGACAGTCCTGAGAGGAAAATATATAATGATACAAGACTTTCTCAAGAAACAAGAAAGGTCTCAATACACAACCAACCCTAAAGGAGCTGGAGAAAGAACAGCAAAGAAATCCTAAACCCAGCAGCAGAAGAGAAATAATAAAGATCACAGCAGAAATCAGAGAAATAGAAACAAAAAAAGACAGTAGAACAAATCAATGAAAGTAGGAGCTGATTCTTTGAAAGAATTAATAAGATTGATAAATCTTATTTATGGACCTGACCAGATTTATCAAAAAGAAAAGAGAAAGGACCCAAATAAATAAAATCATGAATGAAAGAGGAGAGATCACAACCAACACCAAAGAAATACAAACAAGTATAGGAACATATTATGAGCAATTTATGCCAGAAAATTGGACAATATGGAAGAATTGGATGCATTCCTAGAGATGTATAAACTACCAATACTGAACCAGAGAGAAAAGGAAAGCCTGAACAGACCCATATCCAGTAGGGAGACTGAAGCAGTCATCAAAAACCTCCCAAAAAATAAGATCCTAGGGCCAAGTGGCTTCCCAGGGGAATTATACCAAACATTTAAAGAATTAATACCTATTCTCCTGAAACTGTTCCAAAAAATAGAAATGGAAGGAAAATGTCCAAACTCATTTTATGAGGCCAGCATTACCTTGATCCCAAAACCAGACAATAACCCCATCAAAAAACTGACTTAAAGACCAATATCCTTGATAAACAAAGATGTGAAAATTTTCACCAAAATACTAGCCAATAGCATCATACATTAAAAAATTATTCACTATGACCAAGTGGGATCTATTCCTGGGCTGGTGGCAAGGTTGTTTTAACATCCGCAAATCAATAAATGTGATACAATACATTAATAAAAGAAAGAATAAGAACCATATGATACTCTCAATAGATGTGGAAAAAGCATTTGACGAAGTGCAGCCTTCTTTCTAGATCATAATCTTCAAAGAGTAGGGATAGAGGGTACAGATCTCAATATCATCAAAGCCATCTATGAAAAACCCACAGCAAATATCATTCTCAATGGAGAAAAACTGAGAGCTTTTCCACTAAGGTCAGGAACATGGCAGGGATGTCCATTAGCACCACTGCTATCCAACATAGTACTAGAAGTCCTAGCTTCAGCAATAGACAACAAAAAGAAATTAAAGGCATCCAAATTGGCAAAGAATAAGTTAAACTATGACTCTTTGCAGATGATATGATACTTCATGTGGAAAACCCAAAAGGCTCCACTCCAAATCTGTAGAACTTCTAAAGGAATTCAGTAAAATGTCAGGATATAAAATCAATGCATGGAAATCAGTTGCAATTCTATACACCAACAACAAGATAAAAGAAAGAGAAATTAAGGAGTCAATCCCATTTACAATTGCACCCAAAACCACAAGATACCTAGGAATAAACCTAACCAAAGAGGCAAAGAATCTGTACTCAGAAAACTATAAAGTACTCATGAAAGAAATTGAGGAAGACACAAAGAAATGGAAAAATGTTCCATGCTCATGGATTGGAAGAACAAATATGGTGAAAATGTCTATACCTAAAGCAATCTACATGTTTAATGCAATCCTATCAAAATACCATCCATTTTTTCAAAGAAGTGGAACAAAATCCCCCAAATTTATATGAAATCAGAAAAGACGCCTAATAGCCAGAGGAATGTTGAAAAAGAAAGCCAGAGTTGGTGGCATCACAATTCCAGGCTTCAAGTTCTATTACAAAGCTGTCATCATCAAGACAGTGTAGTATTGGCACAAAAACAGACACATAGATCAATGGAACAGAATAGAGAGCCCAGAAATAGACCCTCAACTCTATGGTCAACTAATCTTCGACAAAGCAGGAAAGAATGTCCAATGGAAAAAAGACAGCCTCTTCAACATGGTGTGCAGAAAATTGGACAGTCACATGCATAAAAATGAAACTGGACCATTTCCTTACACCACACATGAAAATAGACTCAAAATGGATGAAATACCTCAATGTGAGAAAAGAATCCATTAAAATCCTCGAGGAGAACACAGGCAGCAACCTCTTCAACTTCAGCCACAACAACTTCTTCCTAGAAACATTGCCAAAGGCCAGGGAAGCAAGGGCAAAAATGAACTATTGGGACTTCATCAAGATAAAAAGGCTTTTCACAGTAAAAGAAACAGTCAACAAAACCAAAAGACAACTGTCAGAATGGGAGAAGATATTTGCAAATGATATATCAGATAAAGGACTAGTATCCAAAATCTATAAAGAACTTATCAAACTCAACACCCATAGAAATGATCCAATCGAGAAATGGGCAGAGGACATGAACAGACATTTCTGCAAAGAAGATGTCCAAATCATCAACAGACACATGAAAAAATGCTCCACATCACTCGGCATCAGGGAAATACAAATCAAAACCACAATGAGATACCACCTCACACCAGTCAGAATGGCTAAAATTAACAAGTCAAGAAATAACAGATGCTGGTGAGGATGTGGAGAAAGGGGAACCCTCCTACACTGTTGGTGGGAATGCAAGCTGGTGCAGCCACTCTGGAAAAAAGTCTGGAGGTTCCTCAAAATGTTGAAAATAGAGCTACCCTATGACCCAGCAATCTCACTACTGGGTATTTACCCTAAAGATACAAATGTAGTGATCCAAAGGGGCATGTGCACCCGAATGCTTATAGCAGCAAAGTCCACAATAGCCAGAGTGTGGAAAGAACCTAGATGTCCATCAATAGATGAATCAATAATGAAGTAGATATATATATATATTTTTTTCCAATGGAATACTATGTAGGCATCAAAAGAAATTTTAATCTTGTTATTTGCAATGATGTGGATGGAAGTAGAGGGTATAATGCTGAGCGAATTAAGTCAATCAGAGAAAGACAATTATCATATGATCTCCCTGATATGAAGAATTTGAGAGGTAATGTGAGGGGTTTGGGGCATAGAGAAGGAAAAAATGAAACAAGATGGGACCGGGAGGGAGACAAATCAATAGAGACTCTTAATCTCACAAAACAAACTGAGGGTTGCCTGGTGGAGGTGGGTAGGGAGAGGGAGGTTGGGTTATGGACATTGGGGAGGGTATACGGTATGGTGAGTGCTATTGTGTAAGCCTGACAATTCACAGACCTGTACCCCTGGGGCTAATAATATATTGTATGGTAAGGAAAAATATATAATAGAATAAAAAAAATAGTTTTGTTGCAGGGCAGCTGGGTAGCTCAGTGGGTTAAGCCTCTGCCTTTGGCTCACATCATCATCTCAGGGTCCTTGGATAGAACCCCACATCAATCTCTCTGCTCAGCAGGGAGCCTGCTTCTTCCTCTCTCTCTGTCTGCCTCTCTGACTACTTGTGATCTCTCTCTGTCAAATAAATAAATAAATAAAATCTTTAAAAAAACTGTTTTCTAGAATGGCTAGAAATGGCTCACAGAACTCAGGTAAATATTAATTTCATGATAAACGGTATGAAAATGAGAAAGATGAACAGACAGATGAAGAGGTGCATGGGTCTAGAATGGTCCTGGGCACAGGAGCTTCTGTCCTTATGGAGTTGGGGTGCACCACCCTCCTGGCACATAGATGCATTCATCAACCCAGAAGTTCCCTGACCTCATATTTTTGGGATTTTTATAGGGGCTTCCTCTGAAAGGCATAGTTGATTACTAACTTAGTCTCCAGATCCTCTCCCTTTCCAAAGGGTGGTGTGGCTGGGTGGATAATTCCAAGTTTCTAATCATGGGTTAGTCTTTCTGGTGACCAGCCCTCAACCAGGAGTTCATTAAGTGTCACCTCACTATAACATAAGACATTCTTGTTACATAGGAAATTCCAAGGGATTTAGAAGCTTGGTTTCAGGAACCAGAGTCAAAGACCAAATATTAGAGCAGAAGATGCTCCTACTGCTCTTATCACTTAGGAAATTATAATCATGTTAAGAGTTCTATAGGGGCTTGTATATATATTTCTATTGTTTTACAATGTGTTAATTTTCTTTTAAAATATAAAGGTAGTCGATAGAAAGCTACCTTAGCTTGTGGTACATTGGGTAAGGTGAATGACTTTTGCCCTTGTATTCAGTCAGAAGGAATTAAGACTCACAGAATTCAACAAA